>NC_091880.1:0-651683 GCF_019399895.1 Cardiocondyla obscurior | reverse complement strand
TTGTGACAAATAGTTATCTTTTTGTTTTTTTTTCTTTTTTCCAATACCTACTTCTTGTTAGTTTTTGTAAATTACTTATATTTTTGTACTCAAATCTCGAAACTTGGTATTCCCATTACAAATTATATTTTAATTTCAAATTAAAATTAGTATAAATTAATTTAATAATTAGTAAAAGAAATATTAGACTTGAAACATGTTTTATGCTTGCGCACATCCGTTCTTGGAGTTTTCTTCTTTGTAAAAAAAAAAAAAAATTTTAAACACGTAAAGATGCATGTACAGAGTATAATTATTTTTCATTGATCTTGCCGGGATATTTATCTGTACTGTTAAGTCACTTCTATTTTTGTATCTCAATAATTACAAACAAGATGCACATCGTAACGAGAAATTGTATAAATTTTGTAAAATGATTGAATACGTGCCATAAAAGTGAGATATAATTAATTATTTATGCTTGTTTCTTCCGCATAACGTTCTTAGAATCATCTTGGACAAGTAGGAACAAACGTAGAAGCAAATTTATCAAAATTACCAAAACGTGTTTCAGTTTACTTCAAAACTTGTACAAGAAGAAAATCAATTTTAATAGACAATCATCAGAGAACGTTCAAAACATTGCTCGTTCTTATTCTTATCCCCAACGTTAAATAAAAATGTTTTATTTAAAAATATTAGATATCAAAATATTAAAATTAAAATAAAGCGCGTCAACCATGTAATCGATTCTTAAGTATTTTATATTTCTCCTTTTTTTTATTTTCTTTTTTTTGCAAAAATTAAAAACAAAGTAGTTTCTTCTAGTTTACGTAAAAACTAATTTTGATATAAAAAGATATTAACCTATCGTAGAATTTAATTTATAATTTTTATTTAGTTTTTTGATTTTATTTTATATACCGCGATCCTCGTATTTGTGCGTTTCGACATACACTTCACATGTATCTACATTGTAATATGGGAAAGTCCCCGAGCTTGTTCAGCAAATGAAACTGACGATACTCGTATCAATTTGACGCTGATCCGCATAAATTAAGGAAGTTGAATTCAACGAGGAAACTGTGCCTTGTGAAATTCTTAAGAACATCACTCTAACGCACAGAATCTATAATTACATATGCAAAGTTTCATAAAAATCTTTCCGTTTTACTTGTGACATCACAGTGACGTGTGTTATAACGCCGCGATGCGAAATACATGGACGGTGATGTCGAAATAAGGATTAGACAATTTTTTATTGAAAATTATATAAATTTATTTAAACAAATTAATTTAATATCGCGTTTTTCTTACACATTTATTATCGGCTATTTAAAACTTTATCTTGTTTCTTTTTTATATTTTTTTTACTTTCTATTTTTAGAGGCAAGCAAATAAACAGGTGCAATTTACATAATTTGCATAATTTGGAGGCGAATCAATATCACATATGCAAATCAGTTGTGGATCCATTAATCTTTTTAATATAAATCAAACTTTAATTATTTCTTTTTATCCGCTATTTTCTTTTTTATTGCAGGATACTGCACTTCTGTGATGATAACCGCATCTTTTCGTGCTAATTTTTTTTTTTTTTTTTTGTGAATCACATTAGGTACAGCACGCAGCGCGTTTTAGCAACGTGTTTCTGGATTCTCCAAATTTCTCAATGACCCATCGAACCACTCGAAAGAGATATTAACATTATTGAGCATCTTGTCTTTTTTATTCTTTTCCTCGTTTCTGATGCCCGCTGCGAACAAGTTTGAACAATTAAAAAAAATATATATACAATTCCTTTTGCACAATGACGCACCCACGCAGTTTGAAAGAAATATACATGTACATTTTTTTTTAATTAATAATTTAATCCTCTTTTAATTAATCGTCATAATATAAGCGACGAAAGCGTCTTATGAACACCAATTGGATCCAGGTGTCTAGCAATAAGAAGGAAGGGTAAAACGTACGAAAGCAACGTAAAGAATCGTTGATTATTATTACGCCATTTTCGATCACGCGCGGGCGCTTGCATAATTGAACAGAGATGTGCGTCATCGAGGAGAAAGACTAATAAGTCTCCGGTTTTGCTTTAATCGTAGAGTCTTGACGGCGGATGGTGAAGCCACGCGGGGACCCGGCTGTGACTCATTCGACGTGCGTACGCGAAATCCCCGGGTTTTTCTCTCTTCCCGCGATATGTATATCGTCCAGAAAAAGAAAAGGAATCGCGGCACGCTTATCTTACATTTTCCTCGTTGCGTTCGTCAGCCCGCGTACATTCCGGCAAGTTGAACGATATGACCCGACTCAGGGTCGCCTCGCGGTACCCCACTACCGCAGCTGTGCGAGCGCATCTTTCGCTCAGAAACTGTAAACGTGTTTCGATGGAGAAACTGGTCAGTCTCGCGAAGGTTTGGCGAAGCCGTGGAAGCTCGAGAAAATTAACACGCCAACTATCCGTAGCCGGTTGTCGCGACCTTGAATTCCATTGGAGACCGGGTTCATCGAGAAGCACCTCGCGGAATGGTTCACCAAAAAAGTATCCGGCGTGCACGAGATTAAGTGACGCATAAGTAAACGGGAATATGTACGAACGAAGAAGATATATCAAAGAGGTATAATTTGATATGTATGAAGCATAATCGACGAAAATGCGTTTTAGTATTTTAATAGAAGAGAGGTTGTACTTTCGCGTTTGTTTCTATTAAGATTTGAGATTTGTTTAACGAGGCGACGCTGCTACTGAGGGAATTAATTCGGCTGTTGAATAATCAAAGTGCAAAATGAATAAATTTTGTTTCGAACGGTTTATTCCAATTTGAAATTAAAGTTGCACGAGTGAAACCGTTATCTATGTTGACCTCCTTGCGACGCGTTGCAAACGAAGTGATTAATCTTTTAAGGGTTATCGAATAAATAGTTGAAACAAGTTTGAAGTGTGCAATAGTGAATGTATTTAGTACGCATCAGTTCTTTAATTTTTTTTTTTTTTGAGTAAAACATTTTTTACTGCTGAATAAAAATTATTGAAGAGCAAAATATGCAGATTAGAGCAAACGGCTTATAACTTATTGTAAAAACAAAAACAGGTAATCGTAAATAGGTAAATAAGCAGGAAGAGAAATCTACAAAATTATTATTAAATTAAAAAATTCAGTAAATTAACAATAATTATTTTAAAATTATGTAATATGTTTGAACATTTATAAATGTGTTTAATATATTTATAACAGAGTCTATGAGATGGCTAAGATTTGTATCCTGATTGCATTGCTGCCGCAATTGCTTTATACATTAGTACAGGGACAAACGTCTCCTTGTCCGGAATATTTCACATATGCGACCAAACCTGGAACCGACGAAACGATAGGGCAAATCGAAATCCAATCACCACCAAAAATTGGCGAGCTCCATTTAAAAGTGGCATTAAAACTCGCCGCTGAATTGCCTACAGTAAATATTCGTTCTTCGTATATTATTAATAATAAGTTTGCATGTATGTATAATATTTTCTGAACATAACTTGTTATAATTTCTAACACGTTAGATTAAAAAAAAAAAAAGAAATTAATAATAATATTAATTCATCAATGTGTTTCAGAGATATGTTGGCCGACTGGAATTAGCACGATCGAAGGAAGAATCAGCAGAAGCTGTTCAACAAGGCAGACGTTTGTTATATCATGTGTATTTTCCCTTACGCTATCCGATTCCAACGTTGAGTGGGATGTGGTTCAACGGCGAACGATATTGCTCAGGCTGGGACAGTAAGTACTTATTATTATTGAAGAAATATGAACCATATATTCGGGAATATTAAAATAAAAAGTACGCATTCTTTTGAGTTATACAGTTTTTATTTTAAATATAATTATGCGTAATATTCAATTAATACAAAAACTAATTGGAAGACACAGTTGACGAAAAGAAAATTTTTTGCTCTGTAAAATGCAGCTTATGTTTAATATTATATTTAATATTATGAATTTGGTTTTAGCAACGGAACATATCGTTACTACTATTACGTTGGAGCACACGTTATTCCTCCCAAATATGCTTTCGCAAAATAGTCAACCGAGTTCGTCGCACCAGAATACGAGGCCGACATCAACGCGACGACGCACTTCGAAAAAGCCCAGCACCGTCACTCTTTCGCCAGGAATTAGCAATAATATATTCCTTAATTCGGCCCAATTACCTTCGCAATACAATAATAACGATAATATATTCCTCAGACCGAACCCAGTTACAGTAACTCCACAATATAATGATAATTTTAACACATTTACATTACCAACTTTGATGCAACCACTCCCGCAATATAATAACAATCCTAACGTATTCACATTACCAACTTTGACGCAACGAACCCCGCAATATAATGATAATAACAATGTATTCCTACGGCCAACTCAATCCACGCCAAACTTACAATACGATAATAACAGCAGCAATAATAATAGCAATAAAGATAATGAAAAAAATAAGAATAAAAATGACAATAATAATGATAATAATAATTACAACGAATGCGGAATCAGCGGTCACACTGGAAGAATTAATCTTCTCATCGCCAACGGACAGAAAACGTTGCCTGGTCAATGGCCCTGGCTAGTGGCACTCTTCGTCGTCAAAAACGAATACGAATTTCAATGTGGTGGTTCCATTTTAACTGCAAGGCATGTTTTAACAGGTACGTGAAAAAAATAAAAAAATTAATAATAGTTTACTTCAACTTTTTTTCTTTTTTATATTTAAATATATAAAAAATGTATTATTATTTTTTTTATATGTATTTTTTTTTTTTACAGCGGCACATTGTTTAAAGATGAGTGTTAATCGAAACGATACCATGCCTCCTAATGTGTTGATAGTGGCCTTAGGGCGATTTAATCTGCGTCAGTTTCGCGAAGCAGGAACCGTGAATCGAGAAGTCGCGAGCTACAAGATCCATCCTGATTACACACACACGAGCACTGGCGATTCCGATCTGGCGCTTTTAACCCTTAGGACACCTGTGGAATTCAGTCCTTTTATCAGGCCTATTTGTTTGTGGTCTCAATCATCCAATCTTCAAGAAGTTCAAAATAAAATGGGATACGTTGTAGGATGGGGCCAAGACGAACGTGGTCAACGTTACACCGAAGAACCGCGAATGGCAACGATGCCGATAGTGAGCCAGGTAAGACTTTCTTTTATTAAACCTATGGGACTTCTTTATTAAATCGATAAACAAATTGTATTAGAACTTAATGAAAAGCAAAGTCTTCCAAAGTAATATACGTTTGATAAATTTGAAAACATATTAAAAACAATCAAAGAAGATATCGCCAAGAATTTTATCGCTGGCCACATGATGAAGACGCATATCTTACATTTCTATAAAAGTTCTTAAAATAAAATTTTATATTTAATTCCGCAAAATGGTCGACAGAGCATTTTACGTTACTATAACGAAACTATATTTTGAAACAATGGGAATCTAATCGTGGTGTGAAATGTAGGAAACCTGTCACTGGAGCTACCAGGGTTTTGTTTCGCTCACCTCGAACCGTACTTTCTGTGCCGGTTCGCAAAACGGTACCGGCCCTTGCAACGGCGACAGCGGGAGCGGACTGGTGCTTTTCGACTCCATCACAGGCCGTTATCAATTGCGCGGCGTCGTTTCCCGGTCAGTTCTTGGAAATGAACCATTGTGCGACCTTACAAAATACATCGTTTTCGTCGATGTGGCGAAATATTTATTTTGGATTATACAGGAGATTTCCTCAACGTAATCCTAGTCATGTATTACAGAATGCACGGTGTATATCGGTTGATAAGCATTTTGTGTAATGTCTTATCCACGGTATTTATACGCGACAACCGAAGTGACAGTACCAAATGTTACTTTGGACTTTTCACGATTTCTTTTATCATAATGCATTTATTATGAATATAAAATAAAAATTAATACAACTATAGCCGTAATTGTATGCTTATTAATAACTGGGGGGAAAAAATTGTCTCACTAATGCGTACATATTTTATTATATGTATATTGCATTAGTTAATTTGTAAAATGCTCTGTCAACGTTTTATATTGGAAAGTATTATAAAGAGTACAAAAAATATCGAATATTTTACTCGTAATTAAAGATAATAGTAATATAGAATTAAAACGCAAAATTTAATGATAATTTAAATTCATATACTGCTTTTTTATACTCTACTTTATAAGTCTTTAAAAATATTAAGATGCATTAATAAAAAATTTTTTTTTAATATGACGAACGTCATATCCTAAATAATTTTATCATCTTTTTAGTATTATTATTCTGTGTAAGAATAACGAAACTGTCGTTAAGAGTCACAGAATATGTTGATGACAATAGTAAAATAATAAAAATTAAAAATTAATTATTATGTAAAATAGAAACAAAACGATTCAAGTTTTAATTAATTTAATAATATGAATTCAAGCAAATTGAAAGTCACGCATTAACGTAGCCGTTAAAGCCTCACGGTATCCCACTACCGCAGCATCTGAAAGCATCCTCGATAATTTGCGATTAAGTCGCATAACCAGTTGTGATAGAGCTGACGACGGAGACGTACTTGCGAGATACCTCACCCTGAACTACGACCGTTCGTTAGTGAAATATATTATTAATTTCTAAACCAAAATTGTTTTATATTACCGGATTGATAAAAATATCTTGAAAGTACCTGAAAAAATTCCGAGTGTGAATAAGAAATACGTGCATAAATAACATACCGCAGATATATTATTCTCCAATGCTTAATACTTGTTCTAGCAGTCGAGAAGAAATGACAGCATATTTCGATAAAAAAGAAACGCGACAGATAAGCAGTATCGGCTGCATTAACATATAAATGGAATAAAAGAAGTGAAAGTGGACAGTTGTAGGCAAGGAATCGTACTTTATTCTAAATAACGATTGCTGGATAATTAAAGTGGAAGATAAATCTGTGTTGATATAAGTGCGAAAGAGATTCTAATTTTATTGCAAACGTCATACAACTTGTGCAAAACTTTTTTTTTTTTTACGTAATCTACGTAACTGACAAGAGGTCAAAATAACTTTCCTGAAACGTACGTTTGTACTCTATGTAGTAGAAATTTTTATATTAAAATAATTTTTTTTTTATTTATTAAACTTTGCATAAACTATAATTAATATATTAATTTTTTTCAGTTTAACAGAATTTTATGAAAATGTGCAAAATTGCTGTCTTGATCGTGCTGCTATTACAACAATTTTCTACGGAGGTACAAGGACAAGAATCACTTCCATGTTCTGAATATTTTTTTTACACATCTAAAACGTATGGAACAAATGAAACGGTGGGAGATATTAGAATTCCATCTCCGCCAAAGAACGGTCAATATCGTTTGCGAGTTGGTCTTTACACGCATCCTTCAATACATAAAGTAAGTATCCCCCGAGTTGAAATTTATATAGCTAATTTAATTTTGCAGCTAGTAGTTAGATCGCACAGATTAAATATATTTCTTAACTAGTAAGTAGCTTGGTATTAGCCATAAATTATAAGAAAGTGTTTATTATTAAGTGACTATCTTCAAAAAATTAAGTTGTCATTTAAAAAAAAGAAAAGCAAAATCTGTCTAGTATCGATCGTCTAGTCACTGTCCAGCGCGGATCATGTATCTAAATAGATATCTGAACGTTTTTCGCCGCGTACTTTTTTACTGTTGTGTTCTGACCTCACGCAACGCTCGCTCGACTGCCGAATTCGCCGGGAAAAAACTGATTCTTGCTGTCCGCTGTCCACGCGTCCTTCCATCCTTGCGAACTTCGAGCGCAAGGTGCCGGCCGATGTAAACACACGCACGTACTCACGCTATCGCGGCGATCCGTGGACCCGGCGAATTCGACAGTCGAGCGTTGCGTAAGATCAATACAAAACAGTAGACTAGTACGCGGCGAAAAACGTTTAGATATAATCGAATAATTTTTAATAGAGATAATAGTATTATGTACTTATATAATAATTTAATTGTTGGTATATATTTTAGAAGAAGCCGGCTGCTCGACTGAAAATAGCACAACCAATAGAAAACACTATTCGAGAAGTTCAACAAGGAAACCCTTTGATATATCATATATTTTTCCCTGCTAATCAATCGATTCCAAGATTTACCAAAATAACGTTTAACGATCAAGAGTTATGCTCTGACCGTAAGTATCATGTTTGACGAAAAAGATTTTTTTTATTTTATTAATTCAAGTTAGTTCATATTTTATACTAAGAATGCAGAAGTCAATGGTATATTTTGTTTCAGAAAAGTTTGCGACCGTTATCGAGATGGAACAAATATACCCATCGAACGAAGAGCTATCTTTATTAAATGGTCCAGTGCAAAACTCAAGCGTTGCTGGAAATTTATTGTTCGTCTCCGATTCTAAAGATGACATATTTCTATCGACAGATAATGGCACGCTATCTATACAACATAATAATGACATGGACAATGATGAGTGCGGAATAAGCAGCAATATTAACAACACAAATACTTTAATTAATAACGGCGAGGAAGTATTACCGGGCGATTGGCCGTGGGCAACGGGAATTTTTACTTTAACAAATTATAAATTTATTTGTGGTGGTTCTGTTTTGACCACCAAGCATGTTGTAACAGGTACGACAATTGGAAAAAAAATTGTTTTAATATTCCTATCAAACTAAGTTTCTTATTTAGCATTTACTTTCTTGAATCTTCTTAGCAAGATTGTCTTACTGATTTACATCACAGAGCAAAATATAGTTTCGTATATTCTTACACATAGATAATATCTATCGCAATTAAATTATCGTTTAAATGCATTAATTATATGTTATATGTTTTTAAACACGAAATATTGTAGGATATATTTATTTCTTTTTAGCGGCACATTGTTTAAAACTGTCTATTAACAGCGGTGATACGTTACCCGCCAATCTGTTAGTGGTGGCCTTTGGATCATTTAAAACGAGCAGATGGCTTGACGAGGAAACCGTAAAGCGACAGGTTGATAGCTTCGGCATCCATCCGGATTACACGCACAAGCTCACTGGCGACGCCGATATAGCGATTTTGACTCTCAGAACACCCGTTGCATTTAATTCTTTCATCAAACCCATTTGCCTATGGCCTGGTTCAACCGACCTTTTGAACATAGTCGATAAGATTGGGTACGTTGTGGGATGGGGTGAAGATGAATTTGGTTACCGTCACACCGAAAACGCTCGAGTGGTAGCGGTGCCGATAGTGAACGAGGTAAAAAACTCTTTGAGTGATAAAGAAAACTTTAGCTGCCATTTTACACAATTTTAAAGTGGACGAAAGTGAGACGTCATTGAATATATAGTTAAAATAATATAGATTAAAATATTAAAAATAATAATCATTTATTACTGCGTCGATTACAGGTGACCTGTCTTCGGAGCCATCAGGTTTTCCGCGCTCTCACCTCTAACAACACCTTTTGCGCAGGGTCGCGAGACCTCAGAGGTCCTTGCAACGGCGACAGTGGTAGTGGGCTAGTGCTCTACGATACTATTACAAAACGCTTTCAATTGCGTGGCATAGTTTCAAGATCGTTAGGTGGTCACATACCGTCTTGCGATCTTCTGAATTACGTGGTCTACGTCGACGTAGCCAAATATAAATCCTGGATTCAAAATTACATCGCCAACATTAACAATAATAATATTACTAATAACAGCAGTAACAGTATTGACTACAGTCAATGCGGTCTCAACGACCAAGAAAATATACATCTTTACAACACCGCTAACGGACGGAAAACCCTACCGGGTCAATGGCCATGGCTGACAGCAATCTTCACAGTGAGAAAGGAAATCAAGTTCCAGTGTGGTGGTAATCTCCTGACCACCAAACATGTTCTAACAGGTATGTTAAAAGACTGAATTCTTTTTTTGAATCACAAAAGTTTCATATCTATTGATATTTGCATACAAAAAGTAAAAACTTCCAACTTTGAAAAATATTGATAAATAATTTAAAGTTCCGTGAATGTGTATAGAAACGTTTAAGATGGTCAATCTTTTTATTTACCGTAGATATAGTGCAGTTTCTTTTTTGCAGAAATATATAAAATGTATTTCATGCGTTTATTTTATTTTTATAGCGGCACATTGTTTAAAGACGACTGCTATTCAAAACAATACCATGCCCGCCAATCTGTTACTGGTGGCCTTAGGGCGATTTAATTTACATCAGTTTCATGAACCAGGCTCTGTCAATCGACAAGTCGCAAACTACACGATTCATCATGATTATAAACACGATATAAGAGCTGATTCTGATATAGCGATTTTAATTCTTAAAACACCAGTAGAATACAGTTCTTTTATCAGGCCTATTTGTTTGTGGTCCTTATCAATTAACCTTTATGAGATCGAAAACAGAGTAGGATACGTTGCAGGATGGGGTAGAACCAATATAAATAATTCTTTCACGGAAAAACCACATATGTCAAAGATGCATATAGTGAGTACGGTAAGAATCTTTATAAAAACTAATTATTCACTCATTTGTTGCATCATTGATTGCATATATGTAGATTGCATACCACAAGCATTATCTTTAAAATAATAAAATACAACGATTGTTTATAAATCGCTGTATTTTATATGAAATATGAATGTTAATCATTGACCGCGTGGTAAAAATGCACCTGCAAATTTTCATATAAATTTTTTACATAAAACCTTGTATAATTTCACAAAATATTTGCTCTCCAATGATGAACATAGAGTATTGTCATAAAAATTTTAGGAAAACTGTCACTGGAGCGCTACTCCTTTTGTTAGACTAACTTCGCATCGTACCTTGTGCGCCGGGGCAGGAAGGGAAGGAGGCCCTTGCAACGGTGACAGTGGGAATGGACTAGTACTCTTCGACTCTTCCACGGGACGTTATCAGTTACGAGGTATTGTTTCGCGGAGTTTGTTAGATGAAGAAACTAATACGTGCAATTTTAAAACATATGTCGTCTTTGTCGATGTAGCTAAATACTTATTCTGGATTTTACAACAAATTTCCTCTACATAAATATAGTCATTCGCTTTAGAATGAAAAATGTGCCAATTGACATGCTTCATATGGAGTTTTATCTACGATATAATTATATATGACAATACAGGAATTTTTTATTATTTTTATTTATTTTATACAGGGATTATTTCTTCGACGTAAAACTAGTTTAACGCAAGATGTGCTAATTAATGAATTTTTTATATATTTTTTTATGATTAATTAAATTTTCTATATTATAATATAAAATAAACTAAAATTTATAAAATAATAAAAATCAAGCTAGCCTTTACTCTCGCGATACGATAAAGCAAGCAAGAGAGCTAATCTCTATCGCGAAAAAAACGGTAACAATGAAATCGATTCGATCTAACATTTTTCTTATGATAGGAAATATTAACATTTTAAAAAATTGAAAATATATTACATACTTGCATTAATTTATGGTAGTTAAAGCAACAAATTTAAATAAATTAATTTTTCTACAAATGTATTAAATTTATTTTAAAAACTTAAGTATGATTTGTACAGTTAAATGTAGAATAAAGATGAAATTAAATTTGTCAAAATTTAAATGGTAACAATAAATTTAAACGAGATCTAACAATATCTAAATACTATGTATTTATATATATATATTTATATATATATATATATATATATATATATATATATATATATATATATATATATAGTATATGTTTAAATAAGTCATTTATTTTGGTTTATTTACACATTAATTTTTAAAATTACTTAACCATTAAAAATCCTTGTACGTTTACAACAAATTTGTCAAAATTATCTTTGAATAATAACCTTTGAGGACGATTATTCAAGTTTTGACTAAAATTCACATCTTTCGTTAAAGCGGTAAATGCATTTGCTAATCTTTGTGCTACTTGCGGATCTGTTTGAGTGGATAAAATATTTTGTATAAGTTGCTGATACTGTTCTTGATAGCAATATATGAGATGATAAAGAGGTATACTAGCATTTGGGATCAGATCTGAATCCATTTGATGTGACAAGATGAGACTCATTAGTAACTAGAAGAAAAAAGAAATTCTATATTTTTTTTACTTAATCTTAAAAGACACGCTTATGTGTTTAATAAGTTATAAAAACTTACGTTCAAAAAGGGTGCCATTATGTCTCTACGCGGCTGTCCTTGTGTGACTTCTTTGTGAATATGCTTGGTTAAAACTTGGATTGTATCACAGCAAAGGCTAGCTACTTCATTACCAAATGAATATAAACCTAATTCTACTGATGCTAAAAGCTGCTGCAATAATTTAGCAGATAAATTGAACACTTTCTCAGGACACAAATCGCATACAAATGTTATCATTTTAAAATACCTGTAAAAGAATAAACGTTTAAATATGTCATATATATTTATATATAAGGTATTTAATATTATAAATATAATTATATAAGTATAATACTCACTGCAAGCAAAGGGACGGGAATTTTAACAAATTCATTGTCATCAGAGGCATGATTATATTAAGGCCGTGTAAAAAAACGTCAGTAGATGGAACATGCTCGGCAGCTGGTGTTGCAGATGCAAGTTGGTTGGCTGACTGATTTGAATCTTGATTAAAATTAAATATATCTTTAATTAACAAATTAGTTAATAATCGCATGAGTAATAAAATATCCTGAAAACTGTCCTCCTCAGCGGTTGAGTCCACAGTAAACCGATGACTATTACAACGAGCATACGTTTGCATAGCTAGCATACAAGTTTCATATACACGTATACTGTTAGCCTGAAATAATATAATAATATTAATGTATTAGAATCACGTTCACAAAATTTTTTAATTAATTAGTTTATGTAACAAATAATAATAACTTACTTCTGTTAAGAAAAATAGAATTTTCGTATATTCATTAAATAATTCTAATATTAGCTGTACTATATCTTGATAATTATGATAGAGAGATAATATTTTTGGAAGTTCAACTAATATAGGAAAAGTATGTTGATACACAGGTGCTACTATCGGGCTCTCAGCACCTTGTACTACACCTGTTTTAAAATAACAACGATTATATGAAAGTTTACAGTATATAAAGTTCGATATACGCATCATTGATAATAATAAGTTAAATATTAAATTAAATAGTTGGTACATTACCTATACAGGATTCTAGTATATCTATAATTTGAACTTTAATCCGTTCTTCGTGATAAGAAGACATAAAATTGTCACTAGAAATTAGTTGCGTGAATCTATTCTGTAAAGATTCTAGCGTTCGTGACCAATAGTACTGCTCGGTATTTTGTACCACGCTACCAGCATGAACCACTGCACGCATTAAACCTCTCTTGATAACTTGTGGGAAATCGTACTGCCCCTTCATAGCTAATTCTATGATGTAGGTAAATTGTTCAGACTTTGACAAACAGTGAGCTCTGGAAAATTAATATATTTATATCTTAAATTATTTCAAGGAAATAGTTATCACGATTACTTTAACGTATTAAATCTCGCAGTATGCAATAAATGTTTCACGCAAGCTATAGCATGTAGTACATAGTATTTACATTGTTAAAGCAATCGTAAATTTAAATACAGTCATTAAAGTACACGATAATTTGTCTAGGGCACGTATATTGTACATAGTGACACGTTGAAAGCAAAATAAGTGATTTTGAATATAAAGATATAAGAATTAGAAAATCGCAGAAAGATTTAGATATGGAAATGAAAAGCGAAATAGCAGTTCAATTGTATGCTGATAAAAATGCAATTTTTCGAAATTTGATGTGTACAAATTTTATGAAGTCTTATATACATTACTTGTAAGTGCAGTTTCATTAAATATGAGCTAAATTTAATAAATTTGTTGCTCTCATGTAAATTTATGATCAAATTTTGCCGCATAAGCGGATATATATGATCACCTACCAGAAAACAAATGCTCCATATCTTTTTCACAAATTATCATCCAGCAAAAATCTTAGCGAAATCTATAATCCGTGGATTCCATCCGGAAGATTTTCCATTATAGTCAAGTTCTATTTAAAACTTAAATTTATTAATCAATTTGTACGAAAAAAATGTCGTTGTCCCTAAACAAATTATTAATATGACTGTTGTAATTTTTACTTATTATATTTACCTTGTTCGCGAATTAACAAGAGATATTAATAATTTGATAGTTTCGTCTATCAGTGTAGGTTCGCTTTTAAAAGCGTTGATGTTGCAAATTACTTTATCCAGAAGAAAATTCATAGACCACAATGCACCGGGACCATCCTCGCCAAAGGCATGCAAAAGCGTGGTGCTTAATTCGGAATAATAATCTTCTGTTGGCAATAGATAGATTTCCGACCATCTATGTAAAAACCATATTATTGTGCTGCTTAATTCAGGGCTAAGTATATTTTCTAAATGTATTGATATAGCAGTCTTCTCAATGGTGCACAAACGAAAAACGGCTGTGATTAATCGAATAACTTGATCGATTGAATCTGTGGGACTGCTTATGTCCGACTGAACATTTTGTGAAGACACTAAAAACTCCAAGGTACGGTTTACGTCAACATTTCCTTCTCGGGACTGAAAAAATATAAAAACGTTTAAAGTTTTTATCTACGGAAAATGTAGAAGTAAAAAAAATTACAAACCTGTTTCATGCTACATCGTGTAATTTCCAAAGGTATTAGCGCAGTTTCACCCTCTGATTCCATGCAAAGAACATGTCCCGTGATTAAAATAAGCCAATGCAAATCTTCATATAACTCGTCCATAGAAGCAGGTCGAGATGAAGATTCATTTTGTTCGACCAATATGTTCAAATTATCGCGTAATTTACGTATTCGATCTTCGAGTAATTGTGCTAATAGAGGTAAAGAATGCTCTGGTGCTTGTCTACCCAAATTTCCTAAAGAATATATTAAATACTTATTACTATTGATTAGAGTAATAAAATACATATTAATAAGACCAATATTTACCAATTATTTGTAATTGCTCTTTGAATTTAACTTTATCGTCATCTTCTACATCCGCGACTTCTTCGTTGAGACTCTTCCCAGGATTTCTTACGCCCTCCGGAGGTGATAGATGACATCGTAAGTATACATTAAATATTTGAATAGAACTCTCTTTACAAAAACCTGGCGGAAATATGAACGCTGAATATAACATGCATGACCATACTTCAAACATATGTTCCATAGCTTCCATATATAAACAATCATCAGCGCGTATCTGTAAAAATTAAAAAATATTAATTTTTTAAATTCATAACTATACTAATATTTATATAAGTTATATTTTACATATTATATTATACTTGGGACTAAATTTAAAAGTCATTCTCTAGTCAAAATTCAAATAAAAATAAAACAGATGTAATAATAATTACCGATTCTTCTTGTGCTGCACATTCAATAAATAAGCATGTTAATCTCGTTATTTGTTCTATAAATGATTTATATAAATCCTCGGGAAGACTCTTCAATGAGCTTTGAAAGAAATAATTAATTTTTCTTATAATGTTAGTAATTCCATTTGCTTCTTGATCACCAATCTCGATACTCAACACGAGCTTCAAAAATCTCTGCATATAATTTGTCAAGTACTGCACTCTCACTTGCTCCACAGACAAAGTTTTACCGTGTAAGCTTGCTAGTTGTATTAAACAATTCATAGCATGGTGAGCCAGCTGTGGATTGCTACGTACTTTCCAATATAAAGTAAAAAATAAATCTAATACTGCTGGATCCAATATTACATCTTGCCAATGCATACTTAATCTCAGAGGTGGGTTATTCCCAGATTCATAAACTTCATACATGCTTCTTAATAGCAATCTTTTAGGTAGTGCACTGGAGTTAAGGAATGTATAGTAACATTAAATATAAAATATAAATTAAGTTTAAAATGCAATACATTTTTTTTTAACTTTGATCTAATTAAAATATTATTTTATCGATATATGGATGCCACCATGTAAAATAATTAAATATAAAAAGGCCAAACCCGTATATTATAAATAAATATATGTATTAATCTTAAATGCAGTAATAAAAGGATATAAGTTGGGCAAATAAATCCCCAAACAAGAATACTTTCAACAATGGAAAGTAAAGATTTCACGAGGGGTAACGTTCCGTCGTCAAAATCTTTTTTAATTAATTCGCTGAGCACTTCCATACAAAACTTGAAAATTTGTTTCATATCGCTCAGTTCGAAATGTTTTTTCTGCTTAAAATGTACTTCCCATGTTAAACCGATGTCAGATGATTTTGCAGTCGTCGCGTACTCTTGCAATATTGCAGATAAAATATTGCATCCTAAAATTTGCTGCAAATAACAAAATATATATCTCTTTTTTTTATCTTTTGCATATATCATAGTAGCTTACATTAATATATACTTACGTTTGGTAAATTGCCACTCTTAATTAAATTTTCTATTTCGCTTATTATTCGACTTCTCTCTACTCCGAAGTCGTCTACGCTACCTCTCTTAACTATTATTGCAAAAACTTGGAGTATCTTCGTTCTAACGTATGGCGCTAACGTAGGTTTATTTATAACATAATGTAACAAATATTGTCTCAATGAAGAGATGTCGGATTTCACCAAAGTAGTCCACTCTTGTATTAGAGCCGTCTTTATTAAGCCAGCCGTTTCGAACAGTATGTAATCCACAGAGCTCAACTCCAAGATTTGTTGACACAATTGATATGGTGACTTTGTCTTGCGAAAATTTAGAAATACAGCTTCTGCAGATTGACGTTGTTCTGCTGAGATCAAGTTTGGAGGCGCCTGAAAGTAGCGCAAATGCTAAATAATTAATTTCTATGTTTTCAAGCATGTAAAAATAACTTAAGATACAATTGACAAATTTTACTCTTGCAAACCAAACCATGCTTCCTCGGAGTAGTAAACATTAAAAAATTACATAACATCGCAGTACTCCAATACACAATACAAAACAATTTCGTGTTTTACTTTGTCTCCTGCAATCATTATTAAATCTCCGCGAATTGTATTTTTACAAATTCGTTAAATCATAGTTCTTTGAGGCGTGTGTGCGCAGAAGAATCTGTACAGGCATCGTTAAATCGCAGAAAAATATCTTAAATAGGTCGCGACGCGAAAATAACCTTAAAATGAGATTGGACCTTACGGACGCGAAACGAGGCGTCCTCGAGGAGGCGCGATGTTTCTTGCTAAATAAAATTTGGCTTAGCGTTCACTCATGGTAAATTCTGCTAGAATCCACGAGCGACGTCCAGTTTGGATCGCTGGACCGGTGATGCTAAAGCTCAAAACCTCGCGGCGATTTATTCGCAAAACGACAAGGAACCATGTGATACTTACGAGAACGACTTGCGCCGCGGCTTCTAAGTCCCTCAGCACTTCCTCCGCCATCGCAAACGCAATTTATTTATTTCAATTATGTATTCGAGCAGATAAATAAACTAATATTAAACGACTGTACAAAAATCTTCGACTGCGTACACAGGGTATAGAGTATACAGTCGAGGTAGGATGATGCTTGTACACTGAGGAGGCAGATTAGGCAGATATGGCATTTACCGCGGCGGCCGCGGCCAGCATATGTATGTGTCAGTGTACGATGATTTTCGGAACACACTGATATTTTAGAAGTGCGACCGTTGTATATAGTACATACTGTAGTATACAGGGTATACAGTACATACTGTAGTAAATTTGACACGTTGTAACGTGTCTAAGTCTAAACTAGTCTAAAGAATTCGATGCCAGCTCAAATATTTTAATAAATTAATAAAAAGATCCTTCTAATTAATATTAATATTACCTTATCGAGAACGGAAAATAATCCTATTAAAAAATTGGCGGCACAAATAATTTGTGGAATAAATCTATTTAATTATTTAACATTACATGTACATATACTCTATTTAAAATTAAATATAATCACAAATAAAATGGTATATGTGCGCTATTTTAAGGAAAACAATATCGAACTTACATCTTATGCATATGCAGTACGCTTATCTCTAAAAATGCCAAGGATAACAATGTTATCTCATTAGCTAGCACCATTCAATTGTTAATACAACACAATCCAACTTTAAACGCGTGTTCTTAAATTAAGATAGTTTATTAGTTTATTGAATTCCAATTAAATTAAAATAAATCGAACAGGTAACAGCATTTTGCTTGTTAGAGAATTAAAAAAAAATGGTGTTTTATATTATTTTCGTTTGACTATTTTTCGTATTTCTTTACAAGCAATAAGGTTTCATTAATTTCTACACTGCTTTGCGCACTGTGGACTACCAAAATACTAATTTTTACTAAAAAATATTTCGCATGCTTTAGGCTTTTGTAGCGATAATAACTTTTGCATCAAGTAATCCCATATCCATAATTTCAATTTATGTCGACATACATATTCCGAACGCGAAATGTTTAGGCAAAATCAGAATGTACACATAATCAATCTCTTTCCTTGTACTTATTTTCGTGATCTTCTTTTAACATTGTTATACAACTATATTTTTTGGTTTACACGTGATCTCAATTAAAATGATAGAAAAATAGATTATACATCTCCAATTCTAAACATCAATCTTACTTAGATAATTAATAATTAACGTATCAGCTACGAATGATATATTCAAACAATCTTAAGGATTGTTTTTTATTTCTGAACCAGCTGCACTAGTTCAAAAATGTATACTTTCTTTAAAGCATTTATTACAAAATTGGCGTTGGCGACGTTGTTCCTTATTGCAATGCAACAGAATTCAGTGCGAGAGCTTACTGAATTGGCTGCGCTAGGTTTAACACGTCTAGAGCCAATGCAAGCAATGCAAAAAAATAACTTTATATTTTGCAACTTTAAGAAGTTAACTAAATCAAATAGTAAATATAAAAATTAAAATAACTTTCTTAAATAGCAAAATATTTTGTGATATTTATTTCAATGTATTTAATTAAAGTTTAAACATATAAATTAGAATAATCATCACTGACTTTTCACAAAATACTAAAAGTAGTAACTATTAAATGTCAAATTTAAAGTTAAAAAATCTTATGCTTTTGATGCGTAATAATTAACAATATATAATACTATATCTTTTTATACAGAGTTATAAATACTTTTATGGTCCAATTATACATTCATCTTCATCGGATGAACATAATAATTTCAAAGATACAACTCGACGCGATATAATACTTTCGTATAAGTCCTCGCTTGCACTAGCTCAATACAGTTCTATTTCAGTTCTAGTGCAATCTAATGAAAGAAATAAAAAACAAACCTATATTAAAATCTGTAAAACAAATAAGATATTTCGTAATATTTACCAAAAATTAAAATGCATATATTAGCATTATTGATGTACTGCAGATATCATATGATTCGTATCCCTTAAGTGTTGAATTTGTAGTAAACTTATTCAATAAAAGCAAGACACATTATCTATAAAATTATGAAAAAATTTTGGGATATCTCCTTTGGCATGCCCATAGATCACTTCTTTAAATCAAATCACTGTTTAAATAATCACAAGATGTATAATTGACAAAATCCGGCATACTTCAGACGTAATTTAGGTGATTTATCCGATATTCAATTAAGTCAGGAATGCCATTATACTCAAATGACATTACGTGTAAAAGATAAGCTCGGGTATTTGACCTTCCTCAGTAGATGTGCCATTATTATCTCCCAACTCGCTGCTGAATTTAAATTTCACTTTTCCATTACCTGAATCACAATCTACCATCACGGTTTTCATTCCTTTTGTGCCATAATATGAATATGGCCCCTAAAAAAATGAATAAATAAATAATACATGTACAAATTCCATATTATGCATAATCATAATGATTAATGAATCAGTAAGACTTAATATAATAACCTTGAAAGTTGCCGATGCCGTATAAATCGTATTTGGTAGGATTTCCGCTAATTCTTTAAACATTAGACGGTATGTGTACTTTGATCCATCACAGCTAAAACTTGTTGCATTTGTAGCTATCACTTTTCCTGATGCGGTGTGAATTAATTCGACCGTTACTTCATATATTGCAGGCTCTTGTGTGCTACCGTAAACTCCGTAACCAAGCAGAAAGATACGTCTATCCACACTAAATCTGCAAAAATCGATGTATTTTACGATATTGAACACGAAGAATGTCGGTAACCATGTATAATAAACTATAATCTTTTTACCGAATACGATCGCTAGTTCCAAAATATCCCCATTTACTCTTTGTATGTTGAAATCTGCACACAGTCTGTTCTTTGTCTGTCATACAGCATCGTGGCATTGTTTGAAATCCCACTGCAGGTTTGGGATTCAGTATAAAATATGAGAATAAAGATAAGACCTATAAAATGTAAATATTACGATTAACACATGTATTAAAACAAATATAATTGTAATACTAACCTCTGAATAATTTAATAATCCAGATTGAGCTGGACCTGCTGTAAATTCCTCTTTTGACATAAGAGGAAAACGAACCAAAGACAAAGCGTCACCCAAGACCAAACGTTGATTTTCCGGAGTCACTGGTAATTGCTGTCTTACACATTCAGCTTCTGACCACCTATTAAAAAAATATGAACATTATGGAGAATAAAAAAATACATTTTACAGTACTTAGACATACCTTAGAACAGCTTGAAACAATTTAGATTCCCTAACACGAAGAGTATCTCTTTCTAAAACTATCATCAACGTATCAATATCAATATCTGTGAATCCATCAGCATTGAAAGCCTCGGTTGTGAATCTGTCTATGGTGTCCAAACATACAGAGGCTAATTGAGGTTCATCAAACAGACGAGCTTGTGTTAACAGCAAGAAAGCATTATCACTCGTTAAATTATTTTTCAAAAAATCAACGCAATGCTTTTCTAAGGCGGCCACCGCATACTTCTTAGCAGTATATAGTGTCGTCATCACAGTTTCAGGATCTATCTGTATTTCATCAGTGTATAGAAAAAGCAGCACTGCCAAAAATGCAGCAGGCTCTACATCAGGTACTTCTATTTCTGAAGAAGCTGTCGCAAGCGTTCCATTAAACATTGCGTCGAATACAGCACTTCCAGAAGACAGGACTAGTTTGTGAGCTGGTATGCGTTGGTGCTGTGCTCCTCTTCCCACCAGAAAAGTCACGTCTGACAGTATTTCATTGTTAAAAAGAAATACGATTCTTTCGCGCATTGTTGCTTTTGTACCCTGCCAATTGTACATAACTGCAGGCTGATTCTGCGTAGTAGAGTTCTCTGTACCATTATTTTGAGCTCGTCCATCCAAATACGACGTATTTGCAGCATTAATAGGTGGCCGGCTGAAAGTACCAAGTACAATTAGACAATATACGACAAGTGTTAACGATTTCGTCAAAGATATTGCAATAGCTACTTCAAATTGACGTTCAAATAGACTTAGACAAGGTGTATGATATTTTGTCCTAAAGACTTAGATACTTAGACTTTATAGAGTAATTTATTTACTTGTCGCTGTTCGAGAACGAAGCTTCGCAGCGTGCGGTAGACGACGAACTCATCAACGGCTGGTCCTCGTCGCCGACGAAGTTGAGCGCACGTCGTGCCCGGGAAAGGGTGATATTCCGCAGCGGCTCCCGTACCGTCGATGGCCCGCCGGCATCGGCCACGACGCCGCTGGCCGCAGCTGAGCCACCGGCCACCGTGTTCTCGGTCGTGTCGCGCTCGTCCTCTGCCGGCGTCGCTAGCCGCAGGCTCTGGAGCCTCGACGCGACGTTTGACACGTCGTTCAGGGCGGTCTCCGCAGACATGTTCGCGCACCAGACGTAGTACTTGTCCAAGTACTGCCCCGTCTCATTTAATCGCGTCGCCTCGCGCCAACGCGAGCGGCGGCGGACGCGGTCCTTCACCTTATCCCCCCAGCCGCGTTCTTCTCCGGGCGCGCCGGGTTTTCGCCAAGATGCGTGAAGACGCCGAGTGAGGTAACGAACATACACACGATGACGCGCTGCAGGCTGCAGCGAGATCCGTCCCTCGACTGCCCCTCCACGTCAACGATTACTACTCAGACGGCACACGTAAAACGTGCCGTACGATAGGATGAAAATCCGCAGTGCGAGTATAACATAGGTAGCCCCGTCGGAATAATTAACGAGCTATTCAATATTCTATTTTTCGTAAACGAATTTCGTATCGCTTTTTAATATTTCTTGCACCATTTCGAATTCAGTATATCTCCTCGTTCAAATGTGCACCTTCTGCACTTCTCGCGCGTCATATTGCACCGGCGAATCAGCGCATTGAATCGCACCGGCCAATCAGCGCGTCGCGAATACTTCGAGAATCGCAATCTCGCGCGCAGAGCAAGTTGGAATATGGAAGTCGTTGCGGTAAGTCGGGTATTCGTTTCTCCATATTTCTCGCGGTTGTCAGGGTCCAAAAGTGACTCTCGCGCATCGAAGATCTATCACAAAAGTTTCGTAAGGTATCAGTCGTTACGGAAATGCTGGAGTACAGCAGAAATTCATGTAGGCGTGGCGGATTCGGCATATCGAGTGCCTTCGTGAGCCCACGATATTTCAAGAGGTCCATTAAGTGCATTTCGGCACTTTTGAATTGCCAGGTTACCCTAATTCGAAGGCCTCTTCAGTAACGAAGCTTTAGAAGCGCGTCCGATACAAAATTTTCCACCAGGTACTGTTTTTTCACGAATAATACGATAACGCGACAGATTCATTAAGTACATTTCGTGCAATCGTAGCGCTACTGACCACCGCTGGATGGCACATAATGCCTGCGACAAACCGACGCCACGACAGATTCGTAAAGTAGTCACTTCGTGCGATCGTAGAATTACTCGTGACGTATTACTGCAATAATAAGAGCGCGATAAATTTTCTACGGATTGATCGCGCGTATAAATTACTTAAAAAACACACAATACTTACATATTTGTAATAATATAATTTATACATAATGATTAATAAGGTTCACATAATTTTAATTTATATATTATATATTTTATACATGTAATTTAATTGTAGCTCGCAGAGATTGTATTTTTTGTATGAACTGTTTATAATTTGCCTTATATCTAACATATTTTTGTATGTTGCAGAGTCGCAGTTTATGGTCCTGGACGTTATTTAATTTCCACGAAACTTCTTCAACAAGAAGACACATCTACTGCACTTGGAAAAATCTAAGGATGGTGCCGTTTCTCACCCTTGATAAGGATATGGAGCTTAGGATACGAGAAATCATCAAATTGTCAGGTATGTTGAAAATCTCATTTGTCTTTTATTTGAATTTGTATGTTGCAAAAAAAAAAAAAAGGATATATTAATGAATCACATTTTGTAACAAGTGTATTAATGACGTTTATGTACAATGTTTACACGGCGATACAGAAAACATGTTCGCATGTTCACGGCGTTACATATAATACAACAGAAAAGAATATTATTTCGAAGTCATTAAAAAATTAATACGTTATTATTAATACGGCAGTTATAAAAGAAGTACATGTCGACAGTAATTAAAAAGTAAGCATATTAGTGTTATGGAACTTACGTAGACATTATGACATAAAACAGTAAATTTTTTTTTATTTCCCGCGGAAATATGTACAACTGTGCATTAAAGGTTTCTCAGAAGTAACGCACTAATACAATTATTTTACGAGTAAATGTAAATTAAAAGTACAACTCGCCACAAATCTTTATTGCACGTCGCAGTAATGCAACGGATTGATCAAATTTATTATTGCGCGGTGCGAAAAATTGAGAAAAAAAAATGTTAAAAAAATATTTCAACTTAATATTTCAGCTGCATCGATACACTTAGTATTTCTGCGCATCGTACTGACGTGCAATAAAAATTCGCGCAAAGAAAATACTTAATCTAATGGGTTTATAAGTATTTTTCCGCACTCCTTACGATAGTCAGATATTAATAATTGTCATGGCTGTTGGCACGTTTTACCTATCTATACCAATGTTTCTTAAGCCAAATTATATTAGTTTAAAAAAATATACAGTACAGTACAATATTTTGATTAAATAGGGGTTTTTTTTTAGTAGCACTGCTTTTGCATCTCGTTATTTAACAACGTGCCTCGCAGATCTAAATAGATGCAATGAGTTAGATTCTAATTAATCAAAGTACCATATATCTTATTACTTTAAGAACTCTCGCAAGCTATCGGATACATATAAATTTATAATATACGCGTAAAATTACAAAATGGAAACTGGCCGCCGGCGAAATAAACATTAGATTTAATTAAACATTAAAATACAAGCGTTAAATTAACGAGCATCGAAACACACGCTTATTTTATTTAAAATCAATAAAATTATCTCAATGTATCATTATTACGAAATATTGCTTTTCAATCGTGATATTAGTTAATTATTATGGTTATTATGGAAGTTCTTGATTTATTGCTCATAAATGATTAGCTTGCTAATTATAAAGTCAACTTTAAAAGTCAAAAGTAATTTGAATTTGGATAGTTCGAACAAATATTATAGCTACATTCAATTCCTACAAATTTCCTATTACGATAATTGGTAATAAATAAGGAGATATTAAAAATATCCCAAGAAAGATATTTGTAAATGAAGCACCAAGGAATATGAATCAATTGACCAACATCGAACGCGTTATTCACAAAATAACGCGTTTCCCGCCCGCGATAACGTCTAATAAATTATCATTATGTACTTGTCATCAGAAAAATCGATGATATGATCGTTGGTAACGTTTTCATTGCGCCCGACGATTAGTAATATTCTTCACGCGCACCTCCTCCACGTTCCGCCACATAATCTCACACTCGCAGCGCGCATTCTCCTGTCAGTCGCAACACAATTACTGCACAATATACTGTCATTAGGACACGAGTCAGTACGGGCACTTTCACGTCTCAAAGTCCAACTCCTGATTCCTTTGATGGCGCTGTTTGCTCTTCGCTTTCCTCGCCTTGGTCGACGCGATTCTCTTCTTCTTCGGCTTCGGTATGATCTCGCAGCTGCAGCCGCTTCGCACCTTGATGTAGTCCAGCGTCCATCCGGATCCGCTCGCGGTGTTACCGGAAAACGCGGAAAAGTGATAGTGTTCCCTGTGGTGGTGCCTTCTGTGCTGCTCCATTCCAATTAGGATGACAATTAATATGATAATTAATACTTTTCGATAATTTCGCTTGATTTATAGACTTGGTAATTTTCCAGCGCTACACGAAAGTTAATTTTATTTAACATACTAAGAATTCCAAAAATTACTGCAATTAATCGAATATGTGTAATCTCTTTAAAAAAAAAAAAAAAGAATCTACTCTAGACGATGGAATGAAGAATCGACGTTTCGCTAGCATACCTCCGATCCAGGATTCTGGACGATAGCGTACGCGAACGAGTACTTTTGCACGCATCTGGACTGGTTGCTGAACTTCCGGTCGACGAACCTGCACGGCTTGTCGAGAACGTCTGGTCTGCAGGAGTACTCGAAGAACCTCTGGACATTCTCGCCCTCCCGATAGAGTGGGACCAGCATGTCTTCTCGGGTCCGGCCACCGCGCGGTTGTATCATTTCCTCCACCGTAGGACAGCATTCGACCGGAAGGCCGTCCTCGCCCCCTTCCTTTTGCAGAATCATTTGCATCTCTCGATATGTCATCCGTTTGTACGGCTCCTCCAGCGGCTCTGTGCTGCAAATTGCAAAGACAAATGAAGTAGATTCTCTCTTTCTCTCGCTCGATAGATTCTTGTTTTCAATAGAAGTAATTTCCTAATCGAACGTATGTTTACTTGACTGTTTTCCAAGCGTGCAGGTGCAGATGTTGTTCACGGAACTTTCGGATTAAATTTTAATCATTGCCTAATCGAGCGTACGATCATCGTGTTAACAAGTGACTTAATGGGAAATGTGTGTTAAAAAAAAAAAAGAATAATAAAAGCACAACTCGGCTGGGCTGTACCCTGTTAAATTTAAATCGGATTCAACTTAACCATCGAAGGAAACGCCGATATTCCTCCCATGCCAACTGCTAATAGCTCGTATCTAAATTACGCGGTAGAATGTTGTAGCGGTTTAAAAGAGTTCCATGGGACATGGTATTTTACTTCGTTTCGTATACATTATTAGCATTTTATGCACACCAGCGTATAATAATTAAGATAGCGAACTTCGCGCAATTGATGCAGTAAAATCCAAATGTAACGCGCGTCACATTTCAGTAAATCAAACGCTGCAAATATTATTAAGTGAGCCATGATTATTTAAAGCCAACGTGGCACCCGGTTTTATAATTCCGTACGCACATTTGAGTTTTTACTTACACGTCAGAGATATGTCCTTTGAAAGAATGTTCCTTGGGGCTTCGAGAGGGGAATAAAGTTAGATTATTGGCGGCAGTAAGCCGCGGGCACAGGACTGCGGTCAGCCAAACCACCTGCAACGAAAATTATGAGAATGCTTAAATTATTTGGCACGTTTATATTAGCATTTAATAACGATGGAGTATATATAATTTCAACTGGAACAGGTTGCGCGTTTCAACGCCACGAGCGTGCTATTTTGACGCGGTACGATGTAAACAGTTCAGTCATATGCGTCTGGTAGAAATCTAACGCCGCAAGACTCTTCAATGCGTTCTCCGAATTTTTCGATTAGAACCGCATCGATAATAATATCGCGGTGAAGGACCGCGCGTGAGAAAGTGCTGGACAGGACGTCAGAGATTCGATATGAACGTGCAATAAAGCACGGCGTTAGTCACGCATCGCCCGAATCACATGTGAGCTGAGCGTGGCGTGTACGTGTGAGCTTACGTGAAGGTGAAAACATTAATTCGGCTTATAATTTTTATGCAAAACAGGCCTCACGGCGCCGCTGCCGCCGCCGTCGCTTGCCGCTTGTTAATATGAGCGTGCCTCTTTCTTGTACACCACACTTTCGATTTAATTGCGCCATATAACTCGTCACCGCACAGAAAGTACGCTGAACCTGCTTCATTCACCGAAATGAACCTAAACCCTTTTTTTTTCTTTCCCTTCGTTTTTTTTTCTTTTTTTTTCCAAAACAGAAAAGACCGCCAGATGCACATAAAGTATAATGCTTATGGTTGTTTATTATAACAGTAAAAAAGCGATATTGATAAGAAAATATGAGGAACGAACAACGACGCGAATTAACTATCGCGGTTAATTTATCTTAATACGAAGAGTATTTTTTAAGCGATTATTTCGCGCAGAGTATTCAAGCAAAACTCTTTTTGTTCTGTTTATAGATAAAAATCCAAAGAGGAGACCAAAAGACAGGAGGCCAACATCATCGCCCGCAGCCGGTTCCATCGACTGTTTACTTCAGGAGTGCTGCTGAAGATTTTGTTATGTGAATTAGTGAATCAGTGAATTACTGAAGTGTCCTGCGCGCGGGGAAAAAAATAAGGTCCAATATTCCAGACGTGCTGAGAGGAGGAGGAGGTCAGCGAGAGACATCGGGCTTCGATGGAGCGACTTTACTGTGAGTAATTAATTCTTATATATTAAAAAAAAATTTCACAGATTTTCGTTATTCATTAAAATCGTTTTCATTTCAATGACAATTAGAAATGAACAATTAAATATCCCCGCATCTACGTTTGAAAATAGAAATAGAGAGAGAGAGAGAGAGCCGCGCTATTATCGACGACAGTTATCTTTCACATAATTACGGAACACTATCGACGGGTCAAGCGAAAGCTACTCGGTAAAGCCTATACGAACGAGACAACGCGATACAGCCAGCATCGCCGACGTTTAATTAAGCCATCCTTCCTCCGGGTAAGCGGCTAACTAAGCGGCGGCGCCTCCCATACGAAGAACTCGTATTGGGCAGAAGACCGGCGCGCGTTGGGATTAAACGGATATTCACACACGCGAGACCACACATCGCGCACTCCGCGATCTTTATCGAATTCTTGCATCAGCCGAACGGGAAAAGGAATTCTCTCACTAGCAACGCGATTTTAATCGTATAGAGATGTTGCCGGTGGCGCGGTAGCAGACGTTGCGGCATAACTTAATGACACTTAACGTTAATTACTCGCTAAATCGAAATATCCAACGATTATTGCCTCATTGCGGTCAAATTGTGCGATCGTGCCAACGCGGGCGTCGACGAGAAGGTCCAGTTATTAACATTGTATCAAGATTAAATAAGCAGCCCGGCGTATGCCGGTAAAACCGTATACGCTAATGCACGGTGGAAATTATCTCTCGCCCACGAACGTAAAATTTTATGGTGACGCTTTTAAAGAATTTAAACGTTAAGTTAAGCCGCGCGGCCGCGCCCGGGCCAAGAAGACGTCAATTAGCGCCCGCAGATTCTTCTCCCCCTTTCCCTCGCGATAATGAAACCGCCGTGGAACCGTGGCCGAGCGCGAGAGGCACTTTCGCGAAAGTCGAAATTAGCCGGGGCCGTTTCTCGTGGTCTCGAGAGAAGCGCGAGATAATCCCGGATATCTTTCGGCGGGGCCCGAGCGCACTTTCATAATCCCGTTCGCTCCAGTCCCGGGCAATCATCGTTTGTCTTAGCAATTTTTAACTAATGACAGTCCGACACTTCGCCGCTGCCCGCCCTCCGATCGTTATCAATCCCTTGGCGGATAAAGATTTACCGCCGCGCGGCTGTCGACGCCGCGCAAGAGCCGCATATGAGCTACGGCGATCGGATCGCAAACTCGTTCCTGCATTTACGCGAGTATTGCCGCGCACAGAGAAGATTCGTGTACCGATCGCCAAACGAAACGAGCGACTTCGTTATAAATCACGGTGACGGGTAAAATTAAGTGAAGATGACGTTTTTATGGCTTCTTTACGTTCTTCGAGTCCTATCGCTTCCGTTCGAGTAAATGTATAATAATTTACGTACACTTTAGGTCTTTCCTTTACGCACTTTAAACTGGTCAGATATATTCCCTTATCGGAAGGAATTTATTCATCGCCGCGTATCGGCATTAATTAAGGCTCTTCCTACCCGCTATTCTCGCATGTACGATCGTCAAAATTTTCCGAGTCAATTCTTAGAGAAAGGCTGATCACATATTAATCGCTAGAAGTGCCGTCACGTCGCGTGTATATCAGTGTAATTAATTACGATCGTATTAATTACGCCGATACCGTGCTAACAATGTCGATTACACTAATGACCATACAATTCCGAAAGTTACTTAAAACTTGCTACAAGCGGCGATAAAGTGACCTTTTTTTTCCCTTTTCTATCTCGGCTATATCTTCGCCGTCACGGTGCGCCTTAACCGGAGAAGGAAATACCGTCCCTCCCACGTGGAGGCGACAGAAAATAATTTGTAGCGCAATTAGAGTCCCATAATGCATCGGCGATGACGTTACCGTGCCGGGGCGATCGGGACCCACCAGGGGCCCCGACTAGTTCTCCGCTTCGTATCTCATGCCTCCTGGAATGCACTCGGGGCCCCGCGATATGCCTACGCGATACGCGCCGGGTATACCGATAACGTTCGAGGAACCCCGAGTGGACCGGTATCGTGAGGACGCGGTTTATCGGCCAGCGTATTTACGTCTCTCCGCGCGCGCGCGCCACGTGGGCCGCATTCGATGCCCGCTCTCGCTCCAAATCTCGCTCTCTTCTTCCCCGCCGCGAGTCATTAATTCGTAAAATTAATGACGCCGATCTCTCACACGTAGCACAATCGTCGGCGACTGATCGCCGGGGCGTGCGTGCCGTCACAAAGTGCGTTTAGAAGCACCAGGGACTCTCGGAAGAGTCTTGGAAGCGAGGTGTCGGACTCGGGTGAACTTTGTTTGCGTTATATTTCACGTTCAATCGTTGTGTATTATTTCGCCCCGTACTATTCCCCTCTCGTAATTAATAGGATAATTCCTAGGCGGGTTTTATCGCGCGCGATTACCAATCCCCGCAACGAAACTGTGGGTAAACATTTAATTAAAACCCCGGTATTTTAATGTCAAGTCTCAATAGCGTAATCGGCGCGCGTTATTTATCGCCAACGCCGGGACCGCCGACGAGATTTACAAGGTACACCGAGGGAATCTAAGCGAGAGGTGTTATTATATTCAAAAGGCATACGCGCGGGAGATATGAGGTTACCGAATCGTAAGGCACGCCGCGTTCGCGAATATCGTTAACGAGCGATTATACTTGGCGCAAAAACGGCGAACGTCGGAGCTCGCGGTGGTATTACGCCGCGCGGGAGATCGCGACGGCGGCAAGCCGCGACCTCGATATAAAAAATTATCGCGATCCTTCTACCGTGGACTCGCGCGACTAGAGGCGGTGTAACTACGACCGCGAGCGTAATCCAGCCTAGCATTCTCTTTCCCGTCATTGGCCGCGGAATTTTTCATTGCGGGCATCGCGGGTGCAGCGATTGGAGGAACGTGTGGCAATAATTTATGGGCCTCCTCGGGTACATACCCGAGTGCATTTTCCCGTTCGCAGAAACTGCGCCGTTATATTGTGCGCAAAGGCGCCCGGCCGCCGCTCGTGTTCCCGATCCTCTGGGCTCCGTCGTAAATCATGAAGTGATCGTAACGCTAACAGGTCAATCGCGGCCGTTGAGTATCAATTCCGCGCCGCGACGAATGACGAAAGATTCTCCTTTGAAATGCATTGAAAAATGTCCCGTCCCACTTGGTTTTAATCGCACTCGGATATGCAAGACTCCGCGGTAAAAAAAAAAAAACGCGCAGGCGGCAGCGGGGTGTGCGCATGAAACGTATTATATCCCAACGATTGAGAAAATGTCGCTAAACGTTCCCACGGAAACAGCTGATGCACCGCGCGTAACTTTAACGAGTCCGAGCGCAACACACATTTCGCGAAGTCATCGCGCATGTATAGTAGGACGTGCTTAAGGTTTTAAGACCAACGCAATAAAAAAAAGTAAAAATTGTAACTTAAAGAAAAAAAAAAAAAAAAAAAGACGAGTCTGCATGGAATTGATTTATCTCTCGTGGGTGAACTATTTCGCGAGAACTCCATTCATCGAGATTAACGTGTCCGAAGAGGAGCGCACGCTTTGGCACACGCCGTATTTTCGACTTTTACGCGCTCGTAACAACCCGCGAATTGCATTCCGACGAGATTTTATTGCCTGTTCAACTAACATTAAATGTTACGCACGTCAGAAATAGTATACTTGACTCTTCGAACAGCGGTTGAAGTGCGAAAAAAAAAAAAAAAAAATCGAAGAACACACTCCAGCTCTCTCGCTCCGCGCTCTTGTCCGCGGATCGGGTCCGAGGGAGGAGGGAAGGGGAAAGAAAAAAAAAAAGTGAGAATCTCCGTGGTATTTTGTAAGAAATTTAATCATCTTCGTTAATTCGCGATTAGTCGCGACAAATACCTGTCATTCCGCGTCGAGAGGGAAATCGGTGCTAATGACTCTCTTAGACAATCTCCACGCGTTGACGACCGTTCGATAATTATCCGGTATTACGCTTCCGGACGATTCAAACGATCGGATGGCGGCGACGCCAAATTAAACTCGAGCCGCTGAAATGGCAGCGCGCCCGGAGTGGGCCCGGTTCGCTTTTGCTGGCAATTATTAACAGCCGTTTACACGATAAACTCCGCGGCGGGACTCGTAACAGCGGGGCCCGTATTTACCCAGCCGTCAATGCAACGCTCGTATCATTAGCATAGTCTTTGTGCCACGTTTATAAGGACCGGAGGCACTCCCGGCTTATTGCAAAGTGCCAAAGGTGCGTTTCAACACCGTCGTCCCGCCATTTATCGAACGTTTTGCGAGAGCCACTCAACCCTCGGCCCGCGTCCACTCGATTTTCGCCGATTCCGTTGCACTTCCTCGGTCCGCTCCGGCGTTCGGTCCTCCGTATACCTTTTACGACATTTTCGTCATAGCGCTTGATATACATTAACATGCGCCAACTAATACATCTCGCGTACAGGTTCTCTTCGCCTTTTGTTGATAATTGGTCGAGCCTCGCGAGGTAAGTGTCACTCCGTCATTCTCGAGGCGGCCGTGGCCAGCGATTTGAATCGCGCGAGAGATTCGTCTTTTCGATTTCGGTCACTCAGCGATGGTAAAAGCCACACAACAGGAATATCAGTAATAACAGCGTTTAATACCGTGCGTATCGGCGCGCGCGACGCACGGCGCGATGTAATTTTTTTTTTTTTTTTTTTTTTCTTTTTTTCCCCGTGGAAAGGCAAACACCGTGGAGCGCATGACAAACGGCAACTATCGAGTGTCTGTTAGAGATAGGTAAGGAGCAATGAAAGGTCCTCCAGCATGCCGCCGGCATAATGAGTGGCCAACGGCGAAGTGGCTCGCACGGAAGGGCACCCGCGGACTGTTTAGACAGCGAATGCTTTGCCATGGTTTATGATTGACGTGTATAAATATTTGGTTAGTCGCCTTGCCGTTTCGTGCCCCGCGTACGTGGCGTGCATGCGTGTGGTGCGGCACGATGCGTAATCGCGGTTACGTGCGCGTGAGAGACCGCGGGACACTTTTCCCTCGCTTCTCGACGCGGTAAATTAATGACGATCCGCTCGTTACAACGCGCCACGCGAAGTTTCGCGGATGACCGGTCCGAGTGTTGGCCGAGAACAGATCGGAGCGGAACCGGAGGAAGCCGTCGTCAATTCTTTTTTTTTTTTTTTTTTCGGTATCCACCTCGCGATTCGCAAAAGATTGCCATTAAAGCGGGAATCGGACTGACGCGCGACGACGGTTTCCGTAAAACAAGTACCCGCCGATGTCCCATTGCGAGACACCTGTCCTTGGCGTGGCAGCGCGACGTCGCGGTTGTTCGGTATGTCGGGACGGGTAGAATGTTAATTGGGAAAACGAGGAAGCGCGCGGTATGTCTCTTTTTTTTTTATATTTTTTTTTAATATGATTCTCGCAGTGCGTCGCGGCCGGTACGGAACCAACTTAATGAACTCCGCTCGCGGTTAACGTCCTTCCCGTTGAAATTTTCCTCTCCCGCGACTACACAGTCGTGTATCAAGCCAGGCTCGAAAAACAAAAAGCTATTAAAAGACGACGGAATACACCCACGACGAATTATTAAATCACTTGCGCGAGAGCACGTGGCTTTTAGAGACTCAACCTCTCGTTTATATAATTATTAAACATATGTATATCTAACTGCGATTCGGTAATATGCTATTTCAAAATTATTTTAAATTGCAAACCACTTCGCGTGGTAATAGGAGAAGGTATCGAGCGATGTCTTCCCGCGAAGCGCTCGTGGGTACCCGGAGCATCCCGCCGAATCGGTGAACAACTTATGCAAATTCGATCCATATATGCAAATAAACGCATCGCTATTTTCTCCCTTTTATTACCGCGCTGCTTCACCGAAGGCTCGGCACGAACATCGAAAGTAGGGAGAAATTATAATTATTTTGTTGAACGAAAAAAAAAAAAAAAAGAAAAGGAAAAGTGTCGCGACAAATATTATAGTTCGTATTGAAATTATTAGAATATCGATGGTTACGACTTTTTGATTTTGTTAGGACGGATATAAATAACCGCGTTTCTTTCCCAGAATTTAAACGCGCTCTTAAACTTTCGCTGTCGCACGCCCGACGCGTTTGACGACGCGCCAACGGCGGCGTAATATTTATGATGATCCGGGGCAATCGGGAATACGTTGCGGATATCTCGGCTCTCCGAAAAATCCCGGCGGTATCTTCATCGCATATAGCGGCAGCATCCGACATTCGCAGAAATCGACGGACTTGCCGACGCGTCGCCGTGTCACGTCGTGCCGAGAGATGCGCGCTGCGTACAGACCGGCATCTCCGTTTAACGTCGCGTTAAGAGGATTATTTATCGAAGACATCGGCGCCGATGCGGACCGATTAGCATAGTAATGCCGCCGTGAGAGAGGCCGGGCCCAGCTGCTGCCGTGCCGTTTACACGCGTGTGCGAACGCCACTAATCTTACCATTATTAAATTATCGGCGCTGCAGCCGCGCGGTGCACCAATGATTATCATTTATCAATATCACGGGCATAGTAACGTCGCGAGATTGCCGCCGGTCTCGTGTATCCGTACGTCGTCGGGCCTGTAATGTTATGTAGATAACACCGGTATGCGTGGACCACTGATAGGGATGTTGCCCTCTCTTCCCGACGTTGCGGGATCGTTAGCCGGTCCTGCGGATGCAGTCCGCGTGCGGTATTATGAACGGTATATAATCGCGCTGCCGATCGACGTAATCGCGAACGGAGATTCTATAACGTAATTTATTATTAAAACTTCTAAACAAAATAAACGGGCTCTTAAATCGGCCGTTTTATCAGAAATTATCAGTATTAGTAAATATGTTCGTTTATTGCACGCGGATATCTACGATACTCTCGCCACAAAAAAAAAAAGAAAAAAAAAACGTACGTCTCACTTAATGGATCGCGGCCGTTGGAAACGTTATTAAAGAATATCTCAGCGCGAGTCGACGCGTTATTATAAATGGGATAACAATTATACCGAGACGCGGCACTACCGCGGGGAAAATGCAGACTAGGACGTCCGGCTGTGACGAAACCTTGACGGGGAACGGGAGAAAAATGGAAGAGAGACGCGAAGCGCCGCGATCCGCGTCGTAATCATAAAGGTTTATCGGCGTATTCGTGACAGGCTGGAAGAAGAAAACGTGAGACGTCCACAGCTTTATCGGCTGTCCGCTTGTGTGCACGCCGCCATCTCAATAATATGCTAATAACGCACGCGGCGGGCGGTACTTTACGATCGTTGCGTACTCGCTGGACATTGTAATTATTGTTTCGTTGCCCCGCTCGTCAGGTACAATGCTATAGGGACATCGCACGCTCTCGTCGATTGTTGCATCAATCGTACGGGGGCACGATTGCAATTACGGACAACCTTATGCACTCCGCACGCAACGGTGCGGAGAACTTTATTAAGAGGTATTCTCGAAGAGGCTACTGTTAACATTCAGAGTACCGAACAGGTTTCGACGGGCTTTCTCCGAAAGAAAAAAAAATAATTCAACGCCAGCAGCGCGACGTCAAATTTATAATGCAAATCTCTGAATTTTTTTTTTCTTTTTTTTCCTTTAGATTGTCGAATTAATATAATTTTCTTTTTTATATAACACTTATATATTCTTATATAAAATTATATAACTCTTTAAATATCTCGCAGATTCAGGAAAGCTTAGACAAAGTTAAATCTAATGGGCGTTTAAACGAGCACAATTTGCGAAACGTTGGTAACTTATAATTAAAACTTACCGCGACGAGGGTACTGAGAGCTTCAATTCGCATAGTAGCTGGCCAGGCCAGCGAAGAGGCCGTAGGTTCTAGCTGGTGGATCGATCCGCTCGTATCGATCCCTCGGTCACCGATCTCCCTGATTACTCGGCGGTCCTAAGTATACCGGGCCGACAATGACTCTCTCCCGGCTCCACACCGATTTCTCGTGATGATCCTCTCTGCCGATCTAGCGATGACATGGCTACCGCACCGCCGATCTGTCGACAGAATTGATAAACATATATTACTGGCCTCTTACGTCGTTGCTGATCGCGAGATAATCGTCGTCAAATCATCGCCCCCACCCCTTCGTCCGAATCGTTATCACTGCCCGCGGTCGATTTACTTTCGTTTCATCATCACCTCTCACTCTGGCGCTCGTTAATATTCTTAGCTTCAACGATCGATTCAAAGTGAATCCTGAACCCGCTCGCATTAAGTTTTTGTCGCGTATGCGTACGTTACATCTCGTTGAAATGTAGATTACTGGTTTCTATTGTCATCTTTCCGTTTCGCCGATAAAACTGTCGGGAAAGGTCTACGGCGACATTGCGAAACTACTCGCCGCGTCAACCCTGAAAAGTTCACATACTTGATTCTAAACCCATTACGTTTTTATATTGTAACTAAAGCTAAGCGACGACTCGGTTCTCGAATAAATCCCCATCCGTAAAACTCCGCGGGCTGATTTACGGGAACGGCGCGGCATCTGAATCTCGCGGGAATCGAGAGGACGACGCGTTCACTGCGACGTATCACAACCGACTGGACTCGATATTCAAGATTTGCCGATAAAGAGTTAACGAGGCTGAACGCCGGCGTTTCGTGTAAACGTGCTAAGGTGCGGGCGTACGTTTCGTCACTCTATCGCAACGATGCTGCGAGCCGATATCTTATCTTGTGTTCACTTGTCTCCGACGATTCCGGCGATTACGTCCGTCCAGCAAGCGTGTTACTGACCTACCAGACAGGAATATATTCTCTTATAAGAAGCTTAAATGCGTTTCTTGCGCGAAAACTTATTAATTTATTTTTTTTTTTTTTTTCATCTTTGCAATCTTCATTACCTATCTTATTTATTTGTGCTGCATGCCAGGCTTTGACTGCCGATTAATATACGATAAACCGCGAGGTGATAATCCCGCCCGTTGTCTAAATCCCGATAATTCCGCGATCGTGTTAATTCTGATTGATAAAGATGGGACGCGCGAGCGCCATGTGTAACAGCCATGGCGGTATCGGCATCGACGCTGTCTTGGCATCATTCGTTATGTGAGTTAATGACTCTCGAGAAATCATCGATTGGTCCACGTCTGGAAGTCGCGACGCCTCTCACACGGTGGAAACACGCCTTCTCACCGTGCCGTAATGGACGGGACTTTACGCGTGCGCGCGTTCGCCGTTCAAAGCGAACGGAACGGAACTGACTTCGCCTCTGATAGCCGACACAATGTGGAGGAAAACCGTCGCCACCGATCGCGGGATCTCACGAACCCCCATTGGATCCCTCGAGAGATCGGACGAGATGACTCGGCAAGAAACGAAGTCCCGTCCGCAGTCGCGCGTTTCCTCGCTCGTCGCAAATTAATTCCAAGCGAAATGCCGAGGTCGATCTGTTCGTGTCAGCCTCTGAGAGACGCAAGAGGAAGATAGACTTAGGTCGGTCGAGAAAATACGGTGCTTTTAACGCTTTTAATCTTTGATTGAGTATTGAAGTCGCATGAAATTAACTAAACGCATTCCGTGCGGGGAATATAAAAAAAAAAAAAAGTTGAATGAAACGAAGTTATTTAATAGTTCTGAGCGAAATGTTATTCCAACGATCTCTTTTTTTTTCTTTTTTTTAGCAATAAGCTGAAAGTAAAATCAGCTATATAAAATTCAGAGACTATATAAAATTATCATTTTTATTATCAGAAGGCGAACCTACCGCGAGCGCGATAGAGCTGAGACACGTATCGAAAACAATTATGAATAATTATGAGCCTGGAAAACACAGATCCGTGGCGAGGCGATCGGCCTGGGTGTTCTCGTTAATTATTGTAAGCTCGTCCGTCGTCATGAATCATCAACGTCCTCCTTCCGCTGATTATCAAAATAGTAACGGCGATTCGATTCGATTGCTCGCAAGAGGCAGAGGTCTCGGGGATCGATGAAAGCGGCCGCGCGGCGTGATGCCGCTAATCGTAAGCGGATTAGAGTTATAATTTTGGATTATAGCGCCAACGCGCATACGAACGTGAAAACATAATGCTCGGTACAGGTATCGTTGCCAGTGAGTCATGACGCGTAGAATTTACGTGATAAGATGCTCGGACACCGGTTGGTAAAACGTGTCACCATTCCTTATCACGGTCTTTCTCCGATAAAATTGCCGGCGGGGGGCGCGGAAAAACGCAATAAAAGAGGAACGTAACTCTTTCGTCACTGAATTGCATTATCGCGAGCTATCGGTAAAAGCGAGTACACGAAATTCGAGCATCCACGTCGCGTATGCCAGAATGTGGCAGGCTTCATAGAAAGCGTGACCAATGTCCCGATAACTATAACCGATCATCAGCGTCGAACCACCCGCGTGAAATCAACGTTAACTTTCTCTCTTCGTCCTCCGTTTTTGCCGTTGTCCTTCGTCCCGTTTGTTCGTTGAGCGCGCATATAATCAAGGTCCGTCACATGAATCCCGTCGAGCCGGATGCGCAATCTCCAGCGATCGATGTATTAACGATCCCGATGCCGCAAGATAAACAGAGTCAATCGGTCTGCTCTCGAAGACGCGGGCATAACGACGAAGGCTCGTGGTTTAATTATAGCGCCGTTTACGAGTAATGAACGAGACGCATAATTCTCGAACGGTGACTTGCAATCCCGGTAATTTGGCCTGCATGAGTATTCTCAATGGTTTATTGCTGATTATCGCGAGATTATCCCGGCCCGGATCGCCGTCGAGCATTAATATCCCACTGAGCGGAACAAATCGTGATTATTGTATTCTGGCCGATAGTTAAACGCGAGCAAACCTAGCTACGTAACCGGGTGGACTTTTTTTTTTTTTTTTCTTTTTCCCCGATCGATTGTAACAAGATAAAACGATAAAGTGAGGCGGACAGTGACGTAAGTCGTGCGCGATACATGATTTTGTAAGACGACGCTATGGAACTGCAACCAACCCGATAAACGCAACACGTAATTGGGATTTTTGCGCTGTCGCGGAAATTTTTTTTTTTTTTTTTTCCCGAACGAAACATACGTAGAGTATGTTCGGGATTTTGTATCACGAAATCGCTGCGTAACGCGTCGATAAATACGAAGTACATCGAAAGACAGATATGGCGCTTGCTGCTGACGAAGGCGGCTAGCTGTCTTTCGATCAGTGTATATAGAAGCCTATTAATATTTAATAGAGGCGGAGCTGCCGCCGCCGCGGTTTGCATTGAGTCGCTTATCGGCGGCGGCGCCTAGCTACATCGCGATAAAAACATCGCGGAGAATGCGTTGAGCTTGGTTAACGGCGCCTTCTATCTCGCGAGCTGTCATTAGTTTATTACCGTTAACTTTCGCGGTAATTACTACATGTGTCGAGCCCTTGGAAAAGAATGCCGATCGTGAGCAAGCAATCGGATTGCAATCGGAAGATAAAAAAAAAAAAAAAAAAAAAAAAAACAGGAGAAACTATCGTTAGAAAAAGTTGTCCGTATCCACGATTATTCACAAAAAATGGAAATCTTATAACTGCGGGTGATCGTACATTTTAAATCGATCTCGCGAGAACCTAACAAATTTTCCGTGCATTTGACGTACTGAGCGTTAATATATATTCTCTTTACGTGTTTCTCGACACGTCATCATTCTCTCCGCCCACGAAACGAATCCGCCTTAACGAATTCGCGGTCTTTAATTTACGCCGACAGTCGGGTTCTTGGGACAAATAACGATACGCCGACGTGCAGCCGCACTCGTTAACGTCGAGTAGAGCTCGCGTGAATCCCGCGGGCTGTTTCCGTGAGAAAACATCATTACTCGCCGTTGATGTATCAAAATAACGCGTATATAAAATGTCAACGGTGTATATTAGATTAATATATTCCAATGGCTCTAGCAAATTGCCTGGGCCGACATGTGGTTGACACACGGACACCGCTCTCGGGAAAAAGTCTTTGGGAAAAACTGGTGAATGGCTGGACTTACTTCGCGCACGTAATACGTACAGACGTGTATGATTAGTTATGAAAATAAGATCAATTTGTACCGCGATTCATATAATATTTCTAATGCCGATGCGACAGGATATTGCGATATTTCGTACGGTTTTATTATCATATTTGCGACTGCTGGCGATTACGCGCGGGAATATATTAATGGTGAGTTATTAGTGGGGTTTATGTACGACTTTATTACGAGAAAACCGCAGGGGACATACGATAAATAGTCGCTAGATATATTTGAGCGTTGAGCAGAGAGCATTGAGTAGAAAGACTAGTATAAGATAAAGCATGGAATTTCACACGGGACAGGAGTTACTTTTTTCTTTCTTTTTTTTTTTTCTTTCTTCTCACGAATAAAGGATACGGTATCTAAAAATAAAAAGACATACGCGGTCGTTAATTGAGTTTGTCAGAATACAAATTAATTTCAATTCAGACGACAGAGGTCAAGTGTCCTATGTATTTAATCGACCGTAGGAAGCGGTAGATGGTAGGTGGTGGCTTGACAACTACCGGGTGTAAACGCCCACAAGGAGAATTGTGAAGCGAGGCTAACGCAGTCAAAGCTAATCGTCGAATCAGTTAAGCGCCTATCACTCGTAACTTATTTACTCGGGCGCGTTTTTTTTTTTTTTCTTTAGAATAGTTGTCTCGCGATCGAACGAATAATTAATAAATGCACTTTGGAGATTGGCGCTTAAATCCGCCGACGATTCACGAAAACGGGGTCTCCGCGACGTTGAGCGGCAGCCACCGCGAAAGTGAATTCAGATTTAACTTTCTACCATAATTAAATTTAGGTGATATAACAGTTACGTAATGACGATAGTTTGCTAAGGAACGATTTCTCGGATAGTAAAATAATTTGATAGTAAATCCGGCTTAAAAGTCGAAGTTCATTTTTAAACGGTATTCACAAATAGGCCGACTCGCCTTCAAAACCGGCTCTATGATATTAAGCGCGGACGGGCCACCAGATATTCCGCGACGGGAAGATTTGCCGAGAGGTTTTATTCAGAACGAACGGAGCTCATTCATGATATCATTTGTGAATGGCTCTCAGAGAACTCGACCTGGCCGTGGTATCACTGGATGAACCGAGCTCGGCGAGAAGACTGGTTCCCAGTCGCCAATTAAGGTGACACCGACAAAGGCGATGCTCCGTATTTATAACATTGCATATTAAGCAATTGTGAAATTTTTTTTTTTTCGAGGAGAGAAAAACCTGAAATTCGTGTTTCCGTGACGACGCGGTAGCCTTGATCGCGAACGATAAATGCACGAATTTTTTGATTGAAGACTTTTTATTTCGTTATTAATTTCAAAGGCGTTAAATAATTTCGCAGCGGCGCGAAAATAATATTAAGGCATACGGAGACAATATTATCTACATGTACCGAATGACGTGAGCATTAGACAATTTCACGATTTTCTCAAGTTTTATTCGGGACCTTTACGCGTGAATCAATTGCTCGCGATTCGTTCACTCGACACGTCAGCAAACACGGCGACCGAATCTGGAACTGACGCCGTGCAGCGTATAAAAGAAGCGCCTACGTCCGCGGCTCGCGCGAGCAAGTGCTCGTTGCCACGCTAATATCTCACTCCCACGAGTGACACGGTGAATAAGCAAATTGATTGCCTTCATTACCGCGATATATGCGGCGCCGCCTGCGGCGGCTGAAATCTGATTAGAGATAAACGAATAAAATCTAAGGAGCGCATTAACGCGAACGTGATGCTCGGGCACTAATGACCACTGGAACAATAAAACGGAATATCGTGGTCGCCAATCGGGTCACATTACGCAACGGCGCGTTATCGCCGCTCGACCCTTTGCGATCGGTATCGCCTCTTTCGCCGTGTATTTCCAGCGACTCGGTCATCTTTATGAAATCCGTATTTTTTTTTTCTTTATTTCTTTTTCTTTCTCTCTTTCTTTTTTTCCAACGATATACCGATACGTCATGACATTTAGAGAGGACAGTACTCGCCGCCGGTTTGCAGTGAAAAGTCGCGTTAGAGTCGCGAAGATAAGCTTACGTATACAGCGGACGAGTTTATCGCCTCTCCGCCAATGAGCACGCGGCAAAACCAGAAGCAGATTGAGTCGCGAGTCAGGCGCATCTAAACTGCATGAATTTATTGCACTTTTATTGCGAGATTCGCAGGGAGCTCGTGACGCCGCGGCGGATTCACATTCAGCAGCATTCGTTCCGAGACCACAAAGATCGGTGGAGCGCGCGACAAAATAGGGTACAGTTAATTGCGACTTCGTCGTAAAGATCTCCTTCTCGTTCCTCCGTTACGTGTTAACATTCACGCGTTTACGCTACTCCACTGTCCTGATCGCTGCACGTATCTCCGATCGGCGAACAGCAATCCGTGTTTTACGACGCTCTCGACCGCTGTCTTAAATAAATCAATTTCAGGGCCCGGCCCGCTACGGTTCATATCTACGAAATATTTCGTAGCACGTTCTTAAAGCCGTTTCGGGTCGTAAATAAAGAGGCGCGCGCCATGAGATAATTATAAATCGCCTTACGCAATACGCATATACTTTAATACACGTACATCAATTTTTTAAATCACGAGTGTAGGCGTTAAATAATCAAATACTATTTTGCTAGGTGTTACGAAGCGTGCGTCATTTTATTCTTGCTTTTGTAACGTTACAATAAGCTCTTTTGTATTTAATAAATGTTTACAATAAGTATAGGTGGTACGTAGATGTATGTAAGCGGGCGGCCGGATGAGCGAAGGTCGGAGCGTGCGAGGGGTGGGGGTGAGCGAACGTGCCTCGTGCGGCGTATCTCGACGCATTCCATTTCCGGTCGAGCACGCGGTACGTCGCGCGCTGTAGCGAAATTCCGCACGTTGCCGAAATATAACTCGTTCTAGCGTACCCATCGACTACTGCGGATCATGTGGCTTTCCGCGATTACTAATCTCGTACGCGACGAGGGTTTTCAGAGTGAACACTTCGCACGAATCCTTTCAATGATCTATTGCGCGACAGTCTTGATTCGTATTCTATCTTGTAGATCCTTATAGCACTTGTTAGATCGTTCAGTTTTGCGTTATAAAGTACATTTTCCGGAGGGATATAACCACGCTGCCGTGGATGAGCTTCGTCCATCCGAAAGAGGTTATCTAGGCACAACTATTGTTCGGCTTAAATAAAATCCGGAGAAAGCTGACACTCCCCCGTTGTCGATTATTAGTACGCACGTGTACCGCAGCCGGTTCGTCGATCATTGCCTCGGGAAGTTGCTGTTCAAGATATCGATCAAAAGATTTTTTGCTGCGCGAAAATTCGCGAACGCGAGTGACTTATACCAACGTCGCGCGATGGTATTTAATTGATAATTGTTTAAATTAGTTCGCGATTATATTTCACTCGGTCACGGTTTTCGCAGGTGTCCAGTGCGCGGAAGGAAGTGCTTCGTCCCAAAACTGAGAGGAGGAGCAGGCCTTGGAAAGGCATCATGTCTCGGCGGAGCAACCTCAGGGTAAATATCGGTTTTATTTCCATGCAATTCCATGCATCGTTTCTTGGTTTTTTTTTTTTTTTAATTAAAATTTCTTTTTTTATTCCGAAAATAATTAGATATAATAGACAATTTTTATAATAAAAAATATTAATTTAAATTGCGTGAAAATTATATTTTTAAACAATGAACTTTCTTTTAAACGCTGCTATAATGTAAGTTTTATTTTTATGTTACAGATTATAGTAGCTGAAAAAACTCCGCTGCTGCGCATCGACCGGTGAGTCACCTATATTAATTCTTTTTCATGTATTTCTTGCGTTTAAAATACGAAGTGTATTACATGCGGAAAGATAGGTAGTAACAATTCAAAGATTAGGATTACAAAATGATTTGTTTGCACCATAATGCCGAGAGCACTCGGTGTAGTCTTACATCCGGTATTTTAACCGCGGCGCCTCGTCGAGACGAAAGCAGCCTTTTTCTCGCCGCTTCCCTTCCTCTTTCTCCTTGATTTAGCGCCGGCTGCATAAATCTTGGAACCGCGAACCGCGAACGAGAACGGTCTCGTAGGCGCGACCGCAGTGACATATTTACAGTTTTTTCAACGTTTCTTTCGGTGTTTCGCGCGAACACCGCGAGTCTGGGCTTAATAGCGCGTGACGCGCGAGATCAGCTTTTCCTTCGCTTTTGGGAGATCGATTATTTTGCGCGTAATACCTCGCGACCGCGCTCATGTTTTATTAATCCGATTCGGCCTAAGCGATTCGATTAAATAAGTAACGCTAATGGGTACGATCGGGAAATATCGAGCGCCGCCACAGCGTCGCGGTAGCTTTTTCGTGATTATTAAATAAATTTAACTCCCGCTTATCTAATACAACTTAATTGTACGAGCGATTATCTGTAAAAAGTCCAGCGCGAAAGGTTATTTATTACTTGTAATGAAATGAGAATTTAATTAACTTGAATACAATTATCAATTTCACAAGAACGATATAAGGTAGAGCGAGCGGCGTGGGCGCGTAATAAATGTTCGACCAACGCGCCGCGATCGTCTTCACGGCATTTGCGCTCGTCACTTAACCGTTTTATTCTTCTCCGCTACTTTTCGCCTCTGCGACTCTTTTTGGCGCAGCTGGCGTGCGTTCCCAGTGACCGAGTTTCACAGGCCGTTAACTTTGAGTCTTGGAGAATTTAATGACTATACTACATTTACGCCGCGATATGCTTTAATACGAGGTTAAAGAAGATACGGGAGAAAGCGCGCCCATTGGAACCCATCAACGGCAACAGTTAAACTTTTAACATTTTAATTTGCATTATGTGATTTAGAAAATTCCGGCAGTAAAAGGTTTTTAAGTCTAGCGCGATATTTTTAGGGAGGGCAAAAATAAAAAAAAATAAAAAAATAAAAAGATGAGAATTTCACAACTTTATTAAGAATCTTACTAACTTTTTATCCCGATTCTTCGAGAAAGAAAGAGAACAACGTTATACAGATTATATACATAGCTACACGCCGCGTGCATATATACACATAAGCAATAATGTTAACCGCTGAAATTACCGGAAGTACGCAATAGTAAAAGCTACCAGACGCGCCATAAACACTAGAACTCACGGATTGTTTGGAATACCGGGGCCGTCGTAAAAATCGCGCCAGTATCAGCACGTAAACGTCACGGCTCCTTGCGTCATCTCGGAGTGGACACTGCTTTCGCTCAAACGGTTGTTTATAATAAAATATAGACACGCCCCGGCGGTATATTTTTGCGCATCGACGCCAATAATGCCGCGGGCTTATCGAATATTACGGGATTTAAATCGACGTTAAATTCACTTGTATTCCCTCAAACACGGGCGAGCGTGGAGAGGCTCCCCACAGAAGTCGGAGGTAGATCTCATTTGCATCACTATAGCCGCATCGATGTCAACGTCTCGGTAAACTTCAAAGGCAAACAGAGACCATTTCGGCTGTATTTCGAGGCATCGCTTTATTTGCGTCATTTATTTTCCTTTCGTTACCGGTCCCCGCGAAGTGATTTACCTTTTTCGAATTCTCACGGCGCCCGCTGTTCGGCACGAGGACGTCACGTAGCGTTTTTCTTTTTTAATGCCAATCAATATTGACCCATCAGTAGCGTCATCAAGGCTATTTGAAATTGTAATTTCACTAATAAGACTATTATTTTGTGCTTATTATCTGTCCATTATCGAGTGTCCCATTTTTTTTCTTTCTTTTCTTTTTTCTTTTTTTTTTTTTTTCTTTTTTGCGAGTCGCTGACGATTCCTCGTCACGCCGCGCGACTGGCATCCGTAATCTATTCGCCGATACGTATCGAAATATAAGAAAGGGAACGTGACTAATGTTTATGCAAATTTCATTCGGCGCTCTGTGGGCACAACGGCAAAACTAGCTTTCCATTATCGTGACGAATATCGCGAGGGGAACATAATCGAGCGTGATCTCGGTGTCAACGGAGTGACAGCCGTCGCGGCGGACTCGAAGTAAGACAAATCGCGCGCGAGGAGATGAGAGAAAAAGATGAACTCGGGTGGGAGAAGGGTATGAGGTAGAATGATGAATCCTTGCGCGGCACACGATGGACAGCGTTTGTACGTGTTTATCTTGCGAGAATGATCCACGTGGGACAGCTCAACAAACCGATAAATTGCGATCTGTAATGGCCATTCGTTGAAAAGCCAGAGTGTGCTGGCAGTTGTTATCGCTGTAGTCTCTCACAATCCGTGCCGTTCGAAAGCGAGAAGTACTATACGAAGTATTAGCCTTCTTACGTATTTATCCGCGTGCTTCTATTAATTTGGCTAATTTTCAGGAATTTGATACTATCGTTTGAATATATATACATATATATAAAATGAGGTTTTTCGGTATTTTAATGAAAGTAGGAAACCAATTTACCTCCAATACTCGGGATTTACAAGCCGGCTCAAGCGCTCTCGACCCGATTATGTAAATTCGGTTGTAATCGAGTTACTTAAAGTGTATACGCTTGTGCAATAAATAATGTAAACGTTCACCCACGGGAGCGAGCTTTTTGCAAGAAGTCGTAAAAAACGAGCGAGGTGCAAGCGCAGCCTTTTAATTAGTCGTGTTTACGAGCAAAATAATAATCCATCGCGATAATTAATTCATTCAGAGCTCGGTGACCCGGCAACCGTAAATCAACACTTTAATTGACTGTAGGGAAAAAAAAAAGAAATAAAAGAAAAAAAAAACTCTCTCTAGAGAGATGTGAATACACGGATATTAATATTTTCCAACGCTTTTTTGCACATTCTCCGAAGGAAACATTATTTAAATTAAAACCTTATTGATGTCGATGTGTGCGATTCAGCTCGTTAAGGCGGCAGATCGTAATGTCCCCTAAACGCAACTCGGCCACACGCAGTAGCATAATTAGATGAGGGTGTTTTGTACATTGTTTGCCTGAACATCGGCCGAATATTATAATAGGAAGCCGCTCATGCATAATTAACGAACAACATGTCAGCGTGCAGGCCTATCGCGCCGCTCGATTCGCGATAGTCGACGAGTTCGGGGTCTTCGGGAGAATTTTTAATTTAGGATGCAAATTGCGACCGACCGACCGACCGACCGACCGACCGACCGACCGCAATCACTGCCACAGAAACGATTCGCGGTAGAAGCAATTAAATTACAATTTCATGGCCTAACGCCCCGTAAAGCGAGGCACCGCGGTACAGCTTTCGGAGACGCGCTGTTTTATCAATTTTCGCCGCGCCGCGGTCCGCTTCGGACTTCTCTTAACGTACGGATTGCACCACCGCCGCGATGCCTCTAATCCTATTACGAATAAGTAATGGGGGCCTCGTACGCGCCGTCGGACGAGCGTAAAAATGTTGTGTCAGATCTGATCTCGCCGCTTGTCGTTCGGTAATTTACCGTGTGCCGTGCACGGGCACGAGGTCGCGCTCCTTTTACGCCTAATTCGACCCGCGCCTAATCGTGGCTTCCGAGAGAAACTCGATCTCTTCTCTCTCATTCCCTCCGTATCGAGGAGCGACCGAGATCGAGTCACGGTGAATCGAGGATGCTGAGGTTTTATATGAGCAACAAGAGTCCGGCGTCGACGACGATTTCGTGCACCAATAGCAATCGGAAATCGATACGATAACGATTGTACGTACATATATCATGTAACCCAGTAATTACGCCGGGCGCTATCGGTTTCATGAATGAAAATTAAAGCGCGCACGTGTCGGCGACGTGTTGTCCTCCCGTGCATCACTGTGCACGCAAGGTGTAATTACCGACTGCACAATGTCCATGTAATCGCCGGCCATTAAAGATCGCCAGATTGCACCTCATTTTTTCCCCGCGAACGTTCGCCGTTTCGGTCCGAGTGTTATTTCTTACCTCGAGTACGGTGTCTCGCGATAACGCCACGCGATAAGATGGCATTTTAACTGACCCCGGTGTAGCATTTCACATCCGTCGTCTTTGTTACATTCTTTATTATATATTGCGTAATCCTCGTCTACGTACCTGCGTTGACCACCGTAATACTAGATATTAAATAAAAAAGCACAAAAAAAAAAAAAAAAAAGAATATATATGAAAGTGTTTCAAACCTATCTCGTGTCAGAAATTGAGGTAGTTTAGAGTTGTGCGTGCAAATTCACCCGAGGCTGCCAATTGTGGGTATCACGATTGGCCCGAAAAAGCGCCCGACTAACTTACGGGATGATTCATAGCGAGGAGCGTTTTCTCATTGAGCAGACTCGCGCCGGGAATTCGATTCTTCGCTGCGGCGGCGACGGCGATCCGTGGTCAACGACGTCGTGAGTAACAGCCGTTAGGTGTTTCGCGAGATGATTAAACCGGCACCATCGGCCGCCCTCTCATTATCCCTACCTGTCGGAGAAACGCGCGTCTCTCACCTCCGCCTTCTCTCTTTCTTGCCGTCCGCCTCCACCGCCTCCCCCTCGTGCATATATGCATAAACCAGGGTGAAAACACGAGAATGCCGTAACGGCGTAATGTCATTACGCAGTAAAGAGACTGCAAATTTGCGAGGAGCCGCGCTCGACGGCATACCAACCAGCCACCGGAATGTAAAAGCTCCCGTTTACGGATTTACCGTAAAGACCGTAATTCTTTTCTTTTTTTTTTTCTTTCCCTTCCCTTGGCGACGACGGTGCGATGACAAGGAGACAAAGCGCGCAAAGTTCCGCGTTTGTACAAACAGCATTTTATTTATTGACGTAAGCCTACATATTTACGGCAATTTGCTAATTAAGTGGATTTCACTTGTCCAATTATCGCGCACTGGGACCTGCGATTTATCCAATTACGGCGATACAGCTTACGTAAACTATTTCGTATCGTAAGAATGTAATAATTTGACTTAAAAATACGACCGGTAATTTATAACATCTCGCGCGGAATGAAATACGACGCGTCCGTAGCGGAACGGTGAGGAGTTAATACGAGTTTCGTGAGTTATAACTGATGCTGGGCGTTCCATTTCGCAAAATACTTGTAACGGGAGGTACCGAGTCAATGAATATTACGAAGCGATTAAGCCGATCTATATGCCGTACACTAGTAATTTAAATGATCAGGCGTAAAGGATTTTACACGGTAAATTTCTTCGGTCTCTACGTCGCCGCCGCACACGACGCGAGTAAATTGAATCCCGACTATAAACGACTCGGAATATTTCGCTTTAAATAGAAGCAACTAATAAATTGAATCGATTCCTATTTGGACAATGTTCTCCGCGACAGGACAATTAGACTATATTTTAATTCGCGTATACTTTTCTCTTCCTCTCTCTCTCTTTTTTTTTTTTTTAAGTAACCGAGTATAAATAACGTTAATTATTGCCACGCGATAACAAATCGCAAAAACCGTAGAGTTCCCTCGAGACTTGAGCGAAGGATGCAACTAAAATGGCACGAGCTAGAGGATTAAGACGGACGGAAGGGGGGGGGACCGGGCTTGATATACGATCTGCGCTTTTATGTACTCTCGAGGTTGTCATTCTGACGGTCGCATTAGCGCGAAGCCAAGATGCCATCGCCTACCGGCATCGACCGGCCACCACGATTCCACCGCGACAAAGTTAGTCAAAGCGCGGCGGAGCCAGCCGCCGGTTGACAAATCGGTGGTCGGCCGACCTGACAGCTAACACCCATCGGCCCGCTTTACAGTGATAAATCGCGTCGGTACATCGGGATCTCTGCGAGCCCGCGTGCATTAGCGACCGGCACCCTGGCTATTTCTGCGCCGCGACTCCGATTGATTTCATGCCCTTTTATCACGTCGATTTATTATTTCGGCATAATGAGACGCGCCCCGTGAAATGGGACCGCGCCGCGATTTTACACCCGGGGAGTTATATTTACATATATTTACGTCGGCGCGCTTCTCTCTCAAAATCTTTCAAACATTTGATAGAACTAATATATAACATGTCACCCCGCCGGAGCTAAATCCGAAAGGTGAAAATCAATTTGATAGTAGAGGCCGAACGAAGACTCGAAGCGTCGATAATCGACGAGGAGACGTTACGTCGATGTACGCGAATAATCACTTAGCGAGAAATTATAATGCGCGGCCATTCGCTTTTCCCTCCAATTATTATAATAGCTGCGGTATGACGTTTACTTTTCAAAGAAGACCTTTGGATCGGACTACGGCCGATTAAAAAATTTCGCGAGGTCATACGCGCGACACGAGACGCAGCTTGAATTCTGCATGTGCCCGCGGTTTCGCAAAGATTGGTATCTCGGTGATCTTATCACGCGAACTATCGTTAAGGTTTTACCGTATCATTAGGCACGTCGCGTCCGTGGTCGCGCATTATGAGGAAAATCGCTTACGCTGTACGATATTAACTCGCCACCGTATTATTTATTATTATTCGCAATTATCGTAAGTGAAATGCTACGTACCCCGTGAACCTGTTTCATGACATCGTAACGAGAATTCTTTCGCCGAGCGATCCGCACGAGGACGTGCTGGGAGCGATATAATTAGACGAAATATTAATTATGATCGTTATACAGGCCTTTCTCGCGGAACATAATGACGGGCCTCGTAACACGGTAGCGAAAACCGTTAACGAGGAGATGGATCACGTGTGAAATGTATATCGCGCTCGCTCAATTTGTCAAAAGAAAAATCCCTCGGATATACATGTCGTCGCGTAATTTTTATTAATCAACTCTTCGTGTAAGAGACGTTATGCAACGTTGCGAAACGCTCGCGCTTCTTTAAAGATCGCGATAATCTGACAAGTGATTAATTTTATCGAGCCTTATTTTTCGTCGGGTCGCAATAGATGTAACGCAACGTAGATTAAATCGTCGAGAAGGCAGAAATTCCAGTAAATGTACCTCCGGCAATCCAGTTTCATCGCGCGCCGAGCCTTAATCGAGGGATTAGAGCGTTACAGTGATGATAAATGCCGAGTGGGGTTTCAATGTAAAAGGAGCCGCTCCTTCTAAATGTTTTTCTCACTTCGTTTATTCTCATTCACCTTCTCGCCACCTCGGTTAATGCATTAATAGCTTCCTTTTACTGCTTGAATTACGTTTGAAAGTTGTAATCAATAAATCGCGGCCCTACGGCTAAAATAATTATTTCAATATAACTATACACGCTCGCAAGGCGATATTACGAGATGCCAATTTCTACGTTTCACGTGTAATAAATAAAAGTAATTCCATCTAGGGCTGTCACGCGAGCCCGCGCGGCATTTCTCGGCAACAATGGACCCGGATTGTGCGTAGAAATTCGACTTTTCCGAAATTGGAAAAAAAAAGAGAAAAAAAAAAAATTCGGCGGTATCTTATCGTTCTCAGCCTCGAGTCGTAAATAAACGTCAGTAAATATTTTATTCGCGGCGCAAAATGGGCTCTCTGGGTGCGTGTCGCAGACAAGAACGGCCCACGAATTGACTCGTAGATCGTATCTAACCGCGGGCTACCATCGCAAAGAAACGGTTGTAGGCGGGCACCAGGGAAACTTGCACTGGCGACGCACAAATCGCACCTCGTTGGTAGCGGTCGCAACCGTCGCCGGTGAGGGATAATAATTCTCTCGCCTCCTGTCAATAGTCCGTAACTCAGTTCGGAGCGGCTTAAAAAATTTCAAGTGTTCTCTCGCCTCTCTTTCTAGATAGCACATCACGTCGCGAATCGATCTCGCTCGGTGAATTATATTATGCCGTCTCCGTTTATCAATCTGCCCGTTTTCGCCTTGCGCAACAGTCAACGAGGGAACTCGGTGTGCCTTCCCCTCGCGTACGAGCCCGTTGGAATCTTGTCCCGGCGCAGGTTCTATAGCTGTAGCGTGTCTAATGTACGATTGAAGGCATTTAGCAACGCCCCGTGCATTTGCATCCGTTTTACGAGCGTTGTTACAATAGTATGTCACGCGCCGCGAGTACCGAAGCATTACCATACCGTAAAGTCGTCTACAAGCCCGGGTTACGAACGAGTTGCTGCTTTATCAACTCTCCCCGGCGCTCCGAAGAGAACGCATCGACCGGTGAATACGTTAACGTGGGGCACGGCAAGCCCGTGAACCGGCTCCGATTGAATATGTCACATGTCATCCGATATATTTGCATCCACACCGATATGTCCGACATCGATGATGCATTACCAACGGCTTGTTTCTCGGAGTAAATTAATACACGAACAGTTAATAATAAGTATCGTTATTGTTAACAGTCGTGTTATTGCTGGTGCGACAACGCGACAACAATAAAGCTCGGGGGCGGCTAAAGCTTTCAATCAGCACATTCAGGTAGTTTTTCTTTTTTTCTTTTTTTTAATATTAAATCTTTGGATTGTTATACGATTCTCGGTATCTCGGTTCCATTCACACCGATCGACAAGCCCATTGTCCAGAGCGAATAATGCGAGATAGAATAAAAAAAAAAAAAAAGAAAATTAAATAAAAATATTTAAAAAACCAAAAAGTTGCCCGTCTATTGAATGTCGCGCGCGTGAGTCATTCCGAGTTGAAAGACATCCGCGAGATGATAACGTCCGAGATCACACCCTTAATCCCTATCAATTCGCCGAGGGTGTTCGAGCTAAGAACGGAGAGATGTAGGCAGAGTGCGGTCCGAGACAACACGTATATATCCATTCTCACTGGATACTTTTTTATTTATGAGCAGTAAATAGAAATGCATCCGCGCGACGATCGTCCGCTCGTAGAAACGAATTCTCGGCCCCCGTTAAATTGAGGTAAATACCAGGAGACACGGGAGTCGCCCGGGCTTAACTCCTTCGTAAGGCCCCCCCGATTATTTACCGTTCACATGTTCCTCAATATTTGACCATGCCAGCCCGCGACACGCCGTACACAAGAGTTACATTCCGTTCACACAGCCGCGCGCGCGTTAGCGATCGCCGGGCGACCGACGATGGAGTCGACGGAGGCTCCCCGTTCCCGAGTGGCTCCACTCCAACGGAAGGGAAGACGGCAACCCTTCTCTCGCGAGAGAAGACAAGATACAGAAACAAAAGGATCGGCCACCACCTAAGCAAACGTATCCCTTTGAGGGCACGGTCCTCGAATCTCCTCTTCCTTTCTCATGCAGCGTTACACGGTTGGCTCTCGGGCGCTCGGTTCTCACAGTAATTATGTGGATTTTAGACGGACGAGCGAGAGAGAACAAACAGTCCATCAGATAGGAAAGGAGCATGCCTCCGGTGCGTGTTTGTTCTCGAGATCTCACGATTCCACGTCGCGACGCGCCGGGCGATGTCTTGGATTAGCACGAGCTACGGGGAAACCCGTGCCGAAAATGCCGGGCCGTAGCTTATCCGTTTTCAAAGCATATACCTACCGAATTCCGTCGGGAAAGTCTCCGACTGACGCGGCGCTTTTCGGGCCTCCTAAAATCGCCACCTCACGCTATCGTGTTTCGAGGAATTTGATATTTTAGCCCTACGCTCGAAGGCGACCACTATTTACGGCAAATTAGCGAGGGATTGATAGGTAGGAATTTCTTATCGTTTACAAAGCGCTAGGAGATCTGATTCAACCGTGCGCAAATACTGCGCCGTTCATTGTTACTGCCGCCGGATGTTATTGCAATTTTAATAACTCCGGTATAATTAAAAAGCGGAGGGGAAGGCGCGCGAGAAATCGTTAAAAAGAGTAGAATTAATCGTCGGGCAATCCGCGTATCGCGAGATAACTTGGTTGAGCGAATGATGGAAATGATGATTACCGAACGAGACCGTTTATTAAAAACCGGGGGGGAGAAGAACGCGGTCAGATAGCATCTGGGAGCGAGTCGAGAACTGGTGCGAAGGCGGATGTAGGGCACTTAATGAAACTGGCTACCTCAAATCCGGCATTAAGCGAGCCATTTCGTGATACCGACGATTACGTAGTTGTTGCCGCGTATACTCGAGAGAGACTGGACCTCATTTGTGGCATTATGGGGGCCCCCGGTCGTCGAAGTGGCGCGATAAAAGCCGGAAAGATACAGTTCGCCTTACGAAGGCTCGATATCGCCGATTAAAGATTGTCGTGCGCGCCTTGAAAAATACACCCGGGCAACGGTACACGCACGGCGCGACTGAACATTGCGATTCTACATGACGATCAACGAATCTGATGGGATTATATCTCGGAATTTTTAAAACAAAGGGAATAACAACGCGAGACGAGGCCGTTTTATTATTATAAGTTATAAGTCGCGTCGTAATCTTGGCATCGCTCGTCGTGGTTTTTATTTTTATTTTTTTTTTTTTTTCCTTTCTTTCTTTTTTTCACGATTTCAGGGAATTCGGTTATACTGAAAAGAGATCCTGATTTGAGAGATTACACTATACATTTTCTCTGCGCGTAATTGTCTCGCGTAATTTCTGATATACGTGATTTAATAACGTTGACATGATACTTTTAATTTTGCCGAACTGGCGGTCTCATAATTTCTTATGGCGTGACTTACAAAAGAATAATACCGCGACGGAGAGTGTCAGATGGCTTTCTACGGTTGACGAGTTGCCCGCGCTGGAGAATGCTTTATCTCGCTAACGAACCACCGGATCTCGACCTGTAATTCGTCTAATGCGCGGCGCGCACGACACGTGTGTGTCACAAACGACTGCACAAACTGCGGGCCGGAGCTGAATGCGCGTTAAATGAATGTCGTCTTACCGTGCTCACGAGCCATTTCACGTGTAATCGCATAAAATATAATATATGATGTATCAAATATCTTGAATCACAAGATCTCAAAGTAAAATAGCATCTGATTTAAGATCAAAGCAGCTTACTTCGCTATTATCGCGAATTCCTCTTTACGGCACGACGTTAGAAAAATCAATATTAATTTTAATTTAACACTTAACTATTTTGTTTTCGATTAAAAAAATTTGAAATTATCTCGAAATGATTTATGCCACGGGAAATGACGAAACTTGGGGAGGCGGTTTACCGCACGTAAACTTGCAAGTATAATAACGACGACACAATGATGGAAATACAAAATACACGACGAGACAGAAACGAGCAACACGACCACACCTGCGAAACACTGACAGTTCTGACAGTCGACGGGATTGTGGGCGGCAAGGTCGTGGATTCCTTCTGGCGCGCTAGCTATTCGCCGGAAAAACAAAAAGACCATGCGCACCGGAGAGACCCTTTGGCTCCCCGTCCTTTGCTGCGCCGCAGGAGAAGCGTCCCTAATCGATCCCGAGTCACGCCACGGCTGTAACACTTTTGGTTGCAGTGCACGCCGCGTTGGAACGTGCCCGCGTATCTTATCCAGCATCGATTACGCTTCGCGATCCTCGTAATTAGTTAATTAATAATTTTAGATAATACAATTCGATAGCGAGATTTCCATAATTTTTTTTTATTTATTTTATTTTAATTGTGCTAATAATAAATACTTCAAAATAGCTCGTGTATATCGATTTATCGGATTCTTCAGAAATCGACATTACGACGGTTCGCTTACATAAATTACCGTGATACCCGTGAGATGCCGAAAGATAATATAGAGCGATGTTCGCGATCTGGCACCTTCCGCGCGTCATGTGCGCGTCGTGCCAAGATTTTCGCGGAATCATAGCTTTGATCGGAAAGATGTTCCGATTTTGAACCCGATGCTTGCTTTGACGCCAGAGAAAATTGTAGATGTTAATACGAGCTAATCTCTATATCGACTTCGATTTATACGCGGCTTGACGTAAAGATATGCGGCATTACAGAAACTTATTTATTATTTTTACAGCTTAAACATTTTATTAGAGATCTCTCTTGTGCGATAAAAAAAATAAAATTAATTCCGTATCGCAAGAGTTTCACAAATGGTGCACTAAAATTTAAAATAATACTTTCAACGGTAATAATTTTTATTCAAAACTACGACGGGAGTAAAATTTTAAAAATTAAAGAAAAGCTTAGCGACCACCTGCGGTCATTTCAATGAACCTCCTTGAGTATTTATAAATGAACGTTAGAAGAAGAACGAAAACTTAATTTATGAAAATATATGTTAAGTATCACACTATGCCACGTGACTGTATTCACACGCGCGTTTGAAACAGCATCCCGTTTCGTGTTACAGACCCTCAGAAAAAGATTCCGACGGTTTATTAACTTCTTAGCTCTCTCGAGATTAATTAAAAAAAAAAAAAAAATACAATCTTCGCATTAAAATTAAATTTTGGTATGCGATTTTACGGCCGATTCCCCGTTTTATGAGATACCCCCAGGAACGGGTAGGTCGGTAAATTGTTAAAAAACATTGTCGCTCCACTAATGTTAACGACAACAAAAAGCTTGGCGGCGAAAAATGTATCTCAGCTGTGAAAACAATATTTTATTGCGACGAAAGCTGTGTACTTTCCTCGGGTGAAAGTATTGCCAGATGACGATCAACCCTTTAGAGCAGTAACCAGTTCTTTTTTTCTCCCCTTAACCGGTGAAATCGGCGACAAGAAACACCACGTGTTTAATCTTGAATCTCAGAAATGTAAAGCTTACGTGGATTACGAAACAGGGTGTTGCCGCGTATAAATCAGTCGGCGTGTGCGTGAGGGAAAAAAAAAAAGAATGCACGAATGCGGGATTTGTTTTATGACCCGAAATACACGCACTACGCGTCTTCGTAAGCTTTCCTGATTTTTTTTCTTATCTTTTTCTGAACGTTTCGTTAAACAGACCAACACGTGTGTGTAACCGCAACGTGGAATTCTTACCGTAGCGAATAAAACTATATCACCGTTAATTCGCAGTATAGAAATTTAATAATGCGGCGACCCTCATTCGTATTACACGCTCGATAAAATTTGATATATGATCTTGCACTGATTAAGGCTTTCGTTGTTTGAGCAACCGGTACTCTTACATTTTCTTTTAAACTTCCTTTTCGATACCGATCCCTAGAGACGCGAATCGAATTACGACGGCTCGACTTGCTTAACCGTTTAAAATCCACGATTGAAATCCAAATAAGTCCTAGCTCTTTAAAAACGCAAGTCGTGCCTAAAAAATACATATCTATTTTTACTTACTTTTTTATTTTTATTTTTTTTATATTCTTATTTTATATAAGTACGAGAAGTATAAATTCAAAATTATTCGACGCTTTAGTTTTACGAATTTCTTTTTTGTCCTCGACATTTTAAATTCTACCGTGCCGGAGAGTGGAAATTCTTCGTGTGCGATTTCATGCCGCTTCTATTCGCTCGGAACGTGTGTGCACGTAGTAGGAACATGAGAATAGCTGACCCGTCGCGACAGGGTGCACAGCAGGCGGGCCGTTACCTTTACGTCTTAACCACTGCTCAGAATCCTATCTGGCGAGGATACTAGAACGCATTCCCGACAGGCGAATCACACGAGCCTGTGCCGTCTCTCTTCGAGGCGCACCGCTCGATGATAAAATTCGTTCGAACCTACCAATTAGCGCGTGCAACAATTTGTGCCTCAGCTCGCGAAATAACAAAACGTTTCGAGAGGAGAAGGAAAAAAATAATGAATCGATTGCAACACACTTAACAGAAAAAAAAAAAAAAGAATGTTTACAGCAACATTTATAATTTAACGTGATTATCAAATGACGAGAAAATACGGCTCGGCTGTCAAGAATGCAATAAATAATGTCGACCAACGAATAAAAACGTCTTGTTATCGACTTGATGACTCGATTGGAGTCATCGTAGCTAGCTATTACGAGATCTATCGATCGATTAGACGCGCTTGCTCGTCAGGTGAGGGCTCCAACGTGGAGAGGCATTCCCCGGGGACGCGTTTCGCAACGTAGTTTTCTGTGCGCCCGCGTTTCCACGAAATTCTAACCCGAGGTAGCACGCGAGTACCCAAGGTAACGGCGATCGCCGCGGATATAATGAAAAAGTGGGTTAATGATGTTGTAGTGTACCGCGCGACACTGCCACCGGTAGACGGGACCAGCTTTCACGCTTGTCACGCGGTATGCCGTCTTTATTGATCACCCGTCATCCGTACAGGCGCCATTCAGAGCAAATAAATCAACGCGTGGCCGGTAACGTTCGCGAGACCGGCAAGGTGCAGCAACGCGCGCGCGATTATGCGCGCAATGTAACGAAATCAGCGACCTGGCGCCGCGAAATGACAGGTACGCTCAATAGCGAGACGTTTACGCACTTAATTAACGACATTCCACGAGGTACGAACGAACGCGGATAGCCGATAATCTTTAGAACCAGGGCAAAAGCGGCACGTTCACTCGTATTACGCGACGTTACACCCCGCAATCGCGCCGATCTTGCCGAAAACTTTAACATAATATCAGAATCACCGGGGATTCGTCGGTTTCCCGAGGCACGGCTGTTACTCCTGAACAAATTAAATTGCGCGATACGTTAAACGAGCGCCATTACGAGCGATTATGCAAATGACTACCAGTGGTAATCGGCATCGAAATTGATAGACAAACACGCGGCACTTCCGTAGGCGGCCGATAAAGCGCCGGTGTAAAAAAAGTATCGTTGGGTAATGGGACTCGGCGTTCAGTGCCCGGCTCTGGCGAACCGTGTCTTCAAATTGCAGGATACGACGGGAGTTACAAAACGCGACCACACGGGACTAATAACAGATTTGCAAAGATACGCGCGCGCGCGCGCGCGCCCTGAATAAAATTAAAATCGAACGAATCGCAAAACGCCACGGAGGAGATCGGAATTCAAAATAAATGCGCCGTAATGAGATCGGCAATTTTCAACTCGTCTACAAAGATAACTTTTGCGTACGGCAATTACGATCGTTTACGTATATTTTTAATGCCAACCTTTGTTGCGCATTTTTCTGGGTAGGATTCAACCGGCGCGCGTTTAGCTGCGCCGGGGCAATTAAAAAAAAGGACACAAACCAGTTCTGCCGCTAATACCGTGGCTTAAAAAGGGTGGCGGGGGAGAGAGACGATTATTATCGCCGTAACGTATGACTTGATAATGGTAACGGACGGCGAACGGGACAGATTTAAATCGGCGCGATCATTTCCGACAATGACAGTTCCTCGTAATCCGCCCCGTGGGCGACTCGGGCAAACGAAGATGTTGCCAGTAATTGCCAGCGGTAACACCGTTGTAACTCGCACGCCTGTCGTAGAACAAAAAGAGAGAGAGAGAAGAGCGACATAACGTCCACAGCGGGTCCGGCGTCGTTACATCGCGCGACGATCAATGAGCTTCTCTTAACTCTACCCGTCTATCGCGCCGACTTTCGATCCTCGTTCCCGCTCCCGGACAAGGGTACCGGTTCAAGAAAGCAACACCACCGTTTCTAAGTGGAGATTTTGCGTTGCCACCGTAATAATTTACCGGACGTAGCTAAACGGTAGATTTAATCAACGGTGTCCTTTCTTTCTAGACTACGTTTCCTTTCCAGTGCTTAACAAAGATTTTCTTTTCATTTCATTCTTTTTTTTTTTTTTTTTAAGTGAGACTCTCGGTAGATAGGTAGGTCTGTTAAAAACGAAATTTTAATTCAAATGCGAGGGGAACAAATTATATAACTAAAGTAATTTCGCATGAAACGAATCTTTCCTCGGGTTCTTAATGAGACGGAATCATTAATTGTTGCTTGTTTGAAACCCGAGCAATACTTTCCAACTTTCTCGAAATCTCGTCTCGACGTTTGGCGCTTAAGGATGCTACGCATGTGCTGGGCATATCCTTTCTCTCCCAGACGTGGTGCATAAAGAGTCCGGTGACTACCTGCGAGAAGCGGCGTTAAAAGTACGCGAGAGTGTGACCGTTTCGCGCGGTATTTCCGGCGCCATTAAACGGTCAGCCTAGTCAATAGCCACTTGGCTGGCCGGCGTGTTTGCTCATCAGGTTAGCAAAATTCCTCAATACGAAACCGCGCTCTCTAGCGACTCGATATTTTACGTTTCTATCCGGCCGACAACCCGCTCGCGTATCCCTCTCGTTATCGAATCGCGTATGAGTCACTGCTTCAACTTCGGTATTTTTTACGACGCTAGACATTGCAGAGCGCGCGACTCGTGAAATTAATATTCGACTTTATATTCAACATATTCAGTGTATAAATTATTTATTTTCTAACTCGTTCAACTGCTAGAAGTGAAATACACGAACAAACGTTGGACTTTGTCGGTATTCGAGCGATACGCAGTTGGTGTAAAAATAAAATATAAAAAGAAAAAAAGTAAGCTGACTTTTACTCTCGCGGCACGAAATGAACGAAGCGAAAAAACAAAGCGGCATAGCGGAAAAAAAACGGCAGCAACCGTAACAATGAAATTTTTGCATCTTCTTTTTAAACAGGGCTATTAAGTAACACGTTAAATAATTAAATAATCGCTTATAGCATCCACTGTTTCTTCTTCTTAAGTAACGTTTATAATATTAATGTGTTTGTTACTTTATTACCGCGTAGAAAATTCCTAGCTAAGAAAGATTACTTTCTTCTTCTTTTCGCGTGCTCGTGCATGCTCAGCCCGTGCGTGCTCAAGTGCAGTCGCGACTTAATGTTTCCTTTCAAATAGCGCTGGCTTGCCGTTTATCCGCTTGCTAAGATTTTCTTCCTTGACAAGGATGTAGTCTGAGTGGATAATAAGGATTCGCCTACCTCAGTGGCCGTATCGCTTAAACGCGTCTGAGTAGCCCCCTTCTGCGATTGCAAAGCATTTAAGTGCATGAATGGGGCGATTACAAGTGCTTCGGGAATACCTGCCGTGCGTGTAAAGTACCGCGGCGGATATGTTAATTTGTTACCGCTGAAATGTAGACATTTGAAAAATCTCGCGTGTCGCTGCCGCTACACGATGTCTCTCTCTCTCTCTTCCTTTCTGCGTTTTCTTTCGTCTCGTGTATGTAACGAGTTTTACGACACGGTATTGTAGCTTGTTAGTCAACTGAATGTGTGCTCGCACCTCGAGACTATTCTCCGAAAATTTCTTAAAGTTCAAGATAGAGAAACACGAGGAAAGATCTGCGCGCTGACAATGGTGATTCTTCCCATTGAAAGAAAGCCGTTCCGGGCGGCCGCTAGACGTTTTCTACGTTTCTGCGAAACGGCCTTGGCTGGCCGGTGGCCATGGCAGCGAAAATCTCGCGCGGTAATTTGCAAGCGTCAATACGCCTCGGAGATTCTCCGGCCTCGTAAAGTGCTCGTTAGAATAAACCTGCGTTTTCACCAGACTGTCTGTCTGAGCGGGCTCGAGAGAGAAAAAAAAAAGAAAGAAAGAAAGAAAAAAAAGTTCCAACGTAAAGTCTATACATCCGCGCGCATAGCACGCACGGCCATATCTGGAGTAAGATACCGTGACGGTGATACTGAGGGCAGTTATATACATCGGACGGGATCAGATATCGACATTAATATCCGAGTGACAGTCCTCAGGGCGCCGGGGCACCTTCGGCGACTCCTTTCATCTCCTTGACGGCTTATCGTACCGTCGCAATAACATAGCGAGTTTATTGGCGCTCGACGCGGAGGCCCTCTCACGATTTTGATTTTCCCTGCGAGTTAGAAGCGTAAAGAAGGCGTGTCGTGACACGATAATCTCCCTCCATCGAACCGAGGTAAATTCAATTTGTCAGACGCCAGCTGATGGCGAACGAGCAGCCAGATGCCGCATTCCTTAACTCCCCATGTGCATTTTGTCTGTCCGAACAAATTAAAACGACTTTCCTACCGTCTCTTCTACACGTAGTTTGAATTCAAAGCAGGGGAACACACGGATTTCCCTGCGCGGGGAAAATGGTAAAAAGAAATACTTAAAGATATCGCTTAAATCCACAAAGAAAACTCGTTGCCGGTGGAATTTCTTGTCCAAATGACTGACCCGTCTCGAAATGGTGCTCGACGCGACACAATTTCACGCGAAAAGGATCCGAAGTAATAAGGACGAGCCATATACGGACCGATCGACGCTTCCTACGCTCTCGTTCATAATAAATATATATCACTTTGTCGTTATACAAGAAAAAAAAAAAAAAAAAAAATGGTCGGAGGAACGTTTGATACTGGAGACGTCCGATTACATTCGGGCTTCAACGGATAACACGGATGCGAACGAGATTTTATCCTTACCTAACCGAAAAACGCTATCTCTCGACATCGTGTTCGCGCGGTCAGTCGAGTAGTATCAAAACACGACAGCGCGCCGGCCGCCAAATGCGGCGACAACTTAAACTCGACGGCAAAATCGCTTCGACGCGTCATCAATGGTCGGATAAAGGTTCGTGTATCCGCGGTAATTTGCCTGTCGGATTACCGCCGCGGTGTCGCGTTTTAATTAATGCCGGTGTCGACCGGCGGTGACGATGCGTTAATAACGAAAACGACCGTTCCCCCGCGCGTTCGTCGACTTTGTCAACGGTATTCTTTTCGCGACTCTTTCTGCCGCGAGCCGGGCTACCGCTTGGTATGACTTTCGTAATCCACGCGTAATCCGATAACGACGTACAAGAAACGAGTACACTCCGTCGGAACGCCGTAAATGCGTTTACTGTCTCCGTGAGAAATACGCTCTGGAATTTCCACGGAAGTCGCGGCTTTTACGATCGGCTCTCGTCTTTCGCGCGCCGTACTTTCCATTTCGCTCCGCTTCCGTCCGATATTATTGACTTGGAAACTGCACTATAAATATCGTTACACGCAATTTATGAAGTTCTTTTTGCGGCCGGAACACAGGTGCCAAACGCGGCAGGTAGCGGGGGCGCGTCGCGTAAACGCGTAAATACGCGCGCCCTTACGCACACTCGAGCCCGATGATTTATACATTACGCGGCACGATCGTTTACACGACCGGCGGCGCCGTAGACAAAATATTAGGAACAAATGGATGCTTCAAAAGCCGTTGTACGAGCCGGTACGCCCAAGTTTGATAACGAGCGTGCCTGGCGCGGGTCGTTAGAATTCTCCGCGGGCAAAACGCACGCTCGGGATTATTCTCGGGGGATATATATTTCAGCGCGAGAAGTTCCTGCCGCCGGGTCGCTTTTGTTTCTGATTATTTCGAGAAGTATTCCGATGAAGAGCGACGCGGCGATCGCGTTATTTAATATCGGCTCGCGGCGGTATCGCGGTGAGCTCTTGAAAATCGGCGGGCGACTCGTGTGACAAGCCGGGGAGGGAATATCGGACACCGTACGTTCTCAGAAGTATGGCAGAATGCACCTCCGTCGTTGTCTCGGTGAAAAAAAATCACGGACGCGACAAGTCTCCCGCTACGGGCATACCCGTCGAATAATACGCGATCGCTGCCTGAACGCCGGGGATCGGGATTAACGGCGTGGAAAATTAATAGCGCAGAAGGAATCTCGCGAGCGCGCGGGGTCTTAATATGCGCGCCGCGGCGCGAAAGAGCGTGCGTCAATCGTCACATGCTCGGCTGACCACAGGCTCTCGGCTGTCGCAGCCGATGGAGAAAAAAAAAAAAAAGAAAGAAACGAGCAGAGATCGGGACACGCCGCGTAACATATACACGCATGAAAAGTACAAAATATTCCGACAGAAGTTCCGCGGGGACTTGCAGATCACGTTTCCCCGCGCGACGCCACGCCGAGCGAGAGCCGATAGATAGATAGGCGGCGATGTTCGCGAAACCGATCAAACATCGTGTCTCGCGTGTCGCGGTGAAGTCACATCTGTCTCCGAAGCGGGTAATCGCTTTACCCCGACGCGATAGATAGTTTCGACAATGATGGACGATTGCGCTCGCGTTTCATGCGTCGGCCGGTGCCGATGCAAAAGAGTTTAATTGCCGGCACCATGTTCTTACGCCTGTCCGCGCGCGTTTGCGGCAACGCGAGAAAGGAGGGAGGGGGCCGTATTATCGCGTCAAGATTGTATATTATCTGTCAGTATTGCAAATTACGGCCTGCAGCCGGAATTCGAAAGCGATCCCGTTTGGACTCTCCGCCGCGGAGATAATTATTATTCCACACGACACGCGCCGCCGATAGCTTTGTCACATCGGCGGGAATCGATATTCGGTTTGGTAATCCCTCAGAATGCCGATGCATGTAATGCGGGAATAACAAATTAATTATTTTACCCGCCATTGCCACCCAGATATCCTAAGTCGCGCCAAACTTAATCCCCTAGTCACGCATCGTTTCTTATTTCTCGCGAGAAAGGGGGAAGGGAGGGGGGCAATATCGTTGGTCAATTAAAACGCGGTAGCAAATTACACAGTGGCGGCTCGCCGGCCACGCGGTGGTTCCCGTTTCACTTATACGGACGTTTAATAACCGATAGTGGATTAATACGCAGTTAATACGCCGACGGCGTGCCCGATTAATTTCGCGGCGTAAATTTTACATTACGCCGGACGGCAATGTTGCGCACGGGCGAAATACGTCGTGTTTCATTAATTTCATACTTTGCATATCCTCGTTAATAACGCCAATATTTCGTAACAGGGTAATTGATACTTTCAATTATATTATTCCGGGCGGCGGCAGCTCACCCAGCCCCCGATAACCATCGATAGTTAATTAATATTTAATTAATATAGGGAAAAATGAGCCGCGCCGGAAAGTGAAGTTAAAGAGAAAGTGACGATAAATTTATTATAGGAATATTAATTGCATTTAAGCTGAAGGACAAAAGCAAAAGGGGAGAGTGAAAAAAAATTAACGAAATACTTACAGAGCCTCGCGGAGTCCGCTCGCGAAATTTTCACTAATTTTCTTTAAAAGAATGCACTTAACGGCGGAGCGACGCGCCGGGTAATAATAGACCCGAGGTACGTCGACGCGTGCGATGACCGGGTGCCAACTCGTAGTCCGAGTAGTAAAGACCTTTGAACTTCCAACAGAAACTTCTTTCAGAGGAGCCTCCGCGCTTCCGTTGCGGTACGGCAGTCGATCGTGTCCTTGGCGAAGGACCAAGACGGGGCGGGATTCACACGCGAGAATCACGCGTCGCGAGAACAACGGTTCGCATTGTTCGCGCCGCCACTAATCGCGTCAAAACACACGTAAAGGGTCACCCGGTCCAGGAACGGCGGCCGGTAGGACGAGGAACCGACGGATACTCGGTCGGTCGGTCGGGCGGACGGATGAAAGAACGAAACCGGACAGACGCAGCACACGCGGCGCGGAGAAACCATGTTGATGCCTGCCGGCTTCGGATCAGGTTGAGTGAGTTGTTCCGAGTTGTTCACCCTCCCCTTACGCGGCCCGTCTACGTGTCTACTCATGCAAGATAATGCCGACTACTCCGGATGTCCCCCGTGACGACTCCCCAAGCTTCTTCGACGCGGCCTCGTAATTTTCGATTATGTGGGAAGTAGAATCGTGGAGCGCGTTTATTATCCCGATTTTATTCCCTCGCTCAATAACGCTCGATTTTTTAAAATTTGATTTTTGTGCCGGATTAATTTTTAGAATTATACCAAGTATCGGTTAGCTTGCTCGCGAGCCCTTGGCACTTGCGACGATACGAGGGAATTGAGGTTTTGATCTTTCATTTCACGAACTCTGCATTGAATCACGTTGCTATATTTTTGCGCGTGCAAAACTGCACCGAACAATGAAATCATCGGCTGAAAAATAGCTTTATATAATCTATTTGTACGCACCGCATTAAAGGTTGGCCGTAACGGCCGGTCACTCTCGCGTGGAATAACATAGCTGGCGCGTCGTTTTAGTGGTGCTTTGAAGTCGGTAACAATTACTTTTCTCGGAACATGAGCTGAATAAGTTGCATAGGCACACTCGAGGGTCAGTGGTAGAGACACCATTTAGAAACGGCAGACCTCCAAGTGATTCATCTACGCGAAATATGTATTCTCACCCGGCGAATTACCATTACGCAATCGCAAAAAATCTCCGTATAATAGATTAAAAAAAAAAAAGAAATTCTACTTGTGATTGTCTAGATTTTAATTTTGTTTTTGAGATATCGTCTAGTCGCATATACATACATATTGTGTAGAAAGTGAGACCACCGTAAATTTAATCATAAGTCCATCTGTCTGTTTCGCGTGCGCTCTCTACGCAATTGCGCGCGAAAACGTAGCGAAAATCGCGTGCCCGAGCTCTAATTCTACCAATTTGTCAGCGCGACGGTTCTCTCTCTCGAAGCGGCGAAGCTCGTCCGATAATTCATTCGCGAAATATGTCTCCCCGGTCTCGTTGACCGAGAGATTTACGAGCGCGCGATGAACGGGGAAACTCCGCCGCTACTTCTCCGATACGCCCTGTGAATCGCCAACCGAGCGGAAATAAATGTCTCGTAAACCTGCTCTCGAAAAAGAGAGAAAGAACGGGAGACCTGACGCTCCGGGCATCTTTTTCTTTTCTTTCTTCTTTTTTTTTTTTTTGTTTGTTTCCCCTCTCTCTTTCAACGAAGTCCTTTGCTCACGGAACGGCTGGAAACCAGGGAAACACCGCAGGGAGAACCAGCTTTCCACAGATTCTATCGGCGAAACGACACGACGGAGCGGTGCTCGTCGCGGCGCGATTCGTCGTAGCGATCGGCAGCCTTGAAACCGATATCCTCTCGCGTGATTAATGTAAGATCATCTTTACAAGTTAACCGCGTTACGAGAGAAAAAAAAGAAAAAAAAAAAAAAAAAATTCTCGGAGATGAAAATATTTTTTCAGTGTTAATATCTGAGCTCGAGATATCATCTTGGAAATATAAATTTCATCTCTAAACGCCGGAGATTGATGAACGCGAGACTAGAATATAGTCCAAGGAGCGAATCCGCTCGAAATCGCTAGACACTTTCGACCCAACCGATCATTTATCAGCGCGGATCCGATGCTCTATCGTTAGCAAGAAGCGTGGCCGGCGCATCGTGACGCGACGTCATAGTGAACTCCGGATATTTTCGAGGAACGCATTGCTTGCGTTCCGGAGCGTTCCCGTGCACACCGCCGGCTCGGTATCTCTCGAGGCGGTCGCCGGCAAATTACTCGGCTACTCGTTCCAGATGACTACTAACCAGGGTACCTTGTGCCTCCAGCTTAGATAGCTATCAAACTGGTGGCGTATCAATCGATATATGCGTATCGAAGCCGCTGCGCGTGGAACCCGACGGCGATGAACCCGGTAGATACCCGATGACTCGTTAGAATCGAACCCCGGTAGGCGAACGTACGGGATGTGTATTTTACATCGAAATTCTATCTAATTCGGGATATCTCGCATTCCATCTTTTTTTTTCTACTAAAATTTTTCTCTAAATCTTTTTTCCTTTTCGAGGATCTTAAATTGCGTAAGGGTGAATATAGAAAGAAGCTATTTTCCTAACTACTAAATTAATTTAAATTATATCTGTTGTAAAAGACGCCGTAATTATGAAACTGATTATTCACCGCGCGATTAATTTTAGTGGACGAACTTCGCTTTAATCACCTATCGTGATCGGTCGAGTTAAACGTTACTGCTCAATAACTTTCGAGTCTTATTTTCACGTTTCACTGTTGCCTTCGAGCGACACGCCGACAATAATGACCGTCGAACTACGAAACGTTCGTGCTTGGAACAAGGCAGAGACAACTAAAGGTGACTGTTTAGCGATTGTCTCGGGCATATTTACGATTTGTTTCTTAACGAGAGCCATTTCTCTCTCCCCCGATTGGTCCTATTCGCGTTTCAAACATAATCATTAATCATTTTGCCGTCCGTAAAATTTTCTCACAATTACTTAAGCTAGACGCGTTTCATCGCGCGGAATACTACGCGATACTCCTCGAAGAGCGCGCGACTCTTCGAAAGCGAAGTGAGGAGAAAATCATGACAGAGACTTCAATCGAACGGGAGATAACGATGGTCGGAAGATTTCACACTTCGAAGCGATAGTCGTAAACTGATCATTGACGTTAATGTCAACGCTCGGTAAATCAGATAAATGACGATGACAGCATTGCCTTCCATTCGTTCAATTGAGTACCACGATACGGAAAATAAAAATCTTACCAACGAGCATTGCAAAAAAAAAAAAAAAAATTAGATTACACCAATTAGAAAAATTTCTTGAAATTATTGCACGAGATTTTATTCTCAAATTAAAAAAAAAAAAGTTAAAAAAAAATTGTTATTCCTATAAATGTAAAATTTAATAGATTTGATTCACGTTATATTTAACAGACATAAAATTGGACACGTATTTTTATACTTTTCAAACGCAAATGCCAAGTCGTCATTGAACCTGATTAGTAAGGGAATTTTAATAATATGAACTGAAAGTACAAACAACAACGTCACTTCAGTTAATCTTTCAAACGTTAGATTATGAGGCTTCATTGTCAATTGTTCTAAGGATCATTGTCGGTTAGTGGAATGATTTTACATACCAATCCGCGCACGGGGGATCATAATTGATTGAATAAACATCAGGTATCGATAGGTTACACATAGTGAACATTTTCCCACACCTCTGGTCCTAGGGGTGGCCCGATAATTATACTAATGCGCTTTGTTTGCCGAGCTCGCTCTCCGTAGACATTAGGGAACAAGTTTTGAGAGATCCTACGCTCGAGAATAAAGAGCCCCGGCGTCCCAAGAGTCCGAGAAGGGAGAAGGGGCCATAAAAGATAACGTGCGACTATTCGATTACGCCTCTTACTCGAGAGATCGACCAATATTGGAGAACCGTGCCGAAAAGTTCATAATAAAATTCACATTTTTCTTCTCCCTTTACGAGATTCAAATCACGAAGTGATAAATGGTGCGTGCACGTCTTACGTAAGTTTAATTAATGGATCAATTGCCGCGACCGGATCGGTGCATTGTGCCTGCCAGTATGAAGTATGCGCGTGTAACGATCAAGGATCGTAATGACGCAGCAGGTAAACGCGTAAATATAACATACGAGAAATGATTGAGCGTTCTCGTTCTCAACAATCGGACAATCGTTTGAAATTACGTTTGATAATCTGTTACCAATATCGATCGATTTCTCCGATCTTTCGCCGTGCCGATCGTACGTCGCGGCCGCCTACGCGCACGTACTTCCGTGAATTATCGCACGTGTGTCGGTGAAACACATGGAACCGGGAGTAAACGCTGCTCGCCTATCATTACGTACACGTTCTCCGAGAGCAAACAGCAAATTTGCAAAATTAATCTAAACGGAATGTAATAGAGGCAACGTCATCGCTCTGTTAAAAATCAATACTTTTCCGGAAGAAATTTAATACAAAATATAAAACAATTAGTATAATATAGCGTCCCAATCGTACGTATTAGCTTTCGAGCTCAAACGACCCTAAGATTATCGGCTCGAGGAACGATGAGGTTCGTGTCACATCTAGAAACTCGCCTTATCGAAATGCGAGTTCGTAAATCAGGCCGTGGTGTCATTATACGGACAAAGTTTTTCAAGCGAGCAGATCGATTAGCCCGATATAAGAGCGGAAACAATCGATCCGTCCAATTAGTAATCCGATGCGCCGGCTCACCGATGATTTAAACGGCTCTTAATACGTGAGTAAATAAAAAAAAAAAAAAATACACTTGATAAACGAGCCGAATGTAGTGAGAGTTCAGCGAGCTTTTCGAGAGGACATTTAGAGCGGAAGGATACGGTCGAACGCCTGATTAATAGCCGGTCGTGCAGCTTACATTGTCGCGATTTTAAGCGCGCGAGAAGTCGACTTTACGGTTGAAATCCTACGGGTATATCCCACATTTATGACGGTTTTGTTTCGACTGATAATCGACGAAGCGGTATCCCGAAGAAGTTTATGTCCATCCGTAAATTTATAGGTGATAATCGTATTTGCGGACGCGCGCGTTTCCATCCGCGAGCCCCGAGAAACCGCTACTTTTTCGTCTGAGAATTTATCAGGATTTTCCCCACCGGGTCCTAAATCTAAATCGCCAACGCGGCGACGTTGAGTTGTCGTATAAATCGTCCGCCGTCCCTTTTCCGCGTCTGTCCCGCGCGACTCGCGTTCGCGTGAAGCCGAGCTTATAAGAGAAATCAGTGGCTTCCACGCGATGTGTATCTGACATTATGAGAAACGTTACGAGAAATTGTCGACTTAACATCACGGGTGACTTTCAAATGAAACGATTGCAAAATCGCGGAACACTCGACGTCGCATCGCGCGCATTACCTCTGAAGGAAAAAAAAAAACTTCTTTTTAATTGCGTCAATCAAATTGCTCGTGTGAATTTAATGCGCGATATTAATCAGTGGCCTACGATTGTGATGATTTGCATATCAAGATACCACGTAACTATTTCAATGTACTCCTGGGAAATGAAGTTGATTTTTTTTTTTTATCGATACCATTATTGACAGAGATTTAGTGTCGCGATTGTATTGATTGATTCTTTCCGCGAGCGTTAAATATTTATGGCGATTACTTTCCCGTATTCGTATCAGATATCTGTACCCTACGTACACCTCTTCTTCGAACGGAAACGCAGCTGATTGTAGATAAGCCCGAGTAGGTTATTGAAATCTAATTTAAACGCGATTATTTATTATCTGTCGCTATTATCTGCGGTAAGAGAACATTAAATAGAACTTCTACTATTTAATTTCCAAGTTAGAGAAACCAACAGAGTACATATACATATCCACTTCATTCGTTTTAATTAAAGAACTGTATAGCTTTTAATCAAAGTACTAACAACCAGGTTTTAGACGTGTCTGAGCATCGATAACTTTTATCTCGCTGTTTAGCGTTCGAATCCTAAATTATATGTGTTCGCAAGTATATTTATACCTTATATACCAATGCGTCTGCGTAATATTGAAAATAATATAAAAGGATGGATGGAAAATAACCGTTCATTGTCTCGCGCGCGATTAAACTAAGTTCGAATGTCCTGTAAAACCGGCAGGTGCATCCACGGGATCGATCCCCTGCGGGTGAGTCTGCGTATTTTGCCATTATTCTTTCGCGAGACCGAAATTATGGACAGTGCGAATCAAATGAGACGGTAATGCTGGAACGCATATAGCCGCTGGCTACGGTATTCGGTGACTTATTGCGGGATGCCCGTCGACGTTCGACGTGTGTATGTATGTACGTAGGTGGTCCGACGCCGTACGAAAGCCAGAATAGACCGGAAATCCGGGCTTGTGAGAACTTTAGCATGCCTCTCGTCGACGTGTCGTGAAAATCGCCTCGCGTAAAGCACAAAGTTATTGGTAGGAAGAGCCGAAGGATCATTACGTTAATTAATGACAACAAATAACGCAAACGAGAGCACGTGGCGTCTCGTGTCGCCAGTTGGGACGTGAGAAGCGCGTATAATTTAGCATCGGATACCGGAGTCAGCGGAGATCGGATAAGCGGCCGGTATTCGCTAATTACGCGTCTATCAAGTCCCGCGTGTGTATTTGCGACGTTTCTAATTGATGCAGTTCACAGACGGAATGTACGCGTTAATAAAGCGCGTCCCGCGAAACGTAGGAAATATAATCCCCGCGCGGCTAATGAGTCTCTTAGTCATCCGTGCGATTCGCGTACGCGCATTATCGCGCGGATTTCGCGAGGGTAATCATAAATTAGGTCCATCATCCACGCGGGCGATGCACGTCGCCTCCTCGCTCTCGGCATTAATCGAACGGTACTTCCCGCGCGGGCGCGATTAGCGGCCGATTAATGCCGGCTGTCCTCGCTCACTTCCCGGTAATCAGATTTTTTTCGAGGAAACGGGACGATCGTGTACGGGCCGTCAGAATTTTTCCGCGCTGATAACGATCGTGCGCCGGTAATTGGGTTTTTTTTTTTTCTTTCTTTCTTTTTTCCATTGGCCAGATAAAGATCATGCCCGGGCGATCGGAATTTTTACCGAGATCGCGCCGACGATCGTGCACGTCGGATTAAATCCGCCACGTACCGCCGAGTAACACAAATCCGACCCATAAATCGTTACCGTCTTTAATACACATACTATAGAGAAATCGTATCGCGGAAATAAAGGATATCTCTCTGGCGGCGGTGAGAGCCCGGGATAAATCAAATCCGCGGGGAAATGTTCACGCGACGAAAAACTGGAATTTTTGGACCGGTCAATATATTTTTTTTTTTTTTTCCTTCTTCTTTCTCCGATCTATTTTATCTACGAGCCCTTAGCCGTTTATTTGTCCGGATAAATAACGGGGGATTGATTCTTCGCGACTGTTACATCGACTATTGTTCTACCGTCGTCGCGGGCGCCGTATACGCGAACGGGGTAATGGAAGTCTAAATGTCGGCGTAAATATTCATCGGTCGCGCGCGAAACAACCGCCGTTGGATTTCCGTTATTTATGCTCTGACAGCCGTCGCGCTGCGGCCAAGGATCGTATTCTCGAATATCCTCCGTCTGGTCTCTCCCGTTTGAGTATCGAGAGGCGGACGGTGGCGCTTTTATGCCCGCGTTAAAATTTTATCGTCGCCTCGGATCCGCACGGGCAATCTCGGCCGTGTGGCCCGTATATCATAAGTGGGCGTAAAGTGACATCGTTACTTATAAAATCAATTGTCATTCGTGGAACACGCTGTCGCGAGACTGCGCCCTCGGGGCCGGTTTTGCCGCGCCAAACTTTGTAAAGAACAGCGCGGCTGCTTTCAATAAACGGGGTGGACGTACGCGGCCGAAGCAAAACGCGACGGGGCCAACCGAAGGCGGTTAAAAGCCTCGCGCGTTTTGTGCAAACCGTATATTGACCGCGGATTTTTTCACCCTTATTCTATCTCAGCCGTGTGATTTATCGCCCGTAACGTTTTATACCTCCGCGTCTCACCTTGCGCAATTCCTTAAAGCTTTAGGCGTAACTCCCTCCGATCGCGCACGGCACACAGATCACCATTAAAGTTGGAAAAACGTGTTTACAATAATTATGGGATATTCGCTTTCGAGAGAGAATCGAGATCTGTTTCGTCAGCGGACTCTCCCGAGCGAGGCGTGCCGAAACGTATCGCGCCGGGGCACGATGCACTCGATCGCGTTTACGACGCCACTTATCGCGGAGCGACGTATAAAGTTCCGATCATCTCGGGCTACCGGCTAATTCCGTGCCGTTTATGGTTTTGATAAGCGTATCTCCGATGACGTGTTTACAGGCGCGACGATCCGTCAAATTTATTAAGTGCAGAAAACGATTGGACGCGTTAAATTCACTCGAGGCATGCGACGAAGTGAAATGCGACGACGTCGAAAAATATGCTAGGAACGAAATTCCCGGGGCCGGGTAAACTTTTTCCCGGATCGCTCGTCGTTAAATTATTCCCCCGCGTATTTACACAGACAAAATTGCAGTTCCGCGAAATAAAATTGGTTATACAATCGAATCGTTGCGTTGGGAATTCATAACGCTGTCGTTCAATACCGTCGCAGAGGTCTAATAAAAGGACGTCTTGTCGTGCTTGCGGCCAACGGCGTAACGTTAAATCGACGCGCTAACGGCATGTCTGGAAAATGTCAATCGGCACTTTTCGCGGAGTATCGTAAAAAGCGCCTCCTCACCGGCCCGTTTTATAGGCGGTAAATAATCGTGCGCGTTAAACAAACATAAAATTATTTCGAGAAATAATAAACTGATTGTAAGAAAGATTATGACAGCGGAGGAAAAGATCGTAAAGCGCAGAAGCATAAGATAATTATGTCGCGAAACAATCGTTAACGAAGTAAAACTTGAAACGGCGAACAATAAAACGCGCGAATTTACAACTTAGGCTACGATAACGTTATTCGTCGCGTTATCTAATTGAAAGTAGCACTTTCTAAATTCGATCGTTCGTCCCGCGTTTACTTCTCACGGTAATATTTATTAATAATTTTTGCTCCGACGGAGCTGCAGCGTCAAAAGCGCGAGACGGAAATTTCAATGCTTTACGCAACGAGTCTTCGCAAGGCTCGTAAACTTATCGCGAACGTCTTGATAATAATTACTTTACAGACAGAAGCCTGTCGCAGTTTCACCCGCTAATCGCCGTTTAATTTACACCTCTCGCAACGGTACTTACCGTGGCGACGAGATCGCACAAAGTTCGCCGCGAAAGGCCGCGCCGAACCGAGCCGCATATCGCGTGGCTCGCGCGCGTTCGCGAAACGTTTGCGGATAAATTCTAAATTAGTCGAAATAACGAGACTCGACGGGTGGGATGAAAGAAACGCCGCGGCGCAACGGCGATGCAATTTTCGAGGCGGAAATCACCGCGGCGAAGGCTCACTCGCGGCGATATCGCAAAAATTCTTTGATAACGATCCTTCCCGTACGGCGACCGTTATGAATTACGACACTCCCGCGACGCTAAACCCTAGACGGCGTTTCGTCTGTCGGTGCGATCGCTATTCTTATGCATTGTAGTTATAGATATGCATAATTCATTCGCGGGCTGAATATATCGACGGTGAAATTTAGTACAGCTTGTAGTAAATTTTGCGGTGTACCTTGCCCTTCAGTAAAAGAGTTTTGCGGTGTACGAGTCACTTCTATATATAAGAAAGTGTTTTTTATATATAATACACTTTTTTATTGGCCTATTCTTACGTTACTGCTTTAGTTTACGGCTATGCAATTTGTGTAGGCCTTTAGCGCACGCATGCCGCCGTCGCCGCAGACCGTAGTGACTCGTACACCGCGAAACGTTGTTATTGAGAAGAGCAAGGTACATTATACGCGCAGGTGTTCCCTCGGTTAAACGACGATCGTTTACAATAAAGTTGCGGCTTTTTGGAAGTGCTAAACGGGAAGTGCTCGAATTGATCGTCGCGACTCGCGGAAAGTGCGCTCGCAGGCCGCAAAATACATATATCTCCCATTTGCCGACGTTTCTACACGACCGAGACGAGTTGCAAACGCCCCGCTGCTCGCGCGCGAGCACTGCGTACGATTTAGTGATTATGTTTGCGTGACGTAATAGTGAATCACTATCGCGAGGGATCCTCCACTTCCGTTTCCGCGCGGGATAACTGCTAATGACGTCCTCGGGCCGATCGACGTCCCGCTGCGTCCAATTAGTCGCGCAGAGTTACGACGGTGTCTCGGCCGCGGAAGAGCATCCGTTGTCATAAGTCACGCCTACGAGAATTGCGGTTTCGATGGTCGAGTCCGCGAGCGTCGTCGATCGACCGCTTAAGAGCCTGACGCGCGCGTTATCTCGCGCGCAGAATGTTCGTCGTCGCGATAAATACGCGGCTAATAAGAAAAGATTGCGCGATACGCAGGTGTGTCAAAGCAAAGCGAACGCTACTTTAGGCCCCGTCAATCCTATTTGCGCGCTCGTCCGGCCGGAGTGTGGCCAGGTGCCGGTGCGCTCGTAAGTTTTTTTTTAATCGAACGGGAAGGGAACTGCCGCGCACGGAATTCGACGCTAAACTGCGTTCGCAGGCGGGCATCGGATTCACGCTGCGTTTACGATTTCGACACGGATTCCACGCTCGTGCACGCGAGCGGCGCGTCTTGAAAAAATTTCCCCTCCCCCGCGTGAATTCCCGGGAGATCTCGGGATAGGATATGGGATACACGAGTCGTGAAGAGAAAGTGTCCACAAAAACGGGAATTATAATGCTTCGCGCGGTGTTACGCCGCCCCGTCTTACCCGCGTCAAGTATTCCGTACTTAAATTTGAATACGCCGGCACGTCATCGAAGTGCTTCGCCGTCACTCGGAAACGCGCGCGCTTCTTCAGCCCCGGTATTCCACTACTTGTGGCGTCAACGTCGTCGCGAATGCTTCACCGGGTTTATTTTTCATTGGAATACTTTCGTTCCCGGTAAGGGCGAGAATGCGCGTGGCTCGTATCTTTTGTCAACTCGAGTGACAACTGCACCCCTCCCTCCCTCCTAGCCTCTCGTCTCCGGGACGCTTCGAAATACACCGGCGAATCGTTCCTAATTATCCGCGTGGCGCGTCAAACGCTAATTGACAACGCGATAATGTATCGCCCGGTATAAGTTCGAAGCACCGTAAACGCCTCGAAGATGCAAAATCTGACCGCTCGCCCGGGACGGATAAAAAGAATTGTGCGCGAGTTCCGTAAACGCAGATAGAAGTAGACGGTTAGGATGTAAGTAATGTAACACTGTAAATAGATACAATTATAGCGGATGCGTGCGAACGTGAGTTAAGTAATATACAAATAAATCTTATACATTTAAACTCACGCGGGTGCAGTTATATAGCTTATCTCGGCGCGGAGATCGGATTCGACCGTTGCACCGTTGACGAGCAGATCATAGGAGCTCAGGAAATGCGTCGCGAAATGATATATTGCCTCCTGAAATAACGAAAGATCAAAAGGCGTTGCGCGGCACGTATTTTGCCGATGCGCTTTCCCGAATAAAATTGGAACGCCGAAAATGAAGCCTTCCGAACCCCAGAGCGAATCGCTAAACACGTCGGAAATATACGTCGATCTAATCCACGCGAGACGTCTTCATTGATCAATCTGATATCGGGAACGGTGGAAAGAGGTACGAGAGCCAGTTAGTCGAATCAAAGACGGGGCGCTTCGACGAGGCCGTGAAAACGTCTGCGGAATTGGATCGCGCGGTTTGTTATTTCTAACGGCGCGTCTAAAACCGGGGCTCGCGTTTAGTCGACGTGATTCATCCGCGGGGACGATCGCTCGTAGTCGAGGTGTGCGAATTCGCTGCGCGCCTCGCGCGTCGGGCGCGCGCACGCTTGTCGGCTTAAAACGTTGAAGCGGATAAGCAGCCGCGACGAAAACGCGACGGGGATTTCGCGCGAGACGGTGAGACGGACAGCACCGTCGGGCTGTCACGCGCGGCACGCGGCGTGACTAATTAATCCTCCCAGCCCTCCAAAGGGCTATTTCGGTCGATCGGCCGGTGATCGACTTAGCGACGCTCGCAATTATCGCGGCTGTCGCGGGATCGCTGAGAAAAGCCGGCCGGTATATACGATTTCGATCGGGGTCTCCGCTCGCAGCCGCGGCCGGTCGTTCCACCTCGCAAGTAAATTTATCTCGTTAATTGCGTCGCGATCAACCAATCGACGGGCCCGCGACCCGCCATTGGTCCGAGGCGTGTGCCGGTAACGGTAGGTGAACGGTACCGTAAGGCCGATCTACGGCCGGTTCCGTCGTCAAAATCGATAATCGACTATCCGACGATCGCTGTCCCGGCTTCCTTGAGAAGAAGAGTCGCGCTCTCGTAAACTTTCTCCCGTGAGCGCCGCTAAGAACGTCGGTCGAATCCGCGAGCGTCGCAACTTCCCACGGCTCCCGGATCGTACGTCAAAATCGTCGAGCGGAAAAGATGCGAACGGTGGGATTACGCTCGCTTTTCGCTTATCGCTTCCGCTTGGTTGACGTAACCTGCTCGACGCGCCCGAGAAAAATACCGGCCAACAATCGCGCGCCGCGAAATGCGGTAAGATTACTAATCTCTTGCGGATGGCAGATAAACGCTAGATAATGCGGAAAGAGTTTTTTTTTCTTTTCTTTATTTTTCTTTTTTTTATTTTTTACCCACAAGAATCTTACAGATACATTTTGTTAAAAATCGGCGACTGATATCGTCTGACGACTGATAAGAGACCATTTCGTGCCTTTCTCGATAACACAGACACGCGTACGCCTTCGTGGGGTGCAGTAGAAAGAAAAGGGAAATACCGGAGACGCGGCTGCGATCCTCGGGTACCCGTGACGCTCCGAGGAATATTATCGGACAGCCCGTTATCGCATTCCCCAGATAAAAGACAGGGCCGTTCTACGCCTCTTCTTCTGCGTCCTGACAGGACGTGGCGCCTACGTGGGCAGCGCGAAAGAATACAGGTGCGTCTGTCTCGACAGGATGTCTCTATTGAAAGCGCCGTTTGTTACTCCGCGTAGGATCGTCGTTTCTCGATGGGAATAGCGACGGGGCCGACGTGGGCTTGACATATATATCTCCATCGAGAGACATTTGTCATCGCGTACGCGAGATCGATGGACCCCGCGAACGCCGGCGACGTCGACGGAATTGACGACCGCCGGAATAATAGCCGCGCGACAATAACGAGAGCCGCCATCGACTACCTATACAGAGAATAACTCTTGTCGCACGTCTGGCCGAGCATAAATTCCGCGCGCGCGACAACCACGGTGTGGTTTTCACCCGACATATCCTCGCGAGCGGCGCGACTGAAAATAGTCGTTATTTGCCAACTGACAACAGTCACACCGGGGCGAGAGGCCCTTTTCCCGGCCTGCGAGCCACCCCTTGAATCCGGCGCGACGGATCTGCTACGTTTCAAATGTTCCCGGCAGCATCGCCGGCCGCATCCGCGTCTATAAACACGCACGGAAATATACTCCGCTCTCCTCGCAGCGGTCGCTCCATTCAGCCAGCGCGGCGTATAGTGGTTAGTTTCATTCACAGCTGATCCCCATCCCCGCGTTGCATTCCGCGTTTTACACGCGCGCGTGTTTTTGTCTTTTTTTGTTTTCGGCCGTGCGGACGGACGTGGCTAAACAAACCGCGCGGCCGTACTCAAGCCGCTTAATTTAGTTCCAATTGCCGACGGGCAGATCTCACCGAACGCGACCGATGGAGAATTGTAATTAATTTCACCGGGACGTTGGCGAAATCCGCGCTATCATTGCCTCGGTTAACGAAGGCGCCAGTCGAGGATAACGCCCCGATCGCGGCGCTCTGACTTGCAACGATAAGCCCCCTCGCCGTTCCAAAAGAACGTTATAACGCAATCTGGAAAAAGTGACGCGAGCCACATATAGATTACCTCGGATGACTTCGTTATCTTTTACACGCAATCATATTCGTATACATTTTTCATCTAAAGATTTGCACACGTTTGGGGAAATATTCCGTGAACTTTTAACGCGACGCGTGTATATCTTGAATAATTAAATCAATCTAAGTCCAAATTTTCTTTTTCTTTTTTTTTCGAATTTTAAAGCAATTTTTCGATATTCTCTTAGTGTCGAGGATAACTTTCGCGTTAGGCGACCGCGATTAGATTAACGGGACTTAAAAGTGAATCGGCTTGTGAGGCGAAAAGCTCCGTGACTTACTCGGCCTCGGCTCGTTCCGTAGCGTAATGTTCATTTACGCGTACCTGCTTTATACGAGGGGGTAATACCGGTTTGGAAGTGTCGCTGAGCGCGTATGCGAGCAGATGTAAAAAAAAAAAAAAAAAAAAAGAAAAAAATCTCTGAAAGCCGCTATTGACACGTGGTAACATGTTGCGCGGAATATGTTGCGTCGTTCATCGCGATACTTGTCAGATGATGCTCACCGTAGCCGACGTCCAGACGCGGCCGCATGTCGGATGTGCACTTCATTGCACACCTCGCGCTGCCGTCTCCCGCCGGGCATCGTGCCTAGATACACCGCGTACGTTTGCAGAGGAGAGCCGTCCGAGGCGCGTGCAACACGTGCACGCCGCACGCAAAACCAATAGTAAAATATGACTTAATGGATGGCCGGTCGTATACGCCGCGGACAGCGGCGATTAATAAAACCGCGATCTCGCGGCAGCGCGGAGTGAGTGATACGTCGCTTCATTAGGGATAAGAGAACACGAGCCGCGGTATTGCGCGCGCCTTGATCTCTCCGGATTGAAAGCTCGGTTGATACGACGGAAATGTATGGCGAGCGGCCGAGGCCTATCGCGCGCAGTGAACCCGTTGACCATATTCCACGGGAGAGAGAGGACGCAAGAATGTTACCTCGGGGTAGGCGATTTTGCTCCGTGAGATCGACGGGAGGTGCAGGTGGGACGGGGGAGGGACCGCCGAGCGCTCAGAGCGTTAATAAATCGACGGTCGCGCGCGCCATGCAATCAAACCCGCCGCGCGATCGGCCTCTGCAATCTACGCGTACGCGTATATACGTGAAACTCGAGAGAGAGAGACAGCGGGGGTGGGAGGACGTGAACGCGGGGAACCGGGAAGCTGCCGAAATAACAGCCATTATCGCGATAGAGGTGAGAACCCCGGCCAATGTTTGCTTAACCCGATCGGAAATCGACGAGAGGTCGAGCACGATCTCCTCCCCCGATTCCGCGTACCGATTCCGACGGTGGAAGAGAGCGAGAGTAAAGATCGAATAAGAAGAGCGTCGGTTCACCCCGAAACATGGGCGGACTGCGCCGTTTAACCCGCGAGTTAACGGGGCGTATCCCGCGAAACGGTGCAACCACGATTTACGATCTCGGGTTTCGCGCTGGCGTCGTCTGCGCGGTGCGATTTCACTCGTTCGCGTTTTCTTTTAAATTAGGTAACGAATAATTGAAGATAAAATTTGTCGAGCGAAAAACGTGCAGCTCTAGAGACGCACCTCACCGTATTTTTTTACATCGTCTTTTCTTCTTTGTTTCGAGAACTCCATCTTAATCTCTCGTTTAATTCCTCAATCTTCGCTTAACGTAAATTACTCGGCGAAATAGTATTATTCGTGCCGACACGGGCGATGACGTTGGGATAAAGCCTCTCACGCACGCGTCCGCAAGGATATCGCGTTTCCCGCCCGTTTTTACCGCCCTCCTCATTTTTTTTTTTTTTTTTTTTTTTTCTTATCTATCCGAGACTAGTTAGCGCGGAGCCTTGTTCCCGAGCTCGTATACCTGATTATGTTAATTTCGACACGCAGGCGGAAAAAAAAATTAACGGCGCGACACGATGGCCGCGGCTGCGGTCAATCGATAAATTATCCTGTCAACGATTCTGCAAACCTGAATAATCGCCGTGGAATATTTTCACGCTGTGAGAATAGATCCAGATCGCCGCGCCGCCGCCGCGCATTCGTAATTTATACGATAATTAAGAGAAACATACCGGCCGTCAGTCGAGTTCATACGTCGGATACGTGTCGCGGGAATCGAAAATATTCCAATTAAATATGCAAACATATTTAGTTTTACGTCACGTGCAATCGCTTAGGCGTAATTTCTCGAGAACACTTACCGGAACGAAGCAATGTAGGGAGACTCCCGGCTGCAACTCGAGGCCTGTCGAGGAGGTTCGATTTCCGTGGGCAGATCGCTCAAGTTTTCTCGTGGCCTTCCTCACGTTAGAGTCCGGAGCTTTTCAGAATCGCAGATTCTCTCATACGAAGATCCTATCAAATGTCGCGATCGAGGATGCTCGCGAGCGCTTCTTACAAAGTGAAAAAGAAAAAAAAAAGAAGGGAAAAAAAAAAAGAAAACGAGTCGCGCGAGTTACTCGACGTGTACACTCCTCGATGTATTATTGTCGACGAGTTTGCCTTTCGAGATCTAAGCAAATGGGATTCTCTCAGCTGTACGAGCTCGAGTAACGGTACCGGAGCGTTTCGCGCGTACCGCCGAGGGAAAAGTCACTCGCTCCTCTTCCTCGTCGTTGTCACGCCGGACAAACCACTAATGAGAAAAATTTGTTTGCCTTGAACTCCGATGACTTTCGCCGTTCTCAAATCTCGCGCCGACCTCCATTCACTCCCCTGACGTAAGTCTAAAATGCTCTCTTACGTTGCATCGGCGCGATATCCCGCGTCGGAGCGCATAATTATCGCCGCCGACCGTTCTCCCGGCAGACTTTCCGAGAAAATCACGGGCGGACGTCCACCGTAAAGCTTCCCCGAATCGCATGGATCGCGAGGGATCCGCCGTCGGGGGAGGTGGGGCCCTCCCCCTTTTCGGACGAATTTCAAAGGCGCGGCGCGGCGAGGTTTTCTCGCATGGCACACTTACACACACGCGAGAGCGCGTGTTTCGCGTTACGCAAATATAAGCGACGGCGTTTGATCGCGAGCGGACACGTTGACACCAAGGCGGGCACCGGCCGACTCGACGGATCCGCGTTTAAGTCACGAAGCACCTCGCCGCGGTAACGCGAAACGGAGGGAAAGATCGCGGTTGAAGAAAACGCGGCGGGCGTGTTATCTCGGTGCGCGTACGCGCTTCTCGCTCGTTCTTGCCTCTAGTTTCCGTTCGTTCGGAGCCGCGAGACGCATAATTTGCGTGCATTACCACCGATCAGGTAGGAGGCCTGTGTGCGCGCTTCCTTCCGACCGCGTTCCGGCTCGGCGTGGAATACCCTCCGGGTTCCCGGTGTCGAACGCAACGGGTTTCGAACGTCGTCTTCGGGCAGCGATATTCTTCTCGTCGCCCGGGAGAATGACGTGTCGTCGCGCGATCGCGACTGTCACCGAGCTCTTCGCGCGTTATCTCGTCGCCTCCTGGCGATAAAGTCAAACAATTGACTGATCGCGCGGCGGGGCCTACGTCGTTGCTCGTCGATCCCTCGTCTTCGTCATCGCCGTGGTGGTATCTCCCGCGATGTTTACGTCGGCTTCCTCCGCAGAACCAGTCGATCGCGAGCTCGGAGAAATCGTCGTTTCGGTGATAGGACAGGATTTTCTCGATCGGCGCAATTGCCGATAATGGACACGTGTCTCGCGGCGTTCCTCCGCTTTTCTCTCTTTCCCTCGGCCGCGCGCGGAGAGGGACGGGCTCTCTGGCTGGCGCCGCAGCTCGGTCCACTTCCTCCCGCGAGAAAAACCACCTCTGACGCGGGCCCGTTTACGTAATCACGCCAAAGAGCGTTCGCATCGCCGTCTCCCTCGCGGGTGTCCGCGGCTCGATAGCGCAAACGGCGACGCGTCCGCGATTCCGAGGCAGAGGCTTCCTTCTTCTTGCAGCCGCAGGCGTCAGACTGGTACCGCGAACGGTCGCGACGTACGAGGCTCGGCAATTTACAACGCGTGTCACTTCACAATTTCTGCGAACGGCAGTCCATCGGAAACGTTCTCGGAACGAGAGAGCTGTATTATCCTTTTCGGCTACTCCCGGCACTCCGCTCGATCGTGATCACTCTACGAACGTCTTTTTCGTGTCACTCGGCAAAAAAAAAAAAAAAAAAGAAATCGCCATCGGACGACCGGCTGTACGGAATTCGACGCGTCGTGAAATCGGAACCGACGCGCGGACTGTAATCGTCGGACGAGCGAGAGAACGACCGTAAGCGATAACACTCGCGTCTGAACGTCGGAAACAAAGCACTACCTTCGTCTCGGCCGAGATTTTCCACGTGGCGTAGACTCAGGGAGGATAAAGAGTTATATACTTGGACCGAATAGATCCTCTCACTGGCGCTGCTTCTCAGGCGTACCCCGACTTCGCACGGCCGACGGGGCCGCTGTACGCGCGGTTAACTCGACGAAAGTTTTCCGTGGCGGCGAAACCGACGCGCGATCTCGACGGGACGATCTTCCGGGGCCCGGTTGATGCGCTCGCTCGGCGATGCGCCTGTTGCACCGCTCGCGGTTGAGTCACGGCGCGCCTGCCGCTCGTCCACGCGCGCGCCGGGTTGGCGACTCGGCGATCGGCGATGTGTGCTCCTGCGATCGTGGCCAGGTCGGCGGGGTGACGCATGGCCATACGGCGGAGACCACCGTGAGAACACCGGCGACGACCGTCGGCTGACTGGCGGCGCGGAGCGTGAGCGTGTGGCCGAGTGCGTTGTGGCTTGCGCGCGTTACGAGTGCGATGTGCGCCTGGCCTGGGCCCCGCGCGCGCCTTGTGTGCCCGTTTGCTCTCTCGCCGGCTCGGCCGCGGCGCGACACGAGCGCATCGGCATCAGTCGGCTCCTCTCACAAACCGCCGGCACCTCCACCAGACGGAACCCCAAAGCACGGCACGTCGCGCGCTCCCGCGCTCCCCGCGCCGCGGCGAGCACCGTCCTGCCCCACCATCGCCCCGTGATCCCGACATCCCCGGGTACCGGCGACGGGATCTCGCCGGCACGCGAATAACAAGCGGTTCGGCCTTTTTTTCCGACCGATCGAGCGCGCCTACCCTCTCGATCCCGAGGCAGCTTCACGCGTGTAAGTGCGACGCGACGATCGGCTGGTTTCCCCAATAGCGTGACTTCACTCTATCTTGGTTCAGAACATCGGCTGCGATCATAATTTTTATTATATTCAGCAGGTTGAACAATGAGTTCGCGAACTGGTCGCGCAACGTCGAGTAATTTTAATTAATTTTGTAGAATAATCCGGTTATTTTTGTTATATTGATTTAAGTATGGATTTTTTTAATTATCGGCAAGTCGTTTTGTTGTTGCGATAACACGTGAGCTGTAAAACAGCACTGAATATTTAATCGTTCTTATCTGCATTACAAATACCTTGAAACAAGTAGTAATCGATTGATCGCTTCTGTTCGTTTGTCCAAGTATCACTTGTATTGCCGACCGGAATAGACGTGATAAGTTTTCTGTAAAATCACGCTCGTTTTATCTCGCGATCTCGTCCGCAGCGGCACGAGCGTCTACGTAAAATAATAAATACGTGGTTCGTATAAAAATGTGAATTTAACCTACGGCACGTTTTATTCCGATATTACTTTCGAGGCGTCCGGACCCTTCGGTGAAGATTGCGCCGCCGTTATCTCCCATTATTCCTCGATGCCATCCATCGTTACAAAAATCGTGGCGCGGTTTTCTCCACGAAATTACACGGTGCCCGAAAAATCGCAAAGTTCCAAACAGAAGGAGAGTTTGTTTTCGCGTCGGTCCGACGTTTCAACGCCGATCTTTCGGTACCGGGGCCACCGAATTAACCTCGCGCATCGGTTATCCGCGATAACATCGGGCTCGCACCTTTGAAATCCGCCGTTTATCGCGCCGATAACGTTTCGACAGCACACGCGAACTGACGCGACCGCCCCGACGCGATTTCATGTTTACCTCGCGCGGAATCGGCAGGTTCGACCGACCGGCCGAGATGCACCTGTGGGTACGCGATGCACAACACCCAGGGCTCGACGGCATAAAATACCGCCCCACTCTCGGCGCGGTGGTGAACGACGTCGGCGTCAGACCAATCTCCGGCCACGCGAACCGTCGTAGGCTACTTATTTCTTCGCGAGATCCGCTTATCTCGATCCTGAAACCGAGATCACGCTCTCTCTTTCTCCCTCGCGCGCGCTCGCGCTCGCTAAAAATACCGCGAAAGATTGCCACGTAGCGGCACGCAAATTACCGGTCTGCCGCTTAATTGCGGCGAAATTACGCGAGATTTAATTTTCGTTAAAGTCGACTAACGTTTAGTCCACGTCGCTTGAAAGCTGGTACCCGCCGCTCGCCGAGACGTAGTGGTCTGGTCCACTTGCACCACTCGCCGGTTGCCGACTGGTCGGGGGGATATTTTCAGACAGCGGTATTACATCGTACGTAATCGACTTAATAAAAAAATAAAAAGTAAAAAAAAGAAAAAAAAATCGCACAATGTTCCATCGACAACGAAAATATTAATAAAGAAAAGTGCCAACGGTCTTGTAACTCGCAAAGGTCGGCAATATTGAAGCGATCGGTTATGGCTCGTTCCTCGCTTATCTCTTCCCTGGAAGTGCTGTGAAAGATTGGCGTAATCTTCATTGGCGCATCTATAAAATTACCGCCGCCGCTTGGCGTGTTAGGCCCTCGCTGAAAGCCGAGGCGTACTCGCGGTCCAGCGAGCTGATTTACGCGCGTCCACTTCTGGAATTATGACGGTCCTTAGCGCGAGTAAACGCGGGGATGAAAAAAAGCAAAAAAAAAAAAAAAAATGTTACGCACGGGCGGCGCGATCTTCGAGATCGTCGTGCGCAGCTCCGCTAAATATCGGCGCGAATTTAGGGCCGGCGACGACGCGAGAAGACGCACAACGAAATGAGTCGTAAAATATGACACGGCCCGAAGCGCCTTCCTTCCTACGTGCGCGCTCCGCGATCGATCTTCCCCGGTATTACCGTGGTCCCTTATCTCATCTTTGGAACTCGTTTAAGACCCGTTTCGGCACCTCAGTTCTCCCGATTGCGCGCGTCCGCTTCGATTACCGACGCTCTCGTTCCGAGAAACGGACGCGTCCACCGACGGGATTTACGGATCCTGCCAATTTCACTCCTGCGCTTTTGCCGCGAGCGGAAGCCACGGAGGAGGTAACTTTCTGACGTAACGCGTGACGGACCCTGGAACGTCGCGTTTCAAGAACGCGAACGCCGTTAGCGGGAAAGAAGGGACGGGCACTTTCGCAACGCAGGGAAAAAGAAAGCCGGTAAACGCGCGACGTCGATGTAGGGAACGAGGTTTCTTTCCTCGGATTCTTGAGCGAAACGTATCTAAATGCGATAAGAGCGTTGCGTTACCGCTTTCGATTTAACTCGCGGGTATATATCTGCGGCAACTACCGGGCGATCTGTTCCCCGCATCGTGCGAAAGAGCCGGGCCCAGAGGATCGCCGTCGAGGCTAGCCGCGATTCGTGACTTTCGCGTGTTAATTTGGCAGGGGCTTGCGTGCCGCCTGTATACTTAGCCGCGTAGATAGGCATGCACTTAACACCTGCGAGTCCGCGCGACTTCGCGATAAGTATACGCTCGTCGGCCGGGCGGCTCACGAACGGCGCAGTAGACGCGGATATCTCGTGCGAAAGAGAGGCGTGTATATCTCCATCGCGGCGGAAAACAGCGGCGGGTTCCCTCGCGCCTCCCTCGGTGCTCGACAGGGTGCTAAGCCTAAGTTCGCGCGGTTTAAAGCGCCGGATGCATCGCGATGCGACCTAACCCGGCGAGGAGTTTAACGCGCACGTGTCCGACGTGAAGCGCAGCCGAGATCTTTCGAATCGAAACGTCCGTCGCTCACGACGACGTCCGCGCGCAAATATACCTCGTTTGTTCTTAACGTTTTTCTCCGCGACATAAAATGCACCCGAGTGCTCGATAAAGCGAGATTTCTATTTTTTCCACCCGAGATTACGAGATGAACAATTTCCGGTGGATAATCGGCAAGATCTTAAATCTCTGTTTCTGTGACGCGATAAAGTCTGATAGCGACTCGCGTTGATAAGTCGTTTGAGATTGGATGGGTCGCGGGATAAAAATCTACGTAAACACAAACTCACGTACGCGCCGGCGAAATAATCAATCGTTCGCGTGTTGCATAAGTCTGAAATATTTGCGATGAAATAATTCCTAGGAAACCGCGCAGTAATTATACACGCTTTTTAAAGTTGTATTTATTTTATCAGAATATTCTTGCCGATAAAAAAAAAAGAAAGATTATTTTCTTGCTCATGAATGGATAAAGATGCGCTCGTATATGTATTAACTTAAAAAGTGACTTCATTAATTGCTACCGATCGAACTAAGAATTAGGCTGCGTCGTTTGCATATTAATGCGTCAGGAATCCGCCATACGGTGGACGATCTCTTACCTGCTCCTTATTCACGTAGGGCGTAAATTAAAATCGGAGATGATCGTTTTGATATGCCAATGAAAGGTTACGCTTACAACATGAAATCTGATCGCTCGCAGTAGAATAGGAACACGCTGCATATTTCAGACGTCATAATTAAAGATTTTAACCGCCACGATGGTTTAACCATCAACCTTCGGCACGTAGTCTTCTTTTTTTTTTTTTTTTCTTTTCTTTTTTTAACGCAAAGACAGTTTTCTGAAATATGGAAATTTTTAATTACTTTATTATTTTTACTTAAATAATTGATTAATTAATTTTATTATAATTTTGCTGTATGCAACGTGCGAAAGTCTTTATAATACTTTAACGCGACTAAACAAAGGAATGATTTGAATAACGCGGCGTCGTGCAAACTCGGCGTCGGCTTCTTATCGTGCCTTGCGTTTGATCGGCGCGATTGCATGGCCCTTCTATGCGGCGTCTGTCTATTCCGACTGCAATCTTGCGGTCAGTATTCTCCGCGGGACGTGAGGCAACAACTTATTATTGCTTCTGATGCCGAGCGATTTCCTCGGCCTTCCGACAGCCCGATAGAAGCGATGATGAGAGTATCGGGGCTAATTCGCGAAACGGTGCTGGATGCATCATAGAGCTCGCGTCTCTCTTCATCTCTCTCGCTCTCTTCCGAGCTCCGAGAAAGAGTCACGCCCTCCTCGTTACCCCGGAGGGGCTGCCGCCTCCCCTTCCGATCTCCTCCCGGCGATAATATCTCGGCAAATACCGACCCGGGGAACCCTTTAGCATCGACCAGGCTGCCGCCTGTGCGCGTAATGCCCTAAAATTAAACAGCCCACGGCGCCGAGGGCGACCTGCTCGTCACCCATCGCCGTACCCGGTTCTCCTTGCCGCGCTGACTGGTCTCTGTACAATAAATAAAGATAATCCGAATGTATTTTTTATTTTATTTTATTTTATTTTTTTTTTTTTACTACGGAGAAAGCACCGCGTAAACGATCGCAGGATTTTCCAATCTCATTAAAATGAAAGTCGAAGGTGGCCGCAACGTAAATTTTACATTTTTCTCAATGATTAAACGATGATCTTCCGCTGACTATTAATACGATATTATCGCAAGTATTTTCTCATCGTCGTCAAAAAGATAAGAGCCGAAGGAACTGCGTTAATAATGTTGGGTTGCATACGCAGACGACGAACCTTAGCTGCGGCGTACCGCGAGAAGACGGAATTTAGCTTGGCGGTTTGCGTGACGATATGCGTGGCGCCGGCGTTACAGAAAGAACGCCGCAAATTTAGCGGTGGCGGCAAACGACGGTCATTGCCAACGTGAATTCGTTTAATTCCGAGCTTCTTGACGTCTACGTCACATCGACGCATATGTAGTATCCGCTATAATAATATTCGGTGAAATTTTACGGTCGGCTCTTAACGTTGGACCGCTAAAAGAACGGAAATTAGCGGTCCTAAGCTTTTTCGGCAATAGCACGGTGGAAAGTGGAGGAGGCCGCGCTAAACGCCCATCTAATGGCCCGTCAGCGCGGAGCGGCGGTGACAAATTATTAGCTGGAGCATCTGCTAATGCAGATCTCCGTCGCAGTTAAAGCGAGAGCTCGGGACCACCGTTACCTCTGAAGATTTACACCTGCACCTTTCAGATAGCATCTCCGACGCATTGTCGTCCCGTCCGATATCCGATACCAGATCGCGCGTCCCGTGGGACCGTCGCCCGAATTTATAGCGGAATTCTCGCTTCCCGGATCGAAGAACTTTCACAACACGAAAGAGAATTCCGATGAAATATAGAATGCCAACCGCGGAATACTTCGAGCGCTTGTCGGCGGGATCAACATTTTTATAATACTTGGCACTATTATTGTTCAAGGCGCGGGAATGCGATCGCGATTTTTCGCGAAGTCCAATCGCAAATCACTTTCTCTGAGGAATCCGGAGCGAAGCGGAAGATTTCGTAACTCGCGTACCGAGCTCGCGATTTCCGTTCCGCATTGTGGGGTCCCGGCGAGAGTTCAGGTACGGCGTTACGAGGCGGACGGCTTACCGGAACGGACTGGCTACGATAAATCAGAATCATTAGGGAATTGGCCGCGCCTTTCACGGTTCCTAAGTCGCTTCTTGCGGCCGTCGCCGAGATTTACGTCCCATAAAAATCTGTATCGCAGCGCGATCGCCGGCCTCTTCTCTCTTTCTCTGGGTCGTCTCTTCCTGAAGCCGCGCTGAATTACGAAGAACAGTCAAAGAGAAACGTCTTCCTCACCCACGGTGGGGGCTGTTTCGCTGACAGCATGGGTTTAACGGTAGTTGTTAATTTTACGATCCGCTCGATTAGCGGCGAACTTCGTTCCTCTCTGCCGTCGCTTGTATTGAAATATATATCGTATCATATCTTTATTACTTTTTATTTTTTATCAGCTCGTAAATCGCATAATTCGGTTGTCGCGTGGGTGTGCCTGCGTACTGGAGCGGAATATCCGCACCCAGAGCTGCGAACTGAATATGGCCAGTTTGCTGGACGCGCTCCAGCCCTCTTCGGGGATCCGACTTTCGACAATAAAATTAGAGATGCTAGACTAATTCGATTAATGCCGCAATTACGGCTTTCGAAATTTCGTCGAAACCATTCGCCGTAACGGGCCGTCGATCGCAACGTCGATTACGTACGTAAATATCAGCTCCACGTTGACGCTTCACTTGGCCTCTTGATGAACCCTCTCGGTCCTGCCTCGTTGCGACGCGCATTAACTTCCGCGTTTTTGTTGCGATCGATTCAGAGAGTAGTTACATATAGGAGCTTCGTGATTTCGCAATAACTGTGCTCTTCTATGTTTTTTTTTTCTTTTTTTAAATTCAAAGCAATTCCGTCCGACATTTTTCTACGCCTCGACGACTAATTATCTATCTTCTCTCGGAGCATCAACAAGAAAGACCGCGGTGTTTTTCTACGCATTCGCTTTCGAGACACGGGCATAAATTAGTAGTACGTGCCACGCGTGTAACGGAGAACTCGTGTCCTGATTGAGAAGATTAGAGGGATTATGAGACGAGAGAGCCGGCCGATTTTCCTTGCCGCTCGATTTAGGGGAATCGTGAGTGCGCCGCCTCGCCGTCGCATCACGTCGCGCGCGATGCCGGGGAACGACCATACGTCTTACCGCGCCTCACGAAGAAATTCGGCCTTCTGTCTTCGCTGACTTCGCCCCGGCACGCCGGGAATCTTAATGCGCGGATCGCCGCCGATAAATAACCCTTTTTAATATCGCATTCGCGGGCGTCCGCACGAATCATTCGGCTCCGCTGTTCTTTTCTTTTTCTTTTTTTTTTTTTTTTTGGAAAATCTCGTTGGATAAAGATCGTAAATACATTCTTCTCTTAAATATTTTCACGCGATAAACATTAAACATTTACAGTTATCGAAGAGCGAGCACACGCGCGTTTCTCTAAATACTTCCTCGGTTGACTTGGGGGACCGGAAGTCGGGCAGCAGCGCGGAATCCAAAACCCTTCTCTCTCCTCCTTTGGCGGATTGCGGACCGATCGAGAGGCGGCAAGGCAAGTCGCGCATCCGGATGAATAATTGTTTACACGAGTAAGCGCGTTTAGCGCGTCGGACGTGTTCTGCGCAATGTATCCATCGCGCCTACTCATCTGTATCCCCTAAGAAGCTGTAACCGGTCGGTCCTGCGTGAGATGGCCGATAGCCCCCTCGCCGAGCGCCGAGTTCTCAACCACAGATCATTCCGTGCTTACTATTTCGCCCGGTGGCGCGATGAGAATTAAAAAAAAAAAAAAAAAAAAGTAATAGGTCGGCGAAGTCAGCGTACAAAGTGCATCCCGGATCCAACCGGATGTTCCTTCGGCTGCAGATGATAAAGCCCGATTGAAACGGAAAGCGAACGCTCGCGTGCAGTTTACTTTGCGAACGCGACGCCGCGCCGTACGAGATGCGCCTCATAACACCCCATGATTCAGAACGCTGCGAAAAACAATACCCGGGTGGGCGTCAGAGAAACGACGGTAATTAACCGGCCGGTTCAAAGGAAATTTTTAACTCCCGCCGTCCATGAGCCGATGACGTTGTGTGGTTACGCCCTAATTACGTCATTAAGATTGTCATTCAGATAATATTACAACGCTATGTAATTATGCGGCTTTCGCGAGGGGGGTAAGAGTCCACTTGCGTGACTAATAGCGAGAAACTAGATCGCTAATTACGATACATGTGACACGTGGGTCCGCGTTATTAAATAGAAATTTTTTTTTTTCTTCCGCCCTCCTCCTCGCCCTCTCACGGACTTTTTGAACGACGTTCGCGCGTTTACACCTATGCTAAAACCCGTCCCTCTATCATATCGGGCGACGTGTTTACGAAGCGCGGGTAGCTATCTACACGGGGATCGGTGAAAAAAGAGTGAAAAAGAAGGTCGGGGCTGCGTAAAGCATCCCCGATATTCCTTTCCACGACGTTATAAACCACGGGCGTTCACAATAAGATGCCGGATAAGAGGCCGTGAAGTGGCCGCGTGAACGTATAATTTGCCGGCGTTTGTTTGTCCCGGTAATTAATGGTACACGGTACCCCATAACGTATCAGATTGTAAAAAGGCCTCTCTTTCTCTCTTTCTTACTCTCTCCGGGCTTAAAGCGACTCGCGCCTTGACAAAGTGGATTTCCACGAGATGTTCCCTCTCGAGGAGAAAAAAAGAGAGAGAGAGAAAGGCATGAAGGTGCGAAGGATGAGCTGTGAGAGCGGCTACCAATCCCGAGCTCCCGTGGGAGCCGCGCGGTAAATACGTGCCGTGTCGTACGTGCGGCTACATAAGTTTACATAATTCCATCGCGACGGGATGACCACCGGATCGCCGCCGCCGCCGCTGCCATAAACTTTACTGTTCTCGCATTAGTATATCATCGGCCGTATCCCGATCGTAAAAACGTAATGAGGAAGAAAAAGGAAAGCCAATGACCACTCGTCGAGAAATTTTGTATCCCCTAAATATTTTATTTTTTTATTTTTTATTTTATTTTTTTAGATATTTTTTTTTTTTTACAAAATATCAACATGTAAAAGCGACGATATTTTGATACGCGACGAAGCTCGATGATACACGACGACAAGATTAATAATCGCAGGTTTTATTTTCAACGACGTAACTTCAACGAGCTTCCACGGATCTCTTCGAGTTTTAATCCGTAATTTCACGGTTCCGACGTACTTTTTTTTTTTTCTTTTTCTTTCGCAATTCGCCCGTCGATCGTCACGTGGTCATCGCGTGTTCCCCGGCTACCCGTGAGAATGGAACGGAACGAATGTACGAAATACGATCGCGTAATATCATGCTGAGACGTCGCTCGTCGCCGGGCTTGATGGAGGAAAGACGACGTGCGCGTTTCTCGACTTTAACATGATCGAGGACCTCTTACATTGACGTCGACCACGAGATACGTCGCCTCGGAGTATTCTAACGTTAACAGTTTACAGCGAACGCCTGTGTGGCTAACAATAATCTATTATTGTCTATCGAATCGCTGAGTTTCTCTGAGAGAAACCTTTAAAATGAAAAAGAAAAGAAAAATTAAAAAAAAAAAAAAAAAACGATTATCGATAAGAACTGCCTTTTGCATGAAACGCCTTCTTTTCGCGCGTAATATATTTAACGAGAAAGCTGACTTCTTTTTCACACCGTATCATAAAATGAGTCGTTTGGTATAAATTAAGACAGAGACGAGTTAATTACTTTCACATTTTTTCCCTTGATTTTACCTTAAATTAGATTTGCATAAATTAAGCGTAATGTAACTTTACGATTGCTTGCGCAACGCGGTGTCATCCCCAATATTTTCCGTGTTAAGCTACTTGACGATTGTATAATTATATTAATACGTCAGATTTGAATGACGTCGCGTTAAAATTCAAACCTTGTTTAAATAAAATAAAATTACGGCGGACTGAAGTGAGAGATATTTGATTTTCAACAAATTCTAATTAAATTCAACGTTTTGAAGTCTGTACAGGCTGAATTATATTAACATCGTTGAAAAATTTGCTCGAATACGCGTCTCGGATTTCGGCGAAATAATAGTCGCCAGCGCGTACTCGGAAATTCAGTCACTAATCCTCAATTCGCATATGCCGAACGAGATGCGGGCATATCGCAGATACGCGCGTTCAGCAGAAAGCTGCGTTCCGATGCACCGATCTGAGAATTGGTACCAAGATCTTCGTGGGTAGCATACGCGTGCGATACATGAAAACGTAAATTCGTCAAGGTACGTGTATTCTAAATCGAGCGCAACGTCGGCGAAATATTGTAGTCCGGGAACGTAGATTAATTGCCGCGCAATACTGCCATAAATATTCACCAATAATTAATTAACATATGAGATTTAATTATCGGGAGAAAATTTTTCTCTTTGAATATCTCGACGTTTGATACTCAAATCTTGCTCCAACTGGAATCTAACGCGAATTAATCGACGTTGATCGAGGCAAACGTTGACGGCATGCAAACGAGCAAATCCATCGCCTCGATCTTCACGTTTGCCGGTTACATATAGTCCAAACGCCGACTTGTTCGAAGAAACTCAATCATCTCGGAGATTTTATCTAACCCGTTTAAACGACGTTGGCGACAACGCTCGAATGCAATGTCGCGTTAAGGAGAGGATGCACCGGTGAACGCAATCGAAAGCAGACACCCGTGGTAAAATGCGTCTATTGTATCCTAACGATACGGTTTCTCGTGACAAAGTGACAAAGAGAATGGAAACGTGTAAACTTCATTTGCGGAAAAAAAAAATTTGATAAGAACAAATCGACCCTTAAACGACGAAATAAAAATAATTAATAGCAAGACTAAAAAATATTTAATTAATGAAATAAAATTAATCAAACGTACTGCAATATCTACAGCTATATCTCGAGTTTAACGACGTATTGGTAATATTATTATAATTTCTAATGCAACGTGTGTAGAGAAAGAGAAAGAGAGACAGAGATCGAGATAGAAATCCAGAACGAGGTGAAAGAGAGAAAGAGAGAGAACTTCAAAGTGAAAGCGTACGTGATTTAAGTCTTTATCGGCGGATTCATCCCATTTTGAATCCCATTGTGATAAGAAGCGACATAGAAATTTAATTAAACGCGCCTCGCCGTCCGATAGAACTTAGTGCCTTTTAGCCCCAATGTTTACGAGCTCGGACCGTTATAGCTTTCCACGCGACCGAGCTCGAGAAAATGAAGCTACACCCGCGTTAGGAAAACATACAGCGAAAGATTAATGATTCCGGGCGATTTGGTAACAATGCGGTTCACCACACGAGAGAGCAGACGTGCGATTCACATCGGATTTATAAAGGGCGGGATAAAAAAAAAAAAGGAAAAAGAAAAAAAAATGTTGCGCGTAGAAATGCCGAAGGCATTGACGAGTATCGGTGGCTTCTCGCGCGAGGAGCCTTCGAGAGAAGGCTGCGCGCTAATTATTCGAGCCGAGAGTAACGCGGGCACAATTGCCGAACGAACAGATCGGCGAGATCTTAAGGAATTCCCAGGATGGTTCAGGATCGTCATAAAATAATATTGTCAAACTAAATGCCTGAGACTCGGGAATCCGGGCAAACGATTTCCCGAAGTCGTTTCACGTCATTCTTATTTATTTATGCTGTTCTCGTGACCTCGGGTGGAAGATGTTATTACAGGGACCGTCCTACGATACGCGACGCTGATTACACAAACGCTGGGCAGGACCCGGATAATGTCGGTTTTGTCAACGTTCCTCTCGTGCCTCCTTGCACCAGAGGTATACGTGTGGGCGACGAAAAGGGAGAAATCGTCGGGTAATAAAAAGGGACATTTCTCGCGATTAAGAATCAATTGTCGCAACGCTCGAATCTTCAAACGTTAATTCTATCGTATTTAATCTTATTTTTACGTTTTTTTTTTCTTTTTTTTTATGTCTTCGATAAAATCTTCCTTGCGCGATTGATTCGGTTTAACGCACGTCGAGGTTTACAACGCAACATTTCGACACGTCACGCGTTTAGAAGTATGTTCGATGGCGCGGAGGGAAAACACATTGCCACTTGTTATCTGCGATCCGAGGTCGATCAGCGACGCGTTACCGGGTGATTTCGGGCCCAAGTCGGGTGCCGACGTCGGCGAGGCTCAAAAAGATCGTTTCGACGAAAGGATCGGCACCGCGGCGCGGCCTCCTCCGGAATCTGCAAGCTCACGCCCGTGAAAATATTTTTTTGAACGCGTAACACGAGTGCTTTCCCCGAGTGTCGCGGTGCTCGCTTTTGGTCGGGGTCCTACGAGGCTTTGCGGGCAAACATCGCCTCGTAGTTTGCCTGGTAATTGCTGGAAACACCTCGCGAGTGTTTACAGTGTCATCGAGGCTCGGTCGCACCTCCGCGACGTGCGGGTTCTATGAAAGCCTCGTCACAAAAGAAGCGACGGTCCATGTACAACCGCTGAGAAATTTTGAATAGACTTCTACGTTTTTTCCCCGTTCTCGAAAAAAAAAAAAAAAAAAAAAATCCTTAAAAATTCGACCAAACGATTTAATTTCATTAATAATTAATTAAATTATTAAAAAGATTAATTTAGAGTTACGTAATTTATAATTTTCGATTTAATCTTTTTTCTTTTTTTTTTTCTTACAACTCAAACAAGATTAATAATTCTGTCCACGTCGACAAAATATTGTTGGTATTATTCGGTGAAGCTAATCCATTAAGTCCATTCGGCTAATCGAAGTTTTATTGAAGGCGCGTTTACGACGTCGTAATGTTCTCCGGCGTTTGCGAACTGTATGCAATTCGTCTTGGAACTTTTATACGGCGAAATTATCCCTTTCGTTTGTGACAAAAGGTGTCCGCGTCGCCCGCAATAAATTCTACTATTGTCCGAGCTACTTATATGGTACGCGGTATCGGGCGCGTGCTATTGGTGCCGTAATTACGCATTTAACTCGCGGCAAAATGTAAAAAGAGAAACGGTGCACAATACGAGGCGATTGATGTCGAAACCTTGGAACGCGGATATCGCGGCTTTAATGCCCGCTCATTGTACATACAACTGTGTGATATAATAGAGAGACATTATTTATTCTTATTACAATGTTACCCGCAATGAGAATATTATACGGCCGGTACGGTTTTTTTTTTTTTTTTTTGCAAAATAAGTACGCGGACGATCATAAAAACAGATGCAATGAACGAACAGAACCTAATGAGGATCGTAAACGCGTGCCGAGGCGATTACATTTTAGTCTGCTCGTCGGACCTAGTAGCTCCATCTGTAGAAACCTCTCAAAGAGTTTAAAACAGTTTTTCACGTGGGACAAAAATTTAGATAATAATCGGCAACAATAAATTTTATTCAATTTAACACAGATTTTGTCAGATAAAAACGGCTCCTTGAAAAAAAATGGTATGCTTCTCTTCGTTACACAAATAAAAACTGATTATCTATATAGAATTATTACAACGTATATTCTAACTTATAATTTATTAACATAGTGGAATAATTTATCGTATGTGAAAATAAGATAGACTTAAAGGTATATACAACGATTTAATTAACTTCCACTGCCTCCGCTTCGAGTTCATTGTCGGGTCCTTCCTCTATCTGCATTTGTTCGTGTTGCTCAGCAGCCTCTTCCTGTTTCCTCCTTTCTTTGAGGCCAGCGGCCGGTGAACGAATGAGCGACAGGTCACGTTGCACCTCCTTGATATCCTTTTCCTCCTCGAGTTCTCGTCCCTTACGCAGCCTCTGCATGATGTGCAGGTTCTGCCGCCTCTGCCTGATAACTTCAACCTTTTTCATCGCCTCCACAGTCTTGCTCCACAGCTCCCTGTTGTATTTGACGGGTATGTTCCTTCTCTTTTCGAATTCGAACGACGGATCCACCGCCAGCTCCTTGCCAGCGGTCTTCCTGTAGGCTTTGGTCCATTTGACCTTTCTAGGATTCTTCTTCTTCTTGAACGCGGCGTGACATTTCGAACGGCAGAACTTGAATATCTGGAAATAATAGAAGCAATTGGAAATTGTCAGAAGCCGGCTAGGATCGTGAAACACCACAAGCGATAGTTCCACCAAAGGAAAATTATTTTTGAAACGTGTACAAGATATAAACTTTAGTAAATCTCTTAGAAAAGTAACTTTAGCGTTAGGGTGTTTACGTGACGTACATAACCTCTTAGGCTTAACGTCAGGAATACACGGCACCCGTGATATCGTTATTTAAATTCCTGCTAGTTTTAGATTTATTATTATTGTATATTTCTTACCTTGCAATCATTCCTCACAAACTGAATCCCATGTCCCGGATATATCCGGGACGAGCAAAAGTAACACGTTTCTATACGCATGTTGCGAGGAGTTGTGAAAGAACACACGTGCTTTACTGCGGTTACTACGTTGTCGAATGGACGAACAGACATCGAAAAATTTACCGACAGTCAAGAAGAATGATCGTTTCTTTTTATTCTTTTTTGCGTGAATTAATTGTAAAAAATAGAACAATTAACATATATTACAATACGCTTAAAATAATAGATGTTTTAAAAAATCAGAAAAAATTCAAATCTTATTACTTATTGATAATCAAATTAACAGTATTCGATAGCACAGATCCCTGCAATAAGCAAACAAAATTCGCCAAAAAGAAAAAAACAGAAAGTAATTTAAAAATTAATTATTTAAATAAAAAGAATTTTTTTTACATGATAAAAGTATTAAGTCGATATTTTGTAATTATAGAATTTTTGTTCTTTTTTTTTTCTGTGCTTTGCTAATAGAAATACACGTGCGTGCATATTACAATATGTTTATCCGTCAGGTAGAGTCGAAGAAAGTCTGGTCATTGAAGTTACCAGAAAGTTGGAGCAATCGACCCTTAGCTCGCAACGCGGCAGACCGACCGGGTACAATTTTATCCGAGTAATTATGCACCCTCGATATTATGTTGCCAGTGGCGATGCCTTAGACCGTTTCTAGAGTTACTTTTACGGTATCGATTGCAAACGGAAAGCTGCTAATTTAATATTGAGATCGAACGTTGCGGTCGCTGCAGTTCCGCGTTGTTTCACACGTTGTCTCAGTATTGCAACGCACCGGCCGTCAACAGCGAATGTGTCTTTCCAGCGATTTTCGAGTAGCGGCATGTGGGGACACGTATCGATCTCGATCGCAATTTTACTGCTGTCGTTAATCTACCGGAATTACTTCAGCGAGCCGGCCAGCGTCATCGTTTACCCCGAGGCGCATTACGATTACATAGTCGGTGAGTTCCTGCTCGGTTTTCGTTTCGTCGGGACATTCACGTTCCTGAAGTACGCGTCATCGATTTTCAATTATAGAGTATTGGCACAAATTGCGATGCGTTAAAGGTGTCCCATATACTTTAGAACTAAACTGGCGGAAGATATTTATCGCAGTGAGATTCTTTTTTTTTTATTCTGTCAATAATCTTTGAGGCATACGTGTCTGAAATTTAATATATCTCTAAAATCGATGATGCGTATTGAGAAAAGAAATTTTTTTTTTAAAGCCGCAATTACGATATGTAATAAAAATTGCTTTTGCTGTCGCGGGGTTCAAGTCGGCGCTGGTACGAGTGGCTGCGTGATTGCATCACGGCTCTCAGAACTCTCGAACGTGACCGTTTTGCTTGTGGAGGCCGGTGGATACTTCGGATGGCTATCGACTATGCCGCTCTTAGCGCCGATGATGCAAGGCACAGAGGTCGATTGGGCCTACCAAATGGAGCCGCAAGTCTTCTCATCCCGAGGGTTCTACGGCCACGTAATTAAAGCTCAGTCTTCCGGCGAAGGAATTTTCGTTTTGCGCAAACGGTTTCTATCGAAACCGAAATATTTATTTAAAAACGTACACTACGTCTTATAAAACTCATTTTTTTTTTCTTTCGTATATAGTACAAAACAAAATTCCAAAAACTCGTACTAACGCATCGTTAACTTTCGACGCGGCAAGCTTCTTCATCGATCACATTTGTTTAGAGACAAAATTGCCCGAGGGGGAAAGGACTTGGAGGAAGCGGGCAGCTTAATTATCTCGTTCATTCTTTCGGAAAGCTCGAGGATTACAAAAGGTGGCCGAAGGGTTGGTCTCACGCCGACTTACTTCCCTACTTTCAAAAGGTGTCCGATATCATGAACGTTATCTCGATGCCGGAGGAAGAATACTTAACGAAGGCCTTCGTCCTGGCCGAGGAGTCGCTGAAGCTGGATAACGTGTCTTTGAGAAAAGCGACGTATACCGCGAAAAGGGGAGCTCGCTGGAGCACTCATCACGCGTACTTGAGAAAAGCTTGGAACCGCAAAAATTTACATATTCTGATGAACACCCTCGTCGCCAAGGTTTCCGTCACGTTACCATGTATTTTACAAACTAACGGAGAAAATAATTTCTGATAGCTATCTTTTTTTTTTTTTTTTAACGTACTCAAGTAAATTTTTTTTTATTTAAAAAAAATTCCTCGAATTTTAGCTCTTTAATGTTGCTCGCACAAATATATATTTCTTATCTTTTTATTCAATATACTTCAGATACTTTTCAAACATAACAAGGTTGATGGCATTAAAGTGATACATAAAAACGGCTCCGTGGGGAACATCGGCGTGAGGAAGGAGGTAATCCTCTGTGCGGGCGCTATCAATACCCCGCAGTTACTTCTAATTTCCGGCATAGGGTCCGCCAGCGCACTGAAAAAGCATGAGGTGGCGAATTAGAATATATATACATATATATATCTCTTTCTCTCTCTCTCTTTCTCTCTTCGAATTTTTGCGATTTACGATTAAAACGATATATTCGATCTGTAGATACCCGTGGTGCAAGATCTGCCGGAGGTGGGCCAGAATTTGTTTGACCACCTGAACGTTCCTATTTACGTGAATCTGCGGGAACGAGTCAGTATTACGCTCGTTAAGCTGCAAACTTTACCCGAGGTGTTCAATTATTTCGCCTTCGGAACCGGTAAATTCGATTATGCGCCAATAACGACGCTGGGCATTTGCTCGCGGTGTCCGTAGATAAGCCCGCGCGCGGTACGAGACGTTGTAATTTTGCCCGTGTACCTTTTTCTTCATTGCATGTCAAAGGATGGTTGGCCACTAACGGCGTAATGGGATTGGGGCGTGCTAATAACAGTGGTCTTCTGCTTTTCGGAGTGGCGTCCGCGGAAGAAAAATTGCTGAAGGCCATCTCAAATTTCGAAACCGAGGTGAACGAACCATCTAACTGTTATATATTTGGACTTTAACTAAAATAACGTGTCGCAGTAGTTGCGTCTCGACAGACAATCGCACTTCTCGTCGCATATGACGCTCGCGTTCTATTCTAGTAGTTACTATTTACAATTTCCACGGTCGTTGCTCATCGGGAAAAATTAACAGCTCTTTATTAGACATACAGGTCGCTGTTTCCGTCGTATAACGACAGTATGAAGGAGGGATTCATTTATCTGGTTACGTGCTTGCAACCGAAGAGTCGTGGAAGCGTGACGTTGAGATCGAGGAATATTCGCGACCCTCCGAAAATTAACCCCGCGTATCTCGAAGATTCCGATGACGTTGCGTGCACCTATCGAGGTAATATCGTTTACGTACCGAAAAAAATTTTGTTTTCTCTCTTTCTTTCTCTTTCAAAAAACGTGAATGGCACCTTCGATGTAAATTTATATTTAAACTGTTAATTAATCTTTCATCGTTACCGCCAAGCCATAAATCTCGCGCTGAAGACTCTTGACACGAGGCTGTTTCGCGAGTACGGCGCGAAGGTTCACGTCCCCGATTTCGAGGAATGTCGCCACCTGCGACAGGACTATCGCGACTTCGATTATTCGGAGTGCGTCATGAGAATCGCAGGGATCACGGGCTACCATCCGTGCGGCACGTGCAGGATGAGCGCGAGCGACGACGCGGTGGTAGACGAGGAATTGAGGTAAACGATGGGGGATCGAATCAACGAAACACGTAATTTACGTAAGTGGAGTAATCGTAAAAAAAAAAGAAATTATAATTACATTCTTCAGGGTGAAAGGCGTGAGTGGGTTGAGGATCATGGACGCCAGCGTGGTGCCGTCGCCAATTTCCGGCACGCCAAACTCGGTTCTTATCGCAATGGCTGAACGCGCGTCCGATATGATTTTAGATCGACTGTCCAACTGAAGTGCAGCCAATTGTACGACGTGTAACACATACGATTGTAAAAATAATAACCTTCGCAAATCACGTTGCGTAGTTTATAATTACCTGTCGTGGACTTGTTGGTGGATGATTCGAGGATAGGACACGGGACGAAGGAACAATCAATTCGTAAATGAACAGAGAGTCCATGGTGCTCCAAGTTTTTTGTAATTTATAATTAATGGTAAAGTTTTTTTTTGTTTTACAGTAATCGAACAGTTATTAATAATCTAATTAAATTTCGATTAATTTTTATACAAACAAAAAAATGGTGAGTTACACTCAACGGCATAGCCACGAATCCCTGCCACCCCGTCCGCGCTCGGAGTATAAAGAAAAAAAAAAGAAAAAAAAAGGGAAACTTATAACTTTCTCTTTTTTTTTACACTCTCCCTTTTCACCTCCCCCCCCTCGAAAGAATTTCCCTTTCAACCCCATCTTCCGTCCGGGATCGTTTTGCGATGGCAGAGTTTCGGCGTTCCTTCTTTCGCTCCTCCGCGTTTTATCCTCGCTTCGCGCATATCCGCAAACACACACACCCATACATGTACTTTCGCTTCCCGCATCTTATCTCTCGCTCGTCTTACGCGAAACTCGTGTCATCTCGCGGCGATCGTATCTCTCCGTTCCTCTCAAGCATTCACACATATTCACACGCACGCGTACCTGCGTCGCCTCTTATAAATAAAAATAGTTCGTAATAACCCGCGAAATGTCGTCTCGTATTTTTTTTTTTTTTTTTTTTTTTTTTCGGAAACGTAACTATGCCCGTATATGCGCCTCGCTCGTGCCGCGAATAAACGAGCCCGATTCACGGCGCTTCGCATTTAACTGCTTTCTTCTTTTCCTCCCTTTACCATCTCTCCATTCCATTTACAGCAATAATTACGTAACGTAAAACTTAATCTCTCAACTTAAAACAAAAATTGGTAACCACGTTATTCGCGACGCACGCCGCGAGCCTCGCGCCCGCCTCGGGGAACGCCGTCTCGACAGGTTTTCATCCGCGCGGGGTGGATGAAAAAGTGGTGTGAATAAAAAGCAACTTTGGCGCGAGTCGAACGAGAATTGGAATTTTTTGGATCGAGCGACAACCCCTCTCGATCGCCATCGGCGACAAATCTGGTATCCGTGCCGCGACGCGTGTCGAGTAATCGCCGTGATTCGCGTTGATCTGGGCCTGGGCTTTACGCAAGTCCATTTTAATCGGGTGAACCATGATCGCGCGAGTGTAGCCTGAGATTTTAGCAGCTTCGGTGCCCGGTCGTTCGCGAAGATCGGCTCAGATCAACGGGAAACACGCGGGGGAGCATTCGCCATGTGGACTTTTCGGCTCCGCGGCATTTCCGGCGCGCGGAAGAAGCTCGCCGGACGTGCACCGCGCCATCGAATGCGTCAAGCGCCACATTTTTTTTTTTTTCCTGTCTCTCTTTTTTTTAATCTTTTTATTCTCGCCTTTTTGCTTCTGCCTATAGATAGTTTTTTTTATTTTTTTTTATTTTTTTTGTATTTTTTTTCCTCGAAGAGTGTGCAGTCGCATCGCGGGACCACGACGCGGGGATCGCTTAAGATCTAAACAAGTATTCCTTAATATTAGATATATAACTATCTATTTATATTGTATTTATATATATACTTTTATATATATTTTTATATTGAAAAAATGAGTGTTCTCTCTTTCTCTCTCTTTCTCTTTCTCTCGTCATTAATATAGGGATAGATTATTAATTAATTTGTAATTGCGTGTAACATAGACGCGTCCAGCGCATAGAAACATAAATAAATAAATATAAACGGATATATGTACATTATACTCGGGGGGTAGAAAAGGGAGGGGGTATGTGATATCTCGGAAGGTACGCGACGGGTAAAATATATATTCTGTATATTCCCTTCTCTATTTCTCTCTATCTCTTTAAATATATATTTATGTGTATGTATATATATGTATATTACGTATAAATCTCATCCGTCTGTTGTCCACTTTTGCGACGCCGGCATATCTACGACTTCACCTCGGCGTAAATATGCGGCGGTGATAGAGAAAACGAGGAACGCGAAAATAATGCCTCGCGGAAAACAAGAAAAAAAAAAGAAAAAAATAATAAAAAGTAAAAAAATATATATATATATATAAAAAAACGGAAAAAATAAAAACAAGAAAATGCGGAGGAACCGTAGTAAATGCGCGTGTAACTATATATCGATATATGTATAAATATAGATACGGAGTCTGAGGTAGAAGCGGTTTCGTATACTTATCAATATATTGTATCATCGTATGTGCGTGTGTCTCTGTATATTAAAGCGTTGGTGAAGTCTGAACTGTTGATTATTCTCCGAGCACTAGATAAACTCGCGTCCAACAACTAAAGAAAAACTCGCGTCTTCCACCTACACGGAGCGCCGTGAAAGGTGGAGGAAAAAAAAAAAAAAAAAAGAAAAGGAGAAAATGTTAATGAAAACCGGCAATTAAACGCGCGGTAAATTCCCGTCGATCAGAAAGGGAGAGGATTCCACCGGCGGTGATCTTCGCGTCTACCGAAGCTAAACGGAAAGCAAAATGAGCCCTAATTTGCGTCTATGTTGTACGAAATTCTTTTTCATTACTACTTTTTTTTAAAGTAATTTTGTTACATTTTATATATTATAAAGAAAAAAAACAAAAAAAAAAGGAAGAAAAAAAATTGTTATAAATTCGGTGGGTTACAAGCGACGTGCCTCGTTTGGGCGGACCAAGTAAAAATTGAACAAAGCGAAAAATCGATCGGCCGCGAAATGAAATATAACGTCGCTGGATTAGAAGAATCAACGAAGAACAAATACACGTGTCGCAAACAACGAGGACACTCGCGCGCGTCTCGACGTGCGACAAAGGGGTCCGTGCATAAAAAGAAACTCGAGAGAAGCGCGTGGACTCGCTATTTTCGTATATCTTATAAATGCGTGACCGGGCGCGTCTCTTGACGCACGCCGAGCGTTTGTCGTGCGGGAAAATCGCGAGAGAGAAATCGGCGATAAGTGGGTGACTTCCACAGGCGAGCAATCGCGAATTCGCGGCGGTCAATCGGCGAGCGCTTGATTCGCGGCGCGATTATACATCGGAGAGAAGAGGTTCTTTTCTTTCTTTTTTTTTTCGTTTTTTTTTTTCTTTTTTTCTTTTTTTCTAACGAACGAACACACCGACACAGTCCCTACTATACACCCGACTATTGCATCGCTTGATTCATTGATTTATGTTTATTAAGAACCTTATCGACTATTATACTTTGTAGTTTGTACTTGATTTTCATATTCCTGAGAGAAAAAGGACTCGCGACGCGCCGCACACCGTGCCGACAGTTTTCAGGAAACGAGAAAAGTTCATTAAGATTTTTTTTTTGTTTTTCTCTCTCTTCTTCTTCCTTCCACTATCTTCTCCCTTGAATCTTTGCCCCGCCGAAATGAGACTGACGGCGGGGATGGCGGCGCGACGCGGTCCCATCCGATCTTGCAAACTATCGTGTTATACACAGATTTTTTTTTTTTTTTTTTACTCGTAAGCTTTATCCTGTGTGCACCCTGTATGTCGTGTGTGAGGTAGTATTTGTACTAGTTGCGTGACGAAGTATTGTGATCCGTTATTGCAGCGGCCGCGGGCCGTTATGCGAGCGCGAATCGGTGACGAGGCTGGCGGAGTTTCCCGGTCCGGCCTGTGGCAGTGTTCTCGCATACGTCGCCACGATGAGAGATCAGTCTTATTGTTGATTAGATAAGGAACGGGGCGGAAGGGGATGAAGAACGCGAGAGATAGACGCGAGTTCTGTGGGATCGCGAGAAAACGCGTTCGCGCTTATTAAACGCTAACGGATCCATGTCGACGAGGTCTACAAAGGTGCAAAAAATCGTTCATCGTGATCGCGTTGGGCTCCGGTGAGCGGAGGTCGATTGCGCGAAACGACCGCGAGCTCTCGTCACCGACGCGCTTCCGGTCGCGCGCCGCACATGATTTTTTTTTTTTCTCTTTCTTCTTTCCCTACGTGTGTCTATTCTATTATTTTTTTTTTTACAGCGTGTATAGTAAGTTTACAAAATCCACACCGTTCTGCTCCCCTGTCCTGTTTTGTTAACCCTTAAACATTACGTTTTGTACTATAAGTTACGGCCGGGAAACGAGCCGCTCTCGTTTCCCCGGACGTTCGAGGTCCCGCTCTGCGACATCGCTACGCCGTGCGCCTGTATTTCCTCCTCCGTCTTCTGCCTTTTTTTTTTCTTTGTCTTTCTGCAATTTTGTCTCTCGTCCTCTGTCGCGTGTCATTCCCTTTGCGAACTTTTTTTTTTTCCTTTTTATCAATTTTTTGTTCCTTTCTTTGCCCCGTCGAATTTTTAAATATGCTTATGCGTGCGTGATACATGTACTATGTAATCATTATCAACTACGGTATAGTACTATTATATACTATACGAGCAAACGGTACAGTAGTTGTCAGTGCATTCTCTGCGCGCGGTGTAGGTGCAGTGATGACATCAATTTTGCTCCCTCACTCTCCTCCCGCGGGCAGCCGTAATTTCGATTACTTTTTTTTCTTTTTTTTTTCCTTTCTTTTCTTTTCTTAGCCCAAACTTGGAAATTAGCTGCCCGCGCGATGCGAATGATAACGAAGGTTCCCCGTTACGGAAAACCCATCCGTTTCACACCGTGACTACCGTTCGCTCCGACGTGCTCGAGCGTGCAGCCTCGAATACCGCAATCGAATCGTTGGATAATACCGTTAATTTAATTGTCAACCATTAACAACGTTTAAACGCTTGCCGAAAAAAACCAGATTCAAAACGTGCGAGATTTTTTCTCTCGTTTAGTTTTTTTTTTTAATTTTTTTGCGAAACTTTTCCATCGCCGCGCTATTCTTAATTTCGAAGACGTCGTCGGCGACCTGATCGATCAATTTAGAATAGATTAGTCAATCAAACGTGTCTTGAAAAATTCAAATTGCACGAATTTCGTTAATCCGATTGTACGCCGACGAGCTTTCTCGCACGATCGCGTTCGCATTGCCCTTCGAGAGCGTGCTCGCGCGAGCGGGCCACGATGTGAATCTCTCTCACCTCTCGTGTCAAGCCTTTGTGTCACACACGACATCTATAAAGGATTTTCAATCCGTAAAACACATATTATAGAAACAACATGCAACATTTTATCCTACCGCCATGATACAATAATGGTACATACATGCGCGTACGTTCGCGCGCGCGGCGCAACGCGTACGCGCCTCACGCGAGTATCGTGTATGTGTCCATGTGTACGTGCTTGTCTCGTGTTGGGCGTGTGTGTAATTTTTTCTTTTGCGTGTACATATATATACATATAGACGAAATATAATTCTTACACCGGATGTGCGACGGACCGTGACAGCTCCGAAGACGGAAGCGCGCGCGCATACGCAACGCGCTTTCGACTTCCGGTCGCGGATCCGTCTCTTACGCATATTTCGACAAAAATCGACCGTAACATCGAAATTTAGAACGCCGGACTCTGAGCCGTAGAGACTCGGGCCCGACGAGATCAGGGAGAATCGAGAGTAAGAAATAATAAACAGTAGCGATTTCTTTCGCGGGCGCGATTGAGAAATCGCGCGGTCAATTTTGAGCAAAGCGATACGACGAAACCAGCAGTGATTTAAAATCGATTTGAGTCAAATTGCCGAGAGCCGGCTTCTTTCGAACATGCTTACGCGCGTAAACCGATGCCGTGATAATATACGACTAATTAATTCTAAATTTCCGCCTTTAATTCTACGCCGCTTAATTTTTTTTTTACTTTTCCCTTTTCCGGTACGTGGTGCCGTCCTTCTTTCCTTTTTCATCTCGTAATTCCGTCCGACCGGCATCGTTCCCCACGATCTTTCCGATCTCTGCTACGTGTGTATGTACGTGTGTGTTCTTGTGTGCGTGTCGGGTGTGAAATACCTTTACTACGTATGCACTCCTAAACCCTTACGTATGACAAAACAATTAAACCCTGGGTTTAACCGACTCCCTCCCCCGGAAATTCCGCCGCCTGACGTGATTAGTCTAACTTTCAAATTTCGCCGTTCGTCCACTGCCGATAACTCGATCCCACTATTTAAACTTAACGCTAATTCATTGTACCACTTAAAGGTATCCATCTCCACCCTCTCCCGCCTTCGCCTCTGCTTAGCAGAACAGCCGAAAACAATATATATATTTTGTATATATATTAAGTAAAAGATTCATTATATAACTTGGCATACGCGACCGTAATCTATTTACACGAGCAAGTGCTGTCCACGTGCGTGTGTACGTATGTCTCTCTTCGTATAACTCTCTCTCTCTCTTTCTTACCGCCTCCCCCGTTTCCCTCTGTGTAGGTGTATGTGTGTGCGCGTGTGTGTACATTCCCTATCATCACATACGTAAACGACACATAACATCTTTGAATATCCTTTTCCCGTGGCTTTTCTTCCCCCGGGAATTAACTTCTCTATGACTATGTAATCTCCGTCGTCCAGCATCATCAATCCTACCCTCCCCGGTTAACTTCCCTTCGCGCTCCCTCGAGACAATCGATATCACCTACGCTCGAATAACCTTTCGCTCACCACCTCCGATCGCCGTTTCTTCGCACCGCCGGCGCGCCGATCTCCACGGCGATCGGCCACTCTTTTCCTCTGCCTCGTCGCGGTTTCATCCCCGGGACGAAAACGGCGGCAAGCAATCACCTAGCTACGTCCGTGACACGTCGGACGATCTCGCAGCTTCGACACCGGACCACGGCGCATAATCGCGGTCCTCTTTTTCTTTTTTTTTTCCTTTCCATCCCGCGAATCGTTTCGCGCGCGCATTCACGACTGGCTTAATGCACATGCAATACGCACTCGCTCGCTCTCGCGCTCACTCATCACGGCTTCGCAGTTGTACATACATGTTGCTATTTCAATAATGCGTCTTCGAAAGAAAAACAGATGAAAAAAAAAAAAAAAAACACGACGGGTCTATTTCACGTACAGATAGACATCACGCGCGCGGATCGGAGATCCCGGAGCCTTGTCGCGCGGATGAAAACGGACCTCGCGAGAGCTTTCGAACACGACGGAGAGACTTGACTTGGGACGTGAACGCCACCAACGTGGATAGACTCGTTCATTGCGATTCACAAGCGAAGCGTGTGTTTGAAATTAATCTACGGCGCGCGAGCTCTGGGATCCACGATGACCGCGTTACGCCCTGCGAGGGCGGCAATGGCAGGAGAATTACTCCGACATTAACCGGACGAAGTAGTAATAATCGTAGTAATAGTATCGGCTGTACGGAATGTACAGGTTTTTATTACATTGTATAATATTATCGCTATTGTGTTCCCTGTGTGTGTAATGCATTGCAAAACGATGAGGTAGTACTGTCATACTTTTGGCAGAGTTAAACGCGCGCGTGCGCGACGAGTGCTCACGTATATTTGGCATGTTGAACGTTAAGACAAAAAAAAAAAAAAAAATTAAAACGAGGAAGAATAAAAGAAAGAAAATAATTAAGTGGAAAAACTCAGAAAATGAAAAAGAACTCTTTCTCGGCTTCTATCTCGCGCACTGTTGCATCTCCCAGATCGCGCACGACGCGCTTTAAATACTAAATATTTCTCTATATCGTCTCTATTGTCTCTGATAACTTACGGTAGGCGGGCATCGTTGTGAGAATAACCGTTTAAAAACTTTCTGCGAGAGGGGAAAAAAAAATATTTAAAAAAAAATATAAAAAAAAAGTAAAAAATAAAATTAAAATAAAAAGACACGAAAGGGAGAACAAGTAAAACGGAGCGAAGAAGAAAAAAGAAAAAAAAAATTAAGACAGATTAATCTGTATAAAGTGTAAATACTGTAACAAGTAATATCGTGGGTGCCATCCTGACTAGGAGTATATCTCTATATATCTATACATATAGGTAATGTGTAATATAAATCTATTGCATTGATCACATCTCATACAACCGGGATAGCAACTATTTTCGCGCGTAATCGCGCGCGCACTGTTCCAAAATCGCACTACGCGTGCGACCGGTGGCTATAGTACTCTATATTCACGGTACGCGACTATTGCTCCGGACAAAAGTCCGCATTTTAAACATTGTAAACAGGTAACAAAGTGGTAGTGATCGTTCTGCCGCGAGGCGCTGCGGCCGTCGCGACGCGCTTCCTTGGGCGAACGCGCTCTTCTCGGTTTTCTCACCCGGCTCTCTCGCTTACGCCGGGGAAACTTTTAGGTCGACGTAGTGTAACGGCGTGTGTGGAACGTGATTATTGCTCGGGTCGACTCGCTAATCACCACGTGCGCGCATTCACCGGAGGAAGCGTCCCCGCGCGATCGGCTGCGGCGACTCCACCGCGGCTAAATCGCGCGACAGTCATCCGCCCTAGAATCGCAGTAATCTCGTAAACGTTATATAAAATTGTAACTGTATAAAAGGTGTGTATTTTTTCGTCGGGTGTCGTATCTCGGCGCGATATCGGATATGTGAAGGGGTAGTATCTTACCGCAGTTATTAAAATAGTTAGTCGAGTGCGCGTTGCTGCACGCGGATGTTGTACGAAAAGACAGAACTGAAAAATTGACGTGTGACTGCTCCAGAGTAGTAAAAAAGCGTCTTGTCTTTGGCACTGGTGCGCGTGTAACGTAACGTTTTATGAATAGGTATCGCCCCCGGTCCGAGATGGTCGGAGGCGACAGTAGTACCAGAAATAGGTAAACCGGTTAACGATTAACGGCGTTAACGATTAAAACGCGACGGCGGAGTAATCCGATCTATGGTAAATGTTGGGGCCCTACTATCGAAAGGTAGCGCTCTCTCCTCGGCGCCTGTTACGTGCCATGATCTGAGTTTACCTGAGTTTTTTTTTTTTTTTTTTTCTTTTTTTGCATTGGTTCTCTTTTTGCAGTCGTCCGCGCCATGACGACTCTGCGTGTATTGTTAATGCGCCATACGCCGCTCAGCTTCCGTTAACTTCACCCGCTATCTCTCGCTTAAAAAAGCTTCCTAGTTAATAATCCTTACTTGACCGTTGCACTTTCATTGACTAGCTTTGTGATTCGCAGCGTTTTTTTTTTTTCGTTTCTTTATTTCTCGCGAGCGTGTCCGTGCGCATCGTTGTTCCATCTCTTCCCGTGTCTCTCTTGCCCCGTACGAATCTTCGTGGCCGTGCTTCACCCATCGCCACGATTTCCCGACGATTCCAGGCGCACACGCGGAGAAGGTTACCCCTTAGCGACGAGGAACCGGGACGACGTTTTCGCTGACGACGACGAAGGTAAAACGAAGGTACTAACTGCAGCCTCTCTTCTCGCCCCGCGCGCTGCAACTGCGGTCCAGCCGCGCGGTCGGCTCCGGCGGGGTGGTCGCCAGGGTTGTTGCACCCGGCGCCATCGCGCACGGACCACGACGGCGGCCGCGGTGGCGACGACGAGGATGACAGCGACGCCGAAGACATTGTTACTGGGGCATAATGTCCGCGACCGAGTAGCTGGCCTGCTGGTTCACCTTCTGCCGTAGCTCGGATTTGTGCTCCCGCGCGATGTGCCGCCTGACGGTGTTGTTCCTGGTGAACGTCCGCGAGCAATACGGACACGGCACCCTGATGCCCTGGTGACGCTGCCGTACGTGTGCCCGCAGGTTCGTCTCGTAGCCGTACAGTCTCTCGCATAAGGGACACTTCAACTTCGTACCTGAAAAGATAGAAATTTCACGTTTGAGAAACTTCGCCGAACGGGGTCGAGCCGCGCGGCGTCTCGCGCTCGGGCTTCACGCGTCTACTTTGTTTGACTTGCGCGAAATTAATATTATCCGTTTACAGGCAATTCATATAAACGCTGTAATTTTCGAAAAGTAGCCATTCGCGTGCGCGGCGGTTAAAATATTAATAGGCGCAAAGGTTCCAGGAACTGTCTCAAGCGGTGATGTAGTATCGCCCAAACAGGCCTGGCATGAAAAAAAAAGAATTTTATCTTCTTCTTCTTCTTCTTTTTTTTTAAAAGAGTCAAAATTGAAGTTAAAATTTTTCTGTGATTACCCGACTTAATTGACACGTACGTCTATGAGCTAATCATAGCATTCTGCGTATAAACGCGCGCGTAATACCGCGGCGAAACCTTCGTGGAAGGAAGCGTGAATGCAGATTGCGCAACCCGACTTCTTCTTTTCCCCTCTCGTCTCTCCCGTTCTCTCTCTTTCTCTTTCACACACGTACGCAGTTTTTTTCCCTCCGCGCGGCCGTGCTTCGCTATTAGTCCCATCGGTGAGAAGAAAACAAAGTTTCGGCTCGGGCGGGCGATTCATGGCGAAGTGTTAGGCCAATGCCTCCGAGATTGTTGGCGCGTGCAAGGCCAACCTCGGGCTCTAATACACTTCCCATCGAGCCCGATTAACTTGCGCCCGAAGTACCATTTACGGCAACCGCCGGGTCCGGCCTTCTCGCTACGTGCGAACGACGCGTAACCGATCGTATAGCCGACGAAACGATCGTGTAATACTTGTAACGTAGCCCATATATTTTCTATTACGCTGGATTTAAAAGATCATCGGAAACTTGTCGGTTAATAGCAAATTACAATCATTAATTTACTAATTTCAAATTATTTATTACATTTATTTAAAATAAAAAAAAAAATTGTTTTACGATCTAACCGGACGTAAGAAAAAAGTTTCTAACGCGCGCGAGATGGCCGTGACACCGTCCTCGAACTGAATCTCAATGTAGCAAAAAAGCTTCATTGTGAAGCTGGAGAGACCCGCGCGTTGTATCAATGACCGTTCACCTCCGGATGGTACGCGCCGACTTCCTTCGCCGTTGGACCCGCGGAGATTTTTCTTTGTTCGGTCCCCGAGGAGATATGCGGCGACGTTAGCCCGTCGGTCTCTAACGGCGACCACGTCATTGCACGCGTGCGCGTTTAACAATAATAATAAGCTGCGTCGTAATTCCATGCTGAATCACAGTCGATGAATTGACCGAAATTCGTCTTTGCGTTTCACGAGCACGGCTGAAACGGGGGCCATTCACCAGCGGGCAGCGCGTGACGCACCGTGTCATTATCGAAATTATATAGATTAATCGGAAACAGTTCGGTGGAGAATCGTAGGGACGAAGAAAAGAGAGAGAGAGAAAAAAAAGGCGAGAGACCGCCCATCATCGAGGCCGTTCTCTCGTAAACGAAGGGCCTCCTCGCCGCCGCCGTCGTTCAGGTGTCACGAGAGCCGGTGGAGAGAAAAATGCGGCTGGAAGTTATCGCAAGAGCTCGAACAAGCCCGTAGCACGCGTAAACGGTTGCGTATAATCATGCGACGCGCAAATAATCGACACCGCGCGCGAGCATGAAGAGTCAAGTACACGTTGCACAAGAAAAAGAAAAAAAAAAATTGCGATCTGTAGAAATGTTCCATCAACATTCGAGATGATTCGCGGGAACTTTCTGTTTTCAACGTGTCATCATTCTCGGTCGTTCTGTCAACTGCTATTTACGACACACTTGTTACATGGTTATCGCAGGCCCATTATCGCTTACGCAACGTCACGCAATTCCGAGATTTGATCCGCAAACTGCGCTCGACGTCAACCTGACTGGAACAGGCGACGGCATTTATCATTAAACACGCGCCGAAAATACGTCCGAATGACGATATCAGTCGCAGCAGAAAAGAAGAAGAAGAAGAAGAAGAGAGAAAAAAATATAAAAAAAAAAAAAACATGCGCGCGGTTACGGCTTGCGCGCGTGTTACGTGTGGAACCGCGCCGGCTCCTCGGCGGCGGACAGCGCCTAAAAATAGTGGGCCGTGGCATCCTAGAAAATGTAAACGAGGCCGCGGGGCAGCAGCATACACGCACGCACACACGTAGTTTCGTGCAGCTGACTATGAAATTCACAAAGGACCCGCGCGTCGGAACAAAGGCGCGCGTACGTACGAAGACGCCGTAAGCCGGAAGAGAGAGAAAGAAAGAGAGACAGAGAGGAGAGTGGCCGGACGGGACTCGAAAGAGAAAAAAAAAAGTGAGAGAAAGAGAGAGAAAAGGAGAGGAAACGAGCTCGGAGGATCATCGGTAGGAGAAAGGGCAGGCAGGACGGAGCTGCAGGGTAGATACGCCTCTGAGACATGCAGAAACGCAAAACGGTGCCGGCCAGGAAGCGGGCGCGCTTCTGGGAAAGGTACCGTGCCATCTGCGCCGCCCAAGAAATCGCCGGTCCACGGACCCGGGATCTCGCGTTTATCGATGATTACCACACATAGATGCGTTCCCGAATGTATCGAGGTGCGAGTTATTCGGCGCCGGGGTTTCTGCGAAACGCGAATTCCGCGCGAGAACGCCCCCCGGCGAGATCGTGGCGCTCGCAAAACGTCGAAGATGTCACCCCGAATTTCTCCCAGGACCAAGCTCCCCTCCGTGCGCGCGGCGCGTTATTAAAATCGTCATTACGTGCGAGCACGAACACAAACGTTCCTCGGGAAATAATTAAGCGATTCAATTAGTCGTCCGATTTCGGTTACTCGCTCGCGTTCCGAATTATCGTCACGTTCCGAGGAAGATCCCGAGGACCCGCGAGTCGATGGTGTGGAAGAACGCGAAAGAAGGGTATCCACGATACGGCGATTCGGGCCGAAGTCTTCGATTCTCGGAGGAATCGTGCGTGCTTGACCGCGGGGCTCGTGGCCAGAGGGAGGCGGGAGAGCACGGGAAAAAGGCTCGAAAGATCCGGGGAGACTCGCGGGGGAGGGACGGGTCCGGAGGCGGTAAAACGGAAAGGTTAAGTTACGAAACGCAACGGCAGCCTCCAAGGTCTCCCTCGGTTCCCCACACCTCACCGCGGCCGACCTGACCCTTTTTTCCCTTTTCGACTGAATGGATCGAACAAACGTGGAACGCGAAGAGAGTGACTCTCCGACGCACACGCAGCCCTACCGCAACGCGCTGGCGGCTCGCCGCAGCTTCGTGGCGCGCGATCGATCGCAGGCCGTGCTGTCAAGCGTATCACCGTTATCAGTGCGTACGGCCCTCCTCTCTCGACCCACCCGTTCTCACTTTCGGCTCTCCCGGATGCCACGGCGCGATCTCGCCCGCGCCTTCGCTGATAATCTTACGCGCTGACGCGCGCGTGAGCCGGCTCGGAAAATGGAGGCTCAGAGCACGGCGTATCGCACAACCCCAGGTCGGTTCGGGGAACGTGAAATGGAAGATATCGCGATAACGATTATCTACCTCGCGGCGGCAGGTTCGACGCGAGGATGGAATAAGGTCCAGGCCGTTGTTCAACTCTGTTACCTAGAGATCCGGAGTCGACCGAGCGCTACACCCTGCGGAAAGTTAGAAACGTCGCGCGTAGACGCGGAGAAAGGATAGGGCGACGCTCATGCGTGTGCGTGCGTTGCGCTATGGTTCTCGCCAGGCCTTGACACATTTTGTTCGGTGGCGCCAAATTGGTCGCCGCTCGGGCGAGCACTCGCTCCGAACGAAAGAGGAAGAGGCCAGAAGTGGAGGAAGAGACGAACTTGGAGAGGGAAAAACGGAGGGACAAAGGGACGGACGAATCGGAAGGATAAGAGACCGCGGGCGTGATAAGAGCGAGAAGGATGGCCAAACGATATCGAGAGCCGAGGGGAAGAGAGAAAGAAAGAGAGAGAGAGAGAGAAAACCATGGGCCAAAATGGAGAGAAGATAGGAGGGCGAAGAAAATCAATGTCAGGCGTGCGTTGCAACCCGAAATCAAGGGAGCCCAGGCCTCCCGCGCTTTGAGTTCCCATCCCTGCTTGGCACCCGTCGGTCGATTCTGCAAGGGATGGTGGTACGGACCGCGCGCTTTCTCCCTTTTTTAACCCCTCGGAGACCCACGGTGAACCATAACCCGCACAACGGTCCACTTCCCGGGTATCCCTGAGTCGCAATGTCCTCATGATTGCAGATATGGCGCTACCCTCACTCGGACATCGGTATCTATATCGGTGGGAAGTTTCCCTGGAATTCTAACGGGAACAAAGATCCGCATCTTGCTACTCGCGTCCGCGAGCGCGACGCGGGTAATTTCGTGGCGATTCTGCACAGTTAAAAGTGAAAACGAGGCGTACGAGATAGAGAATCGATCGCCGCGCGTTAAAGCCCGAAGCGGAATGCCGCTTTCCGTTTACGAAATGTAGTAGACGCCGAGAGAAAACGACGTTGTCGGACAGGGAGTTGATGAAGGTCTTCCTGATTTCCTCAGGGCCACGAAGAGCGAGTTAGCTCGTTGAAATTCTGAAATGTCTTGGTGGTGTAGTCGACGAAACGATCCGTGCCGCCGGAGCTCGGAAATGGCCGAGAGCTCGGAGGGAATTCGAGGAAAGGACTCGATTATGCATCTCCGGCCTATTATACTTGAACGCGGTACAAAGCGCGTTGATTATCAAAGTGCACGGGATTAAAGCCGAGAATTCGAGCCGGTGGAAGGTGAATTATAGAGGAGAAAGAATTTCGGCGTTACGCGCGTCCTCGTTGATGGAACGATCGAGTTTGCGGGAAACATCGACCGGCCACAAAAATCCGTTTCTATGTTAACTGGCGCGCGGAATAATTTAGGGAATGGATCCTTCGTGGAATCGCGACCGTGCCGGCGTTGGCGAGTTGACACTGGCAACATTGGGGGTACGAAACCCTGACATCCCATTGTAAACTAATTTTCCGGTTTAACAAATTTGCTCCCTAAGTAAATTTAACCGCGCGGCGTTTCGGGCCCGCCGCGAGTAACGAGAAAATTAATTTCCAAACACCGCGAATCGTCAAACTGATCCTTCGGGTGTATCGCGTCGCGCGATCGATTACGTTTCCTAATTTTCAGATTACTTTCGCCCACTTCCATGAAAGAGCGCGGGCATCCGAGGAGGCTGGCCCACGTGCCTCCCCGACCGACGTGCGTGTCGCGATGAAAATAGTACGGACATAACTTTCTACGCCAGCGTGCAATTACTTTGTCCTCGCGCGCGAACGTTCGGATGTCGCGTGGCGTCACGCGTGTGCAGCCTACACGCGCGCTTTATCCGCTCGATGCGTACGCTCTCCTCCGCGTCTGCGCGACCGAGCCCCAGAGCCGGCCCCGAATGCGTCCGGAGCACGCAAAGTCGAAAAGTTTTGGCAGCACGTGCACGCACACACCGCCGCCGTGCCGCGCATACATGCAGCCCCGTGCACGCACGCATGCACGCACGTAGGCACGCATTCGTTATTGATTTGTGCGCGCGATAGGCCCGGCGCGAGGAACACTCGGCGCCCTACGCTACGATCCAGCGGAAAACGCGGATTCCTGAAAATGTAGGTACCTCGAAGAGCGATCCGGCTCTTCCCGCGGCGGCGCGCGCATTTCGCAAGCTTCGCGACGCGGTAAGAGCGATTGACGTTGGAAAATTCCGCGCTCCGTTCGAGAGAAACGTCGCGATAACGATACGACGAATTCTAATCCCGTAAATTGACCGCGATCACGTTCGACGATAAAAAAAAAAAAAAAAAAGATTAATTCGCGCGCGTTTTTATTCCCGCGGAGGATATCGCGATGTTGCACAATCCGTGCAATAGCACCTCCGTCGCTTACCGGTACCCATCTGGATCGCGGTTAGAGATAAAAGCGTCACCGGTGACGCCAAAGGTGATAGCCGACTACGATGATTTCGCCGGGCGAAATTTGCCGGACGTGGTGGGTGGCTGCGGTACGGCTACAGTAAATCCGCATCAACACCCGGCCGCCCAATTTCGGTGATCCACTCCCACCTTCCTCGCCACGAAAATATACACGCCTGGGCGTCGGGCAGCTGGCGCTATCGCGCGTACGCGTCGCAAACCTCACGCAATGACGCAGCGCATGCGGTGCGCCGTGCAACACGCATGAGGCGCGTGAGCGCCTAATTTCTATGTCCGTGCATCGAGAAGAAGAAAAAAAAAAAGAAGAAGAAGAAAAATTCCGCGGTGATAGCAGCGCGTCGCGCGAACTTCAGTCGAGCTTCCCTCGGAGGCATCCGGCGGATACTCTACTTTATAATAAACCCATACGTCTTTTTAACTGGTAGACTGATCCGAGAAACCTAGAAATTAATTGCGAAAGAAAGAAGATCGCGAAGGTAGATAATTTTATTTTGAGGAGCACACAATGCCGCGCCGTGCGTGCGTGCGTATGCGCGAGCGCGCACACGCGTGAGACCTGACCCATTCTACCGGTCCCTTGAGCCGCGGTTCCCTCTTCTCACGCGCGGTGCAACGCGCGACGAGAGGGACCGAGAGAGTAGACGCGGACCGGGCAGCGTTTGTCCTTTGTATAGGAAAACCTGGACCGGCAGGGAACGATAGGGAACGGAGGATATCCAACGAAGATAGGGTTACGCACATTGTGCGTGGGCGGAGGGTAACGCCGGCTCGCAGCGCTCGTTGTTTTATTTGAACTCGCCGGTGCGGGGAGTATGGTAATAAAGCTTCGCGGAAGGGGAGATGGGGCGAGGAGGGATTCCGGAGAGAGAGCTACGGTCCGGCTATTTTGTCCTCGTCCGTATGGAAGAAGCACGAAAAAAAATGCCGTCGCGGGCGACGGCAAAAAATTCGACCCTCCGAGGGAGCGCGCGCGGTGGTTAATGAAAATGAATGAAAAATTTATGGCCGCGACTATCGACGAGGCTTTGTGCGAGCTTCCGCGAAACCGTCTTCGTATAATACAAACCATTGCACTAAAAGAAAAGAAGAAAAAAAAGAAAAAAAATTAACGCAATGGTTACCGCCAAGTGAAAGGAGTTCTTTCTGTTATTATCTCATTAATATCTTTGTAGGATTTTTATACGGTAGCCTATCGTATCTTACCGAAAGTAGCTTCGTTAATTACGCGCTTATAGTCGTAATCATTAAACGATATGCATATGCGACCCGCAAACATAACATTATGCAAATTAGTAGAGCTGCCATTGTCGCGCGAGGCTGAAAAGGCATGAGCGCGAGTGAGTTCTCCGCTTTAATTGAACACATCCTCGGGTGCAAAGTGCGTTTTTCTCACGGTCTTTCGGATAGAAATTTTGGGCCTTCCGTCAACGTCCTTAACATCTTCCATCAAATAGCGCTGTTCAGGTGATTAATTCACAAATTACCTTTAAGATTAAAAAAAAAGAAAGAAAGAAAGCTCGTTGCTGTCTACCGAAAGTCATTCCCGGAAAACCGTTTATTATCGTTTTTCATCAGCTTCCTAATTTAATTGGTATTAATTTCTCCGAACCGATCAATTTCCGAACTACGTCGTTCCAGTGTAATCATCGTCCGCAGCGCGTTGTTTGTCAACGATTCCCTGTCTATCGCACACGGCCATTGGTCATTATTCTACTCAATAATGCATATCCATATGCTCGCACGCACACATCCGCGTTACGTCAAAGCGCGGCGACGTGTCCTCGTACGAAAAACAAGGCCTTCGCAAGAAAACAAGCGCGCGCGCTTCTTCTCCCGTGCATGTGTACGTTCTTTTTTTTTCTCTTTTCTTTCTCGATTGCGTTCCATGCTTCATTTATCAGTTCGCTTGTGCGAGCGGGTGCTCCAATGGGCTTATCATGAATTATTTCGTGACCCGAATTCGGTCTGTGTGCGTCCGCGGAGGCTTTCCCTCTCTCCATCTCCCTCGCTTCTCCTCCCGGTCTTTACCGCTCTTTCTCTCTCTCTCTCTCTCTCCTCCTTTCTATCGTATCCGGTGGTCTAACGGTTGACAGCGGAGCCGTGTACATGATTTACGTGTACTTGTGCGTGCGCGCGCGTGACGGAACAATACGTGCAGTCGACGAGTTTTCGTGCTCGGCCCCACGAAAAAAAAAAACGCGAGGCGGCTGCCATGCGTGTGTGGGCGACATCAAGATTGGGCGTTATCACGGACCAACCGCAGATGATCGTATCTCGCTCGTCCCCCTTTTCGTCCGCCGCCTCGACGCCGTTTCTGCGCGTCGACCTACTGAGCTCTCGCGTACGTGCAATCGTTGCAATCGTTACGACACCAATGATAAGCCCCGCTTTCGCGTGGCATAACGCGCTTCGATTTCCTGATTAGCCATAATGCGCGTCTAGATATGACGCCGTTATCCAATAGTTACGAAAGAAATTGCGTACAATACGTAGCAATTTTTTTTTTTTTCTTCTTTTTTTATCTACTTTATCATTTTTGTTCTCGCAAATAACGAATCTCGGTACCAGAAACTGACGTCCCTACATCTCGCGAACTAACGGCGACTCGTCCGTGAATTTCGAGCATTTCGGCGTACTTTAACGACGGTAATCGATTTACCGGATCTGGGTGAAGATTGCCGTTCAATACATGGAAACTTGTCCCCTCGATAACTACACGATAAGTACACTAGGCGAACCATTATTGCCGCGCGGAATGAGATACGCCTTATTTGTCGAATAAATGATCGCCACCACGAAGGGCAGATAATAATTTCGTGCAATCTACGGTGTAATCGAACAATTTTCGGCCGTAGTTGGACAGGAGGCCTCTAATTCGGGTTACTGCGATTCTACCGCATACTACCGTCGCCGATCGATACGAGAAGCGGTACGAGAACGTGGGGGATGTACGTCGTGTGTCGTACTCCGGCCGCGCTCCCGTCAAACACACGTCAGACATTCACCAGCGTCGATCATAGACTTGAATCCGCAAATATTTCCCCGCTTGTTCCCTACACGGCTGCTGAATAAAAAATGCCAAATCTCGCCCGACTCTTCGAGCGTCTGTTTTTCTCTCTCTTTCTTTCTTTCTTTTTTCTTTTTTTTCTAATATTTCCGAAAGCTTCTCGCGGCTCGGCTTCGGGAAGTCGGATCGGACGCGCGTGAGACGGACGTTTTCTTCTACGATAATTTGCAGCGAGCAAGGCGGCCGACTCATGTCGGTCTAACTCTCTTTCTAAAACACCGCGGCTGGCCATGACACACATAGCGGGACCAGCCTTTCGCATCCTCCTCTCGGGAACGTCCAAACAACCTAAACCCATAACTCACGAGGGATCCACACCGCCCTGTTTCCTCCGAAGGAAGGGGAAAACCCGCTATTTTCTCACGTCTCGGAAATAGCTACTTTTATCGCCCGTGCACAAAGGGCCGGCTAATCCGGCACGATCTAAGTTTGCATCGCGAATAAAAAAAAAAATATATATATATATATATATATATATATATATATATATATATATTTATCCGCTTCAAGCCCAGGAATCCCGTGCGAGCTGGAATTGGAATTGCTGCTAATAAAGCGCCGTTATGTTGCTAACGAGAGGAGCGCGCGCGGAGTGATGTGTTCGCCGATACGCGCGCGTTGACTAATCTCCGCGTTGCGAGTTGCGGGCACAAAAATAGGGCATGCATTCAATTTTACCGTTCGGAGGCGCTTACGTAACAGCGCCCGACGGTTTTTAATCAACGTATAGGCCGCGTAGGTAGGAAGGAAAGCCGCGGGTTGCACGACTTTCGACGCATTGCCGCAACGCAACGGCGAAGGCCTCGCATTCCTCTTGTGCAACGATTTTCGGCGATGGAAGGCGTCTCGTGACAGTAGAGCGCCGCGGCAAGGCTAAATTACGTCTAATCGTTTCTAAGAACCAGTCCTCCAAGCGGCTTGTCTTTTAAATGGCATCTAACGACAACGTGCGAAATGAGGAAGTGTTGAAAAATTATTCAATGTAAGATGGTAATGTCGTCGATGAAATTTAAATACGAAAATGTCTTTATTTTTTGAAATATGGCGAGATATAAATATCAAAAAGGTACTCGTGCCCACAGGTATCGCGGTTTTGCAATATTTAACGAGAAACCTGGAATTTCACGATGTATTACTGGAATTAACTCGAGAAGTTAATAGCTTTCCGCGAGAATATAACAGGAAAAAAAAAGAGAAAAAAAAATCTAAGAATATTCTTGTAGTTGCGCCGGAGATAGCGATTTCTACATTCTCGTGCCTCCTCGCGATCGCTGATAATACTCGCCTCCGTCGAGCGAGCCCTCGTCGAAGACGCACGTTGAATTAATACTCAGAAATGACAAATTAATGTTTAAGCGAATTCGCTTGTAGGTACTGCACGAGGTTTCTCGCCGAAGTTCGTTGCACGTCTGGTTGAAACTTTTACAAAACGCGAGCGCGAAATTGCAGAAGGGTTGCATGGTCCTCCCGCGAGGAAAGTTAGAGAAAAAGGAAAAAAAAAGAAAAAAAAAAGAGAAAAAGGAACAGACAGGATGGGGAGAGACGGAGAGAAGTAGAACGATGGAAGGAGAAAGAAATAATCGGCCGAGGGAAGAACGAGGGCCTGCACCTGTGTGTGAACCCGCACGTGTCCGATGCAACTGCACTACCCCTATCCCCTCCCCTTTCCGCCCTCGCACGAAGTTTCATTCATAATTCAGCGGAGCAAATTAGACGAGCGAGGGACGTGAGCTCTCTCGCGTGTCGTCTCCGTTGCAAAGGGCACAGGTAGCGAGAGAGCGGATTAAGCAACGACGAGCGTTCTCCCCCGCTTGGGCGAAACGAATTAAGCGAGAGAGACACGTTGGCCCTCCAGAGAAAACGTTTTCACTTTCCGCGTCATTTCGTACGTCGCTCAGCTATTCCTCCTTCTCTCTCTCTCTCTTTTTTTTTTCTCTTTTTCTTTTTTACCGCTTTCGCCTGGTAATTGACGCGCCATAACTACATAAGTAATGAGCTCACGGTGATAGAATCGTGGAACGAGTGAAAACAAGTACTTTGCGATGCCGGCGGTGGCTGCAAGCGCTGCACTAAAACGACGACTTTTGTTCCGACCAACTTATCGAACGTCACGTCGCGCTGTCATCTTTGCATCGAGCAAATGTAACTTATTTGCTCAGTGATTAATAATGACGCGGTCGTAGTAAGTTTAAAAATATATCTTTCGTGAAACAAAAGTGCGAGGTTTGCAAGTCAATATTTTTTTTTCTTCGAAGATGAAACGATTTCGTGTTTAATATTAAACAGCATCGGTTATCCGCTGGTACATGAAATCTGTACTCGTGAGATAAAATCGAAGGAAGCAACGTATTGGAATTTAAGAGAAAGTAGTAATGAACAACGTTAGAATATAGAAAACGTAAAAAAAAAAGAAATAATAGTAACGATCGATCGTGAGATTCTTTTGAAGTCAGAGTTCCCTCTGGTTTAATTTCGATGTGCTAATTTTCTAATTTTCGTTCGCTGACCGTACTTCAGCGACAATGCAAGCGGCGGCAAGATCAAACGTTACGTCTTACAAAAAGGACAGAGCAACCACCTTGTATTTGCCTCAAATAATTGAGATACTGTATCGGAGGATATTGCTGCTCGGAAGTTTTTATCTTCAACGGCTGAATACTTTTTATGCCGAATCGGTTAATTTATCCATGTCGAATACAAGAATCTATTATAACGCGGCGTGAGAAGATTAAAGAGATGTCATCTAACGAACGCGAAGTAATAAAAAATTATTTTGATTCGAGGCCTGTCGACATTTCATAAAAAAGTCAAATTTACGGCCTCGGAGGATTCCTCTGTTTTTTTTTCTTTTTCTTTTTCTTTTTTTTTTCTCTCTTCGCCAAATATCTTGCGTAATAGCACCGGCGATGTCGCATGAATTCCACGCCAGGGCAACGATCCAAGCGGCGAGCGGTCTCTAACGATTCTTCGCGAAGGATCTAACAAAAAGTAACGCTTTAACAACGGACTCTTCAGTGAGCATAACTGTACTCTCGATAGAATAACCACACAATGCGACGGTCATGATTTCTCTCATCGCGCGGTTACGGTTCTCGTCGCATTCCTTCGCACACGACTGAAACTTCAAAGAGCTCTGCCCATATTCGGCACGGTTACACTTACATCGTCGATCCTACTTTTTAATAGAGTTGTATCCAATTTTTTTAAATAAGGTCTTTAGAAAATTACTCGCATATTTTTTAGTAACTTAAAGGCATTCATTTTTTTTCTTTTTTTATTTTTATAAATGTCATCCCGTTGCGTCGCACTTATGGTGCGGCATTCTATTCTTTGTTTTTTTTTTTTTTTTTTTTTTTTCTTCGACACGTTCCAAGTATCTTAGAGAATCTTCAAGTAACGTGGCCGAGAGTGCAAAGGAAGGCCTTCGAGACGACCGCATGGATGCTCCGAACTTTAATACATTAATAAACAGCTCCTCCGCCTGTCGGTAGACTTCTTTCACTGTTCCTTGAGCACGTTTAACATGCACGGGTCGCCTCCCCCGTCCCTCCTCGTCCCGTTTCTTTGCTCTTTCTCCTCTGGGGGGCTTAATGTCAATAACCGTTGCATTAGTTGACGCTTCGTTACTTTCTTTGCGGCGGGCGAGCGAGCGGGCGATTAAAAATGGTTGGGGTTGCTATTCGCGGTGGCACAGTCGCCGCGACGCCGACGTCGAATCGGGTTGGTGTTGGTGGCCGGGCGTCGGTCGCGCCCGTTTCACGTGGCGTCGTCGTAGCGTCACGCTCGGTGATTTGCTCGCCGGAGCAAAAGATGTTCCCAGTGGCTGCACCGTCGCCTGCATCCTCTTTGTACACTTTGTTCACACCGTGAAGGCAAGTCGTAAGGCATCACCCTCCCTCCCTCCCCCCCTGTCCCGGGGTACGGACGGGGAGACCCGGTAAATCCACGTACGTTCACGTAACGGCGTCGTCGCTCTCTCTTTCTGCGCGTTAGAGCGCCGCCGAAGCGGAGACTGACGTACACGTGACGAAAAAAGATTTACACGAAAACCATCCCGAAAACCGTCGTATCACCCTCCGCCGTGAATTCTTTGATCAGTCCGGGATCGATTTTTCTTTCCCCTTTGAGCCAAGGAAACTGGATTAAGAAGAACGACGTCGATTCGTTTTAATTCCGCCGGAAAGAGACTCGCGGGGCGAGAAACGCCGGAATAGTTTCGGGAGCGGCAGGCAGTGCTTTTACAAGCGCGCGGCGAGCTAGTTTCTTTTTTACGATGCACCGTTTTATCTTCCCGCCGAGATGACTCGGAGAGAAGCGGAGGAGAATGGTACGAGGATGAGAGGAACGCGGCAGTTGCAACATACGCGGCCGGGCTCCACGTGCAAGCCTATGATGCAATGCCCATGCATTTTGTAACTCTAGGAGCCAGAAGGCCTTCTTTACGCGACATATTAGACCACCTAAAGTCGGTCGGATCGAGAGCGCCTCTGTTGCCTGATCGAGTATTGAGCAATATCCCGTTCAATTATATTTCGGCTTGCCGGCGCAAACCATCGCGGGTCTAATTAATTATCAGATGCGGTTGTAGTACGCGTTGAGAACTTTATCATTTCACTCCGTGTTATTAATATATATATATATATATATATATATATATATATATATAAATTTTTTTTTTGGTGATGAATCAAAAGAAAGGTGGCGCAAACGCGTGCGTGCACGCTGAGGTTCAACAAACCTGCAAGGTTTTATTCGACTCGTGTCCGCTCACTCGAGCTACGTCATACTTGATTTCACGCGCCAATAGATTTGACTGTTGGCCCGCCAAGGTTTTCGGGATCTAAAGTTGCTGCTCGTCAACACCTTACGCGCGTGATTTATTAGGTGAGCCCTATCGCGCGAGCTAAAGAAATTAATTTATATAACGAGTATGCGGAACCGGAGTCTAGTTACTGGGCTACTATCTCGTGTACGCGGGTGCGCCGCGTCCAGCTGATGAGTCCGCCGCGAATTAAAGTCGCGGTCGTGCCGTTGAGACAATGCCTCGCAAAAGATTAATAGACGACACTCACCGCCGCCGACAGAGACAGTGCTGGCCTTGTGACTCTTCATGTTCCATACAGCGGTCGTGGTGGTCGCGGCGGTGCTCTGATCGGGAGTCGGCCGATGAGTTGTCGACATCGATACCATCGGGTTCAACTGCGGCCCGTGCAGATGGTCCGAATTCGGCCTGTACGAGCCCACGTCAAACTTCCGTTCGGGATGGTTCTCGTCGTCCCGATTCGACAGTCTCTCCTCCAGCCTCTCCGGTCTATTCTCTCTCCGATCAACCAACTCCATGGGCTCCTGCTTTATTCGAAGATCTGCGAACATGAGATCTCCGTTTGGTAAACCGGTCGGAATCTTACGACTCATACGGTCCTCTCATCGTCTGCAAGTCTATCTCACCTTCGGCAACGCTTTCCTTGTGATCACAGTTGTTGCGTTCCTCGGACGACGCTCGTTCTAGCTGCTGTTCCAATTCTGGGGGCGTATGAGGCCTGGCACGGGAATGCGAAGGGTTTTCAGAGTTATGACCGGACGATTGGTAAAAGTGGTTCTCCAGCAAGAGAGGCTGCGGAGCGGACGCCGGCCGGAAGGCAGCGCCGTCGCGCAACACGCTCGCTCTTCCCGCATCAACGTCGCTCGGCGATCTAAAAATATGCGGTCACAGAATCTTGTTATGCGAGCGAATTGGTAATGCGTAACACGGCGCGAATATTTGGTAAACACGTGAAAGAGGAAGTACAAAGAAAAGATTGAATCTAAAAATCGATGTAATGCAACACAAGAACGAAAAAGAAAAAAAAAAAACAATTGCATAATTAACGTTATGTTCCCGGGTGCGATCGCGATTTAACGAGCAGCTGACTGAATCGAAAATACTCTTTCAATTAAAAAGAAGAAAAAAAAAGAAAAAAAAAAGAAAAAAAAAATTAGGAGAGCCGCTTCACTAAAACGATCGTTACTCCATCGCGCATAGTTTAATGCGTCGGCATTCGCGGCTTGTCACATATGTCACCGCCATTAGAATGTAGAAAGGCGTTCCGTAAAAAGTGCTTCGCGCCTCGGCCGCAGATTCTTACCTCATCAACCTCTTTGGCGGGCCCTCGTAATAGTGAGAGGTGAAGCACACGCTGGGACCCGCGTACTCCGAGGCGGGCGACGGCGCCGGCGTAGGGGTCCTCTTCATGATGTTCCTGACCATGGGGGCGTCGTTCGTCTCGCTCATATCGCTCATATCGCCGACGCCGCAGCCACCGCCGCTGCAGACCCCGTTGCCGATGGTACCACCGACGCTACCACTACCGATGCTACCCCCGACGCTACCTGCAACGCTATCGGCACCGCCACCTCTGCCGCTTCCCTTGCCCGCGCTTCCGCTGCAGACCGCATCCCCGGAAGTGCTGTTGCCCTCCGCGGCGTGCCTTTGCGCCACCGCCAGCTTCTCATGCTCAATAATCGACAAACCCTTAACCTGAACCGACGAGGAAAATTATTATTATATTTATACACGGTGGATTAAGATTAAGATATTAAAATTTTAAGGAAAAAGATATACCGTAATAGAAAATTGTTTGTGCAACAATTGCAAAAATTTGTGAGCGATTAGAAACGAGTTCGCGCAAGTAGATATGTGTCGATTGAATAAATTCACGCTTCCGCACAAAATGCTTGAAGCAGCATCGAAGCCGCGTGAAAAGGGCAATAGGCAGCGGCGTGTTTTCCTGGATAACTTGACAAATGATTTGAGTCTTCTCGACGCGCCTCCGCGACGCAAATGATACTTGGAGACTTCAGCCGCGTTCCGAAGCCACGTGTTCAATTATTCGGGAACATTATTTCAGATCATTATTTACGGAAAAAAGAGACAGGCACGTACTTGAAGGTATTCAGCTGCCTTGAGGAAGGAGCTGAGGGATTCCTGGGACACATGTACCTCTCCACGGTACATAAATTCGAGGAGGGACGCCATGTTGTGGGCACTCGTCCCGTCGAGAATAACGATCAATCCCGCGGGAGAAGGCGGCAATCCTTCGAAGAGCTCCTGAAAGTGCTTGCTGCATGCTGCGAGGATTAGCCTGTGCGCTTTGAACGTAACTCCTGAAACACAAATAAAGATGCATCGTCTTTAAAATACGGTCGATCTGAGCGAAGCGCGGATAACATCGTCGAGTTGTTATCAAAGTAAGTCGCGAGCACTCACCGACGAGTCATTTTCGCACAACTAAATTAATTAAAACCATACCGCAGGAAGAAAAAAAAAAAAAATTTGCTTGGTTGCTAATTGCACGCATCTGCGTTGTAATCGCGCGAGCCATCGCTTGTAATGTTCTATCGGCCGCGCGAAATCAGCCCGCCTAGAAATTTTTGGTGCACGCACGAAGGCGCCTGGGCCTTTTCTTTCTCACGGCTCACAATATGGATGGGCACCATCGCGCGACGAACGAGAGCGCGGGAATTTCAGCATGCAAAGGAAGCCGGTGACCGACGAACCCTTTTTTTTTTTTTTTTTTTTTCCAGTTGGCCCACCATTTCCCGCTCCGCGACATAAAAGAAGGCTGAGCGCGCCTGACGTCGATGCCCTTTCTCGCAGCCCGCTGCGTATGTAGGTCATCTTCGGACACGATCTTCCGTAATTCGTAATTCACGAGCGCGAGCATAATGCGCGCTCGCCATCGCGCGGGCGTGTAACATGACACGGACGACCGTTGCGCGTAAAGTGAGATATCCAGAAGGGACCGCGGGTGAAAAGGAGAGAAAAAAAAAAAGACAGTGACCAGCCTCCACATCCAAAAGCGCCGATAAAATTTTTCCCCGCGAGAAACCTCCAAACTCATTTCTTACGTGACCGCAATATCGTTGCCGCAGCTACTCGCATTATTCCGTTCCGCCTCGTTCCGCGACAATCCCGTGCGAATCGGGAACGATTTCACGAAAGAGCGCGTTTAGACGGATGTGAGAAGAGGTCTCATCGGGCAGAATGAGGAAATCAAGTGCGAGGAGGAGGAGGAGGAGGAGGGAGGTGACGAGGGCACGACCAGGTGGTTCAAAGCACCTGTCTTACCGAGTGGCTCCGCGGTACACAAAGTGTATCCAACTCTTTGAGCCTCTTCCCTCTGCGCGGGATCGTGTTTCCGTGCGCTCCCCGTCGCGCCCAATTTCGAATCTCTTATTCGGACGAATATTAGACCTACGGAGTATCCGTAGAGGAAAGAGGAGGCTTCAACGATTCTGTAATAGCTAGCATTCACCCGCGGCGCTCATCGGGATATACAAATCGCGTCGTAAACTTGTCTCGCGTACTGCAATGTCGGTGTATCTTCATCGGACGTTTTAACAACCGTCACGGCAAATCTACCTCGATACTTCGGACGCGAAGCGTTCTCCGCGCTCTTGCGTTATTTCCGCCGGCGTGTATTAATAATAATTCCGCCGATTGCCCAATATCAGAGGCGTGCTACAGGTGTTCCGATTCTGTTCGAATCTCGTGTATTAGGTACCTACTCGTCGTGGAAGGGCGAAAGAGTCGAGCACAAAAGATTGAAACTCGTACATTGTCGGATAATTAAGAGCGACATGTTTTTAGTATTGCAAGACGTTCGTCTTGCAAGTCGATATACCGCGGAGACGAGCGAGTCCCTCCCGGGCTCTCTCTGCATATCTGCAAAGTGAAAAGCGAAGAGCAGCCCCGATGGCAGCGCGGTTCGCGGGCACACTTGTGGAAATAATGAAATATGCAGAACTCATCGGCGCGCGGTCCCGACGGTATTAATAAATTCTGTAACGCGTCGCTGTCGCGCGGCGACAAGCCCCGCGGGGACTATCCTGCGCGCACATGCGTTGTTTTGTTCCCGTTATCAGGAATGCCGCATGCAGAAGTCTACCGCGCGACATGTTGCGAAGAATTTCGGCCCCGGGGCGTTGCGTAACGCCTGCCACATGGAGAGGCCTCGGACGTGTTTGTGACACGCCGCAAAACGCCGTCACCGACCCGCCGAACGAGCGGGAGTACGGCCGTTACTGAATGAGCGCGTAGAGATAACGCACGAGCACTCTCGGTCGCGCGTATCTATTTAGATATTGCTCATAGTTGGGAACTATATTTGGAAAGCGTACAGTCGCGCCGTCATAGCGAAGGTTGCCGATTACGAGTAAACGATAAGCGACTCGGCGGCATCGTGAAAAAGTTGCCGTTTAAAATATCATCGACGCGGCCGCGCAATTTCTATAAAAATAACGGATAAAGTAATTTTTCTTTTTCTTTTTTTTATTTTTTTTTTTCCATCGAATATTTATGCGTTGTACAAAATATTGTTCCTCTAACGTTGCCGATCGCGTTACTTATCCGCGTTAGTCGAGAACACTGCAAATATCGCCGCTTCAGCAGGATTACGTGAGGAGGCGAGATCGCCGGCGGCGTGACTACCGTCACGAAACTTGCAAATAAAACGCGCGTAGTTACGCAACAGAGCAATGCACTCTTCGCGGGCATTCTATTCATATTCCAAGGCCAGCCGGTAGAGCTCTTTGGGAGTTAGGGTTTTCGGCGAAGCCTCTTACGACGGTCATCGTTCCCCTACTACGCAATAATAATTCAAAGCCTTGTGTACGTGCACCGTGACCGAATGCGTGTAATACAACCACCGTGGGTGAAGCCGGCAATTGTGGCTTAACTCAATGTCAATCGCCGGGCGATGTCAGCGACCGATATGCCCGGAAAGATACCGCGACGTACGTCGAAAGACATAAAAATGAAGTTAATTAGGTAGGAACCCACCGCAGCCCTTCTCTCCCTCTCCACCTCGACGCAATAAATATAATGAATATCGCGCTGCGGAGGAGAGATCTCTAGTTTTGGATAAAACGAGAATCTTCTCGGTGTCGACTATAGCTTTTCGAATTTATAATTATTAAAAAAAAAAAAAAAATCAAGATTATATTACGAGCGTCAACAAGTTATCTAGATCGGGTTGGAAAAGCACGAAGCACGAGCCGGCCACCGCGGGATATCGATACGCGATGCGTCCGCGGTGTTCAAAATTTCGCGAGCAGATAAGAGGAATCGTCGATTTGATTAGAGCAGAGACAAAACGCTAATATGGAGAAAGGGGGCCGAGGGAAGGGAACAACGGTCAACGGCCCCATCAAGGTCGACAATGCAGAGTGTGCTAGCGAGCAAATGTATGTTCGCCGTATCGTATCGTATCTGTTCGGCTCGGTTCGTTTCAACTTGGCCCGCACGAGAAATTGACAGGCCAATCGTGGCCGAAGCTTCCTCTGGGCCTGGCCAATGGCCGCGTGAGACCAAGGCCGTCTTCTTCGCGCGTACCCAAAGTTCGGTGCACAGCGCGGCGGAAAGTGATGCCGAAAGAAAAAGAAAAAAAAAAAAGATACGGGGACCGTGAGGGATACGCGAGGAGAGAAGATCCGCAACTAACACGCGCATCGCGAGAACGGGTAAGAAACGGCACGTGGAGAGACGGCCGTGAAACTCGAGGTTGCCCTCGCGATAAATCGGCGAGTGCGCGTGTGTATGTACGGCGTGTGACATATGCGCGCAGGCGAGAGCGTAGGACGAGCGCCGGAAAATAGACGGCCGGCCTCTTTGTCCGTGAATGTTAAATCACGCGCGCCGCTTCCCGCCGCGGAGCCTCGGACGTTGCGCAGCGGCGAGCAATCTTTGTGAAAATTTCGAAAGCTCGAAGGTCCGATTGCGTGTGAATCGTCACCGGAAGGCGGACGACTGAGAACGCATCCTAAATTTATTACGATTCTTTCGAGGGAGGATAGAACCGTGGTATTCGACGATTAACGTTAAGACACGACGACGAAACGTTCCTTTTCCAATTAAGGTGCTATCTTCGAAGGCGATCGTTTTCTCGTAAAACAAACCGTTGGGTGACGGGCTCGCCTTCCTCGGCGATGCGAATCTTTCAACGCGGTGGAAGGACGCTGCGAATAATAATCAGGCGCAAGCATCGGGCGCAAAGATCTTTCTAATTCCGGTCGTTCGTCTAATTCACGGTCATGAGCGTTCGTCCGCGTATCGCGCGCACATCCACCGGCGGGGCGTGTAAAGTGCACGCGGCACGCGCGCACCGCCCGCGTTGCGTAATTCGCGCCGATGTCGTTGACCCATTTTCGATGAGCGATTTCGAGTTCGATCCGGGGGCTTTATCAGCGCCGACGTTGCCCGCACACGCCGTCTTACGCAAGGCTCGCGTAATGTAATATGCATAATATACGTTTTCCCGCGTTACGCCGCTGTTGCAGCCAGCCGGTAACCAAGTTGCGTTATCGCGCGCGAAACATCGGCGCGTTTCTCCGAATCCGTCTCTCGGCGTCGGTCTTCTTCCACGAGGATTAACGCGGCCAACAAGCCTCTAATAATCTGATAAGGGCCGCCGCAGTGTTATCGTCAAGTAATATCGCGATTTCGTAACCCACGCGCTCGCCTTGTAATACTAACGAACTAGGCCTTGACGCCGCACCTCCACGCGTCTAACGCTGTTGACTTTTTCTGCGGATTAGCCGGGGCCAGAGTGTGACGTAGTGACGAAATACAGACAGAGAATTAAGGCCTGTTGCATCATAATGGTCTAACGAAACGACCGAGTTATGTTTTGAATTCTCTCCTCCAACAGTTTTTAATATCTAAAAAGACCGGTTATACAAATCGCTATTACGTCCTAATAAAGAAAAACATGTTTTTACTTTCTGATAGCGGAATACTAAATGAGATAAGATCTTCGGTTACACATGCTTTTCTTCTCCCGCAGAAATCTTATCTGCAGGATTTTAATAACGTAGCCGAAGCTCGATGAGTCGCGACGCGTAGTTCCGCGGGCTCGAGTTCCGCGTTCGAAAGCGCACGGCCGGATAACATGTTTGTAATAGAAATAGCAGCTTAGAAGGCCGCTCAGCTCAGGCGAGATCATCGGCCACCCGGCTAGAAGGCCATCCAAGAGGATATGTATATCAAGTGAATGTCCGATCGGCAGTCATTAACCACTGGAATCCATATAAGCGTGCGCATTCACGGTCGCGCGGAAGATAATTTATTAAAAAGAGAGAGAAAAAAAGAAGAAGAAAAAAAAAAAAAAATTGGTGTATAATTTTATCTTAAATTTTTCAATATCGAATCATGTCGCGATAAATGGCAATTGTCCGCCGTCAAAAGTCCATTGATTAGACGCTTATATAATTGATCCTTCGCGAAATCGCGCGGTTCAGTTGTTTACAGCGACGATCCAGCACCTCTTAATCGGTCGTTCACTTGGTGCATTCACCCAACGCCGTGAAAGGGGGCGAAGAGCTTTCGCGTAACGGCGCAGGAAGGCAAGGACAAGGACGAGGGGAGGATGACCCTAAGCGGGCCAAGTCAACGGCCGGCGTCCTGTTGCATCAGAGCCGCGCGCAAAGAGTTTAACCTTGACTCCAGGAAGTGTACTTTTGCCAACGAGCAGGAATTTGCGAGCGGCGTAGCGAGGCTGCCGGCGCCCGGTTCGTTCACTCGCCTTCTCTTCCTTCTCGCGGTGGGTTATCCCCGTGGGGCCCCCGGTCACGCATCGAAGTTCTCGAAATACCGCCACACGCTCCGTGCCACCGACTACAGCACACCGTGCATTCCGCGGACGTGCGATGACGCGCACGCGAGAATAACACGATGGAGGAGCCTCGAAATCGGCCCGTTCGCGATAGCGAGATAGCTCTCGAGGTCCCGCGCGTGCAGGGCGATATTACCGAGCTCGATCGCTCCGCGAACGAGTTAACCCCGTGACTCGAACGGAGTATCGCAGCTCCAGTTTCCATTATCTCTCCGTACAAAATTATTTTTATCTTTAATTGAGTCTTAATATATATACATATAACGTTGCCGAAACGATAACTGAAACCTTAAGCGGTACTTTATTGCGGTGCCGACGATAGCAGCGTATACCTCACAAAAATTTGAATTTTACGCGCGCCACGTGACTAGGTCGTGATTCACTTTTGAGGTACGATAAAATCTCCATACTTCTTGCTTGGGTGTCGACACCGGCTGCGAGCATCGCGGCTTTACTTGCGTTACCGATGCGCGCGACCGGCACGTCATTTACGCGGAAGCGACGAAGCGAGATCAGATGCGAGAACCACCGCAATTGAGTACGTCAAACTTAATCTCGGACTGCGAGTCGTTGTTACCGGAGATAAATGCAGATTTACGACCACGGATTGTATACTCGCCGCAATCTTAAGATATTAATATTAAACCTTTTTTTCTATATTGCACCTGGTTTTCCATCCGCTTTTTCAGTCTTCGTTCTATTTACGTGTATCGACGTGCGATTTCGCCGCTTGTCGTAAGCTTGAAATTAACCCGATAACTTTAAATTTCTTTTTTTTTTTTTCAACAAATATATCTGTCGCATGACCACAAGCAGCATCCGCCACGAGCGGATGCAATATTAAGTATCTCGCGATATCGTACCGGACGCACGACTTGTATGAATGTAAGCCAAGCTCCGACCATTCAGCGGTAATCGATTCACGAAACGCTTAATCTTATGCACGACGCACACAGGTGCGAACACCGGATGCGCACGAATGCGTGTCACTTCACGCGGCTTCTACTCGGCTTGCAACATTCGGCCGTGCCGTGAAGCGCAAGTACGGCCTAATTCCTCCGACCTGTTCGGCTCGCCCAGATAACGCGCTACTTGAACGAAAAAAAAAAAAAAAAAAAAAAAAAAGAAAATGAGAGCACCACTTTATCGCGCTGCACTAGGACTACTGACCCAGAAAACTAAATATAATCACGAATGAATGTTTAAACAGTACCTAAGGCAACTGAAACTTCCGTATTTTACATCTGGAATTTCGTAGAGTTATCAAGAAGACTACACGATTGCAAAAATAAAAAAAAAAAAAAACAAATTATTATAAAAAATTTCAAAGCTTTACTCTTTAATTTGTTTCTTGTATATTAAATTATTCGCTCGTACAGAGAATAATTATTTAATTAAAGTGATAAAAATTAATTTTTTTGGTTCCATAATAAATTCCGTCAAATCGTGAACGTGCAAAACTGAGGGAACGGCGCAGTTTCCAAAGGGAGGGTCTCGAAGTTCCATGGAAACTCTGATCTATATTGTTACCTAGGTAACGTCAGATAAGTGTAATATAGAAAGCAAACCGTGACACGCGCGGATCGTATAATATTTTACGGCGGAGCAGCCGTCGCTTCTCGCACCTAGGATGATAATGCGGGGAGCGACAGAGCCGCGTTCAAATACGACCGAGGACAAACGGGTACGTGTGTGCCGTTTCTAACGCTCCACGTGTCGCTCTACGCTACGCGGATATATCGTAGGCAACGTGAGCGCGATGCGCGGCACGCACGGGCGCGAACGCTGCGCTCGTGCGTGAGCTATGCGCCGGAATTCGTAATTCGAGGCTCGACGAAAATCCCCGATAGATAGTAAGCGATAGTACGCGCGATCCAACGGGGAACTTGAAACGGTTTCGGTCACTTGCGAAACAGCACGCGCGCAGCTTTGTCTAACGATGCCCGCGCGAAGCGCGCGTGTGCGTGCACGAGCACGACGGGCATGTAAGCGAGGATAGATATACGGCGTGCCACGCCGGCACCGAATTCAACGCTTGCACGGTTCGTTAAATATCATCGCGCAGTCACGGACGCGCGTACGCACTCGTGCGCTTACGCGCTCCACGCGCATGCCGATCTATGCGGCGCTAGTTACCCGATAGTGTCCAGGGCCGATTGAGGCCTATCGGCAGTCTCGATCGATGCCCCGTGTTCGAAAAAAAAAAAGTATAAAAAAACGCGATTGCCTTGGACTCCTTGGAATGGGCTTTCCTAACGCGGCAATGTACATCTCGAATCGATATACGTGGGTATATAATCGGCCCGATGACGTCGTTCCACGAAAAACTGACGCTAATGAGCGGGCATAGGCGATTGCCCTTCTCTTATCCGATACGCCAGCGTACTACTTCCGACTTTTGCGCTTCCTTTTAGCGCCAATTTGAGGGTGCCGCGTGCTAACACCTCGGCAAACAACACGTCGCGCGAGGTGGATCCGCCCGAAATGTTTTGACTTTGACAAAATTGTTGCCCGACACCACGTCGCGCGAGAATGCCTTCGCTAATGTAACATTTAATCTGCTCTATATATAACTTTTTTTCTTCTTTTTTACGAAGATTAGGAGTCTCGGAAAACGTCATCCGCGCGCGTTTTCAAGCACGCAAACGATAGGATTGTATGCGCGCGCAAAAGCATTTATCTATTTGTATAAGATTATTTGCGATAACGATCTGACGTGTGTTAGTTGCAAAGCAATATCAAAACAATTTAAACGCGCCGTCCTTGCGTGAAAGAAATCCGTCGATCGATCGGCGGTACGCGGGCGCTTATCGGCGGTATATCGGGCGTCGCGTCTCTAGTGAATCCCGATCTCAGGCGCGATCTTGATCGCGATCGAGGAGCAATCGGGGCTGGTCCGCGTTTTTTTTTTTTTTTTTTTGGTTTTTCGTTTTTCCTCCGGGGACGGTGCGCTCGCGGCCACGTCGACTCGCGTGCACCGAACCGAGAGCGTGAAGAGAGAGGACGGTTAGATCTAACTGTAACCAAGACCTACTTTTCGGGTTCCCTGTGACGCACACGCGCACGCACTTGCGGGGTGCACACACCAACACGCGCGCGCACGCGCCCACAAAGCCCTCGGTTGCTCAACGTGGCTTCTTCGTGACGCTACGATTCGACGCCGCTCCTTTCCCTATCTCCGACTCTCGTCCTTGAACCCTTCCCACTCGCCGAGTTTCCTTTCCAATTTCCACCCTTTGACCTTTGAGGGAAAAAAAGTCTTACGATCGTTTCGTACCTTTCGCGATTGAGCAACACCGGGAAACGGTGCTGCATCGAGGTGATCTCCAAGTTAGTTTAATTCTTTCTCGCGTAACGTAACGTTATACCTTTTGCCTCGATTCGCTCCGCGACGTGGAAGACATTCCCCCCTCGCAATCGATTGCTTCTGCATTCCCGGCTTGTTCTCGCTCTCTCTCCGGGCGCGCAGTCGCGGTTTTCGGAAATCAGGGCTCGGTAGGTGAAAGCGTTAGACGACGACGGGATAACGGGGCCCATCTCCGGGCGGCAACAAGCACGCCGGTTGCACACGCGGTGAATATTTACGTCGAAACGTCAGGAAAGTCTCGGAAGTGGGACCCCGAAGGCAAAGGGCGGCCCCGCGGGTTATCGCGAATCGATATCCGTGAACTTTAACTCCGTTCGATTTCATCAGACTTCGATCGTACATTCCCATCTGCCAAGAAAAATAGTCCGGCGGAAAGGAGCCGCGGGAAGACGAGGGAGGGCTTATATACAAAATACATATATATTCTTTTTTTTTTTTTTTTTTTTTTTTTTGAACAAATTATCGCAATTTCGGTGGAATTATCCGGCGTAAATCGAAATGCAGAAGTTCGCAAGTTCGATAAAGAGCTCTCTGCGATACGCGAACAAAATTGCAACAATAAAAGATACGAAATACTGCGGCGATATCTTACTACTTGACTGGCCTCGCTACAAGTTCGTACATTTACGGCCTAACTGCAGGAGAGATAGGCGCTATCGCTCTTATGCGGTATGCTTATCCGGTTTGTGTGTCGGATAGATATCGGGCCAAGTACGTGATAAATTAGTGTTTACTCCATGCGGTGTTCGGCTCGATGTTTTGCCGATTATATATTGCACGTGTTCCATTAAAACCGTTTATCAATTAAAAGGAATGAATTAAGAGCGGCGATATCGCATAAATAAATGTCGCTGTCGTAAAAATAACAGGCCGTGATTTCTAACAAAATCTCGTTCTCACGTTCGCGAGATTATGTCCAGGAAATAATAACGAGAACGAAACATTCGCAGCCGCACGCCTTTTCTGATGAACCGCGTTACTTACGGCATTCTTAAAAGCGTCTTCGTCAAGCCCGAGCAACGTAGTAGCCGCGACTGCATCTAGAAGTTCGATGGCAGGCCCGGAATATTGAGAGGCTGACGATGCCACTTGACCGGATCACCGAAGAACGACGAGGACCGTCGTGCGAGAGAAAAGGCTCGCGCGGCGAATGAGCCAACTGGTCAATTAACTCAGCCAATTCTATAGCGCCTCGCGTGCGATGAAGATCGATCGAACGGAACGCTCTCGAGCTTCGGCAGCTCGCACTTCTCGAGGTACACGGCGGAATTCTTAAAAACACGCACGTTATCGCGACCGCGGGGCGTGTATGCGTTTTGCATTAGCCGGCTGCGCACAAGAGCCGCGGGCTGCACATTCTTGTTTATTCGCCGCGAACGATAAAAAAGCGTATGTCTAACTTTCACATACACAAACGGAGCCGATCCGTTATCGCACACTTCCACCGATAAATTCTTCCGAATTTTATTGACGTCGCGCGGCTTCGATTTGCCCGCCCTCGCCTTGCCCGCGTATCTGCAACGCTCTTGCAGAAATTTTGATTGCAATTAACGCGCGCTCGTCGTTGTGCCAGCGAAGGAGTTTCTCGACGCGTCGATCAGGCATCGGCGATCTGTTTACACATCTTTTTCCGAGGCGTTGGTTACGCATTTTTATCGCGCTCCAGGCGACGAGACGGCGTCGCGATGACTGTCGCGGTATAGACTGCGGCTCGAAAACGTTCGCATAGAGATCCTTAATGCGAGCGCGTTGCACCGCTGCTCGGTGCGAACTGCGGTTTCGCGCGAGCGGGCGCCCGCGAGAGCGGCCGCTGCACTCCGCTGGGTCGGTGGGGAAAAAGGCGCACACGGAAATTCGCCACGTATGCACATGCACGTGGATACTTGTGTACGGTGCACTTTGGCCGGCCGCGGCGTGCAACGACGGCCGAGACCCTCGACTGACTCTGCGCGCCGTCGATTGGGCCGGCGACGAGGGTAGGGAGCTGCGGGAGTCCGATTGTCTACCCCCTGGTCTCCCGATGCAGTCGCGAACTTGTACCACTTGCCGGGCGAAGTGGTGACGCGCGAATGCAACGCGCCGCCAACCAGCCCTTTCGCGCGAGGAGTCGCGTCCCGCGTTTGGTCGGACGGGATCTGACAAACGTAAAATGAACAGCGCGAAACGTCTAACAATTGTTTTCTTTTTTTACGTAGGAATTTTTTAGGAGAATATCCCATTGTCGTTATGCGAAATAAAATGTTAATTAATTAATTTTTTAATCAATCACGCGCGAGGTGATTCAATTTCTGATAACAGATTAATTTCTTACTGTGTTTCTGGTGATCATCTTCGCTAGCGGTCTTATCGCATAAAGGGACGTTCTGTGAATACATAGAGCTTCTAATTGAAATTCTAGCCGAGAAGGAGGAAAGAGGGCTCTCGCTTATTCGGCCGCCGTTCGCGGCGGCCCGTTAGAAAACATATTAAGAATAATTCGGCCCCTTCCGTCGCGAGCGCTTGAGAGAAGTCGGCATGCAATATCGTGACGCAAGAGCTCGCCGCTCGGCGTTTGTGTAACGCCTGGTATTTACAATTAATTGAATATCGAGTTGATTGAATATCAAATTAATTTACGTCGCTGACGCGTTAAATCGACGCGGCCAACGATTACGGAGGCGTTGCAATTAATGCAGCGCCTGCCACGCGCGAGAGAGCGGCCTTTCGTCGGGCGAATTACGACCGAGATCCTTGAGGTGCTTTCCAAACGCTTGGGGAACGATGTCGAAAAAGTGAAAGCTCCGAAATTGCTTCTATGCCACTATCTCGCCCGAGTAGACGCACGAAAAACTTTCTCGCCGCTTAAATCCGCGTGCCGGCGAGTGCAGCGCGCGACGCATGACGTCAGAAATATTACGAGCGCATGCAGGTCGGTGAAGAAGTCACGCTGCTTTTTGCGCGTCACCGCCAACCTGCCTTCTACCTGCATAAGCGGGACCAAGGGTCAAGGACTCGAAAAGCAGCCGGCCGAAATTTCTTCGGTCCAGCCTGGCGCTCCGATTACAGCCCATTATGTCTAATAATTTCTTTGAAATATTCAGCGGCCGCGAAACGTTCGAGTTGGAATTTCGACCGCAGATCGTATCCCGTTATCGTACGCGCATCCCGGAACCGGTGAGCCCGATCTCGGCAAGTTAATTTCGTTGGATTTTCAAGTAACTTACCCTCGCAGAACAGGGTGACATCGGTGAGACTCTCGCTTTTGAATAGGTTCGAGAACGTCGTTGCCAAATTGCTGCCAAAACTGTTCCACTTTAGGCAGAACTGCTGCTGGTGAGAGTCCATGATGCCACCCTTAGGCTCAACTCCGTGGCCTTCACCGTCCCTCTCGCAGCCACCTTGCAGTGGATATTTACCTCCTTGATCGCGCTCGTGCCCAATTGCTCGTCCAGCTGCACAGAAAGCAGTATACGTTAGCGATAGGCGGCTCTTCACGAGACATAGACTCCGCGTATGGATATTAAAAAGCGATTAAACCGAAAGGACAATCTAAAACTTGAGTCCACGAAAATTACAAGTTCGACGGAATAGTCGAGTGGCCGAGAGATTCGCGGTTTTTTTTGTGACGGCCGACGTCACCGGCCTCGAACGTTGGATGTTGATAACTTGGCGATATCAGGTACCTCACAAACGCGACGTACCTCTCTCTCTCTCTCTCTTTCTCGACTCGCTGGCTTCGTGCGTAATATGTTTACGTGATGGAGAACTAGTGGACGTGTAGAGGAGCAACGGCGTCAAGCCGCACTTTCGCGCGCGCGTTTCCGGTGCGGAACGCACAGACTACTCCAGTTCTTCAGAGTTCACGCAGGCGAAGCGTTTCTTCGGTAGTCACGAACCGCACGGTGCCGGCCGCGTCATGTCAAAAATTCGCCGCATTTCCGCGACGTCCGTGATTAAAAAAAGAAAAAAAAAATACAGCACCGAGAGTGCGAGGAGAACTTTTACCGCAGGCAGGGCGTGTCAGCGAGCGGAACGCAGTCGCTTGCTCATTCAACGTATCACGAAGACGCGACGACAACCGCCTCGACCGGCGACGTCGCCTCGAAGTGCACCTTTGGGATCTCCGCTTCGCGTCCCGGACGGACACGTTGCCACTAAACCGGAAGTAGAAGGAAAGGAAAGTTACGGAGCCCGGCGCCGCGCGCACGTGTCTTCTACGCGGCGCATGACCCGGTGCGTTGTAGACGCCGCCCGACCTACCGACCGACTGGTGCCCACCTCGCCGAGGGTGCGTAAAACGCGCGTGAAAGCAGAACTCTCGCGTGTGTGTCCCACAGCGCGGGACCAATGACGCCACCGGTCGCGCGGGCGATGAATAGACGACTGGGCTATACGCACTTGCCGGCCGAAATCGAGTCACCGGCTTGCACCGCGCATCGGCACATGAACGAATCGCGCGTGACTGTCGTTGTTCGCGGCCCGGGCCCGCGCGGTCGCCGTGCGGGAGGATACACCGCCGCGCGGGAGCCGAAAAATCGCGGGAGCACGAGCGAGAGGGAACGAGGAGGCGGCGTAGCGGATCGCTCGAGCGGCAGCCAGGAAAAAGAGAAAGAGAGATGCGAGGGGGACAAGGGAGAGCGCGGTAACTGAGGGACCCGCGCTGGGGTATCTCCGAGAAGAGTGTGAATATGGGTCATCGGTGGCGATGCAAATGCGGTTACACGAAACGTCGGCGTGTGGGGGGGTTTTTTCGGGCACCCGGCAAAACGCGGCATCGCGGGGCAAGGGGGACGGAGGGTCCACCGGGTGGGTGGCCAAGGGCGGGGGATCGACGATTCGGCGGCTTCCTCGGACGGGTAGGGATCGCTGGTACGGCGAAGCGATTGCTTAAGGCTAGAAGTTTCGGCTCTCGCGGTGCTCCCCCTCCTGCTTTTTTTTTTCTTTTTTTCTTCTCTCTATCTCTATCCTCCCCCTCCTCCCTGTTCCTCTCTCTTTCTCTTTCTTTCCGCGTCGAAGAACTTTTTCACTCTTTCGCACTCGTTCTATCTCGTCCGTCTCATTTTTGAACGTTATCCTCGGCCCCTCCGCGTTCCCTAACGCTTCTAAGGTATCGCGCCGCGTCCCCACTGCGCTCTCGTCCAAAGTGTCCCAGGGCCGCATTGCGGGAGTGAAACGTCATACGGGAATCACGCGGCGGACAAAAAAGAAAAAAAAAAGAATCTCCGAGCATGGCCGGTCCGCAGCCTTGATAAGCGCATTCGCGCGCGTGATGTCAAGGCGGCGGTGATTTGCATACGCCGAGTGAAATTCGTTGGCGTACCAAACGTCTGGAAATTCACCGTGTGTCTCTTATCTACCGCGGCTGTCACGGGGCACGGTCGCGTAGCGTGCCCGAATTCGGATCAAAAATCAGCGGAGCAGCGCGATCGATGCCCATCGCGCTAGGAACCACCGGTGGCACGAAAAGCGCGCAAGGCGGAGGGGAAATTTAGGCGTTGGAGGCGCCTCGAGAGTTGCGTGGCTCCGGAACCGCGCGAAAGGAGAAGCGCGCGCGCGCTCGCGCGCGGGGGAGGGAGACGAGCAAGGGCGAGGTGGAGGAAGAGAAGGCGGCGGAGGTGGTCGAAAAAGAGCGCAGGGAAGAGGTAGAGAGAGAGATGTACGCATCGCAGAGAGCATAGGTGGGGACCGCGGCATCGCGTTGAGGCAAAACGCACGCTGGTCGGTAAAGGGAGAGGAGGAACCGAGAGGGAGGCTCAAGGTCGCGGTGGGGCCGCACGCGCGTTTCGGCCGCGCATACACGCACGCGTATCCCCGCGTTGCGCACGCACGCGGTGTACGTACGTCGGCTGCAACACGGGCGTGTGCACGAGAGGCGAGCGAGCGCGCGCGCGTTTGGGCGCGCTGCAACGTAGGTCGAGGGCACGCGAGTGTATGTGTGCGTGGAGTACGCGCGCGCGTTCCCCAGCGTCGTAATTCGGCGCTCTTATGGCGGCGGTATTATGTCATCGCGTTCGTTGCGTTGGAAAAACAGAGGCCCCGGTCCCTCTCGCGGCTCGCTTCTCGAAAACGTATGTGCACGGAAAGGGGGAGCTCCACCGGGCGCGTATCGGCGATCCGATCTCCGAATTGCGGAGAGACGCGAATCCGTCCCCCGGCTCGCGTCTCTCTTTCTCTCCTCGCTCGCGCGGATGTTTTTATTCGCGTGAAAATTTCGCAGTGGCCAAGAAAAAAAAAAAGAAAAAAAAAAAAGAAATCAAAGCCGCCGGACCGGTCAAAAATAGACGCCGCCGCTCCGATCTTGCAGCGTTCGCATAATACGCGCGAGCTTCCGCGATCGCGCGAGATACCGTAATCCGATATACGTCGACGGCAGCCGGTCGACGCGAACAGCCCGAGCCGATCTAACTTCCGCGAGGCGGAGAATTTCGAACGAAATGGAAAAGAGAAAGGAGAGCGACGTGGGTTTGAGGAGCGTCGTTCGTCGTCGCGGGGATGCTCGAATACGAGGCCGGGAACGGTATTGCCCGACGAGTGTATGGAAAAGGATAGCCGTCGTGATGTCGAGTTAACGCAAACGAGAAGGGGAGTCGTCTTCTTATACGAAAAGTACGTGTCGTGGCTCCGACGAGAAAAACACGAACGGCGCCTGCTTCAGCGAATGTTATTATTTTTCCTTTTTTTTTTTTTTTTTTGTGGGGCGTCTTTTAGCAATAAGTGCGATATAGGTTAAGTAATAGGAGAAAGTCGTTGTTGGTTTCTTTCTTCATTTTTCCCCTTTTCCAAGAAGGAAACCGTATTAACGCGTTCCCGTGAACACGGACCAGTCCCGATTCGATTCGGCTAAGTAAGCCAGCGCCGTGCGCTTGATATGCTCAATGCGCTTTGAGAACGCGGCTAGCGCTTTCATAGGAAGTGCCGCCCGTTATTACGGTCAAATTGGAGTCGCGCATACGGGGGATATCAGCGGCAATTTAATCGTAAAGATAGATGGGAGAGACTTCTAGTCTTAATTCCTGCAGCGTAGCCGCCCTTGCGGCACCGAATGCGGCGTCGGCGTTCCATCGAACAAGCGTGCGTTTTCATTAAGCCCGGCCCAATCTACGTAATGAAAATTTATAGTTCACACCGGAATTACGGTTTACACACCGGAACGTAAATAAGAAGAAAGTAATGCCGCGTCTCTGGATTAAGGCCGAGTCGAAAGCGACGAGCGTCAGAAATCGGAATTAATAAATTTTGCGAAGGAGCTGCTTTCAGGGGAAGGAGAAAAAAAAATTTGATATTTTAGTTTATTCCGCTCCGACTTCGTTAGGACCGCGGCATACCGCACCGAAAGACGCGGAAGACAGATGAAGGAATGAAGGGATATTTGCATGAATCCCGGCAATAATCGCTCGAGGGTGGAGGAAACGCGTCCAAAAGGGTTGGCTGGCCCGACGAGAATGCCCGAGCGAGAGGCGCAAATACGTTCGACGCCGATAATAGGATGGTTCGAGTATAAACGGCGAGAGGGAAACGCGCGTTCTCCGTTTCGGGGTAAAAGATAACGGGGATTATTAAGACAATAGCGATCCCGCTCTGATTTCGTTCCATCTCCCATTAGGAGAGAATTGAAAGGATTGTACAAATTGAATCACCCGCGTTCGTTATTTTAAGAAATCAATGAGCAACGCGCGATCGTCGTCCACTCGCGCGGCGTCCGCGCGAGCTTGGAATCTGCAAAGCCAGATAGATACAGGCGGGTGATAATAACGTCACCGCGAAGCTAATTGAGCGCAGCGGAAGCTAATTTCGAGGTCAATGTCTCGGAGACTAGTTCGAGATAACAAGTTGCCGGCGCGCAATAAAACGCTTTAAAACGAGATGCGAAAAAAAAGCTGACATTTTCACCGATGGGAGTAAAATAACGCGATGCTTTATTTTTTTTTTTTTTCTTTCTCGCGAATCGTCACCGTACACCCATTTCAATCTACCGCGATGATGTAAGCGAATTTTTGCCAGCGACGAATAATCGAGGGATCGTGCGCCTCGGTGTTGACGGCTCCTGGGGACGATCCGCATGCAGCGTGCATTCTTTGATAATTCGATTTCGCAAATAATTAATTCGCGATTAACACGTAAAATTGTAGAATGCCCCGCGAAACGTATACGCGAGTGCTTAAAAGAAAGAAAGAAAGAAAGAAAGAAAAGTTAAAAAAAAAAAAAAAAAAAAAAAAAAAAAGAACGGAACACCCTCACCGTAACTACAGCTTCACGAGTCCTCGGCGTAACGTGTCCAGGGATGCGCTCTCGCCGCGGCGGTCATACTAACGTCTATCGTCTTTCAGGTGGTAGTCGCGCGATTCGGCTAAACGCCGTGATTCATTCACGGGAACGATAGACGGAAGCGCGGAGCGAAAGTTACACTGCGATTATATCACGATAGTCAACGTGACGGCCACAGCGCGGACGCGAAATCAATGCCAGTCATTCCGAGGGTGATACTATCCTCCTCCGAGTCGCACTGGAGCGCGAATGAAGCGTGCGCGCCGAAAACGCCCAGCGCGAAGCACGATCTGAATTGGACTGTTCTACGGGTTATGCCCAGCTCGTCCACCTTCCCCTCTTCTTCGTTTTCTTTCGCGGGCTCGTTCCTCTCGCGTCTCGGCGGCGGCCCTACATTTTGGGCCGACCTAGCAGTGCGCCTACTAGAAAACTTTATCATCAGTCAAGCGACCGACGTGACATTCTAGCGCCCGCGATGCAACACCCGTACCCCGATTCCGAGTCGGAAAGTAGAACTTCCAGAATGCGTTTCTCCTCTTTTGGAAGCGCATTCCTTTCCTAGCCGCCAAAGCTGAGCCGGACCCTTTTCCGTAGATACGGCGCGGCCGCTCGACTCTTTTAATTACTGTCACGAAGTTCTCTGCAGCTACGGTTTTAATAAAGGGGGTGCTATTATAATACGGAGCTTTGTACGGAGTACTCGGGGAGCCTCGTTAATAAGGAGCCTCCGAGTAAATGGTCTCGAAAATTGTCGCGCACGCGGAAGTCGCGTTGATTTTTTTTTCTTTTCGTGCGCTCGCAGCCGCGGGAATGGTTTTTCTAACCGGCGCGTATAACGTACGGCGTCCGCAATAAATTTTCCGAATGGAGGTCGTTAGCGGGCGGTTCCGCCCCGCGGGAGCTATGCGCGTTTTTTCTTTTTTTTTTCAAGAAGCCGCAGACGACACACCGGGGAAGGAAATTAGGTGGAAGAAACGGAACGTACGTTCCGTTTTTATGACGCCACGAATGAAACGCGACTTCCGCTGAGATACCGCTATAGCGCATAATGCACGTATGGCGACGTGCTGCACGTGCACGCACTTCAGAAACAAAGGAAGCGTTGAAATCATGGTATACTCGCGTAAAATGACCGACGATTTATCTACAATTTTGCCGAAGTAGTTACAACGCTAAAAGCGTTACAGCTAAGGAAATAATGTTGGCGTGAGAATTTTGCGAGTAACATTGGCTATAGAATAACGAGTTTTCTATGGCCTGTGTGAATCGTAGACGAACACGAGATATTTTAAGAACGCATTCGAAAACATTTAAATTAAAATTTATACGCGGTGATTATTTCGCTGAGGATATCGTGACTGTCTACAGTCGCGCCGAGTCTATATATATTCGATTGCAAATAAAAAAAAAACTGTAGCTGTCCTATATTAATATTACAAGCAGGAATAATGTCATATTTTATGCGGTGCCAGCGTAAACCAAAATTTTTTTTTTAAACAATTAATAGGAAGAAAATTTGTTTACTTTTTAATGGTCACAATAAAAATGAAACAAAGTAATTGAGAAACCAGAACACAAACAACGAATAACAGCTTGACCCGTTCGAGAATCATCACGCGAGTCGATCGATTTCCTGTTCCACTGACGTGTTAAAACCAAATCGCAATCGTTTCACCAATTACAAGAAGCGCTACATGAAATTTCACTATTTCACACCACGTTAGTCGCTTTCGCGGGTTAAAAGGGTAACGTCTCTCATCCGTGCGACACCGCTCTGTCGGACCAAGTTCGAAGCCGCCCCCTCGCGATCTCCCATCGCCCGACACGCATCGATCCCGATCCAAACAAACGAGGTGTGCCGCGAGTAATCGCCCGATGCCGGACCGACGATCGCGCGACAGGTGGAGGACGCACGGCACAATAACGACAGCAATAACAGCAACAACTCGGTCGTACCTGGCGGATGAAGCCACCATGGATTGACCAGGGATGGTCTTTGGTTGCTGGGGCCCTCGCCAACAGGGGCATACATCCTCCTCCGACTACGTCACGCCCGTCACTGCCGCCCCGGTGCGCGATTGCACCCCCGACTGCCTTCGCAAGCCCGCGGCCGGCGGCCACCCTCCACCCGCGGGATTCCAGTCTCCTCTCCCCTTCCCGAAGTGCGCGCGTACGCAAGAGGGTTGCAAGGTTACCGGCGTACCGTACCCTCGACCCTGCGCCCACCCGCGTCAACCCTCGCGCGAGCGTTCGCTATCGTATCGCCCTTCCTGCCCGTTCGTGGCGTCCTCCGAACCTCGCAAACCTCCCTCGCGGCCAACCAACCCCTCCGCCAGCGACGACGACTCTGCCCCTTCCTCCCGCGGGAGAGAGCCGAGAACACGGAGCACCATCGCCGCCCCCGCATCGTTCTCCCCGGCGCCCTTCCTACGCAGCCACGGCCATCACTTTCGCTGGAAAGTCCTCGGAGGCCGTTAGGAAGCCCAGGGCTGACGCTGCAAGGGGTAACGAACGGCCACGAATCTTTTTTCCTCGTCTTCTACTCTTTTTTTTTTCTTTTTCTTTCTTCTTCTTCTTCCTCTTTTTCCACTTTCTCTTTCCCACCCGCTGGAGAAGAGAGATTCTTTCGCGCGATCGATAAAATAATTTAACTACCGGCTATACCGAATAACGAAGAACGGAAGCGCCGGACGCGGCGGCGCCGCCGAGGAATCGACAAAATAAGCTCGTTGCTACGTAATGGGCGCAGCAGAAAATGCCGAAGAGCATCGCGTAGGCAGAACATTGGATATACCACGTCGATCGCAGCCGATTGCTTCGCCGGCGAGGAAACGGCTTATGGCTTTAAGGATGAGCTTGAAAAATTCGAGCGTGTATTACGTCACAGAAATAGATAGAGATATATAATAATTCTATTAATCGCTTTAAATGTCGCGGACGTCGTAGATAGATATTAGCCCCTTTTATTCAACCCTATGTCAACCATAAATTATTGATTGCGTATAAACGGAACTTTCGTTAAACGAAGTAATCGAGGAAACGTTCTTATGTCATTGAGAATTATTTTGACGATTAATTATTTTCTCACAGCGCATAAATTTTTTATAATTAAAACTTTCATAAACGCGCGATAGCTTTGGTTGGCTTGAATCAAGTATTTACGCGCGGCGGTGGTTTCGGCCGAGCCGTCCTAACGAAGGGTCGCGGCACCTGCATTCGAAATTCTTCGTGATAATGAACGCGCAGAGCTTCACAGAATCTTTTCAACGCGCTCGTAGAAAGTATCCGGCCGCGGTCTAATAATTAAGATCGAAGGCCGTAATATACATGCACGACATTTGTCCCCTGCACAAAATTTGTTAGTCAGATTAGGCAGGTGACTCCGAATACGTCCTCTCAAAGATGCTACCAGCTTAGGGATCGATATTAAGACTCGGTGCTACATTATGCAGCGCGCCGATCTATACCGGCGACGTATCCGGTGATACGAACCGCGTAATATTTTACTTCCTCTTCTATAACGAGTGTATTAATGCGCGTGAACGCGAAGCTTTTAATAGCCTAAAGGTATATTTTAATTGCGTTCTACAATCGTGGTGCTGAACGAACTAAGAAAAAATGAAGGTAAAATCGCGTGTCGTTAGAAAACGTTAAAACTCTTTTCACGGGGATTCGTAACACGAAATAGAGGTACGCGTAACGTTCGTGGGGCGATCGATAACAGGACCCGTTATTAGAATCCGTCAAAATAAAGGAAAAATGTCATGGATGCAGGCGCCGATGACATTTCCTCTCTCGTGGCGGAGGCAATCTCAAATGCCGATGAGATTCCTCGCGAAAATAGAAACTCCTCGGGTACATATACGCACACATCCGGGCGGGTTTCGGAACGACTCCATAAATAATCGACACGTTCCTGAGATCAACCCCGGGTTGGAGGGGAGAACAACCTTGCAAAAGCCTTCGAACTCCGTGCGTGCGTAGCTTCGGCGATAGTGGAGGGGCTCTGAATTTTCGGAGGTCGGTAGAATGGTCGAGAGCACGAAGGGGGTTGAAGAGAATGACGAAGGGTCCGGGGGGTAAAGGGACGAGGGCATCGGCGCGAGAGGGGAAACGCGGAATGGCGGCAGGAAGCAGAGAGGAGGAGGCGGCGGAGGATGATGATGCGAGGGCGGCAAGGGAGGCAAGGGCGACCGAGGGGAAGAACCCGAGCAACCTGCACCCGGCAACAGCCCCCGACTTCGGAAGAACTAATCATTAACCTCCTTTCACCCTCCCCGAATGCTGCCGTTCTAACTCGACCACCTTCGCTTCACTTTCACCTGCGCCTCTCTCTCCTGCCTGCCACCCCATCTTCCCTCCGTTTGCGCCCCCTTACACCGACCCCTTCACTCTCACTTATCCTTCCCTCCCTCGTTTCCTTCCTTTCCCTTTCATCCTGAAGGTTTCCCTCCGTTTTCCCTCTTTCCTACTCCACCCTTACTCTCCTCCGCCCACGCTGCGCCGAGCGCTGTGTGTTTACGATTACGATTACTCGCGCCCTCGCTCCTCGCCGCTTCCTCTCTCGCTCTCGATCTCGCCCCCGTTCTATCGACCTCCAAACCTTGTCGCTACTTTCGGTCTATCTAACGCCCGCGACGCGATGCACGCAGCGTCGTGGCGCTTAAAGTCGAGGGTCTCCTTTCGACCGGCGCGCAAAAGGAAGAAGAACGGTTCTGTCACTCGCGGCTATTATTTCTTGATAATAACGAGGGATGAACGTAGCTCGGTCATTACGTGATATCGAGAGAAAGTGGCGTTCCCAGCTGTCCCTTTCCTTCGCAAAACCGAAAGATATATTCGATCTCTACCGTTCGGCTAAGAACAAAGTCCGGTGACACGTGATGTAACGAAAGAGAAATGTTAAGAACAGTCTCTATCGAATCGATGAATAATTCATCTCTTCGACGCTTGAACTTTATCTCAATATGAAAGATGCAGCGCTCCCGCGTGACCAATATTTTAATGTATAATAAATGAAAGTCATAAACGCAAACGAACACGTTGAACTAGAGGAACTGCGATTACGTTGACCTAATAGATTTTTCGATAAATACGGGGACAACGCCGGACACAGATGTGTTCTTTAATTCAACCCTTCCCAATTACATTTGTATCGCCGTGAACGAAAGGTGTGTGCGCGCGCGTGCTTTCTTAGCGACAATTGTCGCTGTAAATAATTCAGCAGGCGGTCGGGGAAGGGCGGCTGACGTTCACACAGATATCTTTACGGGCAATCGATGCCGCGGGAAGTTCGGCGTCGAAAATACGAGCCCGGGCACAACGTACCAAATTACATCGTTTTCTAGGACTACGTGGCAATTGGCCTTTTATCCGCCACCATATCTTGATTTATGCGCCAGGTTCCTAGACGATAGGATCGCCGCGCGCGATGCCGAAGTCAAAGGGGTGGCCAATATGGCGCGCGGAACGCAACGGCGTGGTGAACAAGAGCCCCGTGAACAGATTACGAAAAATGTATAAAAGAAAAAAAAAAAAAGAAATCGTAAACGAGCACATAGAATCCGAGTATAGCGAGTAAGTATAGCGAGAGCAACGCGCGAGCAACGAATTAGTTCGCGCGAGTACATTTAGTCGCCGGTGAACCTCGACCTTTCGCGGATACCAGAGGTATCGATTCATTGATGCGAAACGGCAGAAAAAAAAAAAAAAAAAATACGACGCTGCTTCGTTTCGTATGCTTCTCGCGAAATTTGTGAATTATAGAAATTCGATATCTCAGGGAAAAAAAAAAAAATTAGAAAGGAATAAATAAAAAATGAACAAGATAACGTTCCGCAGATCTTCACCGGAGCGTTCGATGAGAAATGTTTCGCTGATCGATTTTAGATTGCCGCGCGGATCCCACGAAATTAATAACGTTTGCGAATGTAGACCGCCCGGGTGCCTCGTAAATCGACTCTCGCGAAATACGCGGCGAAGTACGCGCCCGCGTGCGAAGGTCGGAGTCAGTGGCAGAAGGGTGGCAGCCCGAAACGCGTGAGCAAGGGGTCGCGGGGGGACGAGGGGAGGCAAGATGCAACGCACATCTATTGATTCTCCTCCAGCGTGAAGGCCCGCGTGCTGCGACGGGGTTCCGCTCACTTTCTCCGTCTCTCTTTCGCCTTTCCTTCCCTGTCTCTCTTTCTCTCGTTATGACGCACGCAATTTCGCGTGCGCGCACGCATGCAGGAGGGAGAAACGAGTGCGCTCGGTAGATGCAGGGCACAAAGCAGCAAAGGAGTCTCGTCCTGCGCCGTCGGTGGCGAGAACGAAAAAGGGGAGAGCGCGAGAGAGAAAGAGAGAGAGAAGGAGACGGAAAACCCGAAAAAAAAGAGAAAAAAAAAGAAAAAAAGGAAACTGGATTCTGCGAGAGAAGACAGCTCCCTTCTTCCGCGCGCGCGCGTTTGCGCCGCACTCTCGGCCGCGTTTTTCTCGCTCGCTGACGCATAAGAATTAGAATGCCAGGAACCCGACGGCATTTGCATTGCAACTCGTGCCCGCTCAGCCTCTGCACTTGCAACTTTCTCGGCGATTCGGGGTTGGGTAACGATCGTCTTTGCGAACAACGGGTACAGTCTCGACCAGAACAAGGTTGCGAAGGGTGGCCCGAGGAGGGGTGGACAGTAGAAATCGCCGAAGGAGAGCACGCAATTCGGATAATTGATCGATGGCGAGGAAAAAAAAAAAACCCGGAGCACGCGAAAACGCCGTATCTACACGCGTCCCTTACATCCTCTATCTTTTTTGCGACAATGTAATTAACCATTTTCGCGATAACGTAGTACACGATTCCCGCATGTCTCCGTTGCGATTCAAAAGCCTCCGCCGTAAAGCCGCGGTTTCTTAACTCGAAGAAATCCGCGCAATTTCGTTGCCGGCAAACGAATTTAATCCGTCGTTGCCGATTCGAAAGACGCGAGACTTTCCCTGTTCGAATTCGAGGAAAGCTTTGCGAAAAACACTAACGATACACAACATCGACCGACCAAGGTCTAAGATTGATACATCGGTAGCCGACTCTTGCTTTTCGCGTGAATTTTGAATATGCATCGACGACGCTCGCTGCTCGCGTAGCATCGGACGAGACCCGGCGTCTTTATTTTCGTAAATAGAAACGGAAAGGTCGGAGCGTGCACGAAGCTCCGAAGTGGTCTCGACGAGCCGCGAATGCGGTGGTTGGTCTCGAGGTTAACCGTTAACCGGAGATGCAAAGCACGGCTCACGTGTACGGAAATCGTCGAATGACCCAGGCGTGCAGATACACAAACACATGCCCTCTTTTCCTCCCTTCCGATTCGAGCCTGGTGCCGGTATTCGCGTTACCAAAGAAGAGACGAGGTGCGAAGAAGCGCGGCACCGCGAGCTCGTATAACGGTTATTGCGCGTATTTAAAATAAATGCGAGAGTACAATTCCGGCGGCTTTAATTCCAAATCGGAGCTCGGAGCCTCTCGTCGTTTGCCGTAAATCCCGCGTTACCGAGACTTGTTAAAAGACTGCGAGAGGAACTCGATTAATAAGATTTATACGCGAGAGACAGGGATTTGTACGCGAAATTCCAGAAAACCGGCGAGAGTCGATCGGCTATTAAAACTTGTCGCGAATGACGGAATAAATTTAGGATTACGGCTGAAGGTACGAATGAACGAATCCGATCGATCGCTCTTACTTCCCCGATTACTGATATTGTCAATGCAGCGTGTGCCTTGCCGGCTTTTGTAGCACGCGTTGAAGTTTTACGGAGAAGAATGCGATATCAACAATGCGCGGCGACGTAAGTTAGTCGCGAATAAAAAAAAAAAAAAAAAAAAAAAAAAGAAAGAAAGAAAGAAAAGAAAAGAGAGGCGAGGCAAGAATTTTCTTCCGGCTCGCAAAAACGACTGCGCGGAGAATGCCACGTCGAGTTGAATGAATTAGAAATAAATCTACGCAAGAAAGCTTATTAGATGTACGAGGGGGAAAAAAAAAGTTCGCGTTTCGAAAGATAATGGCGTGAGAAGATAGGTCCTGCTTATCGCGCGACGTTGACGTTCGTTTCATCCAAAAAAAAAAAAAAAAAAAAAAAAACCGACTGTCGTACGTTATTCTGGCCGCATTATGCGTTAAAATAATTGAAATAACAAGCTATTTCCGTGCCTAAATAAACACTTCGAATATGGAAATAATCAGATCAGTAAACAGGCAAGTCGCTGGGCGTATTTTCTATCCGTTCGCCGCGTACCTGTCAATCAACGGCCGCAATCGCGCGATCGCCAATTTGCGATTGTCTCAATTATCGACTCGAAACTCCGAAACGAAAAGCTGAAGGCACTTCGTTTCGAAGGGGAGAGAAAAATAGAAGCGCAAGCGACTCACCTGATGATACAATAGTGCAGTGCTACTCACCGGCAATTGGGGCGCGCTTCCTTGAGTTTTCCCTCTCTCGCTTGTTGCCGCGACGACGGCCTCTCCTGCTCTAGGGCTTCAACCCTTTCGGCGAAGCGGTGCGGCTCGCTGACGGCGCGCGACCGGACAATACATCGTCGGCGATGCGTCGCCGGCGGCGGTTCCGAGTGTCAGTTCCGGGAGGAGAGTGAGATGGACGTAAGGCGGAAGAGAGATGGAGAGTGGGAGAGTCAGCTGGTCGGCGAGGGGGTTGACGCGCGTCCGCTAATGCGTGCCCGGCGAAGTACAAAGGCAGGCGACGCCGCGCACCGGCTTTAGTCTAACAAACAAACAAACTTTAAACGTGGTGGCGATTATAGATTCACGTCGCGCGCGATTCTTTCGTCCGTACGCTGCCAGCAGCGAACGTGAACAATCGAGGTGAGACCGGCAGCGATCGCCCGGCGATTGCGATGACGATTGCCTGACGCGCGCTGGCAGGATTTCGGTCGTGCCGCCGATCGCTGGCGCCTCCTCGCGGTAGCCGAGGTAACGCCACCGCAACCCCCTACCCTCTCTTGTAATTTTGTTGCAAGAGTGACGAGAGGGTGATTTCTTAGTAGCAACGGACGTTACGGATCTCGCAGGTGACATTGCTTTTTTTTTTCTTTTTTTTTTATAAATAAAAAGAAAAGTTGCACGCACGACGCATATGTCTGATATCTTAATATTTTTAACTACAACGGTAATTAGATATAACGCTATTGATTACTATAAACTAGGAAGATCGCGCTTACAAATTAAGCTTCTTAGATTTTCACTTAACGTTTATTCTATGACCGGTACAACAGTTACGTTGCATCAGCGATGTTCGGACAAGGCTCTCCAATTAGTTTCAAGAAACATATAAAACACACGTTTTACAGAATTTACAGATTTTCTAACGTTGCCGATAACAAAGAGTTATGCCCGCGGAGAGCATTCTTTTATAAATTATTTTATTATTTGACTACAAATATCTAATAGTCATTAACCAACAACGAGTAGGTTGTCCTCCGTGAATTCGTAGGGTGGTACTTCGAGATTCAGCGGGGCCGGTCCTTTCCTGATCCTACCGCTAGCATCGTAGTGCGAGCCGTGGCACGGGCAATAGTAACCACCGAATTCTCCTGCGTTGGCGATGGGCACGCATCCCAAGTGCGTGCAAACGCCTAGAACGACCAGCCACTTGGGATCTTTTACACGAATGCTATCTTCTTCTGGATCGCGGAGGGTCGCGACGTCCACACTGGCTTCTGTCGCGATTTCCGATTGACTTCTGTAAATTTTAAAGTGTGAACATTAATTTCAACTATTTTTCACTGTAACTTATTATCTTTTTCTATGATTTATCTACCCATCATCAAACTATCAAGTTAACTCTCTTAAATTTACCTGTGTCGTACAAACAGAGGCTTTCCACGCCATTTGAAGACAGCACTCTTGCCCTCAGGGATAGACTCCAGCTTTATCTCAACCTTTGACATAGCGAGCACATCAGCCGACGCGCTCAGTAGTCCAGCCAGGTCGTGCACAAGTACCTTTGCACCATAGACAGTAGCTACCGAGCCACCTGAATGCGCAAGTTCAAAGATGATTAAAAACTGCACGTATTAAAACATAGCAGATGTTTTCCCATGTACTTACCAGCTGCAACAAGGTAGGAGAAACCCTTTCGAGACGGCGCGTTGTCTTTCGACTTTGAGCTCGGGTCTTGAGTCTCATCGTGGCGATAATTTGAGAAATCTGGCCACTGGATGTCAGTGTGTGCCAAACGTCGCTGTTGCACCTGTGTACTAACTGCAATGATACAAATCCATGTTACATCGTCGCTTTAGGAAAGAGCAGCGGAAGATACCTATCAGGATCTTTCGTAAGTTTTATATAAATTTATATCTATAACATTAGTTGAGGCTGTTTTGAGGTAATTTCGCAGGTCTAAGCTCAATTGATAGAACAGCAACCTGCAAAATGCGCAACTACGAATACCGATTATATAATCGCGGATGGTACGAGAGTCGGATTTAATCCCGAGGGATCGCGCGAGCTCGGGCGCTCGTTTCGCAAAGTGGATTTTAGAGCAACGGACGCACCTGCGATTCCCGAGCTTATGCACGTAGGTCCTACAAGGAGATCCTGATAGATGGTCTGCTGGAGTGCTCGTTTGACGGTAGGCGGAATGGCGATCTTTGGCTTGTGAACCTTACCAGTCGCGGCCACGGGCAGCGTGCCGTTCGACACGGCGGTCGCTGTTGCCCGCAGGAACGGCGACAGAGTCGTCGATTTCGCGATCACGTTCATATTTCACGGTGAATACGTCCGTGACAACGAACGGGACGACACATACGCGAGGCTACGCGGAATCACTGCGGCCTTACGCCGCGGCGCGGCGTTACGAGCGAAGTTAACCGCGCGAGCGCGATCATCTGTACCGACATTGGCCGAATCATCTGTCGAGAACGCGGCGGTTTTGAAAAATCAAAAGCTAATTCATGCGTCACTCACCAATTTTTTAAGATAGGATAAATAATGTAATGTAAATTTTTTATGTGCAATGCAGCAAAAATTACTCGTCCCACTTACAGACTGCGGACTCACGTCGCCGAGCGCTCCGCGCGCGCAGTTGCGATGGTCAGAACGGCAAGGTGCGCACGCTCCGGAAATGCGGCTCCCGAAACGGAGTACGCGACAGGCACGCGCGATTTATATGTGCACCGCGGGGAGGATCTGCGCCACGGGAACGAGATAGAAGTGATAAAGCAGCCCGGCGACGATGCCCGCGCCGTCGTGGAGATGACCGAGCCCGGCTGCCGGTGGGTCGCGATCAGTGGAAGTCGAAAGATGTAATCGCTCAGGCGGGCGTGGACGCGTCATCGCGGCAACGCGCTGCGGCCTTACCTTCCTTCCGCTTTTCTCGCGGCGGGGTTTGACGGATCAGCGCGCGAGCAAGCGGCGGCGGGACCGAAGCCCGCGTTAACGACGCGCCGGGAACGGCCTCGCGATGGCGGTCGCGGCGAGCTCCTTCGACGCCTGGCTCAGCAAGAAGCTGCAGGCGCTCAACACGGACGAGGGTGTCTTCGGCACGTACATCAAGGGCATCCTCGAAGGCGACGAGCCCGAGGACGAGAAGACCGAAGCGCTCGAAAGCATACTCGCGGGCATCACGGTGAGTGTGGGCTTACGCGCTGCGAGCGCGTAGCTGCGTTGAGGTTAGAATCGCGGCGCCCGTACGGTCAGCCGGCTGGAAATAGCCACGAGCTCCGAAAGTACGTTTCCACCACCTCCGCGCGTTTAACTCCAGCGAGTCACGTTCTTCCGCGCGCGCGTGCCCCGGTCAGTTGGCCTCGCGCTTTAATTTTTCTTTTTATCTTTGCTCCGTTTTTGCACGCCGAAAATCCGGGCAGAATGCAGACGAAAATGAAAAAAATTAACAAGGGACAAGCACGAGAAGAATTTTAATTTACGTTAATTTCTTGTATTGATCTTTTATGAGATATATTTCACTTTTTATTCCTGTAATTTTTAGTCGAAATAAACAAGTAATAGTCATTCTTATCTGTGTGTCTTGCATGTGATTACGCAATGTATCTTGATACATAGAGTTGCTTCTCTTTCGTTACAGGAGGACAATATTAGCAATCACGTAGCGGAGATTTTAAGTGCGTGGGCAGAATGGTTGCCAACGGAGGAAGTAGCTGCGGCACCTGCACCAACGGAAGACGTCGATGTCAGGCTGGCAAAGATGCTAGAGTCGCAGAGTTTACCCACGACAACCCAGAGAAGCTATACGGAGGAAGAGAAACGAATACGAGAAGCTATATTGGCACAATACAGTCAAATGTCTGACGAGGACAATACCGAGGGAGATGGGGAAGAAGACGGAGCGACCGGCGGAGACTGTGGGATAGAAAAAAATTTGAATGCAGCTACCATCGTACAGCAAGAGAGAGAAAAACGGGAAAAGGCCAAACTGGAGAGCCAAAAGAAAAAGGAAAAAGATAAAGAGGACAGGTAGGAGAATAATCCAGTATTGCACTAAGAGCCTGTTTATATATGACAAATGTATAAGCCTTTTTTTTTTTTTAATAATTTTAGGGAGAAGCAGAAGCAATTGAAAGAAGAAAAAAAAGAGAAAAGAAAAACTCAAAAGGGCGAGAGACGAAGGTAGCATCGAAACAAGAGAATTGGGAAATTTGCTTCGAAATTATCGACTATATATATATGCTGTGGTATCATATATATCTATCTATATTGTCGCGCATGTAACCATCTCCGACAATTATTTAAATTACCCATCGATCATATATTTTCATTAGAAAAATGTGTGTGTAGCAGTCATCTCTGTCATTAGAAGACAACTTTACGGATTCAGTATGAATGAATATGTCTCCAAGGAACAATACTATACATCACGTTATGACGTCAAATCATCCTGTGCCTTCTGTCTTTCTAAAAAAAAATTTCTTTTTTCTCCTAAAAAAGAAAAAGAGGTTCGTTAGGTTACTTACCTTACTCTACTCTTCTATCTCAACTTTCTCTATTGATTTCTAACACTCCTGATATTTAGTCTGTATTCAGAACTCACTAATTAATATTAGCAGCAGGATATTACGTCAATGAACATAGTTCTGAATACCGACGTATCTTTTACTTCTCAACCTGTTTAGCATAATGCGTTGTATCTCATATAAATGGTGTATTTAATATGAGTATGTTAAATAAACTATTTAAATCACTGACATTTAGTATTCAACGTTGCGAGATAAGAGAAGCGTAAGACATACTCCCGCTGCATTTGTATACATATTTTTTTTATTAGTTATATATTTACACACAAGATACCGAGTCGAAACCGAGTCATCTTGGTATTGCATTAATAATGAAAGACAAACGCAGTAAGATAAAAACAAACGAACAAATGATACAAAAGATGATGCTTCGTATCAGTATATATATATACATATAGTAATATATATACCAATGTTATTATAATCATTTATTACTTAGCAATTCTCTCGTTCGCTATAATTAAATCTGGGGCAGAAATTGACGAACTCGCACTTACATGTTTATAACAAGACATCCGCAATTGAACGCCAGATTACAAATCACTCTATGTACCCCTCGCTCCTACATGTTTATCGGCTATCGTTCTCCCTCGCCATTCTTTTTCCTCCTCGTGCTCTCGAGATATGCTTACTTCCGCACGGATCCGCGTACCGAGATAACCGTTACGGGTCCAGAAGAGCGAAGCGTGCGCGTGGCCGTCGTTCGACAGTCTAAAACGATCCCTCCGTCGCGATGCGCGCCCACAAGATCACTTTACGGTTCTCGAACGAGAGATACTCCCTTGTCGTATGGTCGCTCGCGTCTCTATCATCTAATGAAAATTTACTAGCGCGTCTAATACAAACGCGTAACGCTATGATTGTCCTACTAGGATGATCTACGAGGCTCAGCCATCGCGGCGGTGACTCTTCGTAATTAACATCCCGTAAGGGTGTCCCTCAATCGTCGGACGCGTTATCCGTCACGGAGGAGCACGCGTATTGTACTTAATTTAATTCGATAGTACCTAATCATGTCGTTAAAACTCGTTAATTAGTTGCACACTGATCTAACGGGATAGACGCCGCGCGGAACATTCCTTCGCCGAAGTCGTAGAGAAATCACCTCTTTCTTTCTACCGCGTTCAAATGAGATGCGCATGTTCGGAGCACGTTCGTTACATCCTGGACTAGAAAAAGCGATTGTCTCCCTTTTCCGTCCGCGCCGTATGGAGAAATCGCAGCACACGGCAATGACTATTCGTTCGCAAACGACGAATTGACCAGGTGCGAAGTCGAGCAGCTTTCAGTTGAAGGACATTGAATTTTTACGGATTTTCGCTGTTCTTCGGATGGAAATAGTATACAGGCCATGTTTTTTTTTTTTTTTTACTTTAGTCCCGACTTAGTCAATATCAGTGTCTTTGCTCGCAGTCCATCTGTCTCTTTTAGAGGACAAGGACCCAGTTTGAGTTAACTGACGCCAAACAAACCAACCGCTAAGGTAGTTTTCGCTGTACGAACATGCTTCTTGTATGTTTTTTTTTTTTTTTTTTTCCTTTTTTTTTAGGCGTGCATATGCCACTTATGTAAGTTATGATGCACGTCACGTAGATGATAATACAACCGTCCCGTTTATACAGATACTATAATTTGATCCCGCTGTATACAATAGTGAACACAACTAAGAACTTAAGACTGTACAATTGAACGGTGTTTAGCCTTTTTTTTTAAGGGGCGGAACGCTCTTCGCGAACGAAGTTCTGCGTGTTCTTCACGAACGCCCATTTAACTGTCCTTTATCGTATCCTAGACTTAACTCGTTTTGCTTTGCGCGGTTCCACGTCTCACGTGTATAATGGTATATATATTTATATAATAGATATATATGTGTGTGTGTGTGTGCATAACTATACGCCACACTTTTTCACTTTTTTTCTCTCTCAAGAAGAGTATTCCCTCGCAGACACGCATGCATGCACGCACATACAGTCACGTTTTTATTTTATACACAATTTGATATATCTCGTTCTAGAAATTGTCGCCTCATTACTCTCGTCGATTTTCTTTTTCTTCTTCTTTCATCATTTTTTTAAATTTTTTTTTCTTTTTTTTTTTTTTTTTTTTTTTAAAGAGTAATCGAACGAAACATTTACCCGAGATTTCGTGACGATCGCCGCTACGTCGACATGATTACTCGAGAGCGACTGCTACGAACCCGCTATAATTTGTGAGAATCGTGTATCATTATATTATATGTAATATGCGCTACTTCATCAGTCGTTCGTTAGGGCAGATTCGCCGCACGAATAATACAATTATATATGTAATTCTTAATATTATATTTCCGCTCGCATTTATTGGCCATTCACCGATTATGTTGCGCGATACCACTACGTTTGGTACAATATTAATTGTTCTAAAAGGTCTTGGGATTTAAAGTGGGATCGTTTGTGATGGCAAGTCCAGTTTATTAGTCGTTTAAATTGTCGTCGTGAGACGTTCGTTAACTTTCTGCGAATCAAACTGTAATTTCACAAAAAGGAACTAAACAAGTTTGGTAAAAAAAAAAAGAAAAAAAAATTAAATAAAAATTGAAAGTAAGGCAACATACCGATTTACAAAATGAACTATTTAGGAACAATTTCGTCATGTTTCCAATATAAAATAATAATTTATATCAGTCTCTTGTTTTCGATCGTAATTTGCAAGTATCAATATTCACGTATCTGCTTAAATTTTCGGCCGTGGCAATGAAATACGCGTTACAACTTTAAAAGTGCCTTTAAGAACTGAAGAAGCATGCAAAAACGGAAGATAACGTTTTGCGATGGAAGCTCGAAAGCGGCAAACGACCAAACATGATGCGTCTCGTGTTTTTAATGTTATAATGATGTAATTATTACAAGGTCGTGCGTTTTATGAAACTTTAGAATGGGTACGGGCACATCGAACAATTATCATGTCTAAAAGTAGCCTAACGTTATAATACTATACAATAGATTTTGTTTTCTTTTGTCAAATCCTCTGCATGTCGCAAAATGCTCGCAAGTTTCCGAAAGGGCGCGTCAAATCATAAATTGCTAATTAATGCTAGGAAGCTACGAGCAATGCGTAAATGAGTGGTACTGCGAAGGCGGAGAAGAATCTCACAGAGAAAAGGGAAAGAAGGGCGTTAATCAACATTAATTAATTTCGACGTAATAAAGCATGCATTACGTCGTGTAAATGATTAATGACAACAGAAGAGCGGCGTAATGTGGAAATCACTGAAAAATTTACTGAAAATTAACCAAGACAATTGAGATGCTTTTTTAATCTTTTTTCATTTTTTTTTTTACGTATTCGTAGTAAGCGAACTAGCACGCTGCTGCTGTTTCGAGACTTCGAAAACGCGTAATTAAAATCTGTACATGCCTACGTATATAAGTAGTGTTAACTCTGTCGTTATATCGATGATAATCCTCGTTACTTGTATGTCGCTATATCTTTGCGATAATAGTAGCGATACAGCGATTATTACAGATAATAAGAAAATAATGATTAATAGTAAATTGAAATTATTATATTAGCGATCATTACTTCTTAATATCAGAGAGATCTAAGTAAGACAGTGGTAGTTTAATATCACAATAAGACTACTCAGGCCTCGTTTAACTGGGGCACGCTTCATGTATTTTAATGTTACTCCTCGCCTTGACGCTTCGTTATTAATCGCGCGACCCTGCGTTGACGACACGGGTCTCGAACAACTCAGGTCTTCTCGGTGCGACCGTAATTCGATGGTAATCCTCGACGTAACGCTGCAAAGTCGGGCGTATAGTTGTTTGACTATAATGTGCTTCGCCTTAAACTCCTTCTCGCTTTTCTATCTCCTACACATCGTTGCCACTTGCACTGTATCGCGCCGCTTGCACTCGCGTAGTTATCTAAAATACCGATGCTGCTATACAATATACTTTCCACCCGCTTGGGCTTCCCTTTCTGTCGTCGCAACTGAACGACGAATCGTTTTTTTTACGATTAATCGACCGTAAGACAGACTACGCTCTATACAAACTTTCAATTGTAATTCTTTTTACATGTATGGCTGAAATTACGTCATCTTTTAATATATCGTGAGTTTCGAATAAGCGCAAGATAAACGCTCAAGAAAAATTGGTACGATGGTCCATGTCGAAATGTAGTTGGTATACGCTATTAATACTAATCTTCTCATTAGGCAGCAAGTCTACGTTTCGCGAATAACTACGATAATGCGCGCGCGCGCGAATTTGTTACGATTACCTGAGTGACAGACATTGGATTGCCAGAGTCCCCGAGAGCACGCAAATCGATCACCCGATCGCTATATTGTTCGCTATGTTCGTGCGCGCTCTTCTCCCGTCGTCAGATCGTCATTTTGGCCTCATAGCTCGATACATGCCGAGACTAGCGACTCTGTGCTTAACTAGCCGTTTGGCATCGAGAAACGGTAACGTCGGACCGGCCAGCCAGTTCTACACGCGCCTTTCGTTCAAATGCACCTACTCGCATTGTCAAGTGAATATACATCTACGTACACTTTTCGTAGCGGTGCAAAGAGCCTGCTTGTTGATCACGTCGGTACGCGTGGTAGCACGTTTAGAAGTGGCTGGCGCAAACCCGACTTCACAATATCGGCGGCAAGAACGTGCCTGAGTCGTCGAGATTCGGATCTAAGCTCGCGACGATGTCACCAGTTGATGCGTGTCTCGACGTCGCTGTCTGCGTATTGCTAGCCAGGGCGTGACTGCTCGCGCTGCCGTTTAGCTTGCTCTTCACCATCAGACCGCCGCCGTTGTCGGTGCCGTCTGTGCCTGTAGAGACCTTCTGCACGTACTTACGGCCTTTATAAAACCGGTACATCGTGTACGGCGGGTCCTCCATCGTCGTCGCCCGCTGCCGCGGCGCGCTCACGGTCACGCTCACCGTCTGCGGAGCGTGCGAGGATTCCCGTGGCGTCTCAACGCTCGTCGTCGTCGTGTTCGCGCTCGCGTTCACTGTCGACGAGGCTATCGCCGATGTGGAGGAGCTCACGTGCGAAGACGACGACGAAGTCAGCCACTCGTGACGCATCGCCTCGTCGGGGGTCATACGCTTCTTTGGATCCCACCTGTTAGTTTTAAGTGTTTGTTTAGTTTGCAACTCCCGATTAGAAAGTAAACTTCGTAAGATTCAGAATAAAATAACTTAGTAATTTCCATAAAGCAATTTGTCAACTGGCAACTTTAGACTTTCAAGGATCCCATAATGGCGAGGTTGATTTTGCCGACGTTTCGCATAACGGAATTTTCAAGTAATAAATCTACACGAGGATACGCATTGTGAAGAACTTACTCGAGGCATCTGCTGACAAAGTTTACGAAGAGCATGTCGGAACATCGAAGCGCTAGCGAGAGGTTCTTGCTGCCTGCCCACCTCTTCTTGCCCTTGCTGTTTGTCACGCATCGTGGACTTCCCTTCTGATCTGCAATTATTTTAAACCCGGTTCTTTGAATATTACCGTGCGCGGCACAAGTACTTTTATCTTCAGTAAGGGGGAAACGCATAACCTCTGCCTCCGGTTTCTACTACTCGTGGATATTAATAGCTTACCGAAGAAGAGCCTGCGACGAGTGGCGTGATTGATAATGTGTTCCGGCGGCAGACCAAGAACTTCCATAATACAGGCGAGCTGCTCTATCTCGTCTTCTCCGGGAAACAGCGGATACCCCGTGTACAACTCGGCCAAGATGCAGCCCAGGCTCCACATATCGATCGGCGTGCCGTAGGGAAGGCCGAGAATCACTTCCGGACTCCTGTAAAACCTCGACTGTATATACGTGTAAACGCGTTGATGACTATAACACGACGAGCCGAAATCGATGACTTTGATCGAGCTGCTCCCACGCTGCTTCAGCAGCACGTTTTCCTGCAACGGTAACAACAATGCGCATTAGATATGGCACTCGGAATTAAACTTAAATAAAACATAGCCCACCGGCGCTCTCGTTGGCGTTACATACCGGTTTCAAGTCGCAGTGAATAATGTTCTCTCGGTACAACAATCTCAGGCAGCTAATTAACGAATTGGCGAAACGGCGAATTAGGCTCAGGCTGAATCCTTGATAATTATTCTTTTTGATTAACTCGTACAGGTTCAAGCTGCAAAAAAATATAAAAAAAACATTGCTTGCTCGTTCAATAAAATCTCGTGGGTTGAGAGAGAGGTCCCTCTTATCTCGATCGCTCACCTCATTAATTCGAAACTGATGCACAGGTGATTCCTGAAGTAAAAATATTCTAGCATGTGTATCACATTGTGTTGAGAGTTCGCCTCCAAGTCCTTCTTTCTGAGGTGCTCCAAGATTCTCACCTCGATGAGAGCCTGATGGTGGAATCTCTTCTTGTTCCTGCGGGGACAGTGAAAGCCGTGTTTTTAAACGAAGAAACGACGCGGAAAAAGCGGACGCGTTCGCAAAAGTGCCGGATGTATCGGGGCATTATCCATTACGGACGCGTCGCCTTTTTCTTCGGTATCACCGCTCGCGATCTGAGTCATCCGCGAGATGAGTGTACTTCCGCGTACCTGATTATCTTGATGGCGATGTGCTGTCCCGTCTTGTGATCCAGCGCTCGGATCACTTGGCCGAAGCTCCCTTTACCGATCACCTCCAGGATCTCGTATCTGAAAGCACGCAAAATACGTACAATCTACACGCGCGCGACATAGAAGCAGGAGAGAAAGAAAGAGAACGTTTAGGAGAGACGTCAGTCCCGTTTGTCGTCGCGACGTATCTCCTTCGCGTGTCGGAAAAATTCATCGAGCATTTTTATTGCCGTTGCGCGATTTATTGCGAGTACCCCACGTGCGTCTGGGCACGGCACGCACGCAGCTCGCAATTTCTCCTCGCAAGAGCAACGACGCATGGAATGCACGCAAGATTCCATTGCTGCGCGATTTCCAGGTGCGCTTGGCGCAACAAACATCATGCGCGAGCGGATAATAATTAAGAGAGAAGAGGGAAAGTTGTGCCGAGGTTCGGCCGGGCTTACCTGTATGATATGTGATCGTGGAGGACCTTATTGTAACTGCCGTTCTCGTCGTCGTAGCCGCCGTTCTGCGAGGAGACCTCTTCGCCGTGGATTTTGTGGGCCGACAGACCCAGGTACCAGATCTCCGAGTACTTCTCGATCTCGGCGCGCTCGAATTCTGTTAGTCTGGAGCCATAAAATTTCACCGCTTCCTGAGGCGTCATGGGCAGTCTTGCGGCTATTTTTTTTTCCAAGGTAAAAATAACAAAAAAAATACATGAATTACATAAATCTCGAGCGGCTCGTAAGCCTTTTTTTTTTTTTTTTTTTTTTTTACTACAGTATCTTTGCAACGGTAAAGTCTACGCGTCTCGCCTGATTAATCTCGAGTATAGAGAGCTCTCAGTTTTTATTAAACCGTGTAAAGCTACGTATTTATTCGTTTGCGAAGTACGAACCAAGAACCGTCTTTTCGAGGAGCGATTAATAATATCTCTCGTACGTGCCGTAATCCTATTTGCCCGCAATTCAGCGTCGGCTTAACAGCATGCTCCGTACCACGCTTGAGTGTGCGTATCCGGCGTTTTAAATACGCAATTCGGCCGACGATACATTAAACGATAGCGCGGTACGGCACGCACCGTTTCGCTGAGTGTCGCGGCCGTATAAGGCATCGCGAATCTCGCGTAATCACGAAGATTCTCACGTACCATATACTTCGGGAGAAGCAGCGCTGATCGGTTCGTGGAGTGGCATATTGTGGATGTTGTTGCTCGTGCTGTTCGAATTGTTGGCATTATTGTTATCGGTCTTGTCCACTCGCGTCGGCTTGCTGTTGAAGAAAGACGGCAACTTCTGAAACAAATAAAGCAACTATTTTTACAAAACGGTTCAACAGACTCGCGACACTAATGCCGAAATAAAAAGCCGTAGCTCGCAGATTTATTTGCCCACGCGGGAATCACTATTTCGGTGCAAAACACGTCGAAATATAAGATCGATCGAGCCACCTACCGCTCGGCAAAGTTAAGTGAAATTTTTCCGAGGGAGAATTTTTGATTCTACGAAGGAGTCGCGTTCGATTAATTTTCACCGAAAGTCCTCCGAGGTGAAAAGAAAGTTGGGGGCCTTTTGAGGGAATTTCTCACCGTGCTGCATCGATACGTCAAACCCTCCGAAGTACCTTCCGTTGTATCGCGCCGTTTCTCCGGCGCAATTTTATCGACGCGAAGGAATAACACCGTAATTACCCCGCGCTCGCGTTTCGCGCTAAAATTGGCTTGGGTCCCTTCCGCGCCGGCTTTTCTTCGCGTCGTGAAAGTGGCGCGGTGGTATGATCTCTTAAAGAAAGTGGCACGCGCAGCGAATGCGCGTACGTGTCTTCGTGTGCGTGTGCGTGTGCGCGGCGACCCCCGATTTAACAAGTTTAATGACACCGTGATGCGACCCGGGCAATTATTTCCTCGCCGCCGCGAGAGAGCCGGTTGAAACGTTTCGTCGACGGAGCCCGACCCGACGCCTTTCCGTACGTCCAACAGCCAACCAAGGGCAGTCACCGGTCGTGAATGCCCCAGGAATGACAATCAGGCCTGTCGTTGTTCCCAAGCGTTTCGCGCGAGGTGGGTTTCTAGTCGCTCGTTAATTTCCCTCGCACGTCTTTCCGCGGATGTTAAATATTTATAGTCGAACGCCGGCAATCGATTTCGGGTATCGCTGCCAAGTCCGGTTGCCCGGCACCGGGAAGTGTATATTTACGGATAAATATCCTGACATAAGGTCCGCGGAACGTGCTTAATAGCGCGGCGATAAATTATCGCGGACAACGTATGGCCGTAGGTCAAACACCTCCTGAATCTACCGTTTTCTAGGGAATCGTACGAACGCGTCTCGCGCTTTCTTTCTTCGAAGCCCGTTTTACCTCGCGTGGCAAACCACACCGAGGGGGAAAAAAAAACAACGGATTTTCGTTCACTTGACGATTTACTCGCAAGATGCTGAAGTCGCGCGAATGAGAATACGTTTATTTTCGGCTTCCACGTATCTCGGAGGTAGACACGAGGTGGACAACCACGCTCACCTCGCTCTAGATGTGGCGCTGTTAACAGTATTTACGCGTGACGTTATGGGAAAGTATCGAAGTAACGAATGCACACCTCGCATGAATATTCAACAGCCTCGCCGTATCGCTCCGGGTGTTACCCGACGTTTACCTTCGACGTTGCGGCACCGTGAACGGCAAGGATTTTCCGCGCGCAAAGTACTCATCTCGCGATGTACCGAGATACGAGAGCCGAGGAGGTTTCCTTCCCGAGGCGCTCGTATCTCAATTAATGTTGATCACTTCGAATAGATCCCTTTTCGCGCGGGCGTTTGATCTACGAAGAAGCGCGAGCGGTGACAAAGAGCGACGCGATTCGGCGCCAACTGATCAGGCCTGGCCGGCAATTAAGGTCAGGCGAATGTTGGCATAAATTCCTATTAAAGGGTCGCGCGCCGGGACGGTCCTCGTCGCTCTTCTAGTTCTACATCACTTCGCGGTTACGCAATCCCGTTCGCGGGAGAGAACGCCTCGGCCGTCGGCCGATTCTATTCAGCCGCAGCTTTTGATCGATCGGCAAGATTTTCGCGAGCGCGTTTCAGAATACCCGGCTTCGAGATTAATTTTGCATGCGGCAAAATTTCCTGACTTTCCAATTGAAACTCGAGTCCGAGGAGCAGATTGCTCTCTCGCTCCGACCTGGTGTAATGAAAAATTATTATCGTCCGCTACACCGCTCGGACGGCGGATGCGTTTCGCGAGGGGGACGGTGGGGCCCGGCATAAATAAAAAAAAAAAAAAGTCGCGAGTGAATAACCGTCCAGAGGCCGCTCATATAAATTGTAATCTTACGTCCGCCTCGCCCGCTCCTAACCAATCTCTCGCGCTCTTCTCTCTTCCCTTCTCGCCCCTCATCTCCCGATGTGCCTGATCGATCGCAGCCTCTTGCACTCTCTCGTGCCTCCCTCTCTTCCTCGGTCGACCTACGGAGGCTGCTCGCCGCCAAGTTGCGACGCGACAGACCGAGGCGTGCTCGAGGCACGCATAAATAACACGCGAGATGAATCCACCGCTCGCCGGGCTCGCCGCGACCCTCGAAAATCCGCCGAAGAGATGAGAGAGGACCGAACGACCCCCGGGGACAACCTCCAGCGCGGTAACGAGGCGTTGCTCCGAAAAATAAGTCATCGCGGAAGAGCCTCGAAATTTTCAGAAGCCGCGCGCGGGCGAACGAGGGAGAAATTTCATCAAGGACGCACGAAGCGATTGCAAACGTTGGCTAGGCAAACCGTCGCGCTGTCCGGCGATCGCGCGGATAGATAGGCATGCACAATGACTCCCCGGTGTATCCCAGTTATGTTATGCGGTTTACCTTGTGACATCTCCTAGTCGCGGCCGCCTTTCTAATGCCGCGAGCGCGCGCGCCAACGCAGCTGGCCCGCCGCCGCGCGCCGATTACGTACCGCAGCAGCCGCGGTGGACCAAGTATCCTACGCATACTCTGATACGTGGGACTCGGGGCGGCACGTGGGCGACTCGATATCTCGGAAGCGCGACGCTGAGTGGAAACGTCACCACGTACGCAAGGGAGGAGCTCATTAACCCGCGATCGGTGCTCCGTTACGACGCGAGTGCTCCTCGAGAACGACTTAAATGGACGGCGGACGCGAAGCAGGCGCATTTTCACCGCGTGTGTAACGCTAATTGCCGCCGTATCGTATCGCCTATACGCTCGCACTTTTCCCTCCCGAGCATCGCGCGTTTCTTAGATTCCTCTCCGCGCGGCGTTACGCGCGAACGAGCGGACCGTTCGCGGAAGAGAGGCCTCGGCGGTCGAGCCCGAGGAACACGAACCCGGCGAGCCTCTTCGATTAATGCCTGGGCAAGGACCCAGCGGGACGTACGCGATGCACCTTGCGTATATGTACACAGCGGTGGATTGGATAAACAGGAATATCTCGTGCGGAAGCCGCTAGATACGCGTATCAGCATATATCACCCGCCCACGAGAGACGCGCGTTCGTAAAAGCCAGCGCGCAGCTGCGTCTTGTTTAATTCGGTAAACACGCAAATATTCGCGACGGAATTACGATTCAAAATCACTTGCGCGAAGATAACGGCGCGAATTGATGTTCCGCGCGGCCCCCGGCCACGGCAAACGCAAACATAAAACGAGTCTTTTCGCCATCGCTATTGCGAAAGGGGTCGCGGAGCGCGCGTGGCTCAAATAAAACCGCACAGCTTGCGATTGTCGTGAATGCGGCTCATTAAAACTTCCGGGTCAGCGAATCATTTCGGGTGGCCACGTGCGAAATGAAATTCCCGGCCAGCAGACCGGTCATTCGCAATTCCTCGAGCGGCAAATTGTCAATTAATCCTAATTATGCGAAATTAAGACAGCCCCACCACCGAACGAGTCGACGCAAACGATGCCATTTCATAGTCGAAAACGCCACCGCGATTCTGCCTCCTCGCTTCATACAATTTAATGACTTAGTCATAATTAACGTTCGATAATTCCAGTTACGTTATTTATTCGTGAGCTTCTCAGTCAGAAGTTAAATCAATTGATACTTGTAAATCTATTTCGATTTACATAATGCACGTATCTCGCGCGCATCGCGGCGCAAGTGCAGCTTCGATTCCTAATTAAAACTAATCGACGCGCGGAGAAGAAGGAAAATGGAAATAGGCAAACATTTCGACGGATGAAAGCTTCGCGAAGTAATTACTTTAGATCCATTCTATTTCATGTCAAACGAAGATTTCTTTGATGCTACCGCTATTGAGATTACCTGCCTGCGAGCGAGCTGTTCGAGTTACTTTTCCATAAACTAGAAAGTGTTTTTGTTACAGAGATGTGTACGCGATCTCTTGTTAATCGGGAAAGTGAAACTGCCTGCCAGGAAGCGTGATAAATCACCGGTTAATGCGTGCGTTAACGACTTAATTTCACCGCGGCTATTATTAGGATCCGAAATACACGTGAATCCTCGCGGGGATTTGGCGATTATTTGAACAGATGCGACTCGTAGCCCTATGATTTGGCACGGCATCAATTTGCGACTCTCGTCGATTCCACTGCTCTCGCAGAGAATCTCGGCACACTTCGTCGGGACGCTATTAGACGAATATAAAATCGAGGCGCGCCAGTGTTATTTAGACGTTCTAGAATTTAGACCGAGCCGGGTCGGGTCCACTTAAATCATCAAAGCGAATTCCGCGTTCGACGTTCCCCGGTTCAGAAAATATTCGCAATTAAATCGCAGTTATTAACAGCCGGCGAGTATTTATCGAGGAGAAAGTATTCGCGAGTAAATTCTCCAGTTGGAATAGCGCTTAAAGCCGATTTGTCGAATAAACATATGAAAACCTGAAACGGGAAATACGTTCTATATTTATCGTGCAAATTAATCCGCGCTGCGCGGGGAAAGATTGAAAGATCCTTTTAGCGGACCGAAGAGTTCCTTACGTACGACCGAACTGGACTCTGACGTGCTCGAGCGATCCTTGAACTTACCGTTAGTATTTTAATTACGAGATCCGTCACGCGTTATTTCTAATGCGCCTGTAATACGCCGACCTCCCCCCTATCTCGGTGTAATTACCGATTTACCCGGAGGATTTACAAGCACCGTCTTACCGTTGCCGGTTCTGTTAAAATGCAATAATGAGTTTAAAAAGCCGCTCGATATCCTCCCGATGAAAAGGTCAGATATGCGAACTCCTGAAAAACATTATCTCCGACCGCCTCCCCGATCGCTATCTACGCGTGTAACTTGTTGCTTTCGTTTCGCTTAAATCAGAGATAAGATTAAATCGCTAATCAGCCTTCCCCTCGACTCGCGCCGATCGCACGGGAGAAGCTCGACGCTGCAAAGCGTGCCGGTCGTATCAGCGAAAGCGAACGATATCGCCCCCTCGCACTTTCCGGTTTTTTCCCCACCACGGGTTTCTCTCTTTCGCTCGCGCGGAGCCCGGCCTAGAAGCGTAGCGAGGAAGACACCGAATGACATCCTCCAACGCTATCATTGACACACTTGCCAAACCGACCCCGCAGCTAACGTGGCCGTCGTCGCGGATTCGCTTCGGTCGTCCCGATCGAAAGTTACGGAACGGCACCTACGCGCACATCCTGGCCGAGATTACGTAAGTGACTTTGCACGCCGGCATCGCTTCCTTTTTCCGAACGGGCAAAAGGAGCGCAACCGGTATTTTCCTCTCGGCACTCGCCCCGGCGGATGTGCATTTCATAATTGCGTAACGGGGCCGGTGATAAAAAACGCGCGCACACGTAGGATGCGATCGACGGGGATCTCTCCCCGGAATGATTAGAGATCGCGCGCGTAATCGGCCGCTCGGACCGCTGATCGATCCGCCGGCATTAGCACGATGACGTCGAGGCCTTTAATAATAATCAACGACTCGTGAAACCAGAGCTCGAAGTGGCTTTGTAATTGGGCACTCCTCCGAGCCGTTCGAATTCGTAAGAAAACGTACAGTCGAGCACGCATGCACAAGTATACGCCATTCGTTGCATAACGCTTCTCGAGGATATCGCCGCGTTGCGATTCGACGGAATACGGCTTTCCGAGAAACTCTTTTTATCTCCCGCGTCAAATTATGAGCGGGTTATTTATATGCGAGAGCGCGCGTTTGTCACGACCGCTCGATAAAACCTGAATTATCGCGAATATTGTACTTTGAAATGTTATTATTAATTTTAATTTTTCTTTTGATGTTACAATCGCCTGCTGTATCGTAAACTCCGCCGCTGCGCACTGTTCGGAGAGTCGCATGGTTTTTTTTTACAATATTAAGAACGAACGTTAGCGCTCCTTTTTTTTAAAATATGTAATAAATAAGATTAATTTTATTTTTTCAATGAATGTGAGGTTTCACCCGTCAGGGATAGCAAATTTGTAAAAAAAAAAAAAAATAAAATAATTATAACTGTCCTGCAATAACGCAATAAAAGAAACAATCGTTTTTTCCGCGGTGCATTAGTAAAGCACGCTATTGACATGCGCATATGGCAGGTACTGTTAATTGCGGGCGTTGCGTTGATTTGCACACATTTACGAGGCAAACGACACCCACGTTTCAATCGCGGACGGGATCACGTTCTGATAAACGCGATATTGTGCAAATTCCTCTAACCGAAATTCACGCTTTCGCCCGCAGATAAACAGAATTTGATTTATTCATGTAAAACACGCGAACGCACCCGAGATCGGCGTAAATCGGAACAAAAGCTTCGCGCTAGGCGGAACAGACGACGGGAGAAAGAGATCCTCGTCGAGAGGCGCGGAAAACGCGGCCACGGCGCCAATATTTACGTGGCCTATAAACTTATTTGTACGCTGTTTTATCATTTTAAACGATTCTGGCCGGGCGAGATCGGCAATTTCGCGTTCACGGATGAAGACCGGCAATTTCTCCGAGAGGAATAACAATGCCGTCGAGGGAGATGAGGTCGGCGGACTTGATAGCGTCGCCGATCAGCGTCGTGCTTCTCTTTCTCTCTCTCTTTCTTTTTCTCTTTCTAATAGGACTGAAACTGACCTCAAAATAAAACCTGCTAGAAAACACCGCGGGACTCGCGAGGAGGCTTCGCTACTTTTTACGCGCGCTCACGGCGCTCGTTTCGAATAAATAAACTGGTTTCGGAGTTCCGGCTCTCCCCGTCCTTTTTCGTTCAACTTAGCGGACGCGCGGGCTGAAAAATCACGCGAAACGAGACGAGACGGGACGGGAGCACCTTAATAAGGCAGCGAAACCTTTTTACACGTATATGGCAATGATTAGACTGAGCGGGCGTTCCCTTTTCTTCTCCGCGTTAATCGGCAAGTGTCCCACCTCGGGCATCTATAAATGATTTACGAAGAATGCCTCCTTCCGACTAACTAGCCGTCGGAACCAGTTTGAGAGAGATAAAATTTTAATGTCAGATTAGAGACGGCGGGTATCCCCATTTCTCCGCGCGTCCCACTTTTATCCGATTGATGATTAAGCGAACGATTGACCCGTGAGGAACAACGGGCTCCTTCGATCGCGGCGCGTTCGCGGAATCGCGAGGTGGTTTTTATTACAATTTCCCTCCCGCTCCCTCGCCAGCGCATCCCGCGGACAATGGAAACTGGAAAGACAATCGAACGGTCAAGCCCGTGGAAACCTTTCATCGCTTAACAACTTCTGGTGTATTGAAATTCAATCGCATGCCGCACCGCGAAGGGGACACCTTTGTCGCTCGCGACGTAGGCCGTGGCAAACACAATTTCCGCCTTCGAGCATAGATTCGACCGTGCCACCGTTCCTCGATCGTCGTCTTCGACGGTACAACCGACCGGTCGGGAAGCAATTATTTCGCCGGGATTTATCACCTGTCGTACTCCACGTGTTCGCGCCGCGAGGAGATCGCATTTCGAGCGCGTCGCGAATTCCTCGCACGGCGAATCTCTTACTCGCGACTAGAAAGAAAATACCTGAGCTATTATAAAAACAAGATAAGATCCTTTCTCTTCCGAAAGTTTCAGCGTTAATTAAAATTGTAATGACAAAGTCGATAATTAATGCTGCTGTATTATAATTAACGACATACACGAGCGCGGTAGAAAACCAGAAGAATTTTTCCTGAAATTAGTATTCGTCGTTTTTTTTCTTTCTTTTTTTTTACGAGAAACTTGGGCGGATGTTGCCGGATGTGGATTACGAACTCGCGAAGGAAAAGTCGCACACGGCCTTCTTGTACACGTGAAGCGCGTCACGTGTTTGGGGCACACACGTGTGACGCGATCGCGGGATTCAATGGAGCTGTCGTCCGTTGCAGCTAACACGCGTAACGTGCGTGTGAGTGCACACGCACGAGAATATCGGCTGCCCAAACAAGCTTTCTCCGTCACCGGAGAGGCTCCCTTTAGAATCCCTCAAAGTCTTACGAGCGTGCGGTTTACGCGAGATCGAGTGAACGCAGCTGCGAGAAATGAAGCCGGCCGAGGAACGAACCGAAAAGTTTCATAAACGATTCACGCTCGAAATTTCAACCGCGGAAAAAAATAAAGAAAAAAAAAACCAACAAAAAAAAAAAAAAGAAACGAGAAGAGAGAAACGAGCCGTCATTCTTTTCCTCCGCCGACACCTCTCGAACATACGCCGGCGCACCTGCAATTTACGACCTTAATGCTTTCCGAGGCCTGCGCGGAGGCTCTTCCTTAGGAAATTGTTTATTGTGCTGGCAAGCAGCTGGGGAACGTTTATTGGATAAAGATTCTTATGCAAATATTCAATTTACATCTTCGCGCCGCGAGCCATTATCGGGAAGTGGTTTCCTCGGCGTGACTACTGTATTACAATGGTAATTGCCGCGAAGAACACATCGGCGACCGATTACTTTCCTCGATTAATCGCGCGAGCCGGCTGATACTTTATTACTCGTGGTTAATTACTTGAATTTAATCTCGACGGCGGATCGCGATAATTATCCACAAGGCTTCGCCTCGAACGATCGCTTAATACGATAAAACATTAGCATGGCGTTTAGTTCGGTGCCCACGCCGGCTAAGTCCACCCGACCAAAGGCGAAAAGTCGACTTACGGCAGCGGGATGATACATTTACGTAACGATTACAAACAATGACTCGCCCATGCAAGAAATATAGAGCCAAGGCTGGTCGCCTTGACACACAGCGGAACACGCTCAACCTCAGAAAACCGGAAAACGCTAATCGCCCGGCGTCGGCCGATGCGTTTTGCAACGGCACCTTGGAGTAACGCTAAAGCTGCAACCGCACCGCGACAATTTTTTCCATTAAATACAACAGTATACACCGGGTAACACAGGATCGTTGTCGCGAAAGCACGCTAACGGAGTAAGCAGCGAACACCTGACAGGAAAAAAAAAAAGAAAAAATTTCTTTTATTAGCTCCCTGGTCTGCATATTACGACCGCCGTTGCGGGATAAAGTTTTGTCTTTAAGAAGACAGCAGTCGGCTTAAAATAAATATCCGAGAGGATTAAAAATAATTTTTTTTTATCGCCCGATAAATATTATCTGCAACAGCTAACGAGCGTCTCGCGTCCTTCCTCACTTTCTAAACGCAAGATAATCTTTTTTTTTTTTCTTTTTTTCTTTTTAACATGCGCGCGTGAAAAATCATTGAAACGCGTTGTCCGAAGGAAATTTCGAATTCAAGGTGTCGCAAGTAAAATATAGACACACTTCCACGGCGCGCAGTCTACCCAACGTGCACCGCACGTGTCGTGCATTAGACGCGCGTAGTGCGTATAAAACGTTTACGACGGCGTATTTTTCCGCGAGCGTTCCGAATACCGGCGGCCAGCTGTTTAGCGATCTATACGCGACGCAGTGGATCGCATTTAAATGCTGTCGAACGGGTCGCGGAGGGATCCCGCAATTTTCTCGTGTGAGAATCGCGCGTTTACATCGATCGGCCGGCCTCAAGGAGAAGCATATCCAAGAAAGGAACACGTCGCGCGTCGAATATTGGCCTTCGAGATAAAACGGCTTGAAAGAATTGAGTATCCAGCGATGAATACTGCAAGGAGAAAATTGATCGGCCGCTTCGTCGAAGTTATCAATTAGTCATGCGTTCGATGGACCGCGAAATTCGTCGCGAAAATACACCTCGCGTGTAACAAGGCCGTAATATAAATTAATAAGCGCGTTTCCAAGTGTAACTAACGGGCACTCGAGAGCCCGTCACCGTCGCGCCGATTCATTAAAAGTTTCTCTCGTTACCGAGTTATTAATTGTAAACTCCGTATCGGTCGTGCGGCGGCGTCGTCAGCTTCGAAACGAAGTCGCGAATCATTTATTGCGATTCTTATCAGATAAGCATGGACCAAAATGAAAATTCTCGTCACGGCGAGCGGTAACGCGTTGCGGTATACGCGGGAGAAATTTGTTCTTAATTTTCTACGGCACAGGTCTATTCGAGACACAATTGCGACGTGAAAATTTATAACCGATTCGAGTAAATCTGATTACCAGGCGCGGATCGTCAGCGTCGCGCGCGTGCCTCATCTCTTTGAGAGAAGTCCTCGGGATTCCAAGTGCATTATCCACGATTGATGCACGAGCATCTCGTTAACATTCGCGCGCATACGCTGTCGCAGTCGTGCCGTATAACTCGGTGCTGGACACGCGAAGGAGTCGCGCCGCGTGTCGCATACGTTACGCACGATTTTACGGCGGAAGTCACGTGACAGCCGCTCGCACGGCCGACCGGAAGGGAGTCCGCCCGCCGCCGATCGACGAGAAGGGAACCGGAGGGGTCCACGGGGCTCCGTTACGTAAGAGAGACGGAGAAAACGCGCCGCCGCGTAACGGCGGCCCTGACTTATTATCAGCCTTTAACGATCGGGAATCGCCAGCGAATCGTCAGAACGGTTCCATTAACCCTCGGCGTGATCCCTTCGACGCTAACGGGACACGCGTGACCCGAACATTTCTTCGGTGCAAGATGGAACGATATTAATACCAACGGCCCGACGGCTACTTCTGGTTCCCGCCGCGTTTCTTCTCGCTCCGCGATACCGGGAACGATAACGCGGCTATCGCGCACGGAGTCCGCGATCGCGATAAGCGATAATTAAGGCTATAACCGAGAAGTTAATACTCTCTTTTTCTTTTTTTATTTGGGTAGGAGAATAAAGTTGTAATAATTTACTGATCAAGGTTTCCAACTGGTTCACGTGAGATCTACGACGGTCCGATAAATCAGATAAGTCGATTCCCGCAGAAGACAAAAGATTTTTTTTTTTTTTTTTTTAGTGAAACAGTACCTAATGTAATCGGTAGTAGAAAGTCCATCTGCAATTCGCGCGCGCGTTAGCGTGATCTCCGAGAGCGAGAAAAGAAATCGTATTCAGCGGTGTTTCTTCACGAGTTTCGACAGCGCTAACCAATTATTACGGCATACACGTGTTAAGATGCAAAATTAAAAACATTTAGACAAAGAATTATGAAGAAACTCTCCCGCGAGAAATGCCAAAGGAATCAGCAGTTAGAATTAAAATCGTGTAAAATTGTAAAAAAAAAAAAAAAAAAAATGGAATTAAAAATTATTTTTAATTAACAACGCGGAGCCACTTTGCTTTTATTTTCCAAAAGATCGGGCGTGGGTGCGCGAGGACTCGTCGAGCTCACTTCGGATTCGGCCTAGCTCACCGTGTTGGTGAACGGACCAGGTACACAAAGACAATTTTGCTGATATCCAAAACCGGTTATCTCGCCGCGCGTCCGCTCGGTCGCTACGACGACGACGCTACTGCTACAGTTCATCGTCCTTTTGTCGCCGCGGCCGACGCACACTCGCGAATGCCCTTGTCTCCGGCAAGCGTACGCGCGAATACGTGCCTCGCACTCACACGCCGACACGTCGATAACGCGAAGGCCCGGTAAACCCCCCCGGTGGTCTTATAATTGAACCGGCTAATGAATATTTATACCCCCGTTGACCGATTATACGGCCCGGCTGAAAGCGTGTTCGCGCATCGCGGTAACGCTCGCGCCGATCGTGGATCATTAGAAATTTAAACGTCGGGAATTAGCCGCGGCCCGTCCTCGTTACGGCCGGATTGGATTTCGTGGCTCGGAGCGACGGGCGAGAGAATAAGGCAATTACAAGCGCGGGCCGCCCGGTGTTTCGCGGGGAAAGGTATTATCCCAGCCGCCGCGCTCCGACAATCTTCGCTCCGCCGCGCGAATGTACACCCGCGATGGTTTCCCTCGGTCTCATTATCTCTTTGGAGACTCACGACGAGACCTCCCCTCGATCTCTAAGCGTGCACCCAAGCGCGACCCGCGGCCACGTCGATATATAAGCTCCGAAATCAATGAGGTGATAACGCGGGGCGCGATAGTGGGATTCTAGGTCGCGATCGATGCACAAAACCGGTATGTATTAATGTCGCTCTCCCGGGCCGGACAATTGCCGTTAATTGTGACTGCGGTGTACACGAGTTCTCATTATCATCGTCACCCACATACCGGCGCAGAGGTTGCGCGCGCGTTTACCAACGTCGAGCTTATAATCGTACAGATAAACGGATATCTCCATTAGCATAGTAGTAACCATCCGAGACCCACATATGCGCGGAGTCAAAGTGCGTATGGAGATAACGGTACATCGCGCACGTGCGCATCGGGGAGAAGAGACGCCTGGGCTGAGCTATGCGGTTTCCGCGTAGCCGGTGATGGAGATTCGACAAAGCAATCGGTACGCAGATAATCAGACTATCGCTCTCTGTGCAGCGCTAGCAAGCGCAAAGATATATCTTCATATCGAACGTGGTCCGGTTGCGTCTAGCGAAAAGTCTCGCGTTGACGCGTGCTCGATTCTTATAAAAGTCACATTCGCCGTGAGACATAAATCAGACATAAATAAGAAATACCGAGGAGAAGAATAATAAAATAATAATTTGAGATTTTAGAGAAAAATGTCACGTCGTCGAGTGCATTTTCCACCGCGGCAAATCGCTTCGTATAGAAAGCGAAGATATATTTCATGCCTCGCGGCAGCGTGACGCCCGCAAGTGAGTTGTAACGAACGCAGACGACGGCGCCGATTGTTTCGCGGTGGCACAAAGGCGTCGCATTGTCTTCCGTTTAGTGAGTACGATCGCGGCGGGGATAATTGTCAAACGAGGGAGAGAGGGAATCGCGTCTCAATTCCTGCCTGATTGCGAGTCTTGATATTTATCCGCCGTCGAGCCCTCCTGGCACGAGTGCGCGCCAAGTAAATTATAGGACGGAGATGAGAATATTGTATTAACAATAGGATATAAGTGTCACGTGCGTTACGCAACAACGGCGCGGTGAGAGAAGAGAACAGGCGAGTACAGTTTCTCTCGAGGAGCACACGACACCCAGGCTTGTCCCACTTGAAGTCGTATTTAACCGCACGACTGCAATTTCGTCAGCACTCGATAAAATTATTGCCTCGAAATGGATCTCTTTAGCGAGCGCGCGAGCTCCGCCGGCGAACAAACGCGCGGCGTAATAAGGACGACCCTCGGGGGTGCCGATATTAGTCGCGATTTCTCTCTTGCTCGCTCTCGGTTCTCGCACTCTAGTGGAGCAGGAAAGCGACTTCGCCCTGGAAGACAAACTGGCCTCGTGAGTTAAATGGAGAATCCCGCGACTCTCGCCCGCTAATTCCCGGCGTTGTATTACTTTCCCCTAGGATCGTTAACATCGCGGGGTAACCCGCACGTATTTATGCTATCGCGAAATCCGAGACACAATGCGAGACGATCGGGTTACGTGTGCGCCGCATCGTGCACGGTTGTGATTCTCGCTAAGGCCTCTTACGGTCGCATGACGTGCGCGCGTAAGGCGGCGCGTTAATGTAACAACAAGCAGCCACGCGGCATTGTCAACCTACGTATCGGAATCCTTGATGCTCGCATTCAACGCAGCCAAATTGCAAACAATCGGCCGCCTCCGACGTCAAAGCTTGCGTCGTAAAAGAACCGCGGATTTAATTAGCGCTCGCATACGTGCAACGAGCGAGAAAGAGAGAAAGAGGAGGAATACTATTTTCGTATCCGTTTGCAATACCGTTTTTGGATCGCCCGAAATTAAAGACTCGCGTATATACAAATCGCAAATCCACGGATACCCCTCCGGGGGAAACAAAGCGAAACGAAATGGTCCAATAAATATTGCCGGCAATTTAATTATTGTGCATCGCGTGAAACGATATAAAATAACGAAAGTTATTTGCCGAGCGATATGTGAAATTTCCTCGCGAAAATAAATAGAGTTCCTTGATGAATCGTTGATTAACGGATTTAATTTCTGTTATCGCGGGAAGGGAAAACTTTATCGATGCTCAATTACGAGTCGATATTTAGTCTGGATCGTCATAAATAATAGATAATAAAAAAAAAAAAAAAAAAAACTGTTACGTCGACGCGATAAAATTATATTTTTATTCGCATTACGAATACGACGGAATCCGTGGTCGAATGTATCGCTTTTATATCCTCCAAACTTGGGCAACCTCTAATTGCAATTAGAATGATCGCCGGTATCAGCGATAGACGACGTGCGTCAGCGATCAACTCGAAACAATTGCTGATGTGCAAACATTATCGGAGCAAGTTGCACACGCAATTATATATAACACGTAAACAACCAGGCGAGTTTTTTTTTCGTTCGATTTGAAAGAGCGAACACGGCATTTAATTCGGGGCTAAACTGCATTGACGTTAAAACGCACCCGTAAATAACTGAATTACCTCAACAACGTTCAAATTAATAGATGAAATTATCTCCCGAATGTCAGGAGATTTCGATTTCGATCGCTGCGAGAGTTACGCAGTCTACGATTAAAGTCTTGGAAAGCAACTCGACGAGTCGAGTATAAATCATGACGAGAACGAGAATATCTCGGGTGTTTTACATAAGTATCCACAGCGCGTGATATTCCGCATGCACTAATTAGATTACAACGTGAAATATTGGATTACTAGTTGTGCGACTTCTGCCGGTGTGTTAACACGTAAAAGTCGCAGGGGAAAAAAAACGATTTCACAACCAGAAGGTTAAAGAAATGCGGACTAAAATTACAGAGCGGTACGCCTACGGGCCCGGCTATTTTTCCGATCGGCTAGTATTTACGGGTTTATCTTTATTGCGCCACGCACGCCGCCCGATGTCTCGCAAAAGACGTGACTCACATCTCGTCTCTCCGGAAAGGGCACCGCGCGAAGCCGTCCATACCGAAGAGATCCCTCCGGACCCCGCTAAAGAAAAAAAAAAAAAACTTTCGTAATTGACCTATCCCTCGCACGATTCTGCCGATCAATATCTATTATCAATATTCGATTATTGCCAGCGCTATTAATATCGTTATTCGCCGGAGAGCTGGTCGGTGCACGTAAATTATTGACGCGAGCGAGAAATAGTTTTGACATTATCCGCGGGATCCGCGGTAACGACCGTGGCGATTAAAAGAACGCCCGGGAGGGACGAAGGAAACAACGGCACGGGTAAAATCGTCGTAAAAGCCGCGTAAATTACTCCATCGAGCGTGCGCGTCAAATCCGCGCCTCGAGTCGGCGGACTAATGAGCGCTTTCGTTTCGCAAAATGACGGTACAAGCCGCGCGTGGGGCGAACACAGTCGGCTTTCGCGCCCCAGCGCAATTGCACAAGCTTGATACAACAATTAGCTGCAAAATCCAGCGCGTTGGACTTTCTAAATTCACGTATACGAATTGGCCCGAAAGTGCTCGATAAACCGCGGCGCGGTGCACTCGCATCGCGTGCGGCGAGTTAACGGTGAGGCTGCATTTTTCTGCGCCTCATCACGGAGAGGTGCGCGCGGACGTAAGCGCATTAAACACGCGGCAACAATCCGCGGGAGGAAAAAAGAAAGGGGGAAAAAAAAAAAAAGAAAAAAACCCGCGCACCAGGTTGTTGTCTCGCTCATGTATCCGCGCGAATCGCCGCTGAAAACCGCGGACGTGCATGAAAGAACCGCGTCGAGTTGCGCAAGGAAATCCGATCGTCTCGGTCACGTAATGGACTCGCGAAAAAAAAAAGAAAAAAAAGGGTGCCCAGGCATTAAGGGAGACAAACGATGGTGACGTGGCGATTTGTCCCACGGAGGTGTAAGAAATTAACGTAGCGGCGGAATCGAGGCCACGTAATGACAGCTCGGGGCATACAGATTAACCGTCATCGGTCGCGGCGGAAAGCAAACTTTTTTTATCTGGTTAATGAGCGTTTGGTGTGTGGCAATTAATAATGCGCGTGGACGAAGCGATGATTGCTTTGCTGGCAACGACATCGGTATCGCGTACACGTTGATTACATCGCCAATTAATGTCTCCCGCGGAATAAACGTTGATTTGCAAATAAAATAAAACAGAGGAAAGCCCAGAGGGCGAAATACGATACTCTACTTTGCAGTAGTTCGATTTGTACTCGAGCAAGTTAATCTTCGTTAAAACTAACGATTAAAACTTCGTTAAGATATCCGTTTCACTTCAAAGAAGGTTCTAATTATTTCGTGATTGTCCCGGGGCCGATAATACGCCGCGATTCCATCCGGTCGTTTAAAGCGCTGGAGGATGACGGAATCGCGAGAAATTGATACCGTTTCGGCTTTCTCGAAACGACAGCGGGACAAGACAATCGTGGTGCGCTCACGTCAAAGCGCACAATTTATCGCAACCTAACAGGTAAACCGACGGCCAACAATTTTCAATTAGTTCCATCCGAGTAGCGTCGCGGACGAGCCCCGGCCATTTCCTTCCCGTCCCGTAAATTTCCTCGTAAAACCGTTAAACAAAAGTCGCGATGAGCCCGCGAGTCTCGTTGCGATCCGGCGCCGATAACGAGTTCCACTCTATAAATTTATGTGGACACTCGATAAACGTACATGGTCGTTGACGCGCCGGCACAATTTTCCTCGTTAACAATAGCCAATAAAATCCTACGTGCGACCCGCGACCTGATAAGAGTCAGCTAGCCGTGTGAATGACTCGCGGTCACTTCGTCGAAATCGAGGGTCCATTTTTTTACTCCCGAGCTTTTCGTTTCGCTTTTGCGTCGCCGGCGTTCTCCAAACAAAAGCGCCAAAGCGACAGCACAAAATCTCGCGAATGTTTTTTTCTTTCTTTCTTTTTTCTCCTCCCATTTACATCACAGTTACTTGGAAAAACTTTGTAAAAAAAAAAAAAAAAAAGCATCGGACGCGACGCTAAAAATTTCGCGAGCGCTTTCGACGGATCGGCGGGCCTCTTTGTCATGCGAACGGCGTAGACACGGCTCTTCTTTTATGCGACAGAAGCAGAAGTAGAGCTAAACTGCGAACGGTACTCCGCGCCGCGTCCAATAAGTCATGCACTGAATAATGTCGTGTGTCTGTGCGAGGCGCGCACACAGGCCCGGGATATATCGCCAGGACGGAAAGGCTGGGCCGATTCCACGCGCGCGGGGCCCACCCCGTTCGCGTGTTGCGCGAGCTGGATTAATGGGCAATAAATTCATGCGCGGGACCGGTTAATTATCCAAGTCATCTACGGGGCCCCCGGGATGACGTATCGTCCGGCCACGATCAATACGCGGAGATCTCCGCGCTCCTTTCCAGGGATCGCGGCACTGCAGACTTACCTCGTGAGATACAGGGTTGTTTTTATTACGGCCGGTGTTGGATGCGTTATTAATGGAGGAGAGCGTGGTGAGGGTCGCCGTGCCGACGCCACCGACGGTTTTCTCGCTGACCTTCGTACCAGCACCGCCGACATCCTTGTGCAACGTTCCAGGACTCTGTAATCAGAAAGAACGAGCGTTAGTTATGGCGCGTCGGGTGCAACTCGCTAAATAACTGAAGAATCAATTCTCGGGGCTGCCGTGGGTTCGCCACGTCACACCGATTTTAGTCGTACCTCATCTCACCGTAAACTCTTTATAAAAATAAAGCCTCGTCTATAAAAATAGCAGAATATAGTTGAAACAGAAACTAGATCTCGTCGACTACACGTTGAATCTCTTAATGAGCACCGTGTCCCGGGTGTATCTTTCGTTTCAAACTCTTGCGAAATTATTTATCGCATTCGCACTTGAAGAAACAATTACCAACCAGCCGACCCACATCTTCTCGACGAGACACATTAAGGTCACCGCGAAGTTTAAATAAGAACTAATCGTTTTACATCTTCTCGCGTTACGTTCCGCTATCTCGGCAGCCTTCGCTACGCTTAATTATTTCGACAATTCGCCCAGGCTGACGAGATATCATTTCTGCCCGCCCGTTCTCGCCTACCGCGAGCCTCCGTGGTGTTCTCTCGTTTCTCCTTTCTCGTCCATGGACCAAACACGCGACCAGGCAATCGGAGACAAAGCGTTAACGTGGGTGGCTCCGGGCTTCGCAAGCCGATCCCCGCGTGTCGGTGTTGACGGGACACGTGTGCGGATGCGCATTGCTGCACGTGTGCGTGCCGCGAGCGCACGTCCGCGATATGCCGCTGATAAGTGCGTCGAAGAAATGACGCCGCGGGCGATTACGATTCTGACGCTGAGCTCTCGTTCATCGTGTGACTCTCCCCGATGGAATCTTGACTCCGGTGTCTTGATACCCGGTAATAAATATCCTGCGGCTTTGTTTCCCGTTGAAACCTTTTTTTTCTTTCTTTTTTTTTCCTTTCATCAATTTTTTTATTTATTTATTTTTTTTTTTTTTTATATTTAGACTTTAAAATTACAGTGCGTTATATTTGATTTATTTTATGACTTTTAACCGCTTGATTTTGGGAGCTGCGTGGCGATATTTTCACGAAACAGAACCAGGCTACTGGAACGTGAACACGCGAAAAAATATCGACGTCCCGCGTCGCGACGCGCTTTTACGTATAAATAACGCGTGCACGGGGAACGGAAAATCGACGATTATCACGGCCTGTCGAGGGGAACAATCGTACGGCTGAGGACGGCTCCGTTTTGCAAAACAATGTAAGAATAATTAAAGCTCACGTCTCGTTAGTATCGGACAATGAAGCGCGATAGATTCGCCTCGCTGCAAATGTGGCACGACGACGCGTGTGGAAATCGCCGTAGCTGGCGATCAAAGTTATGAATCATTTTGTAAAAATGTATCTCGCATAAAACCGGCAAGCGGATAATTTTTTTCGCGCTGTATTTATTCCGAGTTCTTCCTCTCAACTTGCAAAAAAAAAAAGAAAAAAAAAGGAGCAACGCAACCACCACGTAGCTCACGACGAGAATTAACTGTAAGCCCGTAACGGTTCAAAGGCGGCGCACTCATTACGTACGATTTATAATTCTCCATCGGGATCTACGTTTATAAATGGTGCAGTGACCCCCGCGGCTAATGCGCAGTGACAGAAATCGATGGTATTCTTAGGCCGGCGAGTCCGCCCCTAATTATACGCGGGTCTATAATTATATATCGATGTTTAATTGAAGAGAGCGACCCTGGACCACGGAGGGAAAAACGACGGGCGTTGCATAAGAAACGCGGTCAAGAACCTACGCGATCGCATCGAACGTGATGGCCCGACCCTGTCGCAGGCACTTTGTCAGCTTTCTGCCCGACAACGGAAAATAGGTCCCGACAGCTTAGACTTCCATCTGAACGGGCGCGGTGCCGAGATTCGTGTCGCTAAAGGAAATTCCAATTAGCGAACTCTCGACTGGGGCCACCTCTGGGCTTATCGAAGTGAGGCCAACGGTGGCTTCAAACTTGCACGCTAAATTAAATCCATAAAACTTCCGCGGCGTTATATAAATAATTTATATCACCGCTAATATCGTTGCGTACGCGGCCGGAAAAAAAGGGAGCCGTGGCGCGCCTAAGCCCGTGCTCCTACATTTGCATCTACGCACGCGCGTTCACTTGTGAAATGAATAAGACTCGCGTATCGTGCTACGCAAGCTTTGTTTAATCTCGACACAGGGGTAAGGTAATCAGAAACCGAAAACCGTATGTACCGTAAGCAAGTCTGCTTCTCTGTTGATTAAGCCCCGGAGCTCGTCTCGGCGGTGAGCTGGCCTTCTCAAATTATCGATCTTGTCCGCTTCAGTTAACTTTGCACGGGGACGGGTAAATTTCACGGTTATACGATATTAAGAGTTTGGATAAACAATAAATGAACCGTGTATACGCGTTACGTAGCCGCCGCCGGAGTTTCCTGTTCCCCGTTAACGAGTAAGTCATTTTAATGCTAAATGTGCGGGTCGGTGTATGTACAAATCGGCGACATGGGCGGAACAGGAAGTCACGGGGAAATGGGAAGAGGAGGAAGGTGGTGGGTTCGTTAGACCTGCCGGTTCGTACCATTGTCAATGTCACATAGGTGGACAACCTTGTGTCACTGTACGAATGGCAGGTCAATGTACGTGTCCACGCAACGGTACATGCCTCATTTCAACAAAATCGATATCAACACGAGGTCGAAAGCCGCCGATTGCACGCAGCAAACGTTTCCCTTCCGGCAATTTTATCTTTTTTTTTTTTTAACAACAGTATTTAATCTCTTTTATCCTTACCACTCGATGATTAACTCGCGCGACAGATGGCCGAATTTTCCGTCTGCACGAATTACGGGAAACCGCTGATACCTGAGGTCGATTCTCTCCGCCGGCTTTAATGGACAAGGAGGGCCTCTCGAGCAACGCGAATGGAAAAAGTTGGACCCTCGAGAGAAGAGAATCACGAACGGATATATATCGGGGCAAAAAGCGTAAGGGAAGCGTGGAGGAGAGGAGAAACAGGAAGGCGTAAAAGGGAGAGAGAGCTTAAATTTCAGTAACTGAATGCGTGAGAAATATAAGGGCCTCGCTAGTTCTATTTAGATTATCCACATAATGCATGACTGATGTAGTCCCCGCAGAGCGAGAGACGACGGTACAAAACCTCGTCGAGAATTCTTTTGTAGCGAGCAGGAAGCGCACGAAAGAGGGATAAATTTAGAGTCTCACTGTATCATAACGTCGTGAGATGTCCTACTTTAGATTACTCGCGAGATGAATACCGGCAAAGATAAATTATAGAAAAAACCTATAATGATCATCACGAGAAGTTAAAAGAAATTATTATTTTTTTTTATTTTTAGAAGACTTGCCATCCAGTCAGTTTATTTCGTAGACAGAGCTCACTTTTATTGCACGTAAAATATATTTTTTTTTTTTTTTTGGGAGGAAAAGCGAGGCTCTCTTTAGTGACTAAAAAGAATTGACAAATGAGTGAGTAATCGCGATATTATCTGAACACGGGCGAACGTGTCACACGGGGCAAAACGCGTCCGCATATAAATCGCGGCGGGCAGGAAGAAAAGCGGAGAAAAAGAGACGCGATAAAGTTGGACATTCTCTCATCCAGCGGCGGCACCCTATCATTACGCTTGCCCAGAGGCGAGCCTTAATCTCGGGACCGGCGGGACTCGTGGCTCTCGATTTTTCTTGAGCACCTGGCCGTGGGTTCGGGCACACCTAGCGATAGCGGCAGGTGAACACAGATTTACCTCCGAAAACCTGGGCAGGCGGCACCGACCAGACTGCACCCCGGCTCGCCGAGAGGTTCCGTCGACCTCGAAGAGCGCCTGTAACGCGAACATGCGGGATCGTCGTATACCTGAGCGCGAATGCACGGCAGATACGCGTACGCACACGCGGATCGCGCGGACACGTGCAGGTCGGCAGATGTATCTCGTACCTGGCACCTGCCAACCTGCAGCAGCACAAAGGCTAGACCGTAGGGCCGGCCACAGCTGTCCGCGTTTCTCCACCCGCGAGAAAACGAAAGATTATTGTAATAAACGCCGCACTTTGTTCTCGTATAAAATCCCCACGCACTGCCAAGGCGAAGAGCGCCTTAATTAGCGTTATTAATAAAAATAGTCACCGTTATTCGCAACGAGCTTCTTACTCCCAGGTAAATTAAAATTGATGATGATGCTCGTAACTACGCGACGCGGCGAAGCCGATGGCACTGAATTCCGTAAGCCGCTCACGCGCTCGCGGAATATCGGCTTCGATGACCGTTTCCCATAATCGATATGACGCGCGTGACGACGCCGGAGGATTCATCAATATTTCACGAATTCTCGCCTTACGACATTTAACGGAATGGAATTTTTATCGCTCGTTTTTCTTTCTCTCTCTCTCTCTTTCTGGCGAGCAATTTCTCGTCGCAAAATTTTTTAAATCTCAAGTAACACCTGGGTCATATCGAGCTCGATAACGCGTCGTCGACGAAAGTCCACCGTGAACGGACGAGATATGAAAGCACGAGAGCAAATTTCATCAATCTTTAACATGTCGAAAGAACGCCGAAGACTGTGACGCGAAAATTACGCCTCCGAGAGAGATTACATTTTGAAATTACACTAAATTACACCACCGCAATTACGCCGCCGATCGCGGTGGCACACTTGCAGCAACGAGAAGAAATAAAAAGTTTGTATCGAGCTAACAATGTTAGCGAAACGGTAATTTTAGAGCAGCTTTCCACAAGTGGCTTTCCAATTATTAAGCGCTGTCAGCTCGCTTTTACTCGCGAGAAAGACGGGGGCACCGCGCCAACCGGGAGCCAGTTATTATCAATCCGGAGTTTTTCCACCGTGATAGGAAAACGACCTGCTCGAGTGACGTTCGCGATATCAATCACGGGGCAAAAATCCGCGGGTCAAGGACGCCTGCAAACGTGAATCTGGCTGCCGCGCGAAAATATATCGAACGGTTAACAAAGCGACGTGAGCTGCTTTCCGTAGTGATTGATCTGAGGCAACAATCACCGCGGGAATATTTGTTTTTCGACACAGTTATGCAAAAGTTACGCGCACGCTTGGAAAAAGAAAAGAAAAAAAAAAATTGAAAAAAAGAAAATCTATCTCTCAAACGTGAGGCGGAACAACTTGCAAGAGTCATCTACCACTTTTATGTGGCACTTATGGGAAAGACGTAAGCAATCGCAACTTTTCAAATGTAGGCCAACAGTCAATTGTCTCACGTGGCGAACGGAATACAATTACCGTCGATCGCGATGCGTGCCGTTGCACCGAAGAGAGCTTGTGACAATGCAATAAAAGTGACGTAATCCGCCCCCGCCGTAAAGCAAAAATTGTAAAAATCTTGCAAGGCCTGGTAAATTAATATCGATCGTGTACGTTCGAATCTGGAATCGTTCTCAAGCGCCTCGACTTTGTGGTAGGTCGCAATCGACAAACCGTTCCCATGTGAAAACGAAACGGTGAGATCGCGCGGCCGTTTCAGCGAAACGAATCGAGGGGGGATTCAAAATCGAGCGCGAAGTTACGACGAATTGATTTATTCGCCGGCGATTATCCATTTTTCCTAAGGAGCGAGTAAAAGTTTCCCCGTCCGCGTTCGCGTCCACTTACAGCCGCCACCTTTTCACCGTGGACATTTGCCAATCGCCGTTCGTCGTCGTACGTGCGCGAACGCGGCCGGAACGTTTTCACAAACGCCAATTAGTCGTTGATCATCGATTGGAGAAACCGCCCCCGGCATTAGCGACGCGCAGTTAGTTAAGTTTCTATTAAGATCCTGACCCATTTCCAAAGCTATTCTCGCACAGATTCGAGGCTGAAAAAAAAAAAAAGAGAGACGGTCGATATTCTCCCTGCAAATAAGAAGCGCGATCGGTTTGCAACAATCGCGAGGAACGGCGGGGCTGATAAACGAGCTCAAGTGCGCGAGCAACGCGGTACGTTATGTTATCTCAGTCAATTTGTGGCAGAAATCGGCGTGGAGCGTAAGAAGGCACGCGTGCTCGTAAAGCAAGCGTGCGCGTGTAAACGTAGAAAGTGAAAACATTTCTTGCCCCCGTTACGAAGGAACGCACGCAAAAGATAATTGACGCAGTCTTTGCGTTAGAAGAGAGCGGCGCAGCTGCGTTCGGGGCATCGCGTCGCGTCGCATCAATCTACGCGAAAAGACCGTCCGTTCCGCGCCGCAGCTCTTTCGACATGTGACAAATCAGCTGACCGCGCGAGCCGCGAGGCGAGAGTCGGCGAGAGACACGCAGGCTCGGGGCGGTTATCAAAACCGCGTGCGGTTTGTTGAAAGCCGCCGGGGACGTGACGTTCGAGAGCGCGGTTCTATTCATCGCCGGGTATTTCTGGCTTATCGGGCAAACTTCACGAGTCGTCGATGAGCTTCACGCGTGACTTGTTAACCTTCTGCTTCCAATCGGTTCGCGGGGCCCCGACTAACGGTGAACGGGGCTCATTAATATTCGCGCTATATCATATTCTATATCAACCGCATTAAAGATTTATGGCTGCGGCGCACGATACCAGGCGTTCCGTCCGCAAACTATAACGTTACGACATATGGGACGTTGCCCGTCGCGAAATATTTATCTCCCATGCGTCATCCGGTCGTCGACGTCTTCAGATTACGGATAAATTTTCTCTCCTTCGTGACAAACGAGAAACCCCGATCGGTCGGGACAATTCTCGTAAATTGAGTTTCGCGAATTGTAGGCCGTGTGCGCGTCGCGTAGCGCAGCGTCCGCAATGTCAGCGCTCTTGAATCTATCGGGCGAGCGCGCGCGATCGGCTCGATCGTGCAATCATTTTTCTGCAATTTTCTCGTCAATCGTTTCTTGCTCGCTGCATAATGGCGCCTCTCCGCTCCTAGAAATTCCTCTCACTGTGAAACGGTCAACAATGGGGCTCGACTCACGTCGCTCGGCCTCGAAGACGAGGCGAATCTCGAGGAAAGAGTGCGGCCTTAAGAGGGCTGCAAACACGGCGCGCGGCAAAGAGAAAGAGGGACAGAGAGCTAATATAAAGAACTCGTGGACGAGCAGGCGTCAACGTGCACGCACCAGAATAGAAAAAGGGGCCATGCTCAAGAGCCGTCGTCTGTTGTACGAGCCGAAGAGTGTTTGTACATCGACGAATCGTTTTATCGAACGAGCGAGAAATAGGGCTTCGCGAAGATCTCGGCCGAATCTCCGCGAAAGCTTTTGAGACTGTAACAACAAGTGATCGAAACTAAAAATTCGAAAATAAATCTAATTTTTAATAGTCGTAGCACGCGAGGATATGTTTTCTAATTACTTTCCATTCACAGCTCGGTCAAAATCGTACCTTCGCGGCGCAATAAACCGTGCGGATCGCTTTCAGATAACGAGGAACGCGTAAACGTCCGCCGGAAAAGGCTCGCTTTCGAAAATTTCTCCCTTTCATCGCGGCGCACGACGATCGGATCCCTCCGATCGAGGGGGGGCTTCGCCGCCGGAAGGACCCGCGAAAACGATGTTTCACGTAGCGAAGCGGATAACTTTCACGACCACGGGGGCCCGACCTGGTCACTCGGTACCGCGTGTATAGGGTCGGGCGGAGAAAAAAATCGGGACCGAACGGTCCGGCAGGGAGGAGGACGCGTCTGGTGCCGTGAGAGCGGACTCAACGTATAAAGAAGAAACAGGTTATCGAATTAAAAAGCGATACCCGCCTGAGCGAGACCGAACGCTCGGGGGCACATAATTTCTATCCCGAGGCCAAACTTCGGCGAGATGGTATTCGGAAGCGGCAGCATTTATCGTCGCGTCACGGAGTTTCGCACGCCTTCGTACATACTAGACGAGGAAAAACACTTGGATATGCCTCGCAATTAATTACGTAAAGCACACACTTGGCGATATTCAATGGCATGCATTAAGTCCCATGGCTGCGGGACTGCGTCGGGGCAACCTAAGCCACGCTGCTCCGTTATTCCAGCACCGTCCGAGGCCTCTCGACGGGTCTCGGTGGCGGTGGGCTCGGTAAACAAGATCTGTCACGCACGAGGCGCATTCTTTCGTCCCCAGGGCGAAGAAAAATTTCCACGGCGATTCTGGAAAAGCGGCACGTCCGTGACAATCGCGCGCGGAGATCCACGCTCGTTTTCCACGGCGATAAGATCGCGATAATCGTATCGGGCCGCAAGTGTACGCGGCGCCGTCGTTATCCGAGATAACGAAATGATACCACGGCGATACGGCTGATTTCTGACCGGACGACCAATCTGTATCTTCTCATTCATTTATTTTTTTTTTTCTTTATTTTTTTTTGCACGAATATAGGGCGACGAACCACTCGACACGTCTGGAGCAACCGCGTTGCCACGTGTTAGTAAACGCGTGCACGTGCGTGCTTTATCCCCCTTGTCCCCTCAACTACGTCGCTCTCGCTGCTGAGAATTTTTAAGTAACTGCATTCTCACGTGTTAGAAGCACAGATCTGATCTCTCGTGGACCCCGTTATCTCCCCGCGCGATCAATCTGGAACAAATTCAGCAGAACGGAAATCCAGCTAGCCGTCCGGCGAATCTGAATACGTTAAAGGAACGCACGTCGAGCTTGTTGCGCTAAACAAATTAGGAGAAAGTACATTGCGCTCTCCGTATCTAGAATTTTTTTCAATTTCCGAAGTTATCGCGGCGGCTTATCTCAAGAATAACTTTTGCGCAACTGCAAAGTCTCTTCCGATCGAAATATTAAGATATCTCGGGATTTATCTCACGCGTCTTCGTTTAAAATTCTAGGAAATCAACGGCGTTTTTATTATCGCGAAAGAATCCGTTTTGATTTTTTTTTTCCGACCTTCTCGCAATCCCGGCCGGACCGAGACTCGCCGTGATCGTTTTTTTTTTTCTTTTTTTTTTCTCTCCTCCCGCCTTGTCTCTTTATATTTAGAACATAGACGACGCGAGAGGCGAATGTTAATCTTCGCCAGGCAGTGCCTCGGTCTCTTTCTCTCGTTCTTCCTCGTTCTATATACCGGGCGAAATCGATCGCATCTAATGGATAATTCATCGTTGTAGATTGGATCGCAAGGCTTCATAATAGACCCAATAAAGTGATAGGCTATCAAAGCGTAGTCCCGCACTGACAAACGCCGGGCGCACTTTTGTAAGAGCAAAGTGTGTGTTTTCGAGCTTTAACAAGCTTATCGCCGGTCGCGCGTACTTCTACCGTGAGAGATAATTCAAAATGCCACCGTAATTTCCGTGAACGCTATCGCCGAGTCGCGCGATACGCGGCGGATATGTTGCCGCTTTAAATAACTTATATAAATTTATATACATATATATAAATATTACGAGTCCCATTATCGACGACGATAGATCACGTACGAGGAAGAAAGTTCACCCGTTCGGGAAAACGCGTGTTGATAATTGTAACAATTGTCGAGGATAATCTTACGGTAATCTGCCAAACGTGGATTCGACGAAACGTGATTTTCTCGCTGTTAGAGAAACCTTTCAGGTTTCCGCGTCTTCGGCTTTGACGAACAATGCGGCGCAGTTTCTCTCTGCGCTCACAATGAAAGCCCATTGTCCGTTTGTCAATGCGAGATACACCGTGCGGCGGCGGCGGCTGTGATTAGCTCACGTTGCACTCCCTGCTGGTGCAGAGATGCGGTGGCGCATTCATACCTGTTGAAGACTGCGCCGCGGTGCCGCGTGAAGAGGTTCTTCGCAATAGGGGATCTCTCCTTCGAGGAAGGAAAGACGACACGACGCGAGAACGACGACCTATCCTATTCATCGTAATAAAAAAAAAAAAAAAAAAAAAAAACGCATGGCGAAAGTATAATTTTAACTCGGTTTTCCGCCCCGAAACGATCTTTCCTCGCTTTATGCCGCGGCAATTAAATTTTCTCACGACTCGATAAACTGGAAAAAAAAAAAAGACATCTGTATTCGCGAGCACGCAACTGCCATCGCTACGTTCGACGGCACCCACACGCGAGGCTCGCTGTTCTTAGCTTCTTCGTCGCGCGACGAGAGGAGAGCCGAGCGTGAGACCGCCGGACGAGCCGCTTCGTGAATGCATCTGCATCTCGCGTTGAATAAGGTTATCGCTAATGAGACGCGGGTATTTCCAGACGGGTCTTTTCCCCTTTACGTTCACCCTGCTGCACCGTACAGACCCTCCGGGAACGTCGTCGCAAGTGTACGGTACGTGCACGCGGCTTTCTTCTCGGCTGACCGCGTCCGACCCGCCGTCTGGGACGGCACGCACGCTCGGTTCGCGGAAAAATAATAAATACCACCGTTTCCGCGAAGAAGACCCGGGCGATCCTGGGGCCTCGCGAATAATATCCCACCGTCTGTAAATTTCTCCCCCACGTGCCAGCTTCTGTTTACGCGCGTGTGTTGGGTGACTAAAAATCCGCACGGAGGTCGCGACAGCGAGGTGTTTACGTGCGCCCGGCGGTGGCACCGGTGAAAAAGACTTTTGCCGGCTGAACAAAAGAACTCGGTCAACGGAACTGCGTTTTAGCGCCGACACAATAACATCCGGCCGGTCATTAGAATTAGAATAAAATGTATGAAACGAGCCCCGGGCATTGTTATGTATATCGGTCTCGGCGGAGGAGTCGGGTTAAACGAGCCGATCCGAAAAAAAAAATTCACAATGCGCCGCGAGCAGCACGTGTTTTCGGAGGCACGCGCGAGGAGAGGTTGGTGGTCCCTACGCGTGCGTCCCAGCGAGGCTGGCCTTCTCACGGGCGACCGCGGCACCGATATCTCGCGGGGGCGAGGTCCTGGCCGTACCGTTAGGTCCCTTGGGCCGCCAGTCGAGCGACCAGGATTCGCGGTACTTACTCCGTAGAGAGATTTTAGCTTCACGTGGTTGAGCGCGGGCACGTCCACCATGGAACACTTGAGCAAAATCGTGGTGGTTTGGCTGGGCATCTTCCTTGCTTTGCACTATCCGTCACGTGGAACGAGTTACCGCTATCGAGCCGACTGTCAATCACCGCACTGGCAATACGGGAGACGTTCATTGGCACGGGGCGAGAATCACGATATCCAAGCGCGCCGAGCGGGGGGGATTTCGCGCGTAAGAAAGAGCAGACGCGAACGAATTTCCTACTATCGGGCAGGGCGAAAAAGGGCAGTGTCGCGGAACTTTTGCGCGCGGTTTATTTATTACTTTTTTCTTTTTTTTTCCCCCCTTTGTCTCCCGCGAATGCAAAGGGCGAAAAGAGACACGTCGGGCGAGCCACCGCGGCGTGTGCTCGCTCCCGCCGCTTGACTGAGTGACTGACTGACTGACTGGTTTTCACTCACTCACAACACGGTGCCCCGTGTGCGAGAATCGTGGCCACCGTCCCGTCCGTTCCCACTCGTGCGCATTTCCTTATCCCCACCGGCCGACTGTGGAGGCGCCGAGCGCCAATCGCCGCCGTCGAGAGAGCTGCACGCACACGCGTGTCCATGGACCACGCGTGTGGAACAGCTGCTGGGCAGCGCGCACGTGTGCGTGCGTATACGGACTGACCGACCGACCGGTGGCCTGTATGCGAGCGCGAAAGGAAGACGGAGAGAGAAAATCGAGTCGATGAATGGAAAAAGGGTAAATTTTCCAGGCGGAGACAACGAAGGCCCTGATGCTTTTGAGAAAACGTGGGAAAGACTTCGAGGCGCCTTTTTGCGTAATTATCTGTAAAAACCGGAGCGATAAATCACGCGGCGACTGCACGATTTTCAGGGATCGGCGTACGACACTTGAGACAACAGACAGCGGGTGTGTTTAGCGCGTCAAAACAAAGACCGGCTATCGCAGGCGGTGTAAACATCGCGAGTCGAGCGTCGTAAATTATCCAATCGACGAAGCGCAAAGAAGCGGGTGTCGGTATCGTCCGCCGCAGCAGCAGTCTCCGGCATTTCCGTACCGTGACCCCGCAGGGTTGATTTACAACTATCGCGAGTATATCTCGTTCCGCGCGTAGGAACGCAAAACGAACGAGAAATCGACCCGGCGGCTTGCACATCGCGCGAGCAAAAAGTCCCCTGATTTACTTTCACTCTTATCTGCCGTTAACTCTCCCCGCGCGCCGACGTGTGTGGAAATTGCGGATTTGCGCGGCAGCTCGCTTCCGCCCAGGTTTCCGCGCGTCAATGAAACGCGAGGCGAACGCGCTAGTAAAGCCTTGAAAGCCGAGGGGCCGCCGTTTCCCGGACGATCGAAATATTCCCGGTGCTCTTCCGAAAAGTCTTAAACAAAAAACGACTCGCAAACGCCAAACGGAGGTAAACGTTAGAGCCTGTTTGCCGTAAAAAAAAATTTTAATTTATTCTAAAAATTATACCGATAATTTGGGGAACACGTGGCGGGTACGGAAAACAGTTCCTAATGAAATAAAATGGAGAAAAACCTGGGATACCTTTGAATACAGCTACATCGTAATTGTATCGCCACCGCGGTCGGAATAAACTTGTCAAGATAACGTCGAGCGGCTAAGACGATTTACCTCGGCCAGGCAAAGACCGCAGATTTCTCGATCGCGTGGCAACGGATCTCGGTCGCGATCGCGGTTGCCAGGTGGGCGACTTTTTTTCGAGCGCACTCCTCTCGATACTTATCTCGACTCTCGACTTCGTGCACCGTCTGCGTCGCCCAGCTGCTCGTTACGCAAGCGGGTTACCGTGGCCTTCAACCCTCGAGCAGGGTCAAGCGCTAGCCAATTGACACCTCATTTAGCGTCTCTTGACGGATTCTTAGACCCTTCTTGATAATAAGAAAGCCGCTCGAGTTCACGCCACTTTGAGCAATCAAACTTGGTTTTTTTCTGTCCGACTATATTATTTTACTTGTAAATTTTAGTCCATCGGTATTTATTTATTCGTCACAATTAGCGTGTTAACGTCGCGTAATAATTTCAAGAGAAAAAGAAAGAAAAAGACAGAAAGAGATATATATATACATATAGAGAAAGAAAAAAAAACGGAAGATATTGTCGGCTTTTTGCCTCAAGGCAAAAAAGAATATCCCAGAGTAACAGTCGGCGAAACGAGCGCCCAATAACGCTTGTCGGATCACGTAATGGCAAACGGTTTATAACGGGTCCGCCTAGAGTCTCGCCGGGGCATTGTGGTCCGCCGTTCGCCAGCCGGCATAATAAACGGATAAATTCGCGGAAGAATAGCGGCCCGAGACGACACTGGGTCTCGCGTGTCGTCATACGCGATTTCCTCCACGAGCTCCCCCGAGTCCTCCCCGGTGGAACGTTCGCGACGAGACTTTGGCCGTAAGTGGACAATGAAGTCCGCGGGGCCTATTATTGTACGGCGCGAACGGCGCATTTACGAGGGTGTGCGGCCGCGTGGGTGTTCGTCGTGTGCACGTGACCGCGCGGGGTCTTTGTTGTGCCATCTCGCGGAGGAGAAACGACGGGAGGGACCCGCGCCGAGGTGTACGCGACAGCTGCCTGACCTGATTCCGCGAAAAGGCTTCTAACCGTAATCACGCCGTGGGCGAGCGAGCGCCGAGCCGAGCGAACGTTTTTGCGAGCGTCGAGGAAAAGCGAGCGGGGTACCCTCTCCGTCTCCTGGCATTGTCACCTAAGTACAGGCGACAGGGAGCGACCTCACCTGCGCAATCACGTAGCGAGCTACCCGCTGACTCACTATCAGAAACCGCGCGTGAGTGTGCCTGCTTCCACGAACACAAAATCGCGTTCCGCGATCTCTCCTTTATCTCCGTTCGATTTCAGATTCGTCGAAAAACTCTCAACTCCGCGCCGATTAAAAAATCGCCGTGACGCAGTTATTATATTGCCCATCGTGAATAATTCGTCGGCAAGGAACCCGGTTCGCGTACCGAATAATTAATTCGGAGCGACGCGAATGCAAATCCGTCGAAAGGCGAACGGGCGACGGTCTCGCCGAGGCTACGCGAAAAAGACGCGTGATTCATCGCGAGAGATCATACCGCGTCACGAAAGTGAGAGGGACAATCGCGCTCGCTCGTGATGACTCAATAATACGGCGGTGTTTACCTGAAAATGAAATCTCACGCCGCACGTCGGAGGCAGGTGCAAAACGTACGTCCGTCGCGGCCGCGATTACGTATTTCGTTGGCAGTGCCGGAATTCAGATAACGAAAACGCTTCCTCGAAGCGCGTTATCATCGCGCACTGCCATCAACAAAAATTTCCTTCCTAATGTCCGCCAGGCTTTTTCGAGTCGTAACGACAGTCCCTAAATATTATTGTCCCATCATCCAGAAATCTTGTGCAAGAATAAATTATCTTTTTTTTTTCACCCAAATAAAATCCATTTTTCTTAATAAAAAAAAAAAAAAAAGAAAGTCCGTATTTTTCCAAGCGGTGACAAAGTCTTAAATCAACACGATTGAAAAGTCGCACTCGGATTTATCAACGTCGCGCGGCGGATACGCAGCTTCTCGAGAAAGATTCGTACATTTCTCCCATCGTAATCCGTTGTTCGTCCAAGTATGGTCAGTGATTAGAAAAAAAAAAAGAAAAAAAAAGAAAAAAAAAAAGAAAGAAAGAGAAAGAAAGGAGAACGGGCACGTGTACTCGTTTCGAGCGATATTCTTTCCGATAATTCCAACCGCGCTCGTAAACAAGCAAAGCAGCCGCTTTCTCTCCTGATTTATTAATATCCCCGCACATCATTTTCTGGCGCATGGTATTATCATATATTAAGTACAGTAGGGCGAATCTATCGTTATCTGTTTGCGCACCGAGGCACGATTCGCGTAGGGCCCAGCCAGCCGAAAGTCGATACGGATTCCCGTCCCCGTCTCATTTAATTCGCTCTTCGAGAACACTTGACTCGCGTGACGACCGCGATCCTGATAATTTCGCAGGGTGCAGAGATATTCCCGCGAACGGTAATACCCTCCCTCAGCCGCCGCCGCGCGTTTTATTTAGCAATAGCGCCGCGGTGTGTTCCGTAATCGCGACGGTAAACGGGCGAACGTGCCGTGTCGAAGTTCGTAAAAATCGAAATTGCGCCGCGAATGCAGTTACGTGCGGAGTATATGGAAATACAATTACCGGTCGCGCACCGGCAACATTCCCTCAAAACAATATCGCGTACCAATTTACATTGTCGACCTCTGAAAGCGGCACCGTACCCGCGATATGTTTCTCGCCGCGCGACTCAACCTCCACCGACCGTCGCGGATTAATAGTATAGATTAATATCTCTGTGCGCCAGCTTCCGAGTTGTAAAACGTTTGCATGCTCCCGCAAGACTTCCTGGAGGCGGGCGTTAACTCGCGCTCGCCAAGTGCTAATTTTCCGCCTCGCTCGAGGTGCGGCAACTCGTGGGACGAAAAACGAGGTAATTTTTAGCTGTCGACACTCAACACGAGAGCACTGAGGAAAAGAAAGTCCGAAGGTTCCCTAAAAGTTCGCGCGAACTCTGCCGTGTCCGGCGGCGCGCGTGTGTGTTCTCGAACAGGAGAAAAACAAAAAAGAAATTAAAAAAAGAAAAAAAAAAAAAGATATTAAAAAATGGGAAAGGACACGGTTCCGCAGGCGAGATACGTTCGACGCCCGGCTTGCGAGATGACTGGCACATTTTATGTTTCCGCGAATTCGCGTAAAACGAGTAACGACTGGAATTTCATCATTACTACCCTGGCCATTGCAACGCTCCCGAGCAGTTCTGCCATTCCTCCGTCTTGTTCTAAGCGTCGCGTTCGTTCGCGAAGCGCGACCTGGAGCGAGCGAGTAGTTGGCGTTCGTTGGCTCTTTGTTGAACCTCTCGGGCTAACTATTTGACCGGCGGCGCCCGATTTTTTACGCTGATTCGACGCGCCGTTCGCGCGGTCGTTCCGGAGTGCCGGCACGTCCAGCCGGACACAAAGTAGGTGAGAAATAACGCCGGCAAAATTAATGATTCATCATTATGAATTAGAGAAAAAACATTTTCCAGCGGTGGTCGAGTCCGATGCAGTTCGTAATGATTATTCACCTGACATTACTCACTCAATTACGTCGCGTTATTCACGCAACTCAGTCATACTATTCGAGAGAAGAAAAAAAAAAAAGTAAGTAAATAAAGAACACGAGATTGCTTTACTTTAAAATATTCCTTCAGCGAAGTACGCAAATCGCGAAACGCGAGCGCATAAAAATGCAGATTGTTCGTCAAGCTCGCATTACTTCCTGCTCATTAAAAATCTACACGAGCTCCGCGATGCTGCGCTCCTGTTCCCGGGTCGATAATTAGCTCGGGGAAAAAAAATCGTGAGAGTTTTATCAAACCCGTCTGCGAACGTTTTTCTTCGTTTCCGTTTAAAAGACTCGTGTAAAAACTTGGGGGGCGAGAGCCTTCGCGAACCGAAAACGGCACCACTGACGGACGACGAATATAAAAAAGAAACAAAAAAAAAATATGTTTCTTAATGGATATCGAAGAGAGAAAGAAAGGAGCTGTCCGGAATTAATGGATGCTGTAACGTAACGGAGGCTGCCGCAAAATGAACGTGGTAGAATCCCGAGGTCGCGAGTCGAAGAAAAGCATTCGGCCACCTAATCGGTTGCATGCGAGATACATAAACGCGATTCGTACCCGGACACGGCGAGGAAAAAGACAAGGACTCGTACGTCATTAGGACATACGTGGAAGAAAGAAACCGGCCGATCCGGCGCGCCGATCGCTAAGAGCTCGCTCGCTCGTGACGCGCGTAATTGTGCGTTAGCCCGTCGACTTCTATCCAGTCAGCTAAGGCAATGACTCACGCTTAATGCGGCCCGCGCGCGTTAAAAGAGCCTGAGCGACGGAATTTTAATTTCGTTCCGTAAGCCGCCGTCGCGTTACCGCACGTCGCGCGATCCTTTCGCGCCGGCTGTCCTTTACGCGAAACGCGATTTTATCTCCCGCCTCGCGGCCCCGCGACTGCCGGACCCCCTCCCTTTCCCGCCTGTCCGTTATCCGTCCATCGTCTTCGAGATTATCTCTGTACCGTACGAGATAACGGTAAGAGAACGTTTCTGAGGTACGGACGGGAGAAAGTTCGGAGGGTTCGCTCTCTTCTCCGCCTTTCGCCTAACTTTTCTGAAGGGACCCCCGGTGCCGTATCCGACACTCGCATTAATCTCCGGCGACCTACATTCCCGGCGATATCGCGGAATACTTGCGTTAGAAGCGGAGTACTTGCCTGGAAGCACCTGTCCCGCGCCCTTCCCACCCCGAGCCAAATCTCGGCGCGGTACTGCCACTCGTCGAACTTCATTCGCGCGGCCTTCGGCTTTATCGTGGCAAGCTCGATCTCCGATTGATATCTCTGACTCTGCTCGCGATCCCGGCAACGATCGGCAGTCGACTACCCGCCGTGCGCTCGTTCCGTAACACCGGGCGCTCGCGGTGTGACTCACGTGCGTAAAGGAATCTCCGGCGTGCGTGAGAGGCCGACGTGTATGAATGAAAATAACGTCGCGTTGCCACGGCGACGAGAGGCGAGAGGTGTGCGTGTGGGTGCACGGGGAAGCGCGTTCTCGTGAATGAACCGACGTGCGTCTCAGCGACGCGCGGTATACGATCGACGCGAAACAGACCTCCTCCCGTTACAAACGGCCTATCCCGGAAAGGATTTAACACCTCGCTGGTCATAAAGGGTGATCAAAGCGGCGTCGCCCTTCCGCACGCCGGCCGCGACAAAGCGAACGAGGCGCGTCGTCCGCGTTGGTCGCGAAGGTGTAAAAATAGCCGTTCAATGACGCGTCGCATCCTTGAAAAACCCGATTCCGTCGGAAGCGAGACGCGGTCCGACGATCCTGTCTCGTCCGGGTCTCGAATGATTGATCGCGGCCGACGTAAGGAAATCGATTAATCAGGAGACGGCGGCGATTAATTTTTCTCGCGCGCCGGCGGCGCTCGAGAACGAATTCGCGACGACGTCCCGTCGCTACGATCATTATTATTAATCCCACGTCGCGAGTAAATGCCCTATCATTATTACCGCTATCATTACTGCCTCGTTACGTGCGTTTCACGCGCGCGGAAACCACGGCGTCGGGGGAACGTGGGCAGCGCTTTGTGCGCGGACAAAAAAAAAAGAAGAAAAAAAAAAAAGCCGCGCGGTCGAAGGCCTCGCGCGCGGTAAAAAGCCGGCTCAAAAACGCGTTCTCCTCGGCTTGCGAAAGTGTGACGACCGACGGTACCTCCTCGCGCGTACGTACCCGCTTTGTGGCCGGGTGCATCGGGTAAGTAAACATGTTTAGCGCCCACTCGGGGAGATTTGCGCGCGTTCTCAAAACGCGAGACGAGCTCCGCGGCTACGAGAGACCACCAGAGGAGAATCGTCCGCGGCCGCTTCTTCTTCTCTCCCTTCGGGGGCCGTGATATCGCCGCGCGATGTTACCGCGATTATTCCGCCCGCACGGGTTCCGACAACGGCACATCGCGTCGATTCCCAAGGGTTCCCCTCTCCCCCCCTCCGGCGTGTGCGGCCTCTTTTTCTCACGCACGCCTTAACGGCTCTCCGCGTCGTAAATTCAACTAAAAGCTCCGGGCCGATCGAGGACGTATGTTAATTAACGGCGCGCCAAACGATCGTTTGTTACGCGCGAGAAAAGACGTATAAACTGCTTTTTGTTTGCCTCACGGATTGCTGTCGGGGGCATCTAGATTTAACGGAGCGGTCGAACGCCACGGCACGTGCGCTCAATGGAAAACGGGACACGAACTCCGCGGCACGCAGGACGAAGTCGAGCTTAATTCGCGACGCGGTAGGCAGCGTAAGCCCGAGCTTTCATTTGCCAGGCGATTAATTTTGCATCCGCGATCTCGCCCACGTTCGACCCTCACCCCCTGTCGCCGCAGTAATAACGCAACGCGGACTTCGTTCCATCGCGAGAGCGAAAGCCGACCGATGATTCACCGGCGATATCGGCAACGGCCTTGTTATCAATGGACCGCAACTTTTAAGCCGTTAACCCCGCATCCGAGGGCTTATCGCTTCTCGACGAGTAAGTCGCGAGTCTTCCCGCTCTCTATATTTTTCCATCCCGGAGGTGGAAAACACGCGCATTATGCGCGACCGCGCGGAGATGATCCGGGTGAGAAAATGCGATTCGTCATCGGCTTTGCATCCATCGCGGCGCGCCGATGACTCTCCCTTCTCGCGAGCAAAGCAACGCACGTGGAAAATAATCGAGAAGCCGTAGCAGCGGTAATAAACAGGCTGGGCACGTGGAGTGCCGCCGTATACATATATGTGGCGGTCTCTCGCCAGTTTGAACTTGTAAATTCCATTAAGCCGCGGGGGCTGCATAATCTTATTGGGCGAACCGTCCAATCAACGCGAATTTGTAACTAACTAAAGGATTTATATGCATATATATTTGAACGCGAGTTGCTATTCAGGGTGCGGTTTCACCGTAAAACGCGCCGCGCTCGTTAAATCATCGGCGAACAAGCGCGCGGCTGACGTTGCGAACGTGGAAAAAAAAAAAATCGTAACGAAAATCCCGTAGTCGGAAAAAATTTTAAACAATTTTTCGCGCTCTGTGGAAAGAAAGAGTCGTAAAAGCTGGCTTTCAAGCTTTATTTTTATCCCATCCCACCGAGATTGATCGTCGAATCATTAATTTCTAGCGGTCTATTTCTTTCAGCTGCTATGCGGTCGCAAAAGAAATTTCATATTCAGGACATTCAGATAATTCTCGACTTCACAAACGCGTTCCGCGTTTGTTGACCGTCAAGTTGCCGAGTTCTCGTTAGTCGCGCTTCGAGATACGAGACAGGACGGATATATCCCCGGCTTAAGTCAGTCTCCCGCCGAATAATTAATTTGCGTTCGCAAGACTAACAGTCGCGGAATTATTCGTCGGTGAGGGCAACCTGTTCCCACTCAGCTATTCCAGGTATACGCGGACCAACTTACTTAGGTCATGACGCCATTAGTTCTCATTAATTAACGACATTTAGATTACGTCGAGACGATAGCCGGACGATAGTCACCGGCTCTTAAGCTCGCGTAATCCCCGTCGATCTACGTCTCCTCCGAATTCGAAAGTGCGTAATTAACTCGAAGTTAACCTGCGTTGCGGAGAAAAGAAAAAAAAAAAAGTTTGATCGTCGTCTTTCGAGAAGTAAAGCGCATATTAACGCTCCTAGCCACCGAATTGCGTATATCTCACCTAGATCTGTTCGGTCGCGAAAGTGGTGCTCGGCGCCGCGGATAAACGGAATCGAACACGCGCGCGATCGCGCGTAATTGAAGAAAATTTACCGTTGATTAACGGCCACGACAATTAGAGGCGGAGAAAGTAAGGAAGTAGGTATCACCGAGTCACCGTCGTCTTCTAACGAGACACCTCCGCCGGGACGATTTAACGAGGCACCGCGACTATCTCTCTTTAAATCTCAAACATGACTGATCAAACACGTCGTCGCTCGATTAGCAAACCTCCGCCGATTTCAGTGCTCGGTGAATTTCGCGATCTCGCCGCCGGGAAGTCCGCCTTCGAAGCCGACGCCGTGCGCGTCACGTGCGCAACCCTGGAATTTTCATTTCGCGTGCAAGAAGGACTTTCGCGGGGAAAATCTCGCAGCCGACGAACTGCAGGCCGTCGGACGCCGTGAGACGGACGGGCTTGGTGAAATCAACTCAATTAGCGTTGAATATTTTATTCGCCGGGAGAATTCTGAGTTAGGAATGCGCATATTCGCCGGCGTGATCAAGGCCGTTCACACCTGCGGTCCACCGGTAGAAATTGGCTGTGGATTACACCGACCCACTTCCCTTTATAATTGAAGAAGCCCCCGGCCCCCGTGATTTTTAACGAGTCAAATCCGATTCAGAACTCAGTTTTTTTTATTCCCAATTTCAATAAAGTGTTTAACGTACCGCCGACCGCGAAGAACCTCGGTCCATCTCTCCCTCGTTTCTACCGCAACCGTACCTCGGTGCGCTTCAACATCATTTTCGCAAACTTGCATAACACTTCCGCGTGCCTTATTCGGGCGATAATATCATCGAAAAAGTGATCGCTGTATTCCCGTTGCGCTTCGATTAATGTCTTATTTACTACCCGAGTTCTGCAGGCCCATCTGCGTTGCAAATTGAAGCGAGATTACTCCGGCGAGTTCAAGCGAGTCTTATATCCGTAAGAAAAGTTTTATGATTGTTTACTGTTAAAAAAAAAAAAAAAATGCGTCTATAAGCGGCAACAGAAACATCGCGGCGGCGTGAAAATAACTGGAACGCGAGAAACCCGATGATTATTTTCTCGCGCGAGGGAGATAGCTCGGGTCGATTCGAAATATTTCTTGCTCCGGTGCGAGCGCAAAGCTCGGCCGATCTCTAATAATAAGACGTCGCTCACGACGAAGGCTCGTTAGTGAAAACGTGGACACACTTTGGGATTTCTCCCGTGCAATAAACCCCGATAACAAGATTTACGTGTACATCGGCGTTATGACGCGCGTGTTCGTACATTAGCGCCGATAGTTTTCTCCTTGTGCATACTTAAGTGCCGTTAAGTAACTCCACGTGTCGGGCTGTTGCGTTTCGCGTGCGAGATGCGCGGCGGAATGCGTCGCAAAAATATCCGCGGTCATTCGTGTATCCGGAACACCCGAGGCGGGGCGGATGCCGGACACCGCCGTGTTATTAAACGGCCCTTCCTGCACGACGTAACGCGACATGCATGCTAATCGAACGGGCTCGCATCGACAAGTTCCGGCCACGTGGGTGGAAACCGCCGTGGACCCTCGACTCGGCGGCAGCCACGAATCCTGAGGGCGATTTTCTCACCGTAACCTTTGCCCGCCTAGGACGACCGATTAAAGAAACTTCTAACAACTTAAATTGACTCACCCTTTCCTTCTCTTCTGTCGAGTGTTCTTTGGATCGCCTACTCACCTGCAAATCAGAAAAAAAAAGGGAATTAGAACATTAAATATTTCAACAAATGTATACGTTTTTTGTTCTATTAAATGGTTCTTTTTTTTACATGAATTAAAATTGTAATAACAAAATAATATAAAATAATAAATTTTTATTTTTGCATCAAGTTTCTAGTCGAGTTGATTTAATTTTAACGTTCGCCCGATCGGGTGAGCGCACGTTGTTTTTCGAGATCGTTTCTCGCGCCGGACAAGCGACTTTAACGAAGGAACGCGCCAATAAAGACGCAAGTGCAACGACTGACAAATTGCGTCGACATGTCGATGCATTCTGCAACGCGCTGATAAAGTCCATTGGGCTTTTGTGGCCGCTCATCGCTCTTTGTCATCCTGTTATGGGGAATTAACCATCTCGCTTCGCTAAACCTCGCGGCGTAGAGCGATCGCGATACGAAAGGAATCATCGCGCGAGCGATCAGAATCAAAGTATCTATCCGCTTCGAGCGGACAATAAGAGCGAAACGAGTTCTCCGCGATTACGAGTGTAACGTATCTACAACGGATATGCTCTCGATTCTCTCGCTATCCTTCTTCGATCGCTTCTATTCCGAACAACTAAATTGAACAGACGGAGCGCAAAACTTACAAACGCTGGCGCATTTTTATTACGACTTCAACACGCGCACTTTCACCGTACGCCCTGCTTTGAGTAATTAACCCTGCTTAACTATAATTTCCAACGTGCGTTGTATCTCGCCTCGAAACGAGTTGCGCAGGAAAAAAAAAAAATTAAAAATAGAAAGAACATATTTCGATGTGCAATTTAATAGACTAGAGATCGCAGAACGCGCACCTTGCGCGCGTTATTGCTTTCGGACATTGGTTAATTATATTAATTTCGTCGGGATAATTACAATTGAATGATTGACGGCCGATGGCGTTCAACATCCTTCCTTCCTTCCGCGGTAGTATTCTGGATCATCACGACGTATCGTAGCACTCGAAACCATTCGACATTCGCTTTTCTTTTTTTGTAATCACCGTCACTATCACTCGAGAAGACGAACGACCGAGAGAACGGCGGTGGGATTATCGCGGCGATTTTTTTACGATTGAAATAAAGAAGCGCGACGAACGATCGTACGTTGCATTAATCCGCACTCTCGATATTCGTAATATTGCTGACTTTCCTTCACCAGAGTCTTCCTCGATCCCGGTACGAAAAACTGGCTGCGACGTAAAGCGAGGTTACTTGCGATTCTTCGATTAATTCCCGTCGGCGGAACGAACCGATGCCGGGAACTAGCGTCGAGCGATGAATGAGATTGACCGCGATGTAAAATTTTTTCCCCCGCGCACATCTGTCTTCCTAGAGTTCCTCGATAAGACGTGCTCGGAACGGGTTGAGAACCACGGCCGCGACGAAGAAGACGCGCGCGAGGTTGCAGATCGACGTCACGCTCTAATGATGGCAGTCACCGGAACTTGCCCAAGAAACATTTAATGGAAGCGCCAGTCGGAAATGCCCGACGCAATTCCCGCTCAGTCCACGCCACCCGCGCACATAACCTTTCTTGTCCGAGGCACTTTTTCGTGGCATGAAACGAAGCGCAGAGCGACGAGTAGGACGACGGGAGTGCAGAAAACGATCGTTCGCTCCCGGGCCGACGACGTCGACACATATTCGCATACGAGACTATCCTATCCGCGGTCGAAAATATGCACGATCGCGGAGTAATTAGCGACACGTCCTCGCGCCCGAACCTCCGCAACTAGACTAAGATGGCCGCTAGAGATTTCGGCCCTTGGAGGAAGAGAGACGGCCGCGTAAAAAAGTGAGACAGACGATGGCGCCGAGCGTCGACTGACCGTTGGCTTTCTCGCACCGAGTTCTCGGAAGCGCCGAGCTCGACGCCGAGTTGATCTGTTTACGTTTTTTATGCCCTCGGCGAGCTCGAGGCGTCTCCCCCCGAAATAAACAAAGCGTTCTTTCGCGACTCCGAGAACAGTCGTTACTTTCGAGCTCCCAAATCGTTGTCGATTACAAAACTCCCGTTTGAACAAGCCTAAAAAGTAATCAATATATCGTCGGCAATAAGAATGCTCGCAATGAAAACATTATAATATATCAGAAACGATGCCACGCGAGACTCTCGCGAGGTACGCCTCGCCACGAAAAAGGTCGCCGTCCGCGGAATTCGCCGATAAAATTGCGCGTCGTTTACGGCGAGATCCCACTTTGCGAAACCGACAGGGAAGTTTGCTCGACCTACTACCCACCTGATGAATCGTCTCATAATTTTAGCGATTCGCAACGTCGGCGTCGCGTGACGCAATCGTGTCGCACGGAAAAAAAAAGTTTGCCGGTGAAGACGTCAGCGAAAGTCAGGCACCGAGTGCACCACTGACACTGATATAATTGCGAACTAATGAACTCGCGAATCCTTACTCAGCGAAATGAGCGAACCGTACGCGACGTCGAGGAAATTTTTAACGCCGTCGACAACGCGACGCGACGATGTTTTACAATTCTTCGCGCAGTACGTCGCGACAATCGGGCACCTGATGATAATTCACTTATTGCTAATGACGTACGCTTCTTATCGATATTCGTTACGCCAACCGCGGATTCGCGGAGCGAGCGTCCGTCGATCTCGACGCCTGTCCCGACGCTTCCACGGATATTGTTACGGAAATTAATAAGAGCGAGCGCGATCTCGTTCGCTTCGAGCCGTCGAAGAGCTTTTAAATGTCAATGCGATCTTCTATCTCATATACATAAATCCCTCGCGGAATAACGGGTCACGTTTTCCTCTACGCGAGAGAGAAAACGACGTGACCGCACGGAGGGAACCTCTGCGATCCCGATAGCGCCGCGAAAGAACTCGCCGAATTTTTCTACGTTTCGCGCGATACGTTTCAGAGAAATCCAATTATCGTGGCAACGAATAAGAGCAGCGCGAGAGGCGAGCGAGAGCGAATGATAAATGGCGCGATAACGCGCGACTGCCGCGGCAGATGTATCGCTCCGCGGCTACCGCGGACCGCGGCATGCGCGCACAATGCCATTCTTTCATGTACACCGAATGGCAGATATGGTGTTAACCGCGGCGACGGCGGCTGGGGTACGTAACCGTGTCGTGGGGTGCGTCGAATCTCACACGAAGCGCGCGCGTAGATGTATCGTGGAGAACCGAGGGAGAACGGCACCCACCACTACCTACCTCGCCCTCGGTGGCCGAGGGAGAGGATGAAATCACGTACGCTAGCCGCCGTCGTTGCGGCGAATGCCATATCTGCTTTTTAATGTACATATCTGAAAGGTTGTCGGATTTCGCGAGAGGTCCATTATCGGCCGCGCGATAAGGCGCTCTCGCGCGCACAATTATCAATGACGCGCTCGCGGCCCGTCGATCTCCGCAATTCATACTCAAGGCTGATCACTCAGTCTCCTCTTTCTTCCGGTGTGCGTTCGTGATAAGGAGTCGAGGGGGAAAAAAAAAAGTTGCATTCCGAAACGTTGAGAAATAAAAAAAAAAAAAAAAATTAAGCGCAAGTTAAATCTTTTGCAGCCTCGCGATACGCGGCCGAAGCCTCGCTCCCGTTCTGAGCGCGAGTTCTGGACGATAAAAAAAACGTTGGGTGCTGTTCCAAAGTCTCACCGTGGAAAACGTGACGCTCAGGAAATCGTAGTATCTCACCAGAAACTTCATCGTGCGGCTCCGACGAGCGAAATCCCGACGTGGGCACAAGCGGGTGTCGTGGCGGATCGGCGTCCCAACGATATTTCACAAATGCGTCGACGACGCGTGTCGTTAAATACCCTGATGGCACGCGCGAGTAACAAAACGAATTTCACTAAATCGTTAAAAATGTAAAAAAAACGAGCTGCTTTCTCGATAAACTTATTCTCGGGACGGCCGACGTTATCAGTGTAACGCTGCAACGTCTCGTCGGTTATCCCTCTTTTTTCTCGGTTCCACGAGTCGTAAATTCCAATGATCGAATAATTGCCGGTCGTACTTCGTACTTCGGGAAAAACGCGCAGATCAATCTCTCGCTTTCTTATCTCGGGGGAGAGAGGCGCGATTCATCACGCGCACGAGCGCTAATTACGTCGGTGATTCGAGATTAAGTCTTCTAACGAGGTAGACCGACCTCAATAAAACCACCGATTTATCACTGTTTTTTTTTCTTCTTTTTAGAAATGAGTTAAATTGATACGACTCAATTAACGAGACTTCGTCGCACGTTTCTCCGCCAGAGAGGAAACGTCGAACGATAGCATTTTTGACTCGCGGGGGGAAAAAAAAGAAATGCGTTACGCAAACTGCGGTCGCGTAACGATATAATTGACCCGACGCGCGTTTGTGCGCCGCGACTGGCGCGAGGGACCGACGATGTGGCGCGTGCACACGCGTGGAAAATGTACGCGCGTGTTGCCTCCTGGCTTCAAACCTCCGCTTTCTAATGCGGCGTAAAATACTCGCGAGCTGCATCGTGGAAACGCGCATGTTTCGTGACGCGCGAGATATTGCGTGAGATTTTCATATCGCATGGACCATCGAGCTTTACGCCATAAAGAGAGGCGCGCGATGAGACGCGAAACCACCACCGAGGTTCATTCGATGCATTTCGATTGCGTAAGCGGTGCCTCGCCGCGAATTATCCCGTCGATTTATGTATCTCGCCGTCGCGTAAACCAATATTCCTCCCCGATGCGCCGTCGAAAGGGGCCGAGAGAGACCGGTAATATTTCGCCGGCGATTTACAGCCGCGTATGCGAAAAGATCGACCTACTTTCTGCCAGAAGTGGCAGCGCGCGATCGATCGAGCTCTCGGGAACGTATATATTTATTCACGCAGGGTCAATTAACGCCGCGCTGTTCGCCGCCGTGTGAACCGTAGCGTACAATTTCGGGCCGCTTTGTCAATGGCCGCATCGATTTACGGATTAATTACGCGCCCTGCACGAATCGGCGTCGAAGTCACGGGTGCCGCTCACTCTCGCCGGCCCGATCAGCTGATCGATCCCGGTACAGCCCGGCGAACTGCTGCTCTTACGCGCGCCGCACGCGACGCCTTACGCAATCGGTCGCACTTAGAGGCCGCGACGCGGAATAGGAACCCGGCGCGAATATCGTGCACGCACGCGATCCGGGTGCGTGCTCACCGCCCGCTTACGCAATCAGCTCGCGGTTCTACTCTTCGGCGCGGCACGGCGGGTCTACTGTTTATTTGCGGTAAGTCGAGAGTGTATACGTCTCCTTTCGTGGACCGGCCGAAGCGGGCCTCCGACAAATTGGGATACCAACACTTGGCCGTACCCGAATTTCCCGTCATTGATAGTCCGCGACGGTGACGAAGCGAGAATACCGAACCGCGGTACTTGATTAATTTTTAAAACTTTTTTTCTTTTTACTTAAGTTTTATAATACCGTTTGACAATCTATTTTATTGTTACCGCGTAAAACCGTCGCTGTTTCTTTGTTTCTCTCGCTTGGCTTGCTGCACGCCAAAGCGAGAGCTAAATTCAGCTGTCAGGTCGAAGATTCGAGATTCGTTTTAATTTGTATAAATTTGAATCTTTTGAAAAATAACGCGCGCCAAGCGTTCGCAAGGTTCGCTCTAGTAATAAATAATTGTTGATGAGAAAATTAATATCCAAAGGTTAATAACGTTGATTGTTTAATCTTAGACGATTCTGGATCACGAGAATGTCGCGATACCAGTTTCCTTTCGTCCATCGAAAAATAACGTGTAACTCGTAGCGTGATAAAGTATCCCTTTTCTTTTTTTTTTCTTTTCTCGCGACGGACATTACCAGTTTCTCTAGCACGCTGTGGGCCAGCTCGAGAACATAGCACAGCAACAGTATTAAAAATTCACTCGATGCATTCGAGAACCACGTGTGCGCCATTGACCAGCCCCGCAGTTCCCGAAACAACTTCGTAAACATGCGATGGAATCGCGTAAAGAAAGGAGGCAAATATATAATTCTGTGGCGAGTGGAAAAATCGCGAGCACTAAAATACCGGGATTGCACCGAGCCAACGTCGACGCGAGAAATATCGGTAGCCGGACCCCGATCACCGTAAATCGTTTAATCGCGGGATTTTCGTTTCGAGGAACGACTCGCTCGCCGAAATCGCCCGGCAAGCGCGATCGCGCGCGACTAAGGGCGATGACGTTACGTAACACCTGCAAATGCTACGAGCCAGCCGAGGCCCATGACGTCGCCGATGTAGGCCTCAGCGACGTGCCAGAAACGAAAATACCCTCGACGAGTATTCGCGAGCGTTTTGCGTCTCGTGCCGAAATCGGGGCTGCCGGCCGCGCCGAGATCGACGCCGTAAATGACCGAGAAACGTTTACCGACCCCGCGCGACCTCGTCGCGTTTAGGGCGAATTCGTGGGCGCTTGCTGGCCTCGAGACGACAAGGATGGTTTAACTTTAATAAAATATCGAGGCTCGCGGCATTTGTTATTAACTCGCTGCTCGACACTTTTTTTATAAACGTAGAAACTAAGGGGAAATAAAATATACGAGGCGCAAAGGTACCTGTCGGTGTTTAAAGACTGGGAGACAAGTTTAATAAATTTATTCGGAACATATCACTTGGTTTAATTTTTTTTTTTTTCAATTTTACATTCTGTATGAATCTCTTCAAATATTGTAAAACGCCAAGGATTCGCGTGGATTCTAGCAGCGTAATGAAATTAACCGCGAGGAGACCTCTTTGCATTCACACCCGACTGACACAGATCTAATAATTTCAACCGCGAAACTTGTACGGCTTCGCGGACACGTGCACGACGCGACATACGAGGGAGTCAATATGTTTTCGACGCGGTCCAGAACAAAGGTAAAGGTCGAAGAGTGCGCTGTAAAAACGTTTTTTAACTCGCGCGTTTCGAAAAGCTTTTCGAGCTTTTGTCGAGATCAATGTATTGTAAATAACGCGTCGCCGAGTGGAAATGCCAGAGCACCCTTATTTTCCGAAAAACAGTTACGTGCGATTTTTTTTAAGTGGGAAATGTCAAGAGTGAAATATCGGGGAAAAAAAGAGTGAAGATGCACGGGTGTGTCGCAAAAATATTTCGCACCCGTCTCTCTGCCGTTTATATATATATATATATATTTTTTTTTTTCTGCGTATGCATGCGTTTCCCATATTAAAATTGTAAACGACAAGCACTGAAAAATGTTGAATCGGACGAAATGTAAATTCGCGTTTTTGTGGCGAACAAACGTATATACATTTCTTATGTGTCAACGCTCGGATCTAGATCCTTTAAATCGAACCCACCACCACCGCGCAATTAACGAAACGCAACGCCGTCGATTACGAGAGTGGGTTGATCGGATTAAAAGCGCGGCGGCAGAAGCGATGTTAGTTAAATATCGGGATTATTATTCAATCGGAGAAAAATGTCCGGAAGGGTTGCCGGCGTATATAAAACAATGCCAGGCGGCTTTCACGCGATCTAAGCAAAAAGGTCTGATTAACTACATTTTTGCGATATTGCACGGCCAGTTAAACGTGATGTAACGCGTGTTCGTGAATTTAAGAGCAGCTGCTATCGAGTGCGTTCTCTTTTTGTGCATATCTCCCACCCGACAGCGGGTGCGGCCTATCTTGCGCGTACCTTTTAGCTCCTTTTCTCGCGAAACCAGTGTAACCGGTTGGGCGTAAGGCCGGTAGGCAACGAGCGCGCGTTCGTAAGTTCAATACGGGGCCTCTCTTGTGCTTTTCTTTCGTTCGTGGAATTTCATTAAACGTTAACATCAATTACCTGGAACCTCGGACACTGGACAATGTGAACGTTGCACACACGTATTTCTGGATACATTATATGCTTTATTAAACGCGCATATTGCGGTTCGAGACGATTACTTCGAAAGAAAGAGGAAGCGAATTCTCTCTTTCTTTCTTTTTTAAGCCAGGAGAAGTTTATTAGAACGCCAAAGAAAAATTATTTTATTAGAATTATTGTTAAAAATATTTTTTATCCTCTGCTCTTAAAAAATGTTATTTGCTAAGTACGTATATAACGTAAAAAAAAAAAAAAAACCCTGCAATATATCTGTTTAATTAATGCGATAGAAATATTCTGGAAAAATTGTAATTTGAAACAAAACGGTGTACAGAATAATTTGCAGTATATTGAATAAAACCGAAAAACACCGTGACGCTGATTTAACGAGAGCTGCATTCAGTTATTTGATTTAAAAATACATAAAAATCGCTTGCTACAAGCAGCTGTGTTAGTGAAGAATTCTATCGCGAACAATCGGCGAGGCTTTCAAGCGGCCAAGCAATATTGAAAAAGGTTACAGATATTTACCAAAATGTCTTGCAGGGAGACCGGCATCACGGAGCACGTTGACATATCCACCGGACAAGAATGCTCTCCTTCCCGATACCCGTTGCCCGATCTCTGTGCCTGTCACGCGTTAGAGAGCGAACGTTGATTTACGATATCAAAAAGCCAGACTACGGAAAGAATACACCGACGCGAATTTCATTCGGCCGGAGCAATTTCTTCGCGCCGGCGAGGCAATATCTCGCGCGGACGATTAATCTCCTCGGGGAACCTTCTTAAGCGAAGAAAAATCCACCGCCGGTAAAACACGACGCGCGGGGCATAAATCGAGAGACCGATATGATATATTCCGTTACACCGTATCAGTGCGGAATCGATGCCGCCGCGAATTAGAAAAGTGCCGGGTGTAATAAACGAGCCAAGTCCCCGCTCGTTGTCAGCGCGAAGCGGTACGCGGTCGAGAGGAATCAAAGTCGAAGGATACTCGGAGGCGCCCGTGTCCGTCTCGGGGCATCCGCACACGCGGTGGGAGCTTTCCCGAAACTATCTCCAGGATCTTGAGCGTAAAAACGAAAAGCAGGGCGGGCGGGGAGGAAAGTGCTTGAACCGGGGGAGATGCCAATGGGTCAGGTTTGACTTACGAACGGCGATGGCAGGCAGCGTTTGCAGCATTCAATGAACGAGAGCAGAACCTCGGGCATGGGAGCTGCTCTGAGCGGGTTTTAATTAGAGGACCAACTGACTCCCTCGGCCTCTCTCAGCGCGCGACACGCGGTTCGAGGGATGCGTGTGTGGTCCCTTCGCAATGCCCCCTCTGTCGTGGAGAACGAACGCACGAGGAGGGACCGGACCCGTCTCGCCATCGGAGGAAGGTCGACTCGGTACTGATGCGCCTGGATTCCGCCGAAGACTCCCCCGGCGCGTATATTAAATTAAAGGCAGACGCGACGGGGTATTGTGTAGCCTCGCCGGTCCCCGCCGTAATCCAATATCGCGGCATCAGGTAATCTGCGAACGTCGACGATACACGGAGGAAATGAGGCGGGCGTGTATCGCGAAATGATGGGGATCCATTATCTTCCCCGGCGAGTTACTATTTTTTGATCTCGCGCACGCTGCCGTGTTTTAATTCTCTCTCTTCCTACATCTCGGCTAAGCCATTAAATGTGTGCACGCGGGCGAGAATGTCAGGGGTTGCTCTCGCGGGCGATGAGTTTCTAGATAACGTGTTTTCAACCATTTCCTCTTTTTTCTTTTTTTTTCTTTTTTTTTTTTTTTATTCCCACGATAGAATACGAGCGTGACGATGCGAGTTACGTTCAAATTAAAAATAACAAACGCGAGTTTATATAGATTTATGGAGCATTGATAAACCCGACGGATATACAATAGTTTTAATAAAAAAGGTGACATATTTCCGAGAAGGGAAGTACGCGGAGATGAGCGGCGAACTATAATTCTTCGTCCCACGTCGTTTCGCGCGAGAAATACAATTCCCCGTCGTCTTCGGCCGTAAAATACGAGCGCCTATTTTCATACGCGGCGCGGCGAAAATAGAGAAAAAAATGCCGCTTCCCGTGAGGTAACCAGTTTCAAATTAGAAACTACCGCCGAATCTTTTTTGCCGCCGTGCTTTTGTCACGCGGGAGCGTAAAAGAGCGAGGAGGATGATACGCCGCGATATCGCAGAAGCGGCGATGCTGGCCCGGAGCCAGGACGAAACGAACGGGCAATGCGCGAATCTAGGCGGGATCCTTCGGAATCGCAGGGAGAGGGCGATTTAGATCGGGAAATTAGACGACACCGAGGCCGGTTACCCGAAATACGCCTTTTGGCCGTTCTCACCTTCTTGAAGTGAAACGAAAATGCGCCGACGTTCATCCGCATTTCAACGGCGCTTCGCCTCTGCCCTGAAGATTTTCTGCTCCTTAACAAATGAGGAGGAACGGATGTTCGCCTGTGCTCCTTTGACCTTTCGTGTACACGGAGAGATTCAATTAATAATGATTTTCGTGCCCGAAGGACGGATATCTTAGCTGCAACGCGGCGGGCTTTGTTCCAAAAACGAGAAGATTAAACGAGCGATCAATTAAATCAGCGTTTTCTCAGGTTTTTCTTACGCACGTTTGAAAACTTGGACTCGATTAAAATACGCCAACGTTACATTTTTATTCGGAACAATTTTGCATTCTTTTTCCAAATCACTTATAAATTCATAAATCAAAGAAGTATGAACATTTTAACATATTTGCTACGTAAACCGATTTTATACACTTCGATTAAGGCACAGATTGATTTAGATACTCGACGGTGATTCGTACGAACAGTAGGCTAGATCACAAGATTCCTTTCTTCACCGAGAGCTAAAGCTCAGAAACTAAAGTTCACGTTAGCTAAGCACGGAATTTTTTTTTTTTCTCTGCACTATTCGAGACACTGAACCGAACGCGAGATGAGTAACGAGAGTGGTCGACTGGTTCCTCAGCATGCGGACGTTGAGGGAAGAGCGGGGCCGATCGATTTTCGCTGGGCGTACCGCCGAGGGTCTTCCGAGACGTCTTTCGGGCAGGATGGTCGGCCGACCACTGATCGAGATGCGTGCAGGTCCGAACCGAATACGAGCGGGCATGATCATAACGCGTGAGCGTGTGCATCGGGCGAGCGGGCGGGTGCGTGCTGAAACGCTTTCGCGCTTCTCAACATTCGCGAGGTGCATTTCTAATTAAACCGCTACTAGAACATTATCGCTTGTCATTGCGGTACTCTCTTTTTCTTCTATCCGTTTGTTTTTATTACCGCGTAGCTTCACGAGATCCAAGGAAACCCCTCTAACTTCCCAACTGCCCACTCTCGTTAATCGGGCTGGACAAATTTCCGAAGCGCGTGTACAAATGCCATTTACTTTGCAACAACAAACTTTATAGAATGGTTTATCCGTAGATTTTTTTTTTTTTTTTGTCGTACATTTTTGCACCAACGCTCCTTGAAGTCTCGCTGAAGAAGGAATCTTGGTTACCGCTTCCTCATTAAGTAAGATAATCATGTTTGCGCGCGGGGACGAGTGCGCCGCGTTTAAACGGTATGACGAATTTAAATGGAAGTCAACGAAGAACGTCCGAAACCTCACTTGGCCGCGAGTAGAGGCCGTGCCGTATATCTTCCATCTGCAATAAAGTGTTCAGGAAGAACGTCGTTCAAGAACGCCCGCGCGGGCAATGCACACGAGAACGCACCGCCGCCGTTGCTCTCGGCCTTTTGTACCGAGGAAACGCGCGATTAACAATGCCGGATTATTTTCGAACGCGTACTCGTAACGGGCCAGCTCTTTAAAGAGCTCAGCTGCCAAAACTTACCATAGACAAGGCAAGCGACGAAGTGAACGTTTACCCGTGAGATTTTTATCTCGAGTATAAATAAGACTGTCTCATCAGGTAGATCCTCCTCTTGTAATTATTCATCTCGGCATATAATTAAATCCCGCACGCCCTCCGCCCTTCTCTACCCAGCAGCCCCGTTGATCTCGACCGAGGCTTATTATTAGACTCCCGTACGCGTACCATGCTCGTCGCAGCGCCGCGCAACAATGGAGAGAGCGGATCCGCCAGAGTGTTGCACGTGCACGGGATAAAAGTGGCTCGTTAGCACGTGTGCCTTAATCCTCCGGTTTATTGGGGAGAGGCGATCATCGTTTCCCGCACCCGTCAATTACATCGTTCTCGTAACAATGACGGATCGATACGCACACGTGGTACGTAAGTACGTCGTCCGCGATAAAGAGCGGCGCCGCGCGCGATAAGTGTCCCTCATCGAGGTGATATTCACTACGAGACCGCAACACGTGTCTCCGATTCGCGCGACCGTCGGGGGCTTCGCGAATCCTATTTGTCTAATCCACTTTTCTGCGGTTCGCGACAAACCGGTTGAAGGCGACCCCGTCTCCGGCCGGACGTGTCTTTATCACGCGAGAGATACGATCCGATTCTTCCGCTTGGCGATGACGTCACGCCCGACACGACGTATTTTACCATAAATCGTCGTGACGCGACAAGCGCTCGGAAAAACCTTTGTCTCGCTGTTAGAAGCGGACACGTCGCGAGATAATTGTTAATTTAATTCGAAAACGCATATTAACTCGCAGACCGTTAGACGTTTCAATCTTTTTCTCTTTTTATCTCTTCTTAATTCCCCTCTCAGCTTATTCCCATCTCTAAATCCACGAGAATCCCGCAAGGGTTTTCATCCGCAAGAGCGAAATGCCCATTTGTCTCTCTGTAATTTACGTTGATCGATTCGCATTTCTCGCGCGCCGATTTTCCCGCACCGGGGTATTAACGTCAAAGTGAATCGTGGCCGCCACTGTACCTAATCCATCACCATCTTCAACTTCGCTCGCACGTGACACGAAAACGAGCCCGTTCACCGTTACACACGATCTCGCAGCGGCGACCGCAATTTCGGGAGGATCGCTAATCGCAGCGCGCAGTTTCCCGCGGTGTCTCGTTAAATCGTCAGACGTCATTTCCCTGAATCGCAACCGTGAGGGATCAACGCGGCGACGCAATTAATATTCATTACGATCTATCTTTACAAGACAACACGATATCCGATCCGGAAAATTAGCGGACGTTGGAAATTGATGGAGGATCCTTGCGCGAGATCATCCCGTCAGATAAATATAACCGGCGAGAGAAGAAAGCCGGGGCCAAGGTCGCTGTGTTTCCGAGCGGTCCAGTGTCGCGCACACCGGATATAATCACAGCGCGATAAAAAAAATTAAAAAAATAAAAAAATTGGTACCGTCCAGCGGGCGCAGCGCGGGTTAATTACAACCGACCGGCCGGCACGACACTTTTCACGCGACGCTCGACGGCCGCGAGCAATTTAAATGTCGCCCCGCCGATCGACCTCGACAGTTCGCCTTCTAGCTCTCTCGCGGCGCTTATCGAAATTGCACCGCGAAATTGCGTATTGTGCGTTTAGCCCGTTGGATCACGCACGAGCGGCGTGCGTCCGTCACGCACATCCTGCGAAGCTGCAAAACGGCGGATGTAAACATTTTTACCGGCGACTCCGATGAGACAGCCCGACTAATTAGACGTTCCCCGAGCGTAAGCCAGCCGGTTAATTTATTGGATGCTGGAGGATCGGCGCCGTCAGACTCGCGGGCGAAAAGATATTTATAAATATTATATTCCACGGCCGCGAGAAGAAACGAGCTCGAGAGGCGGATATGCAGAAAATTTAATTATCCCCCGTGAAAGGAAGCGAAAGAAGGACCCCGCTCAGCGAAATACTTTTCTCATTGTTATCTATTATCGCGTCGTACTTTTTCCACCGCGGTCGGGATTCAGCGCGATAAAATGAATCCCGAGACAAATAAACGATTTCGCGTCCATATCGCGGGCACCGAAATCGATAAGCAATTATCGACGTTTTTTAACAGCGGAATAATTTTAATATATTATTTTAAATAGAGCGACCATCGGAATTCCATATCGCGATGTCGTAAGCAACGAAATCGATAAAGCAATTACATCAATGGACTGTAAATAGTACGATATGAATTTATAACGTCTATTCGATTAGCTATTTCGCATTTGGAGAACCATCGCCATAATTGTGGCGTCGTTTGTTTGGCATTAGCCGTGCAATTACGAGAATCGCGACGAAACGAATTAAATATTTTACCGCGGAGTCTTGTTGCCGGCTTAAAATGTCGAGTCGTGGCCAGATAATCGGACCGTGTGCCACTCGATAAAATCCCTTTGCTAGAATTTTGCCGCGATTCACAAAACGCAGACGGGAAATGTGTAAACCGATTGGATTCTCCGATCATATACGATTGTAACGTGGCCCGCGACGGAAGCCGAGCGAACAAAGTTGGTCGGTCCCTCTTGGAACGAGCGGGAGCCCCTCGTACTTTGTAAGCACGTGAACGCGCCGATTCTTTTAAGCCTCGTTAAGATCTAACTTAAACTTTAATTGAAAGCCTGACCCTGGGCGACAGTCGGCCGGGGCCTTTTTCTCAGCCGCGCAGAGGGGGATATTAATCGAACGCGGGACGAAATCCATGGAAATGCAACGCAGGCAGATACTCGAAGGCTCCGAGAGCTTTAAAAAAATTAACGACACGTGAACACGATCTCCAGCACTCGTTATCGCGAGACACTGCAACGGCGGCGGTGTGATTTAGCTCGTTGTTGCGTAAAACAGAGAACAATTACAGTTCCAAGCGCTGCTCACAAAATAACCATAAATCCGGCTATAAAGTTATCCGCGGGCAAGATTTATTTCTCCAACATATTGCACGTTACGAGCCGGGTGAAATAAAAGATCGCGGCCGTGTGCGTTGGGCGCGTGCATGTGCGCCGCGGTATATATCGCCGCGAGAGATATTCGGAGCGCGACGTAGACCGTCGTCCTAGTTACGTGGCCCAACATTATCGATCTGCCCATCCGGTACATATGCCGAACCTCGTTCGTTGACGGAGCCCCCGGCGTGTGACTCGGGGGAGGACACGCTACGTACGGACCGTGTACATACGCAGAAACATGACTCCCCATATGCACATATGTACACACGCGAGACGCGCTCGCAGTATTTCCGCCCACTCGAGAATTCAATACCGTGCCGGTGAGCCGCTCGATATCTGGATACGACGATTGTCGCCTCGAGAGGGAAAAGTCTCGTGCTCTCTTCTGCGGGGCTAACGAAGAACGGGGCTCTCGACGTGTGCGATTTCCATGCCGCCGCGCGTCCAGCGAAAAGGAACGTCGTTAAACACGCGCCACCGTGTTCGCGAAGATCGGCGACGCGCGGACGCTGAATGGACCCCGAGATATAATCAGTACGATACCGTCCAGTTTGGGCGTTCTCGAATGGGAAAATCTCGGGTAAAAGCAAAATACAGGCGGACTCCGCGCGGATAACGCGACTCAAACGAAGCTCTTGACGTTATCCAAATCTCAACGAGAGCGGGGAATCACCTAAATGAGACACATCGGCAAACTGCGGGCGAGTACGCGCCGGTTATCGGAATCATGCGCGGCGTCGCGCATCCTCGTCTCGTGGTCCCGCAAACGCGTCTATTAACGTCGGTCGCCGCGGCCGCGGGCAATGGTCTGAAGTAGACAAGTGGCTCGCGATAGGCCTATTATGTCGCCGCTTAAGTGCAGCTGCGAGTACACGCTCGCCAAGGTGTACACACATGGCGTCGTCGCACACGCTCGCTCGCTACGGATATGCAACATCCACGCGTGAGTACGCGTCTTCGCGCGAGACGTCAACTCACCCTGGACGAACCCATCTGGATCGACTCGTCTCACGAAGATGCAATTACAGCGGATTCTTCGTATTTTGTCACGAAACGCGAGTCACTCGGCGGCACGAAACAATTATTCTTAGAATAAACAGGCATAATTAAACAATTTTTTTTCAAGCTTGTCGCGTAAACGTGACTAAGCGACAATTAAGGTTAAAAAAAAAAATTACGTCGAAATGTACGTACAATTTATACAGCGGGTTACTAAATTGTAATTAATATAATATATTAAAATATAATTATAAATATAATTAGCCCTTTCTCTCTCTCTCTTTCCTCTTCCGGATAGGTATAATTTCTCTCGTTTCGTATTCATGTCCCTTTTCCGACTCGCGGTTCTCAGAAAATGCGCTTCCTCGCGCGTTGACGCGGATAAAGCGCTGTTAAAAAATTAATATGCTAATCTACCGCTCGTAGGTGTACCGAGAGACCGAGTTAACTCGCGGTCGATTGCTCTTGCAAAGCTCGTTAATTATCTCCGCGCGGAACTACCGCTAGGAAAATTAAGTGGCCAGGCGCGAGCGGCTTCTTACGTCGGCCAGGTACGAGGGGATGCCTTATGTTAGTATATACCGTATGTCTCTCGTCGCGGAACGCGGCTCGTCTTCATGCATTACCGGGCTAATGTTTGCGAAGCCAGAGAACAGAACGCTAGCCAGAGCGTGTCGCATTGTCCGCTGACTCGGTGATACACATTCGTCACCGTTGAGGAACCGTTGCGCGAGAAAAATTCATAAAGGAAACGCACGGCTCGCTGCACGAGCATGGTACAGACAATGGGTATGTTCGATAGATAAAAAAAAAAAAAAAATATGCGTACGATATGTCGGCGAGCAGGCCGCGCGGAAGAACGTTTAATTTGCAGCACTATCGCGAGACGCGCCACAGCGATGCTTTCGTATTAACATAAACTACGCAAGCATCTACTTAAATATTAATTTTGACATGCAATTTAGCTGGTTTTAATCACGATTTTAATTTCCCTCGAAATGCGAGTATACAAATTTAATTTGTAATCCCCGGCATGCGTAAAGTATCAGTTTTAATTAAACCGTAGACTCGCTGCTATCGGACACTCATGGGTCGCCGCGACGGAACTTTTGATAAATAAATGTTGCGCCGTCTCGAATCGGCGCGAACGGATTTCGGGTCGGACCAGGGAAATAGTCGCCCGGGCATTTCGAGATTATTTCGTAGGAGTTTAATCTCTCCGTTGGACACGCGATTTGTCCATTCCGTCAGGAAATATTATTTATTCTTCGCGCCACGGGAACGCGCAGCGATATCTTTTCAAAGTCGTTTTTTTTATTTATAGCGAGAGTGCAGTTTGAACGAAATGTATTATACAGGTGCCCACGGCGAGTTAGGCTTCTCGAGGGGCCCACGGAAATACGAGTTACTACGACACGCTTCCATCTCTTATTGAATTCTATAAAGGCCTTCGGACGAGTTTCGAGTTTCATGGGAAGCACGAAATGCTTTTGTAGCATTCGGATGGCGGCGCGAAATTGTTCCGGGAAAAATAGAATTTTTTATTAAAGAACGGCGACACGGAAATTTGTTTCTCTCGCGGTGCGCTATTTTTTTTCCATTCCGCTGATATAAAAATCCGATGAATCTTTTAGCCCAAGATGTGCGAATCAAATTTGCTCACACGTCGCGTTCGTGCCGAAATTAATAAGACGACCTACTCGAACGAACGCCCCGCGCCGGGTGAAACGATCAGACGACCTCGCGAGCGCAAACAATGGCTCGGGAAATCTCTTCGCGCGACGACAACGTCATCGTCATCGTCTCTTTGTCCGCGACAATGCGCGGTTAGTGCTGTGACTTACCACATGAGCTCTGTGATGCTGATGGTGCAAAGTATGATGATGATGATGCCTTTTCTCCTTGGCGTGATGCTTAGCGTGATGCTTGCTACCTCGGTGCGGCGGATAAGTGTGGTAAATCATGTTGACGCCGTAGCAAGGTGGCTGGCGTCACCTGATCTCGGCGATCCCGCACTTGGAGACACCCAGCTGTTGGCCGCCGGCCTGGTGATGGCCCGTCGTCAAACCGGTCGCGCAGTTTCCCGGCGTCTTCCTCGACACCGACGTCGCCATCTCTATTGGCGACTTCTCGTCGTCGTTTCGCGTTGCGTCGTCTAAAGCGACGTCGTCTTCGTCGTCGATGTTTACGGTGAAGGCGACGCGGTGATGAGGCATTATCTTCACGGTGGTGCCGATCGGCGTCACCGTGGTGGCTGGGTCGAGCTTCACCAAAGCGGCCTGGAGCTCGAGGGCGTCCATCTTCGCGACAACAGAGGTCTTCCTCTATCGCCAATCTCACAAAAGTTAACCTCGTTACTGCACTTCTCGATCGTCTCTGAAGTAGTCTCGGTGACGAGTTCACTAAGGTAACATTTCCACAGCTTCTCCGGGTTTTACGGGACAAACCGAGTGCTCCATCTGGAGTAATTGGTCCAATGTAGATCGACTGGAGATATTTCTATCTTGCCATTGAAATCTCACTCGTCTCCGCCGACGACTCTGAGTTCCCTCCTTCGAGTTTCACTCGAGGACGTCGCGAATAATTTCGATCCGCCGGTAGTTTTCGTATCACATCGAACCATCACACTAATGTTCGTCGCTTGAACGCGATTAAGATCGCCGATCGCGTATTGTTGCGCACTCGGAGATATTTCAAACTGCAATAACAATTGGTTAAAGCTCTCGCGGTCCTCGTAAATTACCTGCACGCTCTTGGCTTCCTATCAAGCGCTGTCTCAATAAAACTTGTCAGAAAAAAAATGTTATTCACAGTACGAAATTTCGCCGCGACGTAACTCAGCGAAAATTCAAAGAATTATACGAAGCCCGCCCCACGAAATATCTTGGAATATAAAATTTTCGAATAATCGTGATAATCTTTTAAGAAACGTGCAGAGAGATCTTGTTAATTAAATTCGGGAGCGTGTAAAAAAAAAAATTACTGCTCGATGACGCACGTGTATCTTTACGCGCTACTAATTTTCACGCAATGTCGATCCGATTGCATCTGCGATTTCTTTTTTTTTTATACGAACGGGAGCGTGGCAAGAGACGACGGTTTTTTGTCTAGGAAGTGGAAATAACGTTAGGCGTCATATATTGACGGGGGCAGCTATGCGGCCTCCGTCACGGTCATTATCCGTGAATCACGAGGTCGCGTGACCGTCTTCGTTACGTGCTGATAAATGACGGTTCATTCCGTCGCATCTACTGCAAACTACCGCTTCATTGTGTTATCTGTCGCCGCAAAGAACACCGCAAACGCAAATTTGCGGCCGGTATTCTAATTACGCGCTCTCTACAGATTTACTCGCGTATTTGGTAAACGATTTGGTCGCGGAACTAGAAAAAGTAAATTGCAAGCGAATAATCTATTTTACGATTGCGCCTCTTCGCCCACAATTTTTCTCTCGAGGAATCCAGAAGCTCCTCGGATACGCTTGCACGTGTATTCCGCATCTTCGCGAAAATAAATGTATCGATTTATCGAACCGCGCGTGCATTAACCTTTCCAACGGAATATGCCGCGAATAAATTTCCTTTCCGGAGTGGTATATGAAAGTAAAACGCTCGAGTTTAAGACCCCCTCGGTTTGGTCATCCTCGAAGACTGACGTCAGTGCCGCGCGCGAAATGTCACCGACGAGGAAGAAAAGCTATGAGCCTGTACGTTCCGTTTACTGTTATTGGCAGCATTATTTTCGTTTTATATTCCCGCCTGAATACAGATGTTTCTTTATGTACCAAGATCAAGAGTGTTTCTCGAGATCAAAGTTTGATATTGTTTCCCCGAGATTGAGCCTCGGCTTTGAAAAAGTCACGAGGCGCACGGAGAGAAAATGATGAAGGTTGAACGAGAGCGAACGACGTGTGTGCAGTTACTTTTTTTTTTTTTTTACATTATCGAAATTATTAATTGGAAACCTTTCGCGTTCAATATTAGTTCCCACGTACCGAAAGCCCGAAGGCTTTCTTCGCGCCGCGTGGGATGCGAGCGATCGATGAAAAAGCAGAAGGGCGGGGATGAAGGGGGAACGCATCTGGCTTTGTCTGAACCTGTGGGATAGCCGCACACGGGGACGGATTTCCTGTTACGAGGCAGCGGCCTCTCGTCGCGGCGTGATTCATATTCCCGACGTCTGACGGCGCCCGGCTAGGAGGTAAGGAAATTTGCATACAGCGCCTAAGAGGTGGACGTACCCGGGGTGTCCGTGTCCCGTTGCTCTTTTTTGGGAAAGAGCCGTCTGTAACCCGAGACTGCGAAGAGACTCGCGTGTATCAGTGGGTGGACGCGGGTCATCTATATGTCGCTGGAAAGAGGACCACACGAGGTGTACGGTATCAAAGATACGGCGGGATGTAATTGCGGCAATGGACGTTTTGAAATCCAGCGCGAGAAAAGGTCAAACGGCCCCCTTTCCTCGACGGGTGAAAAAATTCGTACGTTACGTTTTCTACCGGTTTTATTTTTTTTTATATAAAATAGATATTGCCGTTATTTTTTTTTATTTTCCTTTTTTTAATAAAATTTTTTTTCAATTTCTTGATTCGCCTCCTATTTGGTTTTCTATATGACGGTTTGACTTTATCTTGATTTCACGGCGGATTTTGCAAATTGAAAAACCGGGTATAAAAAATATAGATGAAATTCGTAGAAAGATGAAGCCTCTTTTCAGGCACGATTCGACGTGACAGCTTCGCAGTGGGGCTGGTCCTGGTTGACCAACGAGCGAGACAGAAGAATGAACGGTGTGCGGCCGGCGAAAAATTTAAAAAGAGAAAAAAAGAGAGTGGAGAGAAAGAGAAAAAAAATCCGCTTGATCGCGGATTGAAGCATTTCGCAAAGCCTTTAAAAAATTCACACAAATCTAAGCGGCGAAGAGAATTACGGATACGCGCCGCGCAAAATCCGCCGCGCGACCGCGGTTTGTCGCTCCGTGTAAAAAGGAGGGAGGGGAAGTTACGCTCATTTTACGGAGCTTTATCTTACTTTATGCACGCGCGCGGGCCAAAAGTTGCAGCCGCAGGTATTCGCGGGAGGAATTTCAAGGGCGCTGCCGCCGAGCCAGTCTGGGGTCTTGCCTCTCGAAAGGACGGTCAGTGCACCGTCGAGATCCTTTGTGTAAAATCGGGGGCCAGCGGTGCACACCTAAATCACGTTGGCGGGACATTAAAAGCTATTAGAACGTCAGAACGCCCACGAACTGCCGGTCCTTCGGCGAGAAAGATCAGCGTCCTGGACACTGCGGAGCGTTTACCTCTCCCTCATTGTTTCAATGACGGTACTTTGCGCCCGGTATCTACGGGACGGGTGACACATTGTTCGCGTATTTAACTACGTTAGGCACTGAGAGAAACGATTGTTTGACCGGTATCGTCAACTAGCTCGTAAAATCACCGCGATCCCGCGGCATCCAGTCGCGAACAAAGGACCCCGAGAGTCGTACGAATAGGTCCTCTCGTTGGATACCGCTGAGATTACTTAAAGCTGCTGCTTAATACCACTTTACAGGCTAGGGCCCCGAGACAAGCGACGGTTTTATTACCGCTGATAAAGTAATGGGTCTAGGTGAAGTCGTACGATAGAATTATTCGTTATTCGAATCTCATTGGAGGGAATTTTCCAAAATTCACGAGCCCCGCGAGAGCACGCTCCGAGGATCCGAAACGCTTCGGCGGCGTGCAATCGCGGGAACTTGATCGCGCGGAGGAGCGGCGACTTCGACTCGGTATCGTGCGTTTCGCGGAACGGATCTTGAACCGGGCGATGGACAATGACTCTCGGCGGCGTTTAAGCCACGACCTCTATATCGTCGCGAGTGGTGAGGAAGGCGGCGAGGGTCGCAATAAGAAAAAGAGGAAGAAGAAGACGAGGCGGAGAAGGAAAAAGACAAGGAAGAGAGAAAGAGAGAAGCCTCGGTAGCCTCGTTCGTTCTTCGTAGCCGTAATGACAACGTTACTATTTGCCGTAACTGCTCGGCGTCAAGCTGCGGATAATTAAAGGGCGTGGAGATTACAGATGAGTACGCGTGTACTCGCGCAAAAATGCCGGAAGTTCACTCCCAGCCCGGGCATCGGCGGTCGGATCGCGGTAGAAGTCATTGCGAGAGAAAGAGAGAAAGAGAGAGAGAGCGAGCTCGCGCTTAATGGCGGGAAACTGTTTGCCGATATTGCCGGCGTTCGGTCTTACCGTTGCCGTTAATCTCCGGGGAACGCGAAAACTCGTTGCGAGGATACGATCCTCCCCATTAGAAAATAAGCAAAGGAAGATATCGCCACGACTATTCCACGCAGCTCTGCCGCTCAGCGACGGAATTGAAAACCGCGAGCGAGTATGAAAAATTTAATTGCCGTATTCTGTATTTCATTTTGCATAACAATCGCGAGTGGAAATTGCGAATGAGAAGAACACGCGCGCGGTACGATACGCGGTGCGTTTACACGGGGGCGCAAGAAAAGCGCAGTGGTTAAAAATAAAAAAAATAAAAAAAAAAAGACGAGCGCCGCGGAGGCCGAATCTATATTGTGGGTTTAATTAATGCGATTTCGCTCGTTTTTTCACGGTCCCGCTAGGGCCAGCCGTTCCTTCACGCGCGAAACGTCCGGCGTACCTTCGGCCTTTCTCGCGCGCGGCACCGCCTCGTAGTTTCTCGTTAATCAATTAAGTGCAGCAGTATAATGAAGTTTATTAACAGACATCTATAAAGTGCCGGGCTATTTAAGATGGTATGCCGCGATGCGGCCCCGTCATATCTCGGGACTGGTGGTACCGCTAAATTGCTTGCTCGCTCGGGCAATTATGTACAGTGATAATTCGAAGTTATGCGACGTCTCCTTACTGCCGTATCCTTAAATACGTTTCTCGGTACACCGCGCGACCGCTCCCACGTTGTGCAACAGTTGAACGAGCGAGGCTTCAAAAAAAAAAAAAGTAATAAATAATAATAATAATAATAAAATAAAATAAAAAAACATAAATTACGACGCGAAGAGAAATTCATCATGTTCGCGAGCGCGCGGAAGTGTCTTCGCGGTAGACCCTTTTCGCGTATGCAGAACGTTTGTCGTTAATTTCTAATTAACCGCTCGCGCGGACCGAGAGAGCGAGTCGAGGCGATCGGTGTTCTATTCACGACGCACCGTGATTTCGCGAAATTGCAGTATCGAGAGACGCAACTCCATTCCCCGTGTTTCCGCCGGGAAAGCCCTTAAAAGCCGGCGATCAAAATCGCGTGATAGCAGAGCCGAGGGCCACCAGTTATAATCCGCGTATAATACACTCGAGCCAAGACGGGGCTCGATTACGCGATTAATGTTGGCATTGCACGAAACATCGATATTAATGAAGGGAATATACAAGGGAGGGAACGACGGTGACGGTGTGCGCTTTCTATTAGCGCTCGCGGATAAACACGAGTGCGGTTTGAAAGGGGCAAGGGGGAAAAAGAAAGGGCCAAGGAGCTGGCCGGCCGTAACGCGACGTGGATCCGGTAACGATGGGCGGAGGTCGGTCGCGCAGCGTTCTCTTAATTTTTTTTTTTTTTCGCCCCCTTTCCCTGCGCCCTTTTCCAATACCGCGCGGCAGCGACTCGGCGCTTAAGTGAGGTTACGTGATGGGGGTCGCTCGTTATTACCGCATAATGCCTAGCCGCCACGTAAGTGCTAAGTGCAAAAGCCGTTGCCGCCACCGCCGCCGCCGTTACCGCTGCTGCGGGGTGGCTGCTGGCTGCGGCGAGATTAGGCCGGGAACAACGATAATCGGGCAATAACGAACTCCATGAGGCCGCGCCGTTTACTCTCTTATCCGTCCCGGCTATCTATAAACCGCCGCGAATCCTTCGTGCTTTTATCCCCGCGGCGAGCCTAGAGGCGAGCCGTTTTAGACGGCGTGTCGGTAACCTTCGGGCGCACCCAACAACCCTTTCGAGACCGAGTCTATTTTCGCCGAAGGATATGACCTATTTCAGATTTTCTCCCCTCGGTGAGTGCGGCGTGCGCTAAGCGACAATTGACTCGTTGTATCGCGAGCTCCGCGGCAAAATGTCACGTTCGTTAAATTGTTATCTTCGATATTAAATTAATTAAGAAGACGGTCGATAAAATGTATCTGAAATGTTACCCCGGATAAGTTGCCGCCAAGGGAGAAAAAGGACGGTGGGTGATTTATCCGGAAAAAGGTCAACTATTCGAGAGAATATTTTTCCGAGACCTTGGATAATCAAGCGTGGGCGCAATTCGAGCGTCGATAACGCTGATAAGATGGGACGAGCTGTCTCGAATAAGTGCCCGCGGCGCTCGGGCGGAAGAAATTGGTGCGAAATCGTCCCAGGGGAGACACGCAGCGGGCATTAGACGGAATCGAAGTGGCGTTCGGAAAAATCGCAGACCGCATCCGCGGAATTCAATTCCATCCTCGATTTATGAACCATATTTGTAAACGTTGAGAAAATCCATCAGACGTGAAACCATTTTTATTGCGTGCAATATACCACCGAGCTCGACAGTAACGGGCGCGCATCGCTCGCTTATAATGCCATAGATATTGTTTATCCGACGATAATGCAGCAAAAAGATATCGAACTGAATTGAAGATAACAATGTCGGGTTTATCGAGCAACGTTGGAGTTACGTGCAGCAGCGCGCGCGAGCGCGCAACTTTTCGTCGTCCCGATAACAATGATATAAAATATTCAGTAAAATAATTATTAAAAAAAAAAAATAAAAAATTTTTGCGTCCCGCGGTTCGAGAGAAGAAAGGCTTATTACCGCGTGCGATTTTTGCGGAGGTGCGAGCGTTCGGAGGCAGTTGGGGAAGCAGTAAACACACCGCAGTTTATATCCAGGCGCGAGTCTGACAATTACCGGCGAACATTCGCTCGCGATAACTGCCGCATCCCGATTGCGCGAGAGGATTTATCGATTCCGGCGAAGCGGCTCGGCTCGCGATTGACTGAAACGACTGGTCGCGGCCTTGAAGGTGTATTTCGATGCTTTACGACTTGCGTCTCGCGATAGTTGCGAGCCGGCGGACCATTGCGGCTGGGAATACTCAGGAGTCATTCCCGCTGACTCCGCTCCTCTCTTTATTAATTAACGCCGCGAGGTCAGTTTAAATAAACTTTATCCTCGGAAGCTACTCGCGGGATATAATGCGCGAGCGGGGAACGATAGAGCGTCACGAAACGGCGAGGACAAACTGCACCCATTTGCAGCACGTGAAGGGATTATGGTGGATCCCGCAGAAAAGCCCGGCGAGACCTGCGCGCGCGTCCGATGAAAATTCTCTGGATTGCATTTTTCACAAATTCCGGGAACTCGCGAGAGACCGTTTATATACGCGACGGGGAGATTAAACGATTCTTGTTTCTACAGTCCGATTCAATTAAAATTCATGTTACTATAACGGAAGAATTAAAAAAAGAAAAAAATAATAATAAAAAAAAAAGCGATAATAACGCGAATATGGAACAGTTGACGCAAGACACGTCCGGCTTAAACGCGATTCCACGCGAACAGTGTAAGGACAACCATCGCATGCACTTTATCGCGCACACATGTCAAGGAAGAATGGAGATAGCCTACGACCGTGGCAGTTTACTTCGTGCCGTACATAGAGCTTCAATACCGCGAACGACGGGCGGCGTGCTGGCCTGATTTACATCGCGTAACCTGTGGAGTTCTGATCGGAAAATGGGACCGGGTGAAGAATTGATGTCACTGCCGCATGTAATGCATACCCCTGGCAGTTTTTTTTTTTCTTTTCTTTCTCCTCTTCGTCTTCTTTTTCTCTTTTACACTTAAGCTGTCAGGGTCTTGACGCAGAAAGAGAGAAAGAAAGAAAGAAAGAGAGAGAGCGCCTCTTTCACGACGGATATTCTTTAGATTTAAGTGATTCTTCGACGTGAAACTCGAGCTGAAGTAGAAATATATCAGACAATAAAATGTTTAATTTCTCGCTTTTAATTTTACGATGGCAAACCAACGCTTGCTCAAAGTACGCGCCCTTTCGTGTCGTACTTTTTCATCTTCCCACGGAACTACTCGCGCCCACGTCGATCTCACGCCTAAATTCCGTCCCCTTTGAACTTCCGTATCAAGTCCGCCTGTTGCACCCGATTCGCGTAGTCACAACCGATCGGCATCGATGTCGGACAATAAATCAAACCACCGACCGGGATTTGCTCAAGCATGCCCAATAAACACCCCCGGTTAATGATTTACCACGACGTTGCGTTCAACGTGCATGTTTTCGGCCGATGTGTGCGTGAAACGTTCTCCCGATCTCTCTTTTTTCTCATCCACGACCGGGTCCGCTTCGGACTCTATTAAAATTTAGCTGACAAAAACGTCATTAACAATACAATCAGACCACAAAGAGATAAAATTAAATTTATATATAAACTTTCGGTACAAAGAGAAATTTTGTTCTATCGCAAGCACGAGAGTTCTATAATCCTATATTCGTCGAGCATTGTTATAAAAATTGTTATCCCCTGTATTCTGAGTCACTCGTTTAAACGGAATTTAAATACCATTTTTTAAAAGCACTTCTTTCTCGAACGTAATATAACAGTATTCAGCATCGCCGCGCGTCTACCAGACATCGCTATGAATTTTAATCGCACGGTATACCTCTACTAACTTTCTCACGGATATTTAATAACTGACGCTTAATTAAAGCGATCCGAAACGCCTGTCCAAATATAACAATATAGCCACGAATGATTCACTTTACGCAAGGCAAGGGTTAACACTTTAATTGTCTCCCCGGAAGCCTCATCAATTAAATACGTGTTTTAAGATCCCGTTATCGTATATATTCTTCTCCCAGCTGACGAAGGTTTGTGAAATAAAAATTTCATCCGTTGCTAATCTTTTCTTTTTTTTATGAAAAATTGATTGAACGTACGCGATAAAATATTAATATTACGGCGCTTGCTAGGTTTCGAAAAATTCTCGCAACTCTTTCCGAACGAATAAATATCGGCGCACTCGCGGATATCTGCGCTTTCCTTCTCGCAATGGGTCCGTCTGAGTCACCCGGTCGTTCGCCACCTGGGCGCTCTTTATCGCGGACGTCACGTAGGGGCCCCCTCGGACTTTTACGCGTTTCTCGAGCGTATTTACGAGCGGGCTTGTTGCCCGGGCCTACACGCGCTACAAGATTCCGGGTATTAAGTTGTTCCGAGAGCGAGATGCCGACGACGACGCGGGCGACCGATCGATCCTCGTCGAGGGCGAAACCCCCGACCGTCTCGCTGGAAGCAACGTGTGTCCCGTGTCGATTTTACGAGAACGTACCGTAACACGCTGGGCGTACTCGCGAAATAATTCCCGAGAAAGCATTCGGCCGGGAAATTACGCCGAGAATTCGCCAAAGCACACTTTTCCGTATTATTCCGTAAAAAGTATTTAGATCGCGCAATCGAAATTTGATCGGAATGCGTAACGCCGGACACGAATCGCGAGATATTCCCGGCGGTATTTAATCTGTTCGCAGCGCTAAAAGCGATCGATTGAGTCGTTTCAGAAACGTAACTCCGTACGCGCTTCTCGGTGTTTTATCAACATGTAAATCTAGAGATGTAATAATGCGATTATTAATTACGTTACTAATTGCAGCGAAGCTTCAATTTGCCATGTCGGCAGGTAAGTTCGGAGGCTCGGATGGATTACGGACGATTCATTAAAGATCCCTTAATGACAGATCCATAATCCGTTTGTAATTAGACGCGGAATTAAGCGCGCGATACGCGTTTAATCGGTTTAATTGTTAATACAGCATTTGTATTAGTACTTAATAAAACTTCGCTCTCAGTTGCGCCCAACAAAAACTGCGGATATCTTGTGCGTGCAATTTACTAGCTAGCGGTAAATACAGTGATTATAACGCGACGATGAAAGGCTTTATGCGGTCGGGAGTGTATTTTGCAAAAGCAAAGAACGCCGTTTGAAGTATCATATCACATCATGACTCATTAAATCCGAATCTTACTTTCTGTTTCACATCGATGCTCGTGCCAACTTTTATAAAGGGCGCGAAGGCAATTTTCTATTTTCAACTTACGGATCTTAATTTACATTGTGCGTCACGCGAATCAGCATAATTTGATAAATTAATATATCTAAGCTAAATATACCTGAAACATTGATTTCTTTTTTTTTTTTCCTCTCTCGACCGACAAACGAGGCCAACGAGAATCGGCTATCGAACGAGCCGCGATCGCTATAGACGCGGGATCGTTAGTAAATCGCGGGATTGTCGACCGAGCGAGTCTCTCACACGCGCGATCGAGTCGACGTTATGCAAACCCGACGTGCGTGTATTTTCGGAAAAATAAACTCCGCCACGTTGAGGGAAAAACTGTTTTTCGCGATGTCGTCGGCGATGCGATCGGGAATAAAAGCGATAATCGTTTAATCTGCTAAACAGTATTCGCTCGGAAAGCTGCAGTTATTCCATCAATCGGGAATAACTTGATGTAATCGCCGTAATCGGGCGCATCGATTATTGGCGAGTCGAATTACGAGTCTCTCGTACCTCGTGCATATTGCTGTTTCTCAATAATAGGCATGCCTATAGTTGCGGAATTAATTTGCAGCGCAGCTACTCTGTCTAGGTCATTCAAGAGACGCGTGCCGTTTGAGTACAAAGCGAAGCACACGCCTCTCGGACAATTTAATCAGTCAAACGTGGTCCGTCGCCAAATGGATAAGGCATCGCATGCGAATTCCTACGAACGTATTTGCATATAAACGTGCATCGAGCCTGTTATTCTTTAATATTTTCTTTTTACTTTTTAATATTTAATCTTTTAAAGAGTATAATTTTGTTTCTCACGCTTTAAAGAACCTCGACGTCGTGCGATGCGCATTAGCGAACTAAAACGAGTTTACTCGGTGCAGAAACCGACTTGGCGAACTCGATTACCGAGCCGATTTCCACGTTACACACTTTCTCTCGTTGGTCTCGTCTTCGACATAAAATGGTAATAAAATGGACAATGGAGAAGGAAAAAAAAAAAAAAAAAGAGCACGGAGGACCCTGTTAAGTGGTTTCGCACTCGTGGTTTATGCACTTTCCCGCCGGCGATGGTTTCTCGCAAAGCTACGTCGCGGCGCCGATCGTAAATCGAGGCCAGCAGTTAGGGGTCAGTCTCGTATGAGATTCGCTTGACGACGTTCACGTTTCTTCTTCCCTATTTAATTACTCTTTAAAAATGTGAGGCCGAGTCTCATTGGCACCACGTAAACGATGCCGTCGCGACAATCGGCTCGCCGCGGCCGAAGCGACGATGTCGTCGACCGATTTCGCACACCCGCGCACTTTTGTCGCTTGACTTTCTCCAATTTCCCACGTTGACAACTTCTCCCGAAACTTCTTTTCACTTGACGCGCGCGTACAGGTTTCGAAGGACTCTAGGCAACGATTGCGCGCACTGGCGAACGACGCGCGGGTTGACTCCCCTTGTAAGAACAACGCGACGAGAGCCGCGACAGCGCGACGCACACAATAGTAACGGCGGCGACGGCGAGGACACGTTCGCGAATCCCGATCGGAGAGCACGGCGACTCCGACGCGCGCTGGACCACCCCTCGGAGCGCGCCCGCGATTCCGCGACTCACCCTCCGTCGTCTCCCGTTCGTTCGTTTGCTTGCTCGCTCGCTCGCTCGCTCGCACACCCGACCCGGCGTTATACGCCGACGAACCACCCTTGCCGGGCCTCCTTGCGCCCCGCGCCGCCCCTACCCCCCAGAACGAGGGAGTTCTCGCCGGGGTGGGATCAATATGAGTTGGGCGAACGCGGGAAATTCGCGCGCAGGTCCTTCTCCACCCTCGACGCGACGGATACACACACCAGCCGCCCTCCCCTCTCCCGGTCGTGTGTTCTCCACCCGCGCCCGCCACCTCGCCTATCCTGTCGACTACATCCGCGCCCACCGTTCCTTTTTTTGTCTCTCTCACCCCGCTGTGTTTTCCCTCGTGTTCGTGACCCGACTCGCGACGGGGAAACCGGCGCGAAAGAAGTCGATGTCGGTCGCGCGCTTGGCCACCCTGTTTCTCTTCGGCAACCCTTACCTGATCGTCCACGCATCTCCGTCGACCTCCCACTCGTATTATCCACCGGGGTCGAGGATACTGCCGGAGGACCGAAGCTGAGTAAATTTTGTTACCGCCCCTCGCGGACGGCAATTTCTGTCTCGGCGATATTGAGGGTAGGATACATTTTCACGGCGTATCCTATACAGACTCATAAATATTTGCCCGCCCGTGGAATTTCCCACACAGGGTCTCCTACAGGTATTCCATTTAGGGATGACTCGTCATTTACGTCATGCTCGTTTTCAAAGTAAAAGATTCTTTTTTTTCTTTGCTTTTACAAAAACACGAAATGCGGGCACTCGCAAGGGCTACCATAGTTTCCCGAACTCGTTAAATTTTTTCTATTGAAAAATTCCATCTTTTTCGACTTTTTACGGTACGGAATTTTAATTTCCAAATTAAAATTCTCGCGTTTCGCGCAAGTCCTTTACGAGCAAATTACGAATCATGCGGGATGACGGCGATCACAATTTGAAAGACAGACCGAAGGAACATGATGAACTATAAAGTGTCGCCTGAGCGTATATTATCGCGCTGCTAGTAAGAAAGAAGTAAAAGGGAGAAGATATATAGATCGTAAACTCGCGATGCGCTACGCAAAGTCATCCTTCGCTTTTAATCAGCACCGTCATGCGCTCTCCGGAGTCATTCGGGCTTTTATTCCGGCCGTTTTTCCGCGAGAACAGGTTTTTGCGATAAGAGAAATTTTTACACGGACTCCTGTGGGAACGCGCCTTGGAAAACGCCTCTACGTTCCAGCCGCGCGGCGTATCAACAAAATCGATAACGTGTCCACGCGTTTCGGACTGTTGCACAAGACTTTCGAACGCGTGCTACTTAATAAGAAATAAGATACGAAGCGTAGATTTTTCAGGAGCTATATCGCACCCGGGGACTGCAGGTAACCTGTAACGGTATCAGCTGTATTAAATACTAGCGGCTCTTCGAATAAACCGAAATAATAGAATATCAAACACGTGTCCCTCATAAAATCCCCCGAGTCTGCACGCGCTCGCGCGTCTCATTTAAATCGTTTCGAGCCGCGGATGTCGACTACGGACGGAACTTTTCCGCAAGTTCGTGAGAACATCCGGTGGTGCTTCGCGTCGCGGAAGTGTACCTCAGGGAACGCCCGGGGTGTCACCGATATTCGACTTTCGACTACGCGTTACGCTTGGTCGGCGTTTGCACGCGGAGATCGATACGCGCGATACGCAGCCCGTGATGCGGCCGCAGTTATTTCTTCCGTCCTGCAGCGGCGATCAATTAAGCGTGCTTTGATGCAAACAAGCGCGCGCGCGCGCGACCCGACGTAAAACAAATCCGAAGATAAATAGATTGCCAATTTTCTGATTACATATATCGGAACGGCGCGTTCGCCGGCGCGCTGCCCGCGGCAGCGTGGGACGAAGCCTTTGGTCTATTTGTTAGGAAAATGCTAATTAACGCCCGCCCATATCCGCAAGTTTCTACACTGCGTTACCATGAACTCCTGCCTCGAATAAAGCGTCGCCCGGGGATGCCAGGGCGCGTCCCTTAGGGCGTACGACGTGGTGCAACGTTATTATTCCAAGCGATTTCTACTTTGTTAATGCGCAAGAGCGTATTATAAGCGTATAATTGTAAAGGCGTCACGAAAGATTATTTAATACGTTATTATTTTGCAAATGTCAATTAAAAACGAATATATATATATATATAACAGTTCGGATGGGTAACTCTAGGAAAAAAAAAAAAAAAAGATAGTTGCAATTATCTCTGCGCTTTACTCTTCTCCTTTCGGATTCTCGCATTGTCGCATCGAGTTTCATTCGTTAAACGATCGACAGCCAACGGAAAAAGCGTCGTTACATGACGAGGGTCGATTCCTCTCGACTCCCGCTGTCAAGCCCGTTATCTGATTACACACGGCGTACGGATATCGTCGCCGTGCCCGGCTCGCAATCACGTTGCGAATTATTGCTGAAAGAAGTTCCGCATATCGCGGCGGGCTCGAAAACGGACAGGCGACACGACCGACGCGGCACGCCTGACGTATCGTGATTACCGATGACATTCGAGCGTGCGAGCCCGAGCGTCGAACGTGTGCACCCCGCGCCGTAGATACAAAGAGACGCTTCATCGTCGCGTCGGTGTCGTATTACATCCTCATGCCTCGGTACGATTGCACTTCCTGCTCCCTTGTCGCATAATTATTTCGATCTCGCGAGGCGGCTCGTGGATGCAGGGCGCACGTGACGAGCGTCGCGACGCGAGCCTACGAGCATAATTTAAACGTAAGACGCAGCGCAAGCGTTTAATCTAATATGAGAAAGAGAGAGAGAGAGAGGCAGAATGATAATAGATGACTCGAGCGAGTCGCGTCAATTGTACGTGCATCAGCTTGAAAGCATCGCCTCGCAATTTCTTCGTGCTTTTAATTACCCAGCCCTTAACATCCCTCGACGGTGCGCCACTTTGAGAACGCGGAATTTATTGCGACGTAATGCACTTCTTGAAAGTCATAACGTTTCTAAATTAAACCGCCGAAGTTACTTCTGATTGCGCGGAGAGGATAACGGCCGCGGGACCACCGCGGCGGAATGCGTCCGTTGCAATGGGCCTTTCAGCTTGAAACTCTTATCAAACTGTCGCGTTATTAGACCGCATTACGTCGTTACGGCCTACTCGCCAAGTTTCGTTCCGACGCGGCCGTATACTTGCGGCGCAACGAAGGCGGAAACTGGAGCGCCAAGCGTCTCAAATGAGTTCCATGAAAATATTAAATCCTAAGCATCCGGAAACTTTGCATCCACCCCAGAACGGCCCGCGAGCGCCGGGGCTTTCTCGTATTAACGAGATCGCTGATTGCACGGAGCTCTCGCAGTCGGCGAGTTTACTTTAAATGTCATTCATGCAGACACTGGGATTACACTTATGTCGCCCACATTTCGGGATATTTAATATCCCAAAGTATTAAACTAACACAAATTGGTAATCAACGAAACAGATACACGCTTCGCGAGCCGTTCGATTGTTGACTTTTTTTTTTTTTTCCATATTAAATGTGTTGTTTAACGAACGATATATCGTAAAGTTAAAATTATTGCATGATGATTATAATAATAATGATTATATTAAGGTAAAATTTCCTGTTGTTTTGATATTCGCGGAATTGTCATTAATTCGAAGCAAATGTAACAGAATCCAGTTATTTCTGCTCACGATCGGATTGGATATAAAAATCTTGTCTTTTTTTTTTAATAAATGCCTATTGAGCGTAACATTATGTGTTCAATGAGAACGGAATAATGAGGCTATCTAAAAGATAGCAGAAAATAATTGAAAAAACGGTTAATATCTCGTTCAACAAAGTTCCGCTTCTGCACGTAAAACTTGTTTTCGAAGTTGCGTAAAAAAGAAGAGAGTTCTTTCTCCGGCAGTTTGCTCAATCCGGCAAAAGTATTCATCCGTACAAATATTTATTACACAAGTCCATGTAAAAACGTATACTACAGAAGAGAAAAAAAAAAAAAAAAAAAGAAAAAAATATATGTAAAGACGAATTGCAGTAAATTTATGCAATAAAAACTCACATAAACGTCCCCCTTCGATATATCCTTGTGCGTTTCCTCTACATTGTTTATTTGCAGTTGGCTTGTGCCCGAAATGAAGCGGATGCCAGACCGCTGACTTACGAGCCCCGAGATCAGCTGCCAGGGATTTTCTTTGGATGCGCGACGGAATCCGTATTACAGTTAAGCCGCGGAGGAAGAGGGAGCGTTTAGCATGGCGACGACGTTAACGGCGATACGAAAAAAGAAGAAAAAAAAAAAAAGAAAAGAAAAAGAAGAAAAAAAAATACGTTGGGCGCGATTCTGCCGGGAATCTAAATTCCGCCGATCGAGCGCGGCTCGCGCGAATGCCACGGCCTAGGAGTCGTGCACCCGCATTCCCGAAGCGTAAACGACCTCGACGGCGCGATTGACCGCCGAAGACGAGGTGGAAGAAGAAACTGTGGAGAGCACCGCGGGTTTAGCACGTTTTACGAATCGTTGCCGCTCGGACGAATATTTCGCGCAATTACATTTCATTTACTTATACGTCGATCAGATACGACGCGCATTTATCACCCGTCACCCATCTTCTTCACTCGCGCGAATGAATACGCCCCGTTATACAAGCGGCGATGAAATATGGAGCTATTCAGAAAAGTGAGTCGAAGCACGGCCTGCCCTTTTGCATCCGCGGACAGTTCGCGCTTGTGCAAACATCCGCCGAAGGCACCTCCCACGGTAGTGAATTATTCAATTAATACGGCGCTCGATTGTATTTTCCTAAAATAACTCAACTGTATTTTTATTTTTATTTGTATCATAATTAAAATCTTAGTTTTATTTGTCTTTGATTACGCTTTATTCTTTATATATTTTTTTTTTTTTTCAAATATTGGCAAAGCTTTATTTAGAAAATATGTAACGTAGACGTCAACGAATGCGAATGTTAAAAGATATTTTGGATAAAAAAAAAATATTAAATTTTTAATATAAATATGTAGTTAGATATAAAAATAATAATACAAGAGACTAAATACTGACTAAAATACGAGAGGCCCGTAAAAAATATTAGTGCTGTCCTCTTCACGAAGTGTTTGTCGAATGCAACGCGACTATCCGGCTCGGTAAAGCAGGACTTATCTCGTAGATAACGATACGAACTGCAGAAACCTACTGCACCCGCAATGGTAAAAGCCACGTTATCTCGGACGAACAATTTGCAACTAGGAATAAAGCAGAGATAACGTGATCGACACCAAAATGTACATAATAATTTTCTTAATAAAATAAAAAGGTTTTTGAAAATATTGTATCAACATTTATTGCTTTCCTACTTGCACCGAAGTTCTGGTAATTTTTACTTGTGACATCACGCGGTACGATCTTCGTTTAGTAAATGAAGGAAAATAGAACGTTACGAGGATCATCCGAGTGTTGTAAATGGCAAGGCAACTATCGAGTGTAATTTCTTCAAGGTCTAGGTGCCCTCCGCTCTCTCTCATTTTTACGGGACGAGGCCGCGATGCACTTAATACGCGTTCAACGTAAAAAGGGGTTTGAGATCGGTCGTTCGAGTCCATTGTCTTCCGTGCCGCGGCAATTCCCCTGCGATAATAACCGGAACTCGGGGGTAGCCGTCGTTTGTCAGTTCATTAGCGCGCTAAGCGCGCTCTAAAAAAAATTTCCTCGGAGGCTCGTTCGCGCGAGACGCTGGCGTTTCGATCAGCCGGGCACGTCCGTTCCCGACGTTACAGCCTCCGCGAACGTAATAATCTTATTTGATCGCTCGGAGGTGGAAGGGCTTGGCAAAAATCGGAGAAATATACTGTATCGTCCGCGCCAGCGACTCTCTAACAGAGCTGCCTGGAGGGTGTCACGAACGCATCCTCCCGGGAGATGCCGCGTCGAGATATCCTCTTCGTACGAACGTGCACGCATCGCGCGAGTTGTTAATAAATTTCTGCTCGCGCCGATAACAGAAAAAAAAAAAAAAAAACAATGAAAAACGATGGTGTTACGTTGCGTGGTTCGCTGATGAACTTGGAGGAGACGCGAGATAATTACCTAATTAATCAGTAATTAATTAAAAGCGGTGACCAAAAGTTGGACCGCTGCCGGCGGCCGTAGAACATAGCGGCGCAAACCGGAATCCGCTCGCTCGCTCGTGGCGTTATCTTCGAGACGTAGAGTAATGCCATGTGCCCGGATCCGGTTTGCGCCGAAGTGCATTCGGCCACCATCTGTGTTGACAAAAAGAAACTTTATTTCGAGAAGAGGGGCAGGGGAGGAACGAGGCGAGAAAGAAAGATATAGAGAGTGAAAAAGAAAGAGGAAGGGCGCGGAAGCCGCGCTTCTCCGAGGATCCCGGGAAGATTCCGATTCGCGATTTGCCTCTCTCAACCCGTTTCCTCACCGAATCTAATTCCGCTCGTGTCTCCTCGTCGCTCAGTGATAAACGATTTCGCCAGCCGGTCGTTCGTAATCGCGCCGAGGCGATGTATTATAAAAGACACCGTTACAATTAGCGCTCGCAACGAGCAATTTCAGATCGATGCCCGCGGGACAAAAAAAGAAGGAGAGGAACGGGGGAGAGCCGGGCTTATCGCAAGCTCCGATCGGCGGCGAGTGCGCGCGCGAGGCGGAGGCGCGGGATAAATTTCGTTCAACGTAACATCATTAAATCGTGACCGGTTCGCGTCGCTGGGCGCTATCTCGAAAACTTTTACGCGCGGCCGGCCGCGCGAAAGTTGCTGAAGAGAACGAAAATTTATAGCGATACGCGTCGCGGGTGCAACCTTTCGGCGCGATGGGCAATGTCCGCTGTTCGTGTATCGCTTGCGCGTGCAGTGAAAAAAAAAAAGGAAAAAGAAAAGAAAAAAAAAACAAAAAAGCAAAAGAGAACGGGCGATTGCAAATTTATTCGACTCCCTCCGAGGCAGACTCGCTCCGCGCGGCGATATCACCTTCTCGCGAGATGACACGCGATGATACCGTCTGTATAAAAGTGAAATAAATGTTCTAAAAATAGCTTTCAATTTGCCGCGCGATATTGTTTCAATCAATATCACTTTGCGTAACGCAATAATGAGCGGTGAGATGCATCGTATTTTTCGTATTACCAATTGCCGTTAATTACTAGTCGTGAAAGTGATTAAGTGGAACGTATTATTATTCTGACATTTAGTGCCTACGGGAAGGGACGATTCCGGGCGCGGACGATTTTATCTCGCGATCATCACGGCCGATTTGAATAACTTTCGAGTGGAAAGCGAAGTTACGGCGCGCGAAGCGGGGGTACAAAAGGGACCTTCCCGGGCCGGCAGAAGAAACGTCGCATGTCGCGCGAGAGTGGACTACGATGGCTCAAATGGCCCGTATTTCAATAATGATAAATCACCCAGGTTCGACGCTACGACAGACACGGCCGGGCTTGAAGATCTCACCGTGAGATATCACCGTCAGGGGCCTATCTCGTGGCTTCTATCTTATAGATGGCCCCGTCTCCCTCCTGGACGCTACAGGGTGATTCAACATCAAGTGCCTCTCAAAGGCCGGGTCCGGATGCCTATCCTCGCGAGCACGGTATTTTTCTATTGTCGCCGAGAGATGTTCCCGCCATAGATACATTCTCGCCCGTCACAGGACTTAATACGCGACATTTTTCTTTTTTTTTAACGCGACACACGTCAGTCGCGACGATAACGTTTATTCCGTACCTCGCGACAACCGCGAGGATAATTCCCCTTCGTGACAATCCATGTCAGAGGTATTTATTTTAAAATGTTTCTTCGCAACGAGGTGTATAATGGAATTCGTCGAGGCGCGCCGAAGGAAATTTCGACGTATCGGAAAGCTTTTAGAAATATCGTCGCCGGGGAGATGTTTAAAGACATTCTTGCAGCATCATTTGTTATAATTTTCCTTCTATCGCCATTCGCGCCCGATCGAAAACTCGTTCGTCCCATCGAGCCCCGTTCTCCGGACGTGCTTTCAGCGTTCGCGCTCCGCGCCCCGATGCGTGACACGTAAAGAAATCAGGCGGAGATAACTTCTACACGGAGATATTGTGTCGTGATATACGCCCGGTTGCCCGAGTATTACTCACTCGTGACGCGCGACGTGTGCGTGTACGCGGTTCACGCGCGCTCTCTCGCTTTCTTCTTTCTCGCGAAGGCAACGAATACGGGGATGCGGGATCGGATCGATTCAAGCGTCGGATTAAGCCCGTTCGAGATCGGGGTCGTAAGGAGGAAGAGAACTCGCACGTGATCCGAGTGACGTTATTCAACATTTTTCTCACGCCTCGTTCGCGATCCTCAAAAGCGACGAATTCCTTCGCCCGAACCGGGAACTTGAAACTCAGGGCGCTCACGTTTCAACGGTGATCGCGAAGACAAAAGCGCAGCTTTTTCGGCGTTGAGATTCGTTCTATTTCCGACGCTACGTCACGCGATTATTTTCCCTCCACGCACTTTGCACGTGTCGCCGACATACGGCAGCCGCACGCCCGATGATGCGCTTCTTTCTGCAGTTATTCGCAGTCATCGCCACTTCTGTCGCGGAATTTCGCGCGCATCATCGTGAGTCGTCTGGTCGCGTCAACTCCACGTCTCGCACACGCGATACGTAATTTGCCGCCGGTCGGCGAGGGACCGCGCGAGGAAAATTATAAGGAATTGCGATGGGAGCTTCCCTCGGTGCCGCGATACGTCGTTTGATTTCAAAATCAATTCGAAAATCGTTCTTTCCCGTCTTGTCCAAGTTTCTCTCGCTTTGCGTTTGCAGATGAAAAGAAAAGTACGCGACAAACTTGTTTTTTTTCTTTTTTTCTTCGCGACGCGTCGTTACATTACATGTCGTTTGCGTAATTCTATGGAATTTCTTCGCGATCGCGTCGGCGGCCTCTCTCTCATCCCCGCCGTGCTCGAAATCACATAAATTCTACGTCGCGTTCTCCGGCCGCGATATAAATGTTACTAGCAATTTTCCATCCGCAGGCGGGCCCGTAATCTACACCGTGCCTTTCAACGACAGCGAAAACGCGGCGCGTCCGCACCGGATGCGTAGGTTACGCGTCCCTGACCTAGGACGTCTCGATTTCATAGAGCTAAAAGAGCCGGTGACGATCGTGTTTCCGACCGTGACAAAAGCTTAAGTGCCCACGTGAGAGAATTCACTTCGATAATTTCACAGTTACTTCGTTCTGCGGCGATTATTTTTTTGCGGCAATCCAAAAATAAGAAGCAAACGGAGATGGCTCGCGAGAAAATTCGCAGCGCGATTTAATACTAATCTGTGGAGAATTTTCGGTTTACGGACAGGAAATTTTATTTACCCACTTGGTGATTAACGTTCCCGATGCGCTAATACGTCGATATATAGAAACGCGCGGCAGCGGAAACGCGTGCCGTAGCCATTCCATTCGCTAATAACATTCGACAAATAATGCAGAGGTTGAAACAATACGAGCAGGCACGCGCGGCCGCAAACAAATCCGCGGATACGACCGCCGTACTTATTATACGTACATCGAAAAGCAGATATGGCATTTTCTGTGGCGACAACGGCTAGCGTACGTAACCCTAAACGGCAGAGGCAGGGGATGAGAGAACGGGGAGAAATCGGTTATCGGCAAACCGGCCGGCGCGGTATATGTATACATGCGGTAGGTACTACACGTGAAACTCGACGCACACGACGCTAAAGTCACGTTCGCTAGCTGCCGTCGATTGTCATATCTGCCTTTCAGCGTACATGCCCAACGAAGCCATCGGGCGCGCTCTGAAAACGATAAGAGGAAGGAAACAACGGCGAGAGGTAACGAGCGAATGAAACGGGTGCAAAAACGAGAGGTGACGATAGCTCCGGAGGGGTGCCCCGTCGTCTATCCCGGGGTTTTAAATCGTACGCGAAACCCAGCCGAGCCCAGGGTGCCTCTCCAGCGTCCACTAATAATAGAGCAGATACTGGAAGGATAGAAATACGACTTCCTCCCTTCGACGCGCCGTGCTCCGTCCCGTGTCCCAAAAATAACGAGCATTCGACGCACGTTCGGCGAAAGGCGAGGGGAAAGGGCGAGGGTTAGCCGCTCGGCGGCGGTCTCGATTCAAACGGTAGGACAGCCCCCGCGCGCGGAGAGCACGTGCTTCCACTTATTCCCGGTGATAAGCCGTTGAATGCGTGCGGGTTGCGACCCGGAAAGCGCGTGAACCCGTAACCCGACTCGTCCACGAAGCGGTACCGCGGCCGATCCCGATGAACGGAAAGTCGAGAATCCGGCGGGCCGAGGCCGAAGCTAAGTCCGAGGTGCGTATATTTGTACTGCGCGTTTATCGAGCGCATCGCTATATGGAGGTTTTGTAGAAAAAGGAAAATTACTTCGTACATAATCTTCACTTTAGCGCAGCCCGGCTTGTTGAATTATCTTCGATCTCGCCGCGCGGACATGTTTTGTAAGTATACGTGTATGTACGTGCATTTTTTTTTCCCCCTCCCCCTCCCACCCTTTTACTCTTCCGCATACGCGCGAGTGCGTGGCTGCGCCGCATATTTGCTCGGATTCGATCGGGCAAATAGAGAAACGTGGCGCTTCGTCTGGGCGAAGGCGGCTCTCTCTCGGGTCAAAGGATCGATACCGGTTGTACGTTCGCAAACGTTGTTGTGATCCGCATTACGGTTCTGTTCCTCGGGGACTTTATACTATCGATTACGCACAGAAGGGCCACATGTCATTGAACTCGCTACGTCGAGTACCACGTACACGGCATTTCGAGATCGCTATAGCATTTCAGCCATATCTCGATATCGATTTAATTAAAGACCTGGCAGAGCCGCATCTGGGATGTAGTCGCTGTTATTTATATTTTTTTTTTTTTTTTTTTTTTTTACCAATGAAGCAAATAAATAACGAAATTCCACCTGTATTCGATTTTCAGGTAAACAACTTTTACTAATTTCGATTTGCAGCTTAGCCGGGATATTCGATGCTAAAAATTATCAAGTATGCAGCGATTTGTCGTTGCACGAGTTCGGCGCAGCGCAATTTTAATTTCGTGCACAATGTTTTATCGTACGACCTGCTTCGAAATGTTTCTGAAATAATCACGCGATCGCGAGATGACATCGAGGATAAACGGGCATCGTTTCTGCATTTATCTGTTCAACCTGTCGCCGCGTAATACGCGATGTGAATTCTCGTCTAACGACCGCTGATTAATGTAATCGCGTTATCTTGCACGCAAGATAAGCGCACGATTGAATCTCCTGACTGTTTAGCCTGCGACAAACGCGATCTTCATCTCCAATGCGACTTGGCGAATTCCGGTGCCTCGACTCTATCAGTCGAATGATCGACAATGAATAAAGTGATATTAAAAATAGCGATGACCGATATTATCAGTGTCCTCGAGATACTGAATTTCAATTAAACAAAAAGAGAGAAAAAAAGAAGAATCTACGCCTGACGGATAACGCAGCGCGATAAGTTACATATGTTAATAGCACCGAAGACTGCGGCGAGCGTTGCCTCAAGACCATGAAAATTAATTTACGCGAGACAGATAAGGCGCTACTTTACGAACTCACCGCTCGACGTAAACTTCACGTCGGCTCGCCTCTAATTGCGACGGGTTCCGCGAAGCGAGAGGATTCCGTCGTCGTCGTCTCTATCGAATTGCGCGCTACCGATCGCGCGAACAGTAAAGCCGGGATCCTGACGGGAGGATTCGAGTTACCCGTTTCGGCGCGTAACGGACTAAAGGCGAGCTAATGGCGAATTGTCCGCGGAGATTAACGCCGGGTTTAACCGATGACATCCCTCTCTCTCTCTCTTCGGAAAAGACTTTTCCGACGACCGGTCGCCGGGGACCTTTTCGCGACCGGACGTCTATCCTCGGGCGATCCTGGCGCACGCCGGGGTGAAAGTTACTCGCCGCGACATAAACATCGCGGATAACGATTACGATAAAATCGAATGAGCCGACCAATTCCCCGTCCGAGCAAAATGCCGCGTCGCTTATTCGGTTTCTCTTTCAGATGTATCGATTTCTTTCGAGACCGAGGGGGAGGGACCCCGCTGCGGCGGAGGCAGCCGAACAAGTATTTCCATTTACTTTATAATCTTTAACGTTAGATATTTCAACGACGTTAAGCCGCAAATTGAAGCTCTGTTAAAGTCGAATTCGCTTCAACTTATACAAGAAACAAGATTTTACGACCTGCTCGTGTCACGTAATTAAAAAACCATAACTGTACATATCGGCACTTTCGTTAAGGGAAAAACGGCTCTGAATTGCACGAAAAAGTTATAAGCGAAATCTATATACATAATATACGTATATACTTAATTGCGCCGATAATATCTTACACCCGCTGCGCAAAACGTTTAAGAACTGCATCTAAGAAAATGTGTGAGATTCAACGATCTTTTACGAAATAACGATGCAACATCTTTCGCTGCTTTATGTAAAATAAATAAATATACGTGAAAATAAAAGGGCGTATAAACGAGATTGTCCGGAGATCCCCAGCACGTCCGTATACATATACGAATCGACCAGAAGGGGACAGCGACCCCCGTCCGGCGCGATCCTTTGTCAAAGTCCCTTAATCATAGCCTCATTTCTCAAGCGAAATCTCCCGCGGATCTCCGAGCGTGGAGTACACGGCGTGACGAACGACTCAATTATTGTCCGGCGCACCCCTCGAGGGGGAAAGTAACTTGACTTACCTCTTCCACAAAGGATCTCTGCATATTGGTCCAGCACAGTTTGCACGGGCACACGTCCTTACTCGCCTCCTTCGGGTTCTCATTCCGTTCGCGGTCGCGCGCGTTACCGGCAGCTTGATGAGGCGGCGGTGGCGGCACCGGCGGCGGCAAAGGACTGGTGGCCACCTCGAGGCTGTCCGAGCTGGAGTTGTGGCGTCGCGGCGGGGTGATGTTGCTGCCGACGCTCGCCTGCTGGCAGGTAGCCTGCCTGACCTCGCACGATCTGCCGTGCTCGTTGCCGCACTTGACGGCGTGCGACGGCGACATGTACAGATTCAGCATGCACTTGTTGCTCGGTTGCTGCGGCTGCGGCCGCAGAAAGTCGTCCAGAAGATAAAAGCTCTGCGCGCGATTCGATCGCGTGGTGGTAGTAGTCGTGCCGCGGGTCTCCACGCAGCCGGAGCTCTGCTCCGCGGCGCGAGCGTGCTCGCGCCCTTCCCGGGTGCTCCTGCATTGCTCGGGATCGTCCAGGTGTCGGTCACGGTGCGAAACGTGTCTCTCGTTGAGCTCGTTTGTCGGCTCGCTGTACTGATACAGCCTACGGCTGACCTTCGACCTGCCGGCGACTTGGCCGAACTCCCCGTTCTCTCGATAAACGTCCCTGCTGACGCGAGACACTCGCGCCGAGTAGGACGTCGGCTGCTGATAGCGCGCCTTGCAGCTCGAGCCACGGGACTCCTCGCGGAAGTGATCGCTCTCGATCATGGAGACGCTCATGTTGTGCGACAGGGAGTTCTGACTGACGTGAGAGCCGCCACCGCTGGCGCCGACGGGAGTCCTTAGAAGTGCGCCGAGGGACCGCCACTTCCGATCTTGTTGGCTCGTCGAGGTCGACGATACCGAGGATCTGTTCCACTTCCTCTCGTTCGACGGTGATGTCAGCAGGCTGTTACCCACGGACCACTTCCGATCGTTCGTGGGCGATGTCATCGAGGACGGCCACTTTCTCTCGTTTGAGGGTGACGCCATCGCGGTGCCCGACCATTTCCGTTCCGACGATGGTGCACTGATGGCGGTGGTGGGGCCGCTGGTTGCGCTCAGTTCCTCCCGCTGTCGTGCTTTCCACCAGGACGACGTCGACGTGAAGAGTATCAGCGCACCTCGCAACGGGTTCTGATTTTTAGCCGCTCCTTTCGGGGAGAGATCCCGATGGTCCTTGACTTTCAACGGGCAGTCTCTAAAGTTGGAGTCGCACTCGCGGTCGCTAAACGCTGCGGCATCACGCTGCTCCCTCAGGGCGTTCTTCGCGGCTGCCACTTCTTCCTCGTGATACAGGGTCGCGTTCGTGCTGCGCAACCGCGGTCGGATTCGTACAAACCCGTAATCGTTGCCGTCTTGAAGAACGGGATCAAACGGCTCGCGAGACTGTTGCTGATGATGCTGAAGAAGGGAGCAGTGCGCGGCCGCCGCGGCCGCAGCCGCCGCCGCCTGGCCAGTGGACGTGTACTGATGATGACCGTTGCTCAGCTGCAAACTCGACTGTTGCAGCAACGTCGAGGTCCTTGCGCGATGACCTTCGCCGGCAGTGCCGCGCTGCAAGCACGAGAAGCTCGCCGAATGCCGCAAGCTCGAGGGCGCGTTGCCCGGCTGACTCACGCCCAACATGTCGCCACCTTTTATTTTCAGTCTTTGATCTCTCGAGGGAGAGAATGGGGGTGTATATATTAATATGAGCCTGTACGTGTGTGTGTGTGTGTGTGTGTGACGAAGGTAAAGACTGACACGAAGGGAAAGGAGGGGGAGGACGGGGGGCAGTTAGCGAGGAGCGAAAGCTAAGATCGGCCAAGGAACGGTTCAGCGGACGAAGCGGCAATCTAGCTCGTCATTACTCCTGGCAGGGTTTTTATCAGTCTCGCGATAACATCCGGCGTGTTCTCTTGCGAGGGAGCAAGGAGGAATCTTTCCTTCTTTCTTCTACACTGACCTGTTCCTCCCTCGGTCGATTCCTCTTCCTTGTATCGCGCGCATCATCATCGTCTTGAAATTCGTGCGGTTCTCGCTCTCTTTTTCTTTCTCTTTCTCTCTCTTTTTCTCTCGTCGAAATGCCCTGCTACATAGGGCTACATCCTCGTCGTTATCGAACGTCTCTCGTTATCGCATGCGACGTCTATAGCTGGTACGGGATCTGTAACAGAAAGTAGGAACAGGGTAGGGAGCGGCAACTTAAAAGAAAAATGACTACGATGAGACGAAGCGTCGCCACGTATCGGCGGCGCGTTCGTGAAAAATTAAAGTGCTCGATGAGATGAATCAGACGTTTGCGGGGGCATGGGAAAATGATCTCGCCGTCGTGACAGTGAGGCAGGCGTGAAGTGCAGGTGAACGCGACGGTGCAATGATCGTTGAAACTATCGATGAGTCGCGAGCGCGTTGATTTGTCAGAGGGAGAGTCGGCGAGTGTCGAAGGCCGTTTTGCGGCCGGCGTGTTCGTGGCACGGTGTCGGGGATATCTACCAAAGGCGTTTTCTACGAATTCGCCTTTTACGCGTTTCTACGACAATGCGTGAACAGCGAGGCGAAACGCGCGCTCTTTTCTCGGAAACACGAGCGGAGTTCCGAGCAACAACAAAAGGCGCTGGGCGCGATGTACGATCAAGAGATAAGTTTCGGCATTGACGCAAGATGCACCGAAATCGTACGAAATGTACGAGCAAAATGTTACGTTAAAGATTTCCCGACAGTCATTTAAATGAACGAGGGATGTTTCGGACGCTCGCTTAATCTTTCACTTATCTCTGTTCTCATACATTACCGAATTATGCTCGTGTCAATAAATCTCTCGTATAAACCGCGCGACAAAACGTATCGCAAACATAGGTTTTGCCTCTCGCGTGTACTAAAATGTAGGAAATTCGATGTAAACGTGAGATGAGAGAGTGGACGTGGATGGAAGTATGCTGAACTGGAGCGTATCACGTCCGGATGCAAATATGATGTTTGTTGCTGTTTGATTACAGACTTTGCGAGGCTGAGTTGCACGCTGTTGTAATTATAACGCGGCGTGAATGATAACAGAATGATATAACGACAATGATGGAATTTTCGCATATACATTGTCAATAAATTTTCGCGCTAATGAAACGTGATTTATGAAACGATCGTAAATCAAGTACAGTGAAGAGTCGGCATGCTCCTTGATGCAGAATCAATGATACAACCTATTAGAAAAGAAGCTGCGGGGTAGAGAGGGGGAAAGAATAGGGAGGTTGAAAATCGCAAAACTATTTTATAAATAAAAGAACAAAAGGAAGGAGAGGAGGGTTCACTTTCGAAATTGAAGGTGTTTCTTCATTCAAGTCTACGGGATTGTTATCGTCATTTCTTGATTGACGCAGGCCGGATCGTTGCTGGCGCTATTAGCATTTGTATTCGACGAGGTAACAAACTGCGATGCTCTTTAAAAATCTGTTTGATACTGAGGGGAAAAAAAAGATATCACGGTGCTACTTTCGTGCTCCGTTAAAGGGGACGGCGTTCAAATGTCGGAGATTAAGCTACGGATTAGAGAAGGTGCAGCAGGAGTGCATCATCGTTGCGGCACTCGGCTCGATCTCGTATGCTAATCAAAATGTTTCCCTCTCGTGAACTAAGTCGTGTACCTACATCGCCGATAAGTCGCGTCGTCGCGCGAGATATAGGTATCCGAGAGGAAGTCTCATATTGTTTTAAGTATAATGTTAGCAAGGATAACGACGGCATCCGGCGACTCGGCGCGTCGTCACCCTGCAAGACGACGCGATCGGAATCCGCTTACCGGAGCTTTTGTAACGAAACAAGTCGCACCGCTCCTCGGGATCTCGCTCCGTTAACAACGGTCTAACGCGGCCGTCTACTACGCGTCTGTACGTATGTAGGTGCGCGCAAAACAGTGAAAGGTTTCTCAAGGCGGGAAAGCAAGTGACACCTACACGGCGGCCGGGGTGCTGCGACGTGCGCGATGCGAAAAGGCAAGGCCGTTCGCGCGGATAAAAGTTGGCGCGCGCTCTTGCGAAATCAATCCCCGTGCCGCCTGTCGCAACAATAACGGGGCGCGTAATGGGAACGGGCGCGGAGATCGCGCGCGAAAGACCGTCAATTTCGCTTCGCGCCGTTAATTAGACGTTTACCGACCGATCAATCGACTTTTCCGCGCCGCAATCGCCGCATCGTCCCAAAGCGAGCCGCCTCGCGCCGTTCGCCTCCTTCCTTTCCTTTCGACGCAATCTCTCTGTCCTTGAGATCGACATTTCTCGGGCACCTCACCTACGGATCGTAGCGCAGAGTTTCTTTTTGTCCCGAGATCGTGTAATGTAATTTATTCCACCGATTGCGGCGTACATATGCAATCATCACGTAATAAACATGCGCCTTTACTTCGCGCGAGTCCCGGTTCCTCACGGCAGTCGATTCGCGATATTTATACACGGCCGTTACGTTCTCGGGACGCGTCGGCTTAAGTTTAAATCGCATTTTACGGCCAGCGCTCCTTTGGCGGATGCAAAACGGCCGATTCGCGCTCTCGTTGCAAACGCGCGAACGTTCTCGCGGCGCACGAAAGCGCTAGTCAATTAGCTCGACGATTTGACCGTATCGTTGCCAAGCGAGCGATACGCATCATTCTAGAAAACTGCGAGCCGAATAGCATTCAGGGCATAAAACCGACAGTCATTGCGCGCGGAATGAACCTAATTAGAATAATATCTGAGATTTAAACCGATGAAAATACCTACGCAAACGTTGACGCAAATAATCTCCCTTGTAGGTATCTCTTCTATAATCTTGCAAAATTTAGCGGCTTTTCGTGTGACACCGTAAAAAAATTTAATCAACACCTCGATTGTTCTCAATGCTAGAAATTGCCGATTTTCGGGATAAAAATTTAATATCGCGTATTTAAATTATTCAATATTAAATCACCAAAATGATCCGCGATAGGCATTTCATATGTAAAAGGCACGCTGGCCGCGTGCACGCCGATCGTTATATCGTTACATGTATATGTATGATCGTTATACGTACGTACGCAGATCTCGCGAAACTCTCACCTCGCATTGTTCGGCGGCTTCGCGCGCAACACGCCGCAGGAGAGCCGCAGACGTAATCCGCCGCGGCGCATTTGCGCTCTGTATACCGCGAGTCAACCTGGTTAACGTAATTGGCCGGGATCTTCGGCCGTAACTAATTGCGGGCCCGGCTTATAATAAGCACGCTTGGGCGGCGTCGCGACTTGCTCAAGATTCGTTGCGAAAAAAGAAAAATTTGAAAGCTCTTCCTCTTCGGGCGTGTCATTTAAGGTCCGAATTAATTTTGAAAGGAGGCGGATTGCGCGACAGGAAAACGCGCGGTTTCGCTGTGAATTGACGGTTTGTCCGATTTCGCCTTCGTAAAACGCGTCGTTAAAGTAAGAATACGCACGCAGATATAAGCGTCGCTCGGAGCGTTAAAGCCACGTGGAAAAGTACAAATTCCGAGACAAAAGGAAATTAAGTAGGTTATTTATCTCTTTCGAGACTTAATCGTTAACAATCGACGCGATATATCTTTAGAACGTACTATCCTTGTAGCGGAGAAAGGATCGCAGGCGACCAGTCACGATGCACGCGCTATTAAAATGTATATCCACTTGAGCATTTTTTTTCTTTTTTTCTTTTTAGCGTTTCAGCAATTAAGATGGAATTACTTATCGGTGAGTCAGTCAGCTTTTAGCCGGCGGCCGAGGAGGTTTCTCGATTATGATGTTAATACGTTTCGATCCGATTTAGCTCGGAATTTCTTGACTCCGCGACAAGGCTGCGTCGTCGGCGGTGCTCGCGTTACGACCGGCAGGAATTGCGCAGCCGGGTGATTCGCAACGTGATTTATTGAGCGGAAGATATTTCCGCGTTTCGCGAGTTGCGTCGGTCGCGATCCACGCGTATACGGCACGTGGGCGCATTAAACCCGCGTTCGCCAATTTCCACGCGGCCCGTTATGACACGTTGATTTCGCGCGCGCGGACCAAGAATTGTTTTCCCTCTATGTCGATGCGATGCGCACCGAGTCCCGCCTGACTCATTTCTTTTCGTTGCACAATCCGCGATTCCGTCATACCTCAGTAATTTTCGTAACAATTGCGCGGGCGCTCCCCGCAGCTCGCCGGGGCGAGCGTTTTTTCGCAATGAATATGATTGTTTATCAGCAATAATCGAGAGGACTTAGCCGTAATAAAGATCGGCACCCTCGTTATAACAATAACGAATCTCTTCCGATGATCGGCCAGAAATATAAATACTAGCTCTTGGTCCTCGATGTGAATTTGTAGCGACGTGAAAACGTCGTATATAGGTACATATTCGGAGACCAAGACCTTCCAAATAGCGGCGGCACGCAAGATTCTCGTTTATAACGGCAATATCGAAAAGAAGGAACCACTTCGGCGAATCGTCCGAGCGATCGTTAAAGAGATACGTTTCCGCATCGTCGAGACCCTGACAGGCACATAAAATATGGCAATAAACGTCCGCTCGAATATAGTCCCGATAAGCGGAAGCGCGCCGACGAGGGCTCGAAGGGCACGAATGAACGGAAGATGAAGAAGGTCGAGTATATCATGGCGCATTTCGACCTCCGAGCCACGCGACCCGGCGAAGTGGATCCTACCCCTCCCCCGTTTCCTCCGCCGGGGCTCACCCAACGTAAATTTATCATCCTCCGTGCGCAATCTGACGTAACCGGAAGGCAAGTGCGTTTATTAATTCTGAAATTTCACAATGGCGTATTTCTTGGAGCGCGGCGCCGTGATTGCGCCGCATCCCCACCGTCGTTTGTTCTCGTTTCCGAAAATTACACGTTGCGTATATAAATTTCGTACATTCAATAAGCGTTTTAATCATACGCTTTATTGTTCGCGTTATAGGCCGTGACTTCGCCGCTTATTGAACGTAAAGGTCGAAAAAATGTTGCGTGGGTTAAAACTTCGGGGCGAGCGTACGACGATAATTGCATCGATATACCGAGATAATTAGGAACAATAAAGATAACTAGCACGGAAAGGCAGTAATAGGCATCTTGCCGACGGAAGACAAAACGGCCGGGCACGACGACGGCGAAAACGACGACAGTGACGGGGAATCGGGCGGGGTAGGAAGAAAACGGACGAACTTAGCGGCACGTCCACGAGAAATCTATTCGCAGGGAGACGTCCCTTGTCGTTGGGACAGTCGTTACTTTCGTCACGCGATGAACGGGGAATTCCTGCGAGCGTGACACGAGCCTTCGCCGGGAGTTGATCGGGAATAAGAGACACTTTCGGCGAACAATGCGCCATTCAACCGATAGCTACGTTGAGACGATGATGAACGCTCTGTAATGGAAGCGCAGGGCTCGATGTCGCTACCCTTGGATTACCAAGAGGGAGACGGCAGCATTAACGTTTAATTAAAGTATTACGCTTCGCGTATTTAAAATAGAATGCAGATTGAAAAGATATAACTGTAATAGCATGAGAAAGATTGATACAAAAGTTAACGTAATTAAAATTTTAATGTATAAAAAAAAAAAAATAAATAAAAAGAAGAAGAAAATAAAACAGAACTTTTTTTTTTTTTTCGTCCGCGTTAGTTTAGAAACCGCTTAGATCTCCCGACAAAGAGCCATACAATTCCGTAATAGCGCTGTGGGAAAGATTCTCGTTCATAGGACCGAGTGCACGGCGATGAGTTGGCACACATTTACTCTAGTAAACGCAATGTAGACTGCACCGTCGGGCGGCATTAAGCTAATTATGTACGGCGGAACGTACGGTAACTTTTAATTCCGGAATTACGTGTGTGGCCGACACCCAATTAGGAGAATGCCGTACCACCGGGCTACGAGGAAACACGGAGTACGCGCGCATAATCGCTATTAAAATTGCACGGGCAACAGTGGCGAGAGTCGCAACGCGACGTTAGGCAAGAAGACGTCGACACTTGATAGTTCCGCGCGGTGAGAACACTCGGACCTGATTTTCTCAAGAATTTAATTTTCCCCGATCCTCCTCTCTCTCTCTCTCTCTCTCTCTCTCTCTCTCTCTCTCTCTCTCTCTCTCTCTCTCTCCCGCTTTCGCCCGATCCGATCTCGCCCGATTGTCGGGATAATTAGCCGGGATATTAACGAGCGAGGGAGAAATTAAAGGGCGTTAACGTAATAGATCGTAAAGCACAATTAGCATGCTGCGACGGCGCGTAACGGTCATGGGTTGCGATAATTAACAATCATCATCGCAGGATAAGAGTCGCGCCGCGATCGATATAAACCGCTCGTTTCGCTGCGCCGAAAAAAAATTAAGCCGAATGCCGCGATTATTCCGAAGCCAGATTAGAAGAACGGTTGATCACGTTCTTTTTTATTAGACCCCCTTCTCGCTGCAACGTGAACGATAGTTATATCGTGCGAATATACCCTCTATACTCGTCGTTCACTTGCGGCCGAACTATGCTGGTGGAACGCGCGATTCCAACTGCGGACGGCTATATTAGACCGTCGGCGTTCTGTAATATGTCACCGACATATGTCGATAATTGGAAAAGTACTCCCCCAATTTCGTACATTCTGAGCAATCGGAATGTTCGCGGAACGCCGCCACGATCCGTCCCATTCTCCGCAGTATCAGCACGTTCCAGGGCATCTTCGGGCGATTCTGAATTACCGTCCGTCTAACAATAATGGACGCGTGTCGTCGACGTCGCCGGTGAATTAACTTTACTAAATCGCCGACGCGCTTTTCAGCGCCCCGGACCTCTATTCGGACATTTGTGAGAGACAGGAGCGCGGTGACGCAATTAAGCGGGTAATCACGCGAGTTGTCGCGATTGCACGCGCGGTAAATACTTTTACAATACCGCGGAGAGCGGCCCGGTGCCGGCTAATGGATTTTCAACCGTGGCATCGTCGTACTTTGACCTCGGGCCACCGGCCCTGCGCTATCGCGACCACCCTTTCCCGCCCGCAACCCTCGCGGGTGCCACCCGCCCACCCTCGGCGGTCCGGGGTAGACGTCCTCGGTGCAAGAGAAGTATAATTGGTTCTCGCGAAATCGATACCTGTGTAGCACGTGTACCTCACGTGTACGTATTTTTCCCGGCGCGCGCCTTTGAAGAGAATTCGACTGAGTAACTCGCGATGATGTTACCGTCGCGTTAAGGTGTCTATACGCTCAGCGAACGAACGCAGAGAACGCGATTCGTTGGTAACGTGTGCCACGTTCGTAGTGATTTTTTTACGAACGTTTGCGTTTACCTGTGCGTTTCCTAAGTATATAAATGTCTTTATGATATCGCACGACTCGATACACGCCCCGAGTCAAATGCCAACAATAATCTAAAAATTAAATATATTAAAAAAATAAAAAAATAAAAAAAGAGATCTTAGGGTAACGTCGACCACTGTTCGATCAGCGATGTGTATCGAATAAACAATAATTAAAAATTACCGCCGCAATTATGTGCTTCTTCCTGCTCGGGAACATCGCCATCGATTACGTCCGAAATGGCAATAAGGCACGCGATGTTCTCGACTTACGGATTTATGATGCCGCTCGGCCATCTTACGAAAATGTTAATCGCGCCTGTGATTTTCGGCGAACACCTCGAACCAAAGCGACCCGCGATCGTAACTATTATTTTGACCAAATTAATACTGCGCCGATGAAAAATATGCAAAAGCGCCTAATTCGCCGACGGCTTTTTATTCCGCGAATGCGCGCATCCCGAAGCGCGCTTTCTCTCATGAATTGAACGAAATGAAAAAAGAAGCGTAACACGCGTCGTTAATACGCCTCGGTCATTAAGGCCGCCTCGCGAGCACCAAGCGTAATGTTAGAAATCCCCGTAAGCAGAGCGTATACGCCACCCGTTATAAACCGAGCGCGAATAAAAAAATAAAAAAAAAAGAAGAAGAAAATAATTCGCAGCGATGTTTCGCGAATGAGGAAACCCCCGAGGTGCCACTCGGAGCAAGGGATCACCGTGAAAGTCTAACGATAGTGATTTCTGCGCAGTGAAAATGTTAATTATACAATTATAACAATAAAGAAGCATTAATTGAAAGAGATATTTGCGGCTAATGCAAACGGATCGGCGCGGGCGAGATCGCCGTGGAAAAATATCGCACGCCCGTTGAACTCGAATAATTAATCCTATCGAGATCTCGCGGCGCCGATTGTAACATCGCGGAACTTTTTGATCCGCGAAACTTTAATTACGACAGCGTGATTAACGGCGCCCCCGTCGCTTGCCGCCTATTGCGCGAGAGACGTTTTCCTACCAAGTAACAATGTTCCTCTTTCTTTCGCTCTCGGGTGACGCTGAAAGGGCGGAATCTCTTGCGACAACGGCGGAGTTAAACCCGCGGCCGGTGGCATCGCCGAGTCTTTTGACACGCCACGCGCTCACGCATTGTTCGCGTACCTACGCGAAACGGAGAATTACGCGACGCGCGCGGGCGCATTTTTCTCGCCGCGAGTCAGAGATCCAGGTACCTTTATTCTAACGAAGAGAGGATTTTACAATTTATGTAGGACTACCGGCGGTAGTGAAAACCTAGAGGCGAGGATGATAAATTTAAGATGCAAGAATAATTTCACCGCGTGAACTTCGAAGAGACTCGTCGGGCCGAGACCGCAATTTTTCGCGCGCCGATAAAGATCCGATCCGTAAATTGATTCTTTCCAGAGTGAAAGGGAGATTATTCGCTTTAATTGCACCGAGAGATACCAGATATAGATATATATTATATCTGCGAACGCTTCAAGGATGATACTGTGCTTTTGCGAGTGCGCGGATCGCGGCGTTGGAGAAAACTCGCAAGTGGAAAACGCAAAAATCGCACGCACAAATTATCCGACGTACGTGGCGTAGATCTCCCTTTCGCTCCGATAATGATGCATCACGATAATATCCCGCTCGGTGCTACCAAAGAAGCGTGCACGCAACCGTAGCCAAATATGATACTCGGCGAAGCTAATTATGCGTGCAACCACGGGAGAGGAGAATGATACGGGCGAACTAAAGAAGCGGGCGCGGGTGCAGAAAAGAAGGAAAGAAGAAGAGATATAAAGAGAGAGAGCGGGGACGGGACAAAAACGGAGAGGCCAAAAAAACAAGACGGACGAAGAGGGAAGAAGGGACACGTGCCGCGAGCGAGGAAAGCGTGAACTTTTATATAATTAGCGGCCGTGCACGCCGGACTCATTAATTGCCGGCGCATCGCCGGCCATTAGAGCGTGCACGCGCGCACCGATCCTTTGTTACTGATTGGCGTGTTAATTATATCGCCGCCGATTTTAAATTCGCACGTTGCGCGCCCCGCACGAGTCTCGTGACTGCCGCGGCACGAAACGCAGGCGAAAACAAACGGTTGCCCGTAGCATTGGGAAATAACCACGTGAGGAACCGCACACGCGTATCGCCCTTACACATCGTAACCAGCACTAATGATACATCCTCGCAGCGAGCTTTGAGGTAACTTTTTATTTCTCCGTGAAAGTTGCTTCGCCGCCGGGAAAGTGCGATATATGTTAATAAAATAGACGAATTAAGTTGCGTGGTATATACGCGTCGGAGCGCTCTCGATTATTACGACGCGGGAGAAACGTTCAAAATACAAAATTAGCGAATAATTGTGTCGGGCGAAAGTTTCGAGGATGCCCAAGCGCCTGTCCCGCGCTATTGAGAATCGCTCGGGTGGTAAAGTGCGCGACGTACGAATCGATGGCACAAGTGCGCGGCGGAAGACACGCCTCGACAGACGCGAAAGAATCGCGAGACTTCTCGCGGAATCGGTCGCGAGCGAACATCGCGTGGGCGACTTGTCAAACTAATATATGTGAGATGGGGACGCGGAGGAAGAGTTTCTCGCGGCGGTGAATCGTCGCAGACATTGTGTCGAACGGCGCACAGGTGTGCGTGTATAACCGGCGTGGGTAGATCAGAGGTGTACGTAGAAATTTCTCGCGGGTTTCCACTCGTGCGTGAGTTCCGTATGATAAAGGGAAAAAAAAAAGAAACAAGAAGAATCGACAGAACGCGCGCGCGTAAGTACCGGCTGCAGAAATTCACAAGCTTCGCCCACTTTCCATCCGCTTCCGCGAAGACTTTTCCTCTCGTTTCGTCGTTACGATGCTAGGGCGACACGCGATATCAAATTGTCACGACGTCCGGGGGATTGTAAAATACGGCGAATAAAAGTGACAACCGACCGAATGAGATATGATACGCTATTCCGACGGACGTGACTGCGGCGCGTAATTTCGGGAGAAGAGGGCAATCACGCGCGATGGGCCGAATATAACGGCAAGCGGTGACGTAACCCGAGCATTCTTCAAAAGTGCGAACGCGCGACGCATTTTGCGCGATCGTTTAAATCGCTCGGCCCGCTTCTGTCGTTCGTAACCCACGGGTTACGCTTTCGCTGCGCTTAATTTCGGCGCTGATTAACGCCACGTGGAGTTATCTCGCCCGTGCCTAATTCGCGCTTGACGGCCGCGAGCGGGTCGCGCGGTATTCGCGTTACGCGAGTTGAACGGCAGTAACGAGCCAACTATCTACCATTGTTCGTTGACTTGGAGGTAGCTCTCGCCTACGCTTCTTAAATAACACCGGCGACGAGCGCGATTTCAACAATGACACTCGGGCAAAGAGCAGCCGGTTAGACGAAGCGGAGGTTGGGGAAGTCTCTCGGCGACCTCGCGCCGCGAATTACTGACCCGCACGTTTGCGGTCGCCGAGAATTTTGATCGATCAATTTCAATCTGCGCCGGCTCGGCAACGTCAGACGGTATCGTTTACGGCACTCACGCATCCCCGAGGGGCCTCTCGATGCCGCTTCGTCGTCGTTATCGTCGCGATACAAAGAACATATTTTTTTTTTTTTTATCTTTAGCCTCGAGTATCGCTTCACGTCTCGTTACCTTCGCGACCGCAACGGTGGGTCTCTTTAAGTCCGCTTCGATATCGAAACGTCCACGCGCAATTGAAACGGTTCCCCCCTTCGGCAAAGAGAAGTGGCGCAAGGACGTCGATGAATGAAAGCGAGTAGGCCGCGAATAGGATTTCGTAGCCAAAACGAAGCTGCCCCGCGACATTTACGGTCACTTTTAATACCAATATTCGCAGCAGTCCCGAATCCCACCGTAGAACATAAATTAAAATGCTCGGAAATTATTATCATACGCTAAATATATAAAAAAAAAGTTAAAAGGCAAAACACGTTAAATATACCCGGAAGAGACGCTTGTTAAAATTATTTGTCGAAGTGACGTGGCACTATCGAAAACACGAACAAGGAGATAAAGTAAGAGAATACATGAACAATAAAAGATCAAAGGAAAAAAAAAAAAAAAAGAAAAAAAAGTGCTCGCTACAGCACTTCGATACCTGTCGAAAGCTTTCGCTAATAATCCATTGCAACGCTACTTTCTAATTAGTCCTAATTCGACGAAAATTATCAGTTAAACGATCTCTCCTAGTAATCAAGGTACAAAGGCGAGCTGTCGACCAATTACCAACGACACTATATAAATTTACTCTCGAACGTGTAATATTCATATTAATGATCCGCAGGAAATATCACTCTTTTCCGACGACACGTATTTATTATAAACGGATCTTAAGTAAAGACATTACCTGCACGATGAACTCAGCATATGAATTATTAATTCGGTAAACGTATTTATCCCTCGTGACGGTTTATTAGTAAAGTCGAAGGCTTATATCATCGAACTCTCAGGAAATTATCGTGATATATGGCAGCCGTCTTCGTTAAATTATAATTCACGATATGACGTAAAACGAGAATGGACATGCACGGTCGCTACGCGAAATATCGATCTCGCTATTTATGCCTTTGTCTTTTCATCATTGCTAAGCTAATCGTATGAAACATTTCCTGTACTTTACTTCAAACACATTGTAACAATTTATCAGTAAGAAAAAAAAAAAAGAATTATTACTGCGCGCGATAAATTTTACGAGGAATTAAATAACTCAAAAACAATGTTCACGATGAGTGAAAATAAAAGATCTCATCTCGTCTTCGTGCGAGAAAATTTCTAGTTATACCGCTACGAGATAAGGCTGGCGAGATAATTTCGAGGGCAATCGCTATCGATAAGCCCGTAGCGGTTTACAGAAATATCCCCGGTGTTATTAGCAGGACATAAATAACGCACGTTAGGAGGCTGATTTTATATGAATCATCTTGATCGCTCTCGCGGCCCAAAAAGTGCGTAACATCACTTGCAAAACGTTTAATCGGGCGCCGACGCCGAAGGTGATCTCTCTCTTCCGGCTCTGCCGTGACCTTCGTTGGCAAAGCTGCTTTCATCGATAATCGATACAGACCACTAGCTAAAGATGTATCCCTCGACAAACACGGAGCACACGTTGATGAGTCCAGACCTCGCCGGCGGTAACGTGACAGCCTAATCGAACGCAATTTAGAAAAGCTCGTATTCTAAACGCGCCGGTTATAATTTCGCAGCGTACGGTACAAGATATTTCCGACGGCTATTCCAGCGGATAACTGATATGAGTGATGATTTAATCCGTGCGTGTCTGAGCCATCAATAAAGCGGCGACTTACAAAAAATTCAACTTAATCAATATGAAAGATATTTATCCAAAATGAATAAATTGAAAAAAAAAAGAAGAAGAAGAAGAAGAAGAAGAAGAAAAAGATTTTGTTAAACTAAATCTAAAATATATCTTAGTGTTAAAAATGATTAAAATATTATCTTCCTTCTGTTTGATTATTTAAATCATAAATATCAATTTAATTACAAATTACATATTTTAATTTTAAGATAAAGATTACTTTTTTTTATAAAAAAAAAAAAAAAATTGTTACTTATCGTGTACAACGCGATCTGTGTGCGATTGCAAGTTCCTCGACCTCTCGCTAGCTCTTAAAATAATATCGCTGTTGTAATGACCGTGGCCGTTTCGATCGTACGAAAATTTGGCGAAGGCGGGAAGATGAAAGAAACGCAAGGCCAGTCATGGGTCATTGGCCATCTTCGCCAGTGGTACGCGTAACATCTATCGCGGCGGCTATACTTGAAGTCCTATTGCTATCTACCGGGTGTGCTATCGTCTCGCGCTATCGGAACCGAGAATCTTTTTGCGAGACGATTTCCTGCTTCGCCAGGGCCGCGGCTGGCGACCGGGGTGATTAAACCGTTTACCACGCCGGTTGCAATAAATGTTTTTAATGAATGTTACTTAGTCGTTCGGTTTAATAGATCCGTCCGTTACGTTGATTCCGCCGCGAGGATCTTAATTAAACAGAGATGCGGAAAGGACGACTGCAGACAAGAACGACCCGAGAGTTTCTTACGACCTGACGGTTCTCAGCGAACGGTGGAGAGGTTTTTCTTACTAAAGGGAAGATCAATGGCCTGCTGTCGATTATACTCAGATCTCGTTCATAGAATATACCGCAAGGGGATATAAAAGGGAGGAAGCGGAAAATCACGACACAGTCGACGTGAAATTAACGCGTCGCTCGAGCGAGATGCCAAAAAGCGGTCAACTCTTATTTTCCCGCGAGTAAGGACGGCGACGAATTCTTGAGATTTCCCACCGGCTCCGGGGACCGGCGATAGTGGAGACACAAAGAAAACCCAGGCAGGGAGAACGCGACCGCCGAGGATAATGTTACTGCATAAGGCTCGGCGAATGCACGAAGCGTGGGTGTTGGGCGTTGCGCGAACTCGTACCGGTTCTAAGTGGCACCGCGCGAGTATTTGGACGTGAAATAGCGTCGTAGCGTTATCTCGTCGGCACAGATATACCGCGTGAAACCCGGGCTTGTCCACGCTGCCGCGTAGGAGTCTTACTCGGTAGGACGCATTAGCCTACACCTTCCCTCACTTCATCTCAGCTCTCGCTCTCTCTTATAAAAGAATTTTTTTTTTTTTTTTTTTTTATCGCGATTTAGTGAGGCTCGAATTTAATGAGACGTCGATACTTTATTGATTCATAACTCAAACTATATGTATACAGAGGCGCGTAATAATTCGGGTATCTATTTTCGAGCGCGAAGGCAGCTCTTCTATCAGAATTTTATTTAGCAATAAGCCACACGACAGCTCGACGTAACCTTCCGCGTCTGCGGAATTTCGATATCGACGAGAGACGTCGGACGCGCGCGCGGTCTATACTTTGCGCCAATTTGCGAAGCGGGTCTAACCGGGGTAGAAAAGGAACCGGGGGATAGCCCAGAAATAAAGGGCGGGGAACTGATTTCGCGAGTGCTCTCGCGCATGAGCTCGCCCGGCTCCGCTCCGCGCGGCGTAATTTAATCGCGCGCGTACGCGCGGCCTAACCCGCGGGGCTTAGGCTTTAGCCATGCTCGTCGATCAAAAGTTCTTTTACAGATAGCCCCTGATGATACGTCCCGGAGGCTACACCTGCTCGTGATACGCCACTTTGGTGTAACCTGCCCCGCGCGAGCGAGACCGTCTATGTGTTATATAATACGAGATCGGCGTCCAGAGCGCCGGTACTGCGTTGGTACCGGTGGTCATGGTGGTTACGCTGGTTACAAGGGTTACGTTTGAGCATGAAAGAGTGCTTGGCTGTAATACGGGTACAGTCCCGGCTAAACATTTGAAATGCAGAGGTGTCTTCGATGCCGCCGACTTCCGCACAATTCCCATTTGCAATCGTCGTCGCAAAAAAAAAAAAAAAAGTCTGGACGGATTAATCCGAAGGATTGAAATAGATAAGAAAGATAAGGGACGAGATATCTCGGTTGCAATAGATCCACCTCGCGGTTCTCCATCGGAGATGCGACGAGGCTCCACGGGTTCGTGCCGCATCGCGTAGGTACGGTTCAAGATTCACTTGTCCGCTCGTTCACATTATGTATCGAATTACACGCGATTACGGCATGCGCGTATTAGGAGGAAAAACGATCAATTTACTTGCGATTGTCGGCGAAATCGGTACCGGCGACGACGCCTTGGACGCGCGACGACGCTAATATTACTCGTAATAACCGTTCGCCGCGGCGTGCGCGCGCGCGGGAACCATTAGATCGCGCGAAAAATGCGTTTTCCATTATTGCAAGAACACGCTTCTCGGCGAGTTTCTTCCCCGCGCGAGGGAACGCGCGGGGAACGTGCACGACCGTGACACGCGGGTTACAGCGAGTGCGTACGGCGTGCGTCGTGGCGCGTAAAGGCTCGGTTGCGTCGACCTCGGCTATTATCATTATTATTATTAACGATATAACTGCGAACAACCAGAATTCTCGTTTTTACGTCTTCCACGATGAATAAATTTGTACGAACGCAGATAAAAGGATAGGAACGGCCATCGTATAAAACATTGAAAAAAAATTTGCAATTGAAATTCGCGTTTGGCGAGCTCGCGTTGTATCGTGCCGAGGAATATCAAAGAAATGTTATATTAAGAGAGGAAATTAAACTGTCGGACGGTCACACCTCCGCTTGGCCGCCGAAATTTTCGCGCGCCACCGCGGACTCGCGAGGACTTTAGCTCTCGACTTGGAGAAATCGCTGGGACGTTTGGTAAGCGCTTTACCAGGCGCACCGGTGGCGGTCGGGGCGAAATTACGAGGCGGAAACACGCACGTTGCGTATGCCGCATCTAATGAGCGGCTTTAAACGCGAATCTAATGTCAAATCTTTCTCCATCGTCGCCATCTTTCCCGACTTTTCCACGCGGCGCCGTCGATTGCGTGGGTCGGACGGTGAACAAGTTTGCGTTTCGACCACGCTGTCGATTCACGATCGACCGTCCCACCGTGACTTGCTCGGCGAGCCGGTGGGACGTAATCAAAAAAATCTTTCGACGTGACAATTTGAATTTTTACGACGACTTCTAACGAAGATTGTACCGATACCGCGGCGCGAAGCACCGCGGTGACGCAAATATCGAAGGACGGTACACGAAGATAAGGCATAAAAAAAAAAAAAAGGTGATCGAGTAAAATATAAGCGCGACGGAGGTGGAAGTTATACGGTAAGATGATCTCAGGCGGGGTCGAGTCGTAATAGGGAAGATTAAACACGCGTGCCAAAAGGAAGGTGGATATCGCACTCGCGCGGGGATCACTTCCTTACGACCAGCCGTAACTTTCTACCCGTCGGTTTTTTTTTTTATACCGATTCGCGCGGGAACTCACTCGGTCGCTTCTTGCGAGCAGAAAAGCACCGGCGCATCCTGCGCAGCCACCGGCGCCGTCGCTCTTATCGGCGTTCTCCTGGCGCGGGAAATTATCGACACGATAGTCGTCATATGCGTGCGTTAGCTTTCGTTTACTGCTCCGTGCAGCACTTCCGTTATTTTCGATGGGTTCCGTGCGGCCTGGGCGCGCGATATTCTAACAATCCTTAGCGCGTAACTACGTAATTGCGGGTTCAACGACCGTGAACAAGAGTCTCCCCGGTGGCACTTTTCCCTCGGGTCCGCTCGGCTGGGCGTCTATTCCCGGTGCCTGCGTGTCTATTCCTGAGCCAGCGACCTTGCGAAAAACGAGAGCGCGGGGCGAGATACCGGCTCTCGTTATCATTACGCGAAGTTGCCACCGCGTAAACGCACTCTGCAATTATTACCTAGGACCGTGGTCCCGCGTACGAATGAAAAGCGATTATTACGTATCGCCGGCGCAACGTGACTTCAAACTAGTTTAACCGACGCACGCGGCGCGTTTTCACCTCAAGGACGCGTCCGTGCCGCGGGAAAGTCGCCGGCGAGAAAACGTTTCTACGAGGTATCCCGCGGCGGCTTTTCGCGAACGGATCCCACCTCAGGGCGGCGCAAAACGATCAACGATCGCGATCTAGCGAGAAATATCGCGTGCTACGGGCGATCCTACGGTCGGCATGCGTTTTCGCCGTGATTATGGTTATAATTGGCTCTAACCGCACGGTGAGCGCGGCCGAGGCGGCTACTGGCCTACGAGAAAAAATCCCTGCTGTTGCAACGCCAATTATTTCGTAGCGGTACGTAAAGACAGTGGTGTGCGTTTCGAGCTGACAGCGTCGATCGATTTCGCCGAGTACGAGGCGTTTATAATCTTCGATATCGTCGATGAAGCTTTGCGTAGGATAGCGAATAACATAAAATGTTGTACACGCCGCGCATATTTCGACGATAATATATGTCGGAATAATTTCGAAACTCAATCCGCAAAAGGAAGTACCGGGGAAAAGGAAAAGATACCGAGTGTTATTATAAATTCACGGTCGGGGATTCCGCTTTGCAATTTGTTGTCGCGGACTGTGTCTTCGAAACGGCGAGTAATTCGCAGAGCTCTCTCTCTCTCTCATCTTCCTGTTTGCCCCTCTGACAAAAAAATCGAAAATGGAAACTGCTTCGAATACAAGCGCGAGCTCTTTGCTAGAAGATCGCGGCCACGATTCGTCCGTGCGGAACTTTCGCGAGAGGGATTTCATCGATTATTAGGTTCCTACGAAAGTCTCTCTATAAAAATCTCGCGTCTCCCTGTACACGTAGCTACGCGCCGAACTTCCTGCTCTTTCTTTCCCGCGTAAATGCGAATTTCCTTCGAGAAGGCCTCGCGCCCGCGCGCCGGTCGTTCGGATTCGTGACTGGGAAGCGAGATGCACTGACCCATGACTGGCCCACAAGCGGATAGGATAGTCGTAGACCCGCGTGCAGGGAGGAGACGACGCTCGTTCTACGGCCAACTCCCACGTCCTGCGGAGTGGCGTCTCGGGCGAGGCCGGGACCCGGGAATTACTATATCAACCGACGGCGCGCCGTGAGAGAAAGAAGGGACGTTAATGAAACAACGTCGGTCACGTTCGCGCGTTTCATACTCGGTATCACTTGGAAGACTCTTACGAAACGCTATTACGGTATCGTCGAGCGCTCGCCGCAGTCGTTACGCCGCCGAGCGCTGAAAGTCATCACGGGGAGAATCGTAATGCGTGTGCTATTACGAGTCCGAGATACGGCACGCGGCTCACTGTCAAACGCGAAAACAATGCGGCGAGGGATCGACACGCGCGCTGATTGGAGTCACGTTGAACCCCGGCCGTCTTAAAGACGGTCATTTTCGTTTTAATTTCGGCCCTTTTTTTCCCCCTTTTTTTTCGCAACTTGGACAGTTTCACGCGCCCCGCTAAGTTCCCTCGCTCGAGAATTCCAGCGTGTACATACGTGCTATATTATGAACTGTTGGAGACGGGAGAATTTAGACGAGCGATATTTGATTTAAGACACAAGTTCACGTGGAGTGTACCGACGAATTCGAGATAGCGTTATTTTAATCCGCCGAGAGCTAGGTAAGAGGGAACACACCGAAATTTGAATACATAATAAACGATATATGATAAAGAAATTAAAAATTAAAATTAGCTTAGAGATACATCGAAAGGGTCAGCTTGACGAGAACGTAACGCTCATTTCGAACAAGTCCGACAAATTAACACGAAGTTGGTTAAAACATAAATAATCACTTGTCGTTGGAAATTTGCATTTTACGGCGGGTTTGCCGTTCTAGATACGGGTTAAAGGACTTGCACGCGTTTGAAGTTTCAATTTTTCTATTCCGGGCGCTAATGGGTTCGCAGTTAGCGCTGACGCCCCGCTCACGGTCGTTACTCCCATTGCAAGTCCCATTGTGCCCGCGGGCTGGAAGACGGCCGATGCGAGAGGTCCGCGGCTATAAATAACGAAATTTCGTAAAAGCGTATACCACATTCCTCGCGTCGACGAGGAGTCAAAAGGCGGAGAAGCCGCGTCGCGTCTCATTTTTCCCGGCTCTACATCACTGTCGCGTCGCGTTAACGCGACGCCGTCCCATTTACTCACACGTCATCGCTCATGAGGCCCCTGATTAGTCGGGTACTCTCTAATCTCTAAGCACCTAATATCGCCACCCTACAGCCGCGAGGTCCCTTCCCCGCGTACTACTAGGAGATACACGGCTCGTTACGGTGTCGAAGAAACTGACCCGCGTGGCTGCACGTGCGCGAATCACGAATTCTCAAATGAGCACGCCCGGAAGAAAGAAAGAAAGAAAGAACGAGAAAAAGAGGGATATTTGTCACAGCGTTCCACGGCAAGGCTCGCTCTAACAAGAAGCTCAAACCGAACAAGTCGTCGGACAGGAAAAGAAAAAAAAAAAAGCACCCGGAGCACGCCACCGGTAGCGTATCATATAAATACAAGCGGTCTCGGTGCTCTCAGTTCGAACGTTCGATTTGCGGCGAGCAAGAATGCGGGCGTAACGTAGATGACCTAACCGTACAATTTTCCAACGGTAAATTAAGGCTCGGTAACTCGATGCTAAAATTGCTACTTTGTCGATACCGGGGCAATAGAATGCGCGATCGAGCGACAATCGAGCGTTAAAAACGATTCCCTTAACTGTCCCGATGCGCCTCGTCCAGCGGTGGACTGCTGCCACCGCGCTATAATGGAAGCTAGATAACGCGGCGCGTAAACGAACAGTCGCGTTAAGAAAGGTGTGTTTACGAGACGCGCCGTGCTTTCGCGCCCACCATCGTAGCAAATCAACCGGCGCGAATATACCATACGTTCGCGCTGGCCAGCGCCGTCCTCATCGTCGCCGTCGAATCCCGGGGGAGTTCCGCGCGACGCGGCCATTACTTTCACCCGGAGATCCGAAAAATCGTCGTCGGAAAAAGCGGTCGGCTAAAGAGAATCGAAACGATCGAGTCCGCACGCCCTCATACTTATGCATGAGGCCCCGCGCGCACGCGGTGCGCACCTACTACACCGCCGATGAATGATTTATGGAACGATATCCGCTTTTTATCGGGGGGGACTCCGCGATTCAGGTTGTCGTGCCCCGGGCATTGGTCGTGCCGCCGAGATTGCTCTCGCCGGAGGACGCGAGAGGCTGCCCCGGACTGTAATTGCACTTCGGTCAAGGGAAACGGGGGCGGCAGGGGGAATAGAGTCGAGGGATTGGTTTAACGAAATCTGTTGTTAGCCACGACCGAGGGAGAGCTCTGCCGTTTATCACTCCGGGATTTAATCCGCCGTGACTCGCGCGCGTGAGGAATTACGCGCGCAAGGTGGGACGGCGATCATCGCTCTACGGCAACGAAGGAGTGAATTTATCCCGCTCGTCCTGAGAGCTCGGTCGTCGTGGCTTTCCGATTACCACCGTTCGTCATCGCGAGGAAAACTATCAGCGCGATTCTAAATTATATCGGGCCACCAGGCTTGCGCGGTCGTTACCTAATTTCGCATCGCGTGCCAGCGTTCCCGTAATCTCATTACGAAAGCCCGAAAGCCCCGCCAGATCACAACTCGGATATGTCGAATTATTAACAAATCTAGAGTAGGTGCGTGGCGTTATGCAAGCCCGCGATTGACTTAAATAGAGACCGATTGCGAAACCTTTTAGCGGTAAATATATCATCTGCCTCTATTCGTCCGCACTATAATTAAACCCTACTAATTTAAACACGTGTATAGAAAGATCCCGCTCCGGTAACGTCGTTCCTTTCGCGAGAAACTCGGTCGATGACCGCGTTTAGGTAACGCAGATGTATATGTATAACGATTGCTACTAATAGCCCAGCCCTTGTGCAATGCCGATCGATTATATCGCTTAAACGTGGTGTTTCACTTGCCAAGTAATAACAATGCTAATCGGACGTCATTATGATCCCGTGCGTCCGTATTTACAATCCATCACGACGAATCCGTTTGCAGTAATCCCACTGCAGTACGTAATTAATTTTATACCGATCTATGCGCGAGGAACGGAGAAAATATCTTGCCATTCATTTCCGTTCGTTATCCCTGGCATTATCAGCGATCACAAAGAAGATCTTTTGATGCTCGATATTAAAATTGTGATCTTTCTAAATTTAATCAACTCTCTTCTTCTTTTATTAATTTTTTTTTTTTTTTTTTTTTTTAATTAAAATCACAACTGCCAGGGTAACAAAGATATTTCGCGGGACGTTTACTACGCACAAAAATACACGAATGACGGTTTCGATGGGTAACAATGCTAAATAGAAACATGAAAAGTCCGGTTAAGCGCGATCATTAAATTTATCACGAACTGACAGTTAATCTTCCGACTAGTACTTTTCTTAGCGACCCCGACTGTCGAGCCGACTCCGGCTGATTTTAACCTGCATTCGCGCCCGCGCGGTACGCGAAATATATACGCATAATGCGGCGATATTTCTCCACACCGCGCCGCGCCGCGCCGACAGTGTAGGAAGCTCGAAACGCATTCCATTAGCATAGCTTAACATTAAGCCCTCACACGTCCCGGCTCTGTGAATTACAGGCATTGAATCTTGAATGATTGCACGATTCAAAGGGCGTGCATCAACAATGTCAGGCGGAACGGCGAAGCTCACCTGTTTCCGACTACCGCGCGAAAACTTGACGAAAACCGCGCGTTCGTTAATTCCGAATGAACATCACGCGCCCGCCCGTGCAATCAATTCGCGTGAAATATTGAATGATCGATAGCCAGCCGCCCGTGGTGTCCCCCAGCTCGACGATTGTCGCGAACATATTAAATAACGATTACCCGGCTAATCGTCGGAATTATGCGCCTAATTAGACACGATTGAAAAGCTATTACATTCTAATGAAGCCTTTAAGTATTTTCCAACGTCCTCATCATCCGGGGATTCGCGAGGATTTTCGTCAAGGTGTTACGTGCCCTGTTAACAATAATGCCCGCGGTGTCACAATCGCCTCGTTATTCGTTCAGGGTTAACGAAGCCGCGCGATTCTCCGAGATCGACGAACTCCAGCTGCTTTCTCACACTTTGTCAGCATCCAAGGTTGGCCGTTCGCCGCGTTCACGGATTCGTCACACTTCGATGTCAGTGACCTTCGCCGGGTTTTTATTTTTAAACAACCAATCATTACGAGGGCTACGGGCTTACCTCAGCTCTCTCGTGCTTAGCGCAAAGGTGTAATAGCAATTATATTGCCTTGATGCAACATTATCGAAAGTCTCTGGGAATAATGAATTTTCGCGGATGATATCGGATAAAGTCTACGCGCAGTCGCTTACGGTACGAACGAATAGAGGCGGCGTTTTAATTACTTTCGCTATTCTCACGATTTTATTTAGTAAAATTGTAAAGACGATTCTGAACTATTAGATTCCAAATTTAATTTCAACGAATGGAAGACGAGAGGATGCTCGCGCGTGTTCTCATTTCTTACCGTCTATTCTGGTAACATTGAACGAGCGGCACTCGTATACGTAATATTTGCACGACAAGCCCCATCCGCTGACCATCTCGAGCGAGCGTGTCAACGGTTGGTGAAAGGTATCAATGGCTTTTCTCTCACTGACCCACGACAAGGAAAACTTTCGATCTCTAATCTCGCGTCCACTTACATAAACGCGGTAACGTTCGCGTGTGAAATCGATGATACGCGTCACTAAATTTCACGACGCTGATTACAATCAGGCTGGATAATCTGTTGCGTAAGAGTTGCAATTATGTTCTCTTAGCGATACACAAGATATTAATTTATAAAATAGATTAACAAGCTTAAAAACGATTAATCTTCTTTTGACCGCTGCAATCTCGCTCGCTCTATGTTGCGCTCAAAAAAAAAACAAAAAAAAAAAGAAAAAAAAAATGCGATCGTACCAAAAGTATGTAAGTCACCAACTTAAAACACCCCGCCGAACATTCCAGCGTTCATTAATCAATACCGATCACGCGAGACATATTAGCGATACGCCAAACGAGACAGAGGGCCGCGCGAACTTGACGCAAAACACGATCGACCGGTTAATGCATTTAATTATTTAATACTCCATGCGTGACAAGGCTGCTACATCGGCGGCGACAACAACGTAGGGTCGAAGGAGCCGAGCTGACGGCACCGAAACGTATTCGCGCGTTACAATGACGATTTTAATCTCAATGGAAGAAAGATACGTCCCGCGGGCTCGTCGTCAAATAACGCGTCGATTTGCGACATCCGGCGAACAAGCGGGGCCGATTAAAATAACACCGGTATTCTCAAAACGTACGAAACGGCACGTAATCGCTCGTAGTCACGCAGACGATCTCCCGAGAGAAACGGCGGCGAGAGGATGGAAATTACGCAGCATCCTGTGCGCGCCTCGCGTTTCGCAGCGCATTTAATGCGTTCGATACGTTTCTCCGTCCGTCCGGACGCGCGACCGCAGAGCACCGCCTGGATACCGGTGCAGGCGAACAGGTAACGTCAGGTTACACACTCGCCCACAACGGGAGTCGACCTTCGCTAGCGGTGTAACGTGAACCCCCCCATCTCTCCGCGGACACGGCGGGCGCATCCCTCGTGTTCCCAGCGACGATGGTTATGGATCACCGTCCTGGCCACGGCAATCGTGGACAATGGGCTGTACTAATAACGCGACGAACCGAGCGGGAAAGAAAGAGAGAGAAAGAGAGTAAGAGAGTAGTCCTGACCGGTCCTGGTAGTAGTCTCTCGGCCGGACATTAATTGGGACCGGACTGGCGCTTCGTACAAAATGCCCAACTCCCGAAACCCGATAACAATCAGTCGACCGACAGATAGATTGGAAAATCCGTCGCGCACCGATGCGTTTCTCGATTTGTTCCTTTGTTGCTCGCGCAATTATTGAAATCCGTGCCCGGCGGGGACAAAGGAGCCAACGCAATCTTAGGGACGAGGAGGAAGAGGAGAAGGAAGCGCGAAAGGAGCTGTACGAAATATTTACATAATTACGCACGCACAATAGGTTCAAGCCGAGAAGCGCAATTAGCCTCCCCCATCCCCCCCCTCCGCCGTGTTGTCCACTACACGATTGATGAACGGATATAATTAAGTTCATTAATTCTTTCGGTGGTTTTCGGAAGAGAGCGCGTGATCATTCTCGGTTCTCGAGTTCGGAAAATTACGCCCTTGAGTCTACTCGTATCTTTTTTTTTATCGCTACCAGATGCATCCCATTCATAAAGCTTCACCCATCGAGATAAGCCCCACAGGCGTCGCGAGACTTTAACAGTGTTGAGAAAAAAAAAAAAAAAAAAAATGCTAATAAAAGATTTGCCCTCGAGGAAAAAAGAAATTCACGTTTAACACGTGAACGCGTTATTCGTTAAATGGAAAACGATCTTACACATCGCAGATCTGCGTCTTTTATTTGCGTCAATTAATTCGTTCCGTAATTGGAAAAATGATCTTCTTCGTGACTCACCGCAAATACTGTAAGTACTCTGCTCGATCTATACTATAATCGGGGGAGAGACCGAGATCGTCGATTTTTTTTTTTTTTTTTTTTTTTTTTCCACGCGAGAGAAACCCGTCTTTAAGACGATGGCCAGTCGCTCGGCGGAATAAACCACGGCCAGAAGCCTTTGTGCCGGTCGTTCGTGACCGAGTGGTTACCGCGCCCGAAGGTAGAGAGGAAGCCGGGTTCGCTTACCGGTTCAAACGTTTTAACCACCTGCTTCCGAAATTTGAGCGCCGCGCGTTCGAACGTGTACACACTTTCATCGACGACGGCCCTATCTTTCGTCGTCCGGGACGAAACGCTGCGCAATCAAAGAGGAAATGCTGATGCGTTCATCGTGAGCTAATATTTGCCGGAGATCTAAATTATCCAGCGCTCGCCTTAGGCCCGCTAGTAATATTGGGCACTATTTAGTCATGAAATTCCTTAAATTAGAGGTTTCAACGCATTTATAATCTTCCATAGATATTATATCGTTAAGCGTTTTATCGCGTAATATACGATAAAGTTTTCATATCTCGAGACACGAGCGATTCAATATTTATATTTAAATCAACTGGATTACCTCCAAGAAATTTGATATCAAAGATGCATAACTTCAGAATATCTCATGATATGCAAGCGGACAGATGTCACATTATTAAACATTTTGTAGCAAAATATAAAATTGAACTGTGAATAAACATGAATAAATGCACTATAAGAAAGGAATAAAGATTTACTTGTTATAAAAATTACTTAATTGTAACGTAATAAAATTTTAAAAAATATATACATAATAAATTATAATAAAACTAATTAAATTATAATAAAATATAAAAATTAATATAAACATGAATATAATTATTAAATCATTGATTTGAAACGTTATTACTTGGCAATACAATATTTTACACTTGTGACATAATCGATGCGTATCATCGTATCATATTCCATCGGTAGTCTGTTACATCTTAATCGTATTATCAGTCAATATTATACCGAAGCTGTACGACTGTAATGTGATAGCAAGAGCTGCATAATAAACAACTCGTAAATATTTGTGTCGTCATAAACATAAGAAGAGTTCCTAAAGAAACGAGGACTTCTTTCAAGATATCTCTTATCGGAGAAACATAAATTTCTCGTAAAGTATTCATAACTATTGAACAATCGTCGTTATCGTATTTGTGGAGCTGCCGACCCGGAAGATACAGCCGTGAACGTTCCTTTACAATTGAATCTCGAAATTTTTTATCGCTACACTCGACAAGAAAGCACTCTCTCTTTCTTCTCTTCGTTTAAAAAATAAGAAAATAAAATAAAAAGAGAATATCACGCGACGGTCGGCAGAAAATCAGTTTTCCGTTCTCACGTAATCTTGGGGCAAAGCGACGCGGCGCGTCCGGTTTTCCCGTGGGAAATAAATAGCATCGGTGATGTTTTCCATAAAACGTTGAAACCCCCGATGCCTCCTTGTACTACTTCTACGTGGAGCCGTCGACTGCGGCGCGGCCGTTTACCGAGTATCACGACCGTGAAGAGTCGACGGGGCGTTGCATAAACGGACGCGAACGGCTTAAAAGTCTCTTCCACGTGAAAGTAACGCGCTGAAAATAGCGGAAAAAAAGGGAAAAAGAAAAAAAAAGACGCAGCCGCAAGTCGGACGGGTTTTGCCGAGCTCCGCCGTCGCGAAGTCATTAGTGGTAAATTAAACGGGCGAATCGTGTCACGGAAGGTAGTTAGAAACTCCCACAAATCGGCAGAATATCGTAATAACTTTGCCGAAATTTCGTCAGTGCGCAGCAGAATTAAAGAGAAAAGACGTCGAGGAAAGTCCGTGAATTAAGAACGTTTGCGTGCGAAAGTGTTTCAGGCTGTAGATACTCGACGCGAGAAAAAGTTAGATTTATTAAGTCAATAAACTGTAAACTCGTCACGACTCACTTAAATAATAATGCGGAGATAAGCTTAGGTAACGGGTTGAAAAAAAGATAAAAATAAAAAAGGAAATTTTATTCGTAATCTCTCCTGCGGACGGATATAGAGACGTATGCGAGTATCACATTCTTATCCCACGCATCGCACGTTCCTTCCCCGCACGCACGAGCGCGCGGAGTGCAATCTTTATTTCACGCCAATAATCCTCCGACAGGAAGTCAGAAGCATGCACGCATACATTGACACGGGTATGAGAATCACTCTGAAACTTCTGCGAGGACCGTTGCGTCGATGACTTCTCTTTCTATCGAGTTTCTCTTGCCGCCGTAAACCGCGCTTTTCTTTGCAAATATCACATCGAATCAGAATTTTAGATTTTCAAGGATCTTCTCAGAAGATTAGAACGAGCGTGCGTCTTGTCTATTTTATTTTATCCGTTTTCATTTTTTTTTTTTTTTTAATTTATCCGTTCGTACTCGTAAATTATTTTTCTCCCGCACCCGTAGGAATCGACGCACGATTCCTTCCCTGCTCCGGACTATTAATGTAAAAAAGACGATACTGAATTTATTATGGGCCCTGATTGTACGCTCGGTGCAATCGCGTTTACTCATTTCAATGTCGAATGCGTACGTGTACGTGTCATTTGTGAATTTATCAACGCTCTTATGACATATGATAAATGACAATGTATTGAAAGCTAAATAAATAGCCTAAGTGGAATTCACGATAATCACGCAAAAATTGTTTGCAGAAGAATTCGCCGAGCGGGATATATATATATATATATATATATGTATATAAAGGGAAGATGGGGCGGGTTGCACACGACGACCATTTATGTACACGTCTGCGTGCATGTGCCGAGCGCTCGAGCGTGTTCGTGCGTGTCGGCGCACGCACTTCTGTAGATGCGAATATAGAAGACTCGGATAAAGCAAAAAAAGGCATGGGACAGCCTCCGACGGCGGAAGGATACGTCTGGCAACAGTGCTGAGACTGGACCAGCTGATTGCGGCACCAGGGCCGTCTTCACCCTTCCGAAATAAAGTTTGCACTTTAAAGAAAGTGAACTTCAGCCTACGAGTATCACGTCGTAAATCGGCGTCGCTATAATTAAACTTTATCGCAATCTAAGGTTGGATTATACCAAATAAAAATATACGGTTCATCAGAATTGTTCCACGTTAAAAAAAAAAAAAAAAAGTAAATAAATAAATAAATAAATATAGAAATAAATATGCGTCCTTATTGCGGAGAGAGAAGACTTAGCACACGTTAGCCATTCAGTGACCGCTTTGGCGACGGTATATAGACCGGAGTTCTCGAGTTCATCGTCGGTGCCAATAATAATCTTTCGCAGGTAAAACGTACTCATCTGGGACAAAGGACTGCCATTCGGCCTGGTTAACAATGCACCGGCACATTCGACGATTCAATAACTCCCTCGGCAGTGAGGGAAGGCGCCAAACCGGTTTCGTAATTTCCAAATGAACGATCGTCCCGTTCCGCGTTGAGAACCTTTCGCGGAAGCTTTGTTCTATCCAACGTATTTCCCGTGAGAATTAGCCAGGTCCACATTTTTCGAGTCGACGATACGCGCGACGATGACTTTTCGATCGTTCATAATTGACGATTAACAGTACGGAGCGCCCGAACGCATGGTATTTCTAGAAGTTGCATCACATACTCGGAGCGAAAATAATTTGTGACGCAACGTCGGAATACTGTGCGCCGGAGAAGCAGGTGCCGGGGACATCTATTTATCTCGGTACGCGAGAAAAGGCCGCTGCGAATCGTAGTCTTCGCGGTCGGGGAATCTTTATCATTCAACGTTCGATACGGTTCGCGAGAGACCTCGTCAACGGTAAGAATCGTTGGAATCCGGAATGCGCTGGTAGCGAGATTAAAGTCGCGGTTCTCCGATTCGACCTGCCTTCCCGAAGAATCTTTCCCCGATGGACCAGTTCCGGCAGCGCAGCGGCGGCACTATCGCGCTCGGCGAATGGGAATAGACTTGGACGACGGCAGAAGGGAGCGAGGTGCAACGTAGGGAAAGACGAAACAGGAGCAAGGTTGAAAAAGGAAAAAGAACGAAGAGAGAGAGAGAGAGAGAGAGTCGGCACGGAAATAAGAATAACAGGAACGGCAACTCGGCCGGAGATGCGAAGTCAGGCGCGAGGTGAGAGGAGAAAGGAAGCGACTAAAGGAAGGCACCCTGGACTGGCAGGAGGTGACTAGACGTGACTAACTCCGCCGAGAGCGAGAAAGAAAGCGAGAGAGAGAGAACTGGAAGAACGCTTGAAAAATGATCGCCTGTAAGTCTCGGGAGGCTTGTCCGCGCGCGCGAGCGCATCGTCGAGCGAGATGCGTGGAATCCTAAAGTCGGAACCGACCTCCTGGAGAAAGAAGCTCGAGTTAGAATTCGTTTGACACGTGACTCATATACCATTGCGGTGCCATCCGTCTCTTCGTTGTTAGAATTTTACATACTTAAAAACTCTAAAATGTTCCGGAGAACAAACCCCGCTTAATACCACCCGCCGTTTAAACGTTTCTAAAAAGGAATACATTAGAAAGACGCGCGAGTTGTAATTTATGTTCGTTCACTTCGGATAATTATTTGGTATGAATCACCCAGTTATCTTCGTCGCTCTCGTCATCTCTTACCTCTCGCTGTTACGCATTGCTCTAAATTATATTTGCAACGTTCCCGCAATTTTCATACTAAACGGAACCATCGTCCCCGCCGTTGGCGAATTTTTCTACGATCCCGCCGGTATTCACCTCGAAAAATCTCATCAAATTTTTGTCTCCGAACATTTTTGCGATTTGCTCCCTAGCTTTACTCAATCGCCTAACCAACTCCCACAAACTGTCCAAGTAACTCGAAATGTTTTATACAGACGGATCCGTTGCGTTTCGTTTTCGTCGAATGTGCGTGCTGTTTTCAATTCGAACAGAATATCTCATACGTGCGGACGATAGCGCAGCGAGGCGGTATCATGAAAAGTACAAAGTACGCTCGAACGCGGAGGGATAAATCATCGCCGTGTAAGCTGCCCGAAAAGAAACCCATGTCACCCACACCCGTACGTGAGGGCCTTTTAATTCGACGAGCAAGAACGTGAGCGGCTCTCTCAGACGATAAGGCTGATAAAGCAGAAGAAAGATAAAAGATAAGAGAAAAAATATGGGGAGAGAAACATCGGGAACGGAATCCTTCTTTCGCGAGCTTAAGAACGCGGCATTAAACTCGTTATAATTTCGCGAACGAAACGAAAGTCCGGGGACCGTAGCTCGGTGGGGTCCAAGGAAGAGAACTCTTAAGACGGGTGCGAGGCGAATTCGCCAAGTAAGTTTAAAGAAACGGAGGAGGTAGGGCGGGAGGATCATCGCGCGCGAACAGCGAACATCAGCCAGCCGGTTAGCATGCCGGGGCTATAATCGTCCTCGCGTGTAATGTACGATCGGTAGGAGGACAAGAGCCGGGTGGTAATGGTGGTGGTGGCGGGTAGGTAGGTTGGCTGGTTGACTGGCTGGCTGGTTGGCTGCGTGAGTGAGCGCGACGTGGAAACTGGTGTGCGCCGCCCGATGTCAATGACACTGCGGTGCTGCAGCTGCTGCACACATAAGTCAAGCCCGAGCGACACCGGCATACAACACGTGCGACCCGCAGGTACATACGCGGAGGTGCGTGCATGCCCACAAGCGCGCGCGCGCGCGCGCGGAAGAGTTAGTCTCTTTCTGTGCGTGTATTTGAGAGGGCAAGAGTCAAATATTTCCATCCAGTCGGACCTCCAGGCTAAGGCGAGGTGTCCACTCCCGGGGAGTTTTATTATCGAGTGCCGCGCACTCGGTAAGTAAAACTCTCTCGGGTCTCCGGAGGTCCGTCGAGAGACACACGCCGTGTTTGCCGGGGATTCTTATTATCGCGTGCCGTTTTCGAGAAGTAAAACTTGCAAATGAGCACACGTTTTTGTCGTTTTAAATAGTATTCGTTACGCATGCGGAGAGATCGTATCGTTCCATTGCTACTATTAACTCGTCGCGAGGTAAATTAATCGAGAGCTCGTGGACGTCGGAGGAAATCGTTACTTCGAGATATAATTAGCGAAATTTGTCGTCCTTTGCGAGGAGTAAGACTTATTAATATTTTAATAACGAACGCGTACTCGCTCGCGTATACTTGCGAAAGTGATCGGTGCAATCTGTTCCGCGCCTTTCTCGCGGACCTCATTTCGGCGTTGCACGTGCTGGCGCCCGTCCGACCGACGCACGTGCCACAGCGCCGCATGTGCACGCACGTATGCACGATCGTAATTACTACCTGACGCGGGCTTTTTGACGATGAATTAAAGATAATGATTTGCGGACGCGGACCGAGGGACTCGACGACGACGACACTGATATTCTCGCGCGATACATCGAATATCCGTGGCGTTCTTACGAAAGTTATTGTTCTGGGAAACGACCTCGTGCGAGATTTCAATCGGAGTAGAACGCACGAAATTATGCAAATGTGGAGCGTGCGAAGCGTAATCGCTCAATCGTCCCTCCCTCTCAAATGCTCGGTAGGGTGTTCCTATTAAACCCGAATCGCCCTATCTCCGTATAATGAAGCCGAAAGAAAGCTGCAGTCCCCCCTTTCGTCGCGCTAAATTGGTCGACTACAGCGACATTTCGGAGCGAAGTAGTTTCCAAAACGGAAAGAGACGTTTACAGACGCATGTAATTCATTTCACGTGGGAATGCATTTCGCGGCGATAAAAGATACCGTAACGCGCAACTTTATGGCGCGATTGAGACTTGAACTGGACCGAGTTAGTCGTTGCGCAGCGAGAAGCGTCCCGAAATAAAAGACCCCAATTTTATGCTCTCCAATTTCAAGCGTTGGCGGTTCTCACTAAGTGCCACGTGCCATTTTGGCACATAAAATACTATGCAATTTAAAAAAAAAAAAAAAAAAAAGAAATTACAATTACTCTCATATTTTCACCTGTCATTTTTATCAAATAAATTTCTCAAACTATAAAAGAATCTTTGACAACTTTTCAATGTTACATTTTTTCTCTTCTCTTTTATTCCCTTGCACTTAATTGCATCCGCTTCGTCTCTCTCGAATCTAACGTCAATCACGCGTTAAAAAAAAAAAAAAAAAAAAAGATACGCACGACAAAAGTTTTAATGAATGGCGAGGCATTAATTCCCGAGGTCTCGCGTTACATTTGGTCCACGCTGCACGTGATGCAAGAACGATCGTTCTCGCGTGTCTCCGCCGCGTGTTTTGCTCACTTGCATGCGCTGTACTAACCGGCGCTGTTCTTTTTATTTTTTTTTCGCGTGTTTGTAATTATTATAAATAATTCCACGGCCGCTCGTCGCTGGCGACGGCCGCCTGTAAATCCCGGAACGGAGGTAAAAGGGGGAAGCGGGCCGGATTCTGAAAGAGCGGTCGCAAAAATTGTTTTCTCGCGGCTGCCCTTAAGGGCTCGTACTTTACGACGCCGGCGGAGGCATAAGGTAAGAAGATATCCGCGTCCCACGTCGCAGTCACGTCGAAAATAACCAAAAGTTACGTCGTTGAAATTAAATGGGAAAATTAATACACGTGAGATAAATATATCTTGCTGATCCTTTTTTTATTTTTTTATTTTTTTTTTTATTTACTACCGCGAATAAAAGTTGCACCGTACGCGCGCATTTCGTGTAACTTTTTAAACACTAAAATTTCATCGCGCCGCTTCTTTTCACGGCTAGATCACTGACCGAGTCCACTCTCCGCGTATCACTGTATAATCATCTCGATTCAGCGAAAAGCATCTGGCGCCTTTAAGACTCCGTTTCTGCATTTACATGTTACACGTTACGTTTCGCCTCTCCTTTGTCCCGGATGCACGCGATGCCGACCTATGTGGGGCGAATGCTTTCGCGCATTCGTTGATTTTAGACTTCAAAGCGATATCAAGCGTGAGCGTCTGAGGGAAGAAGCGAGGGACCCTACGTGACAACTGTCGAGTAATTTACACAAGATGGGCTGCTATGGTTTTATGAAGATACGGGCGGCAGGGCCGCAGTTGCGCGCGAACCGAGCGAATTCGAGAAGAGTCCGCGGTGAACTTGTTAAACAAAAAATAACGCGATCAAGGATTCCAATTCTTTTGCGCGATAACGTTTAAAAGTTACTGCTGAGTTACGGCTTAAGCTTCGTTCCTCGGTCAACGGAGTACTTGACGCGGGAAGTCATTTCGTTCGGTTTTACGGCAGCCGACCCTGAGAAGAGGTCTTTCCGGGCGTCATCTATACTTTTGTCCGCGCCGCCGGTCGTCAGCTGGGCCTCTCGTCTCTTCGCGGGCTGCGAATTTGTAGCGCAATTTTCTCTCGTTCGCGCCCGTCAAGCCTGATGCATGACGTCGTACCTCGTAATGTCCTCCTTGTCAAACGCGTTCACGAAGGCGCGAACGGACAATTTTTATAAGGACGGCTGATTCTCGGCGATCCTTATAATAGCTCATCAACGCGAGGCGACACGTGCTCAATTACCTTCATAAGCATCACGTCCCACGCAATTTATTCCTCTCGTAGGTACTAGCACCACCCGACGGCAACTACGAAGGGAGATCGCGCGAGCACAATACGCATACCGCAAAAAAAAAAAAAAAAAAAAAAAAAGTGAAAGAAAAAGAAACGTCTCGGTCCCTCTCATTCTTCCCTTTCGCAATTCTGAATGGACGTATACCGGATCTTCCCGAGGCAGTACGATATATAACAGCAAAATTTGACTCGGCGCGACCAATTTTAAACGCGATCGATTTTTTTAATAAATAAAAATAAAAATTCTTTTTTTTAACAAATACTAGAACAAACGAAAAACCAAGTATTATTAAAAAGAAAATTAACTCCAAATTTATAGAAAACTGTAATCAAGATAAAGCATTCTATATTCCGGTAATTTAATATTGTTTTTCGCAACGCGTGTCATTTCTCGAATTCCACGATTATTTCTGATATTTTCACGATTGATCAAGACCTTTCTCTCTCTCTATCTCTCTCTCTCTCTCTCTTCCCGCGCCGACTTACAACACCGTTACTTTACGTTAGTAATTGCGGCGCATTCCTACCTCATTTGTCAATAAGTTCACAAAGTGGCTTAATGTGACGTAGAGAAAAGGGTTAAAACCGGCCTCGGATTCGCGCGAGACAAGAAAAGCCAATTTCGCGAGACGCATCTGAGCGTTTGAATAGAGCGAGCTCGTAATTGAGGAGACGTTTTATATACTCTCGCGTCACGTTTCATAACTTCTTACGCCACCGTCCGGCGCGAGACGTGACTGATGCTCGCGATAAAGACGGTACGAAAATTTCGTCGACGGGAGAAAGAACGAAATTTTCAGAACTATCGCGAGAGAAGCCCGCGGAGCGCTAACTATATCGCGGACGGAAAAGATTCGCAAAATAAATTTGCACGTCGTTTTATTTTCTAAACGCTTGCAGTTTTGCGCCGGATATACGCTCGAGGGGCCGCTTTGCATTTTTCTGTAAAACCCCGAGAAGCTCGGAAAAGCCTCGCGGCGCGTAAACAAACAACAGGCCGAGTCGGCTGACGGAAATAACGAGGACGGCAAAAAGGCGTGTTCTCACGTGCTCGCGGATTCAACGTCGTCGTGCTAAGAGTTAACGGTAACTCACCGCAGCGAAGCGCCGGGATGATTCACGCCAGACAATGTTGCCAGAAATGCAGTGCTCTTTACAGTATGAATATTCTCCTCAACTTGATATTCGTAGAGCGAAAAAAAAAAATTAAAATTATAAATTTTCTTTCTTACTCTTTATCAGAATTGTTTTCTCTCGTTATTGTTCGTTTATAAATATCTTTTAAAAAAAAAATATATATATATATATTTTAACTAATAGTGAAATGTAAATTGCACGGTGTGGACATAAAATATTTACGATCGTATCGACTCGCGCGATTGTGCAAGAGGGTATCGCGAGCTGGGTTATATCGTCTACTTTTCGGAAATCTACGACGACGCGTTATTACGCGAAATGTCATCCGGGAACTTCCGTCGAAGCGGAACGGGGATCCGAGAAGGAGCGCGAGGTTCAACCTGGCGGAATCGAGTTCAACACTTGAGTTGCTCCGGTCTGATGCCGAGGGAGACGGGCCCTCGACACTTATCCGGCCTCGCGGCACCGCCTCCGCCTTTTCAGTCGGGCGTGTTTAGAGACACCGCCGGCCGTTAGGATCGGATCCGGTCGTGGGAAGTAAAGTAACGATAGCTGTCGAAGAACCTACCGATCTCTAACATCCCTCGTCAACGAACGGCAATCGGCGCGATTCGCGGAGACCGAGTCGAGAGCAAGGCCCATCTTCTCCAGATTTTTGCATTTTCTTACAGCGCGTAATATTTCGTTACCCTCGCTCCGGTCCTCCCCGTACCAAGAAAAAAAATCTATTCTCTCCTCTCGTTTGCATAACTACATTCCGCGATTATGCGTACTGCGCGGCGATTGCTATAATTAACGCGGCTGCATAAAATCCCCCGGGAAAACTCCGGCGCAACGCACAATGCACGTGATAGTCGCGGGCAGTTATGCATATTGCGCTTGATCACGCGTGCGAATTGCAATTTGGAAGGTTACGGGGGTATCCTTCTTTCTTTTTAAGGCTGTGTATGATTAAGGGATGATTACATCGCGCAACGTATAATTTCCAATATCTGTGTTCTTACATTGGTACGAATTAATGATAGACTAATAACGCGGTATGACATAACGGCCCGAAAACCCGATAAATAATGACTGTGCCGGGACCGTCATCGCCGTGACTTTGCAAAACAGTCGCGTTATTTAGAATCCTTTTTATAATCCCGAACACCATCTGGCTGTCAATCATCATAATTAATCCGCAATATAATAGTATTAGAAAGAAAAACAAGTAGTTTGTCGGTACCATAGAGTCTCCCTTAATTTCATATTCAATTTTTTTTTCGCATCCGTCCGGACAAAAAGATCAGTGCCGCAATTCGCAAATTAGATTTGATTTTATTATCGCGTTTAAGCACACCACAACGAGTGAGGTCTAGAAACCGAGGGTATAATCTTGCTGTTTATCTTATTATATCGTCCTTACGTGGGCGCTATCGAAATTTTTCCTCAGCTCTGTCGCAGAGGTCGTAACTTTCTCAAAGCGAACCTTGGCTCCGATCGCCGGGCCGCCTATCTGCGCGAAACAATCCTGTAAAGCGATACCCGTGATAAACAGAAGCCTTAAAGGAACGTCGGTGTTATCGAGCGCGGAGAGGCCGATCGGGGAAGTGACTTTCATCACCCATGAGAAATCTCCTACACGCGGCGTACCCCTCGCGGGCTGTAACGTTCGTTCGTCATAGTTTGCGAAACTATTCTGTCATCGTCGTCGTCAAGGGACACGAATTAATATCATCCCAGGCATTATCCCGAATTTTTGGCGATCGAGCACGCGAAACCTCGACTCTCAATCCGTCAAGCTTTTTCGGCGCGTTTCCCAAACGTCCGCGAATTTTTATCGATCGTTGTGTAGCATTACATCACGTAGAACATAATTTCTGGTAAGCTATTAAAATCCCATAACAGTGGAACGATTATAACCGTTGTTTAACCGAAGCGCATTACGCTGTTAACTGGCAGTGTGAACGCCGCTGCAAGTAACTCACGCGTTACGCAAACGACTTGCACTTTCGCACTCCTTTCTTTTTTTTTTTTTTTTTTTTCTTTTTTTCTTTCCTTCCACATCTTACAAGCACCCACGGGCGAACAGCACACTTCCCATTTGTACGCGCCGCGGCACTTACCGCGCGTATTTTTTTTCGCAGACGCATCGGCATTTTACTCGCTGCAAATTGCAGTCATATTTTTTAAAGAGTGCAAAGTGAAAAACGTTCACCTACATAACGTATTTGCATCACGTATCCCCGTCGAATGGAGATAAATTCGTCGTCATAATTGCATGGGATTTTCTTTTCGAAGCAACGCAGCTTTATAAATAGTTATATTCCATATGAACAAATGTGTTAAAAAATAATTACGATTTAAACGAAATGTAAACGAAACATGTATAATTACGCAATGTTTAATTACACGAAACACGTACATGTAATAATATTCACTGGGGAGTATAAAATTCTTTACGGTTTTGAACGTGTAATTCAATTAAAATACTTTTCAAATGCGTTCGCACGTGAAGCTAATGATATTCTCTCTCTCTCTCTCTTTTTTTCCTTAATTTTTTTAAATTGCGGAGGTCGCTTCAAAAGTGTTGGCATTATCAGAGCATATTTATTTCCATTTGTCGGGTTAGCCAGAGCTTTATGATTCAGCGCACGGGTCCCGTAATTGAAATCGGGCGAGAAATAAATCAGGATTATACGCGACGATAGTATCACGCGTCGACGGACGAGAGCTGCGCTCGTCAGCTCCAATTTAACCGATCATTATTGGTACGGTCCGCGATCCGCTATCCGCCGCGGGCGTGAGGCTTAGTTTATTATTCAAGTGCGAAAATATCGCGCATAATTTCCGGCCCAAATATTTTCCTTGGGCGATGGGTTTCGCGCGGCTGTTTGTACGTTCACCCCGGCCGGCAGTCCTCTTCGTCGGCATTAATTACGAAAATGTTTTAGCCGAATGAATTTACAGAATAACGAGAGATCAATAATCAATGAAGAGTTGAATTTTCCATCAACGGGCGCATTAACGCCGACCTAACCTTCCCCTCCCATTGCCCGAGCATGCTATTTATACAATTTAAATAGATCGCTATTAATTACGGTACTCCGAGTAATGACGTTGAACCACATTTTCAGAACTAGACCGTAAATGCGCATTAAAATCGCGAATTCTCGCGGGCACGGGGTGCGATTCATTTGTTATTAAATCCGGCGTTTCCATCGTGACTCGGCGATAAACGATCCGTCTACGTTAGCACGTGAATCATGAGATTTACGAACAAAACGGTCCGCGCAATTATTTCCCGTAACTAATCTCGGAAACCTTGCTCATCGTTCGTCACTGGGGCGGCCCCTCGCGCGATTCTCGCCTAGAGTGCTGCACTCGAATCTTACCCGAGACCGGCCGTTCGAAAGGAATGAGGATAGGAGGAGGAACGGTTAGGCCAGGCCAAGATATATTTAACCTCTTCGCTGCGTACTCGGCGCGCAAGGAGCAACACTTGCCTCTCTTCGCGATTTAAATAAATGCACGCTCCGAATACCGGTCATTGTTTCGACGCGGCATTCGCCACGGCTCACGCAGTTACGGGACTTTCTCGAAGCGAAGACACTTTCTCGATAAATGTGAAGGCGAAGATGAAGATGAGATTGCCGTCATTCCACCCCGTTTCAGATCGAAAACTAACAAAACGTTCTTTGATCGATCGCGGGCATCAGCATTAAGATAAGAGAGCAATCTCTTAGCGGCGAATTGAAACGATGACTAAAAATCGCGAGGGTCTTAAGAGAAGCAAAGGTGAACGCTGGAATGCCGAAAACATTTTCGAAATCCATTATCATTAGATGAAATTTTTAATTAGTAACTGGTGAGTATGTAGTTCATACGTAACCCGTCATTGACATAGAAATCAAAATGTAGGCATCGCGAAATCGTCAATCTCGCAACGGCTAATTGCTTCGGCAATTAATATCACCTGTAGTAATTCTGTGAACGCCGAGTAGGAGGGCATTTCCGTCACTCAAGACTTTCGAAACGAAATAATATGCAGGCAGCACTTGTTGCGCAGTCGTATTCCACGTCTCTACGTTCCTTTGTGCGATCCTTTGATAAATAATCGAGAAAAGGGGAGCGAGCGGGCGGGCAAGTGATAAAGCGAATCGATTGAAAGCGATACTTTTTCGTACGGCAGCTCTGGATAATGGAATTCCGGGATTCCGATTCAGCTAAATTTAACATTTGGCAAACGTCGAACGTCGAAGATACGGAAATGGCGGACGGAAATGGGTTCTCTACGCAGAACACATTTCTGGAATCGTCGAAAGCGAAAGGGTATCGTATCGCGGCGATAGAAATAGTTTGCTGAAATAATCGTGAGAACTTTACCGACGCGACCGAAACGTACGAATGGGGTGTGCATACCCCGGACCAGTAGTAGTTTGTTGGAAATGCACTCGCACGCGCCTCTCGTCATGGTGAAGCAGAAGCGAAAACGAACGCGTGCCCGAGCGAGACGAGCGAAATAGGTGCTTCCTGAAGAGAAAAGGTGAGACGGAGACGGAAAAAAAAAAAAAAAAAAAGAAGAGGGTACGCTCTCGTAATTGCGTAAGTATCGGTCTGACCGGGAGGTGCTCACGACTATTTCGGAACCGTTCGAGTCAGGCCCGATATCGCGCCTTCGAAGGCTCCTCTTCGAAGAGAGACGGACTCCGCGGGCGAGCGAGCGGCGCGAGTCGTGTCTTGGACTTTCACTCTGATCCGTTACGCCTCGACAATACGCGGCCTCCTCCCCCTCCTCCTCCTCCTTCTCGTACCGTATCATGTCGTTCCGCAATGATCCTGATCCGATTCCCGCATCTCGCGAGGGTTACGAGGTAACGAGACGTGGAAACGCGTCGCGGCAGAAAAAAAAAGTTCTCTGCGGCTTACGTTGTAGCACTCGCGCGATCGTGCGGAAAGCACGGCAATGTGAATAAGTATATCGCGCCGTTTCATTCACGCTCAGGGAGGAGTTTGCAATCAACCGGTATCCTTCAAAATGGCACGTATTAACCTTTTCAGGCGCAGCCAGCCCGGGCGACGTAAGATTTCTCCGAAAACGATTTCACCGAAAGTGACCAACTGTCGCGGTAAGAAAGGGATACGCCACTGCGCTGTCCCGGGCGTAGGGTCCAGGTAGACGTACAAGATTCACGACGAGGACTGCGGCGAAGGGCGGAGGGCGGCCGTGGAAACGAAAACGCCGGCGATCGCGCCGAAGTCAGAGAGCGGAGAAATTTATCGTCGCGAGCGAGCCGGACACCCGAGCTAAAAATATGGGCAATTAAAGGGCCGCGCGCGTGTTCACGTGTGCACTCCGAGTAGCGTAAGGGCCGATGTATCGAGACGCCGGGACAAATCCGGAAAAGGATGCGTCCACTCCTAAGGCGACCTTTGTCCCCACCCTCCCCGCCCCAGTGAATATCAAATATCTCGACGTGTTGACCAGCTGACGTTTTAAAAGATTTATCCGACTGTCCGGTAACTAAAGTGCCTTCGAGAGGAACGGGAGAACGGAGGCTCTTAAACGTCCGGGAAACGATGTAAGTCGACGCTGCTAACGGTGCTCCACTGTGTAGCACGAGATAATGGAAACATGGAATTAACATGTTACTAGTGTCCGCCTAAAACGTGACATTTGTAGTCATCGATTGTCACCGCTGAGCTTTCTAAGTGACAAACGCGGCCCGTTCGTAGAGCATTTTCTTTTATTTCTTAATTTTTTTTTTTTTTTTTTTTTTTTTGCTTTAATAACCGTATTTTATTTCCGCGTCGATTAACTCGGCGGATTTTTAATAAGAAGGTTTCGTCGAGGTGTTGAACAAAAAAAAAAAAATTACGCAACGGCCAGGGGAATTATTTCGAATGTTTAAGTAACGAAACCGGCGAATGACTAACGGAGAACTACGAAACAGATTTTACGTGTGTAACAATGCTTCACGGCACGGAAGTTATTCGTAGGCACGCTGAAGGTATAATAAATCGCAAACCTCCGGCTATCGGTATAAAACGTGCGCAGCATGATGCTTTTGCGAGGTGCAGTTAATGCGACCGTGGCATCGGGATGTTTTCAGAAGCAATAGCGGCAACTTTGCCACGTCGAGATGATTTACGAGAGAACCGCCGGTCGGAACCGAAGCCCGAAATTTGTGCGCGACGCGACAAAGAATTAAGGAACAAAGAGGGGAAACAAAACGCTGGGAACGAGAGTGACTTCCTCACGGGCCACAGTCTCAACGTCACCCGGTAACGTGGCACCACGTGGTTTTAAGGGTCAATCGATAAGCTGTGGAAATATCGGCGCCGCATCTCGCCGCGAAATCTTAAACCGGCGATGTATCCGCGAGTTTCCCCGTTCATTAACACCGGCGGATTACATGAAAAACCCGTTTTTCCCCACCGGTTTTCCCGGGACGTATTTGTATCGGCGAGTCTAAATATAAAATGATTAAATGTACCGTTAAGCGATCTCAAGCGCGGATGGAGATACGAATTAAAGGGTCGCGAGAACGTATCGTAAAGTCCCGCGTCGAATCCGCGGAGCGAGCATGTGCCTGATGCGTCGTAATCGCGATTGCACGTAAACGAAAGTTACCTGGATAAAGTGATATCGTATAGAAGTCGATTAGGCTCGATTGCGCTTAGCGACACGGTCTCTTATCACCCCGGGGGTGTATATAAAGATATAAGGGTATATATAATATATTAATAAATATTTCGTAAAAGAAAGATAATAGATGACAAAAATATAAATGCATTGCATAATTTATATAAAAAAAAACGTATTAATAAAATATTTATACCGATTATATAAGAAATTATTATTTTTAATTCGGTATTTTATTACCATGCGCTTATTTCCCGATGTCGTACGTTTTGTTTCTCGTGCTTAATTTCGCAGGTCATGTAACAGCTATTTGTTCAACATACCGAGGGTTAATAGACGCGAGGTGGTATTTTCCACAGCGGAAGCTTTGCGGTGGTACGGGTTAGCCGGAAAGATCGATTGTCGTACTGCGACACTAATGTCGGAGCTGGCATAACTTGGAGGTTCGCGCTCTCGAGTGGCTCTGATATCGAACTGCTGGTCGCGAGTAAGTTCTTCCCCGGATGTTCTTCGACAACGACCCGTCGTCCGCGATTAAGCGTTAAGTTAATCTCGTTCATATACGTCGCACTCAATTACGGGTCGCGCTGATCGGGATATATGAGAATATGATGTGTCGGAATTATAGTTTTAAATCGCCGATAATTGCCGTTGTTAACGCACAAGTGCCTGGAAACGCAGCCTCGTCTTTAATTACCGAGCGAAGCTCGCGGACAGGAGCTTTCCTCGCGATAGGGAACGTTGCTGTAATCACGCCAATTATGCCGGATTATGATTATCGACGACTTACGTCGTCGAGATCCGAACGGAAGGAAGCGCGAATGTTGCAATCGGCGAGTGCCGGACGGTTCTCTTACGGTAACGCTTGGCTTCAACAAAGGATACGTTTTGCATTTAAAAATACGCGTCGTATTTAAAATTCACGGAGTATCGCGAAAAAATCTTGCGTTATTGCCGCGCAAATGTAACGACGCAAATGTATAAAAATGTTTCTCGAGAAATTTATAAAACATGCGGGTGGAAAAATGGTTAAAGGTGGTCAGAGTCAACGTACGCCGAGTCCTACTTCCCGAGAATATCGTTCAGGGTCCGACGAAGATTCTATACAAAGACGTACTTCGGGCAGCCTATAATTTCGCCGTTTTATTGTACTTTATCCCCGGGGAAGGGGGGAGTAACGAGATATAGAGGAACGTAGGGAAGTCTCGTCACATGGTAAAACGACGCGAGTGACACACGACTCTGCATCTGTATTACAGTTGGTATAATCCCGTTCTCGGTATCACTTACGATTATATCATGCGAGACACGCACAATTTTGTGCACCCGAGAACAAGCCGGCGAGGAGATGCACATTGTTATTCAACGCGCGCGACCCTCTCCGTCCCTCCCGACCTCTGCGTTTACATGATACCTTTGATACGCACGCATCTGTAACCGGAACCGTTGAAACATCTCGAGCGTAAGCCGCGATCGCGGGCAGAAACCGGTCGCGGGAAAACGAGAGAGAGACGCGGAAAACTTGGGGAGATGCGCGTTTACGTCACGCGGGATCGCCGAACCCGCGGATAACTTTCACGGCGAGAATCGACGCGAGGGAAACGCGCCCATTAGAGCGCGTCGATAATAACAATCGCGTAATAATTATATGCGTCACCGCGATCCTTATCGCGCTTATTAGCATGTCCGGACGACGTCGGGATAATGGGGACTGCCTGGAAATCGAGATATGATTTTTTTCTTTTTCTCTCCGCGGATAATGCAGTTCTTTCTTGTTAAAAGTGTTTCAATGGAGGCCGTGCGTTAACTGTTAACTAATGGCTTTCAGACGAACGGTGAATTACCGTATCGCAAAAATGGTCCCGAACATTGCGACAGATACCCCGGCGAAGCCACCGCGGGGATTGCACGCGCGGCTCTCGCCGCGAAATCAAAAACCCGACTTTATTCCGCGATAGCGAGCACTTTTCTCTCTCCGTTGCGTCACTTTTGCTCGCGTTGGCGTGCACGTGTGAAAACCCGGCGAGCGCAGCCGTTCCCTTTCTTCGCGGCGCACTCATTAGCGAGTCACTCTGAGAGCTTTTATTATTAGAAGTGTACGTGGCGCCCCAAAACGTCATCTCGAATATATTTCTCGTCACGGATTTTTTTGTCCCATTTAGAGAAGATATTCTCGAAACAAAAATATTGTTACTTTGGCCGTACCTACCGCCACCGAAAGTTATTTCGAATTGTCAAAAGAAAGCACAGGTTTTATTCGATGATTATAAGCTTTAATAAAAGAAGTAATAAAAAAATAAAATAAAATAACAAGAGAAATTTTGAGCAACTATAGAGTTATCAGAAAAATGTGCCAACTGAATTTTCTAATTTATTTTGCATAAAACTTTTTAACAAAAACTCGACTCGTTAAAATTTTATTTTCTTTCCTTTTTCAAAACTGAAGAGAAAAACATTTGAAAACGAGATAAAAGTTTTGTAATATAAATTAATCTCAGAATCGATACAATTAACAATATATTTAAATAATAGTAAAAGTATAATTTTTAATCCGCCTCGCATAAAATCGTTAACAAATTTATAACTTAATAATTTATCGTAAAAATGTAAGATTAAAACCAGGAAATTTACAATAAATCCCAATTCTTTTTGAAGGAAAAAATCGTCATGAGACGAAGGAATCCGTGAGAAAAAAAATATTCGTGCTTGCCTTTGCGGCAAGCGAAAACGGATCTCAGCAGAGAAAAAAAAAAACGAATCGCTTTTGGAGATTAAACGCGGTGACAACTCAGAGCCGATCGTACTAATGCGAAGTTTAAAGCTGAAAGCATGTCCCTTACCTGACGAAACGTCGACGAGGATTACACCGAAAATAAATGCAAATATCTCGGCGCTACTTTTATATGTTTATAACCGCTAACTCAGTTATGTAAAATATAATTTTAGAAATAATTTATAACCCGCCCTTCTCGACGAACTTTCGCACTTTATTTTATATTTCGTACTTTACATAACGTGTAATACGAGCTGACCTAACCTAAATGTTCGTTAGAACTAGATTTCGTCAGATTTAATTCAAGAAAGATTATGTGATCGAAAAATCGATGGCTGAATAAGCCTCTTACACCCTTGTGTGCATCAGATTTTTGTCATACGCTACAAATAATATAATTTTCCGTAATAAAGTAATTGCACTAGAAAGGCAAAACCTGTCTTTGTTCCCAAAAGAACGTGCTTCAACGGGAGCACACAATCGCTCGCAAGGACAAAAGAACGTAAAAAAAAAATGACTGTCGAACTCACGGAAAAAATCCCTCATCCGTCCCGTTGAGGCCTGAGATTGTTACGAAAACATTTGCGACGATCGAAAACCTCGTTCGGACCGCTCCGTGAAGTTCACAACGAAGTGGACAAGTGCATAACGAGCAGGTTATCTCGAATCGAATATGCTGTAACTGCGCGCAGAACGGGGAACTTTGCTTCGCTACGACGCGGACGACCGATACGTTTACTATTCAATTTCGGCGAGGAGATAATGGCGCGTCCTCTCGCGAGACTAATATAAGCCCCCCCCTCCTACTTCACTACGTTCATTTGTCCCTTTCGATCCACATCTATGAATCGCCGTGTAAGGGGATGGCTATTTCACGGGGCGGACACCGGTCAATGCGGCATTCGGTACTATTAACTTGATAGCGTTACTTACCATGCAGGAGGAATTAGCGCCGACCGCGTGCGAGAACGATCAAACCAGTCCGGGGAAGAGAGACACGATCCGCCAAACAATCCAAGAGGGGTAGCCGGTCACGTAATCTCGCCAGATCCCTCGCTGCTTTCACCTCGGATGAAACACCGCCACCGGCCCGACGACAGTTCCGGTCCTCGGGGATGTAAAACAAGCCAGGGAAAATACAGTCTCACTTGAACGCGACGGTAGTCGGCAGCAGGCGATACGGCGAACGGTGCACGCAGCGCGAACGATCGGACGGACGGACGGACGAACGGTCGAGCGCGGTAGGAACACACGTACCAACCATACGGCGCGCGGGTTCAGCGGCCGACTGAGAGGATGCAGTTCGCCTCTGGTCCGCCATGGTCCGCTCGCGGACCCTTGGTGGCCCCCTCGTGGTTCCGCGCACTTCTCCCCGCAGCACCGTCGCACCGTTGCTGCTCCACGGGTTAGACAAAGCGGCTGCGCGCGCAGCCTCGTATTTTTTGACCCTCCGTCTCGCGGCTTCCACTCTATCCTCGCGTCGTTTCCCCTTCTCTTACCAACCGGCGTGCGCGCTCGCGGCCGGCCGTGCCGGACTTGACGCCACCCTTCGGTTCGATTCACCGCGATGGTATACCCGCTCGCTTGCTCGCAACGAGTCTAACCGCCGAACGTGTCTCTCTACTTCGATCAAGGGAGTTGTTGCGAGCCCCGGACGCGTCCCGTCGAAGGTCCCTTCCCGAAATTTAGCGCGCGTCGCTAAGGGACGATCATCACCGGCAGGCAAACGCGACGCGACTGGGGGGGCTCGGGCACGATCTCTACCTATAGCTATCGAAATTCGGGTCACGTGACATCGAACGGACCGCGCTGATTGGCTCTCGCAAGCAAAATTGAAATACCCAGCTAGGTCGCGCGACTAACGAGTACAGAAACAGTCAAAAGATACTATTTGACCTGCGAAATAAATTCTCCTTCTGCTTCCGTTTTGGAGACAATCCTATGAGTTAAAAATATACTCTCTTGTTCCAGAGCCCTTTTTTGAATCGAAAAACAGTACTTGTTACGAAATCCTTCCTAAAATGCATTCCTTCTGAATGTATTTTATAGTAATTCGTAAAGAGAATGTAAAGAATATTCTTACCGAATACGTAACGATGATCCGTGCTGTTCGGGAAGAATTCAATGCAATATTGACGATTCTGTCGAGTACCTTGTTGTAGGCGCAGCACGCGATTCGCAAATCTATCGATGGAATTGCATAAATATGTATATAAGAGCTTTCCTCGAGAGAGAAAGAGAAAATAAACGATATATGTCAGGAGCAAAAAAGGAAACAAAAATAACAAAAGTCATGCCTGTTAATTAATAACGTAAATTGAATTCTATTCCTACGATGAGCTGAGTTGGGTGAAATTCTATCAAACGTGCCTTTTTCGACGAAACAGGCACAAAAAATGCACGTAGCACGCGTATGGTCAAGAGCTAGCTAGGTTAAGTTACGTTCGTCTATTTCGCTTCTCGCGTAAGTTGAATCTATATAACGGTTCTCGAATCTGAGACACGTCTCGGTGATTTGCAATAAGACGTGCCTTCGTTTGTTCCTCTCATTCTCAAACTTCCTTTCGCGTCTTTCGATAGCGGCTCTCGAACATGAAATCTCGGATTTTTCTCTGGAGAAAAAAGAGAGAGAGAAAGAGAGAAATACACACACGCGAAAAAAAAGAAGAAGAAACCGTTCCGTCTGCACGTTTCTCTGTTAATCAATTAAGAGAAATGAATTAAGAGAAAGTTTCTGCCGAGATGGCCCATCGTCTCGCGATATCATTCTAGCATTTGCAAGGCGTCACGCTTTTCCGCGCGAGCGGAATTACAATACGCGCGAGGTGCGCAAAATATCTCTCGGTCGTGCAGTCTTGACGTTCCTAGCACGTAAATCGAGCCTCCCCCGAGATTCGCGTCTTCGGCGAGGAAAAATCCCGCAGGGGACGCCTTGTCCGATCGCCGCAAATTAGCAATGTCGGTCACGTATGCGGACAGCAGGTGGTTTTACATACGCACGCCGGGGTGGGAGGGTGAGGAGAGGAGCGCGAGACAAAATAAAACATGTTTTTCGTGCGGCTCGTGCTTTAATTACTTATTATTAAGCCTCCTTCGGTTCGTTCTCCCTCGCGCTCCCACCTGCGCGATGTAATTACTGCACCTTATTTACTAATGGCATTGCCGCCGGATATCATAGTTGATCGCGGTTACTCGTTAGGGGCATCGTAGGGCCCTGCAAACGGGAACGGGCTCGCACATTGTCGTAGACCGTACGCGGCGAGGCCTGCGTAAATTTGCATAAATACGGGGACCGCTGTTAATTTAATGGAATGCCCGACGCGGGGTGGCTTGGCTGGCGACGAGTCCCTCTTCGCTCGCCGTCCCTCTCATCGCGCTCTGGGCCATTATAAGGGTGCCTTCATTCATCTCGGACGTTTAATAATTTTACCCTCGTTAGCGATAATTACTCGTCGGTTAATATCTCGCGGCACGATTGCTGCCCCGAGGATCGAAAAATCATGCGCGGAATCCGTTGTCTCCGTTTCGCAAACGTTACGCCGATGCCGCGACTATGAATCTAACGAGGATCATAGACCCTAAGTGAGCCTGTTAACCTCGTTCTAAATTGATAAACGCCGGGATGGACATTTTTTTCCCTCCCCGATAAAATCCCAGGCGGAATAACATACATCGCGACGGGGCGAAGGAAGCTGCGGTTCAATGTTTCAGTTCAATGTAATCCTGTAGCCTGCCAAAATAACTCGCATTCATTTCTAACCTGGCAAAGAGCTAATATAAATTGTACATATATCATTATCGAGTATTTTTAGAATTGAATTAAACGTCGGCGAGGTTAAGTGAAACTTAAATAGCTCGGATTCCTATTTCGAATAGGACTGTACGCGACCCAGACATGGAAGGGCTGGCGACATCTCTTATTCGCCGCATGTACTTTGAAAACAATATTCTATCTCAGCTGTTTCAATAAATTTAGTATAGTTTAGTATCCTTCTCAACGTGCAAGTTTGCGTTATTACTTGGTTATTATATACATTACTCAATAAATTTATCATCGTAGAATTTACCAGCAAATTGAAATAAACGATTACTAATTTGATAGTAATTTCTAACTGCTTAGCGCTATATTTATCAATCAGCTGGCTCTCTCACGATTGTGAATCTTGCAAACGCCGCCGAAATTATCTCGATACCAAGTATATGTAATATCGCGAACTTTACGTAACACGTGCATAAACAGGACCGCCGGGAGCTGGATTTCGTTGCGGTAGTTAATCGTAATCTATGCGAATAACTGTGGCAAAATCCTCATTGTTATGCGCTTTCTGATTATTTTGTTATACGCCGTACTATGAAGACAACATTTCTTATTGCAGCGATATTGGTACGACTACATTAATGTAAATTATTCTACGAGAGTATTAACAAATTATGCGATTATATAGTATAATATTTTAATATTTTAATTAATGATTATTATACTGTTTCTTTTAATTGTCAGATAACTTGCGTATCAGCAGTGAATGAGGAATTATTGTATTACGTGAGTGATGATGTACCTGCTGGCTCTTATAAATATTACAGCCTGAATGATGATGGTAATATTAAGATACAATTGACGTCACTGTAAGTGGAAGTTTATCATACTATATAAACTAATGTCTCATACCTTATTCTGTTAATAAAATTTTGTCCCTCTATTAAATGTTATAATGTATAAATACATAGTATGCTCTGTTATTTTTATTAGAACAGGAGATGCAGACTTATATGCATCACAACTTAAAACCAAGCCAACGTATGAACCTGATCATTATTGTCTGCAGTCTGCCACTTGTGGGGAAGATATTATTTTCATACCTGAAAGGTACTATACAGTCTTTTTAATTCATTTATCTCTATTACAGTCTTTTAAATTCATTTATCTCTAATTGTGTCATCTCTTTAGTTTTAAGCGGCCTGTAAGTATTGGTGTTTATGGTCATCCATCACATGAAATCAGTAAATATACTCTAGTGGTGTCTAAAGTAATGGTTGAAGAAGATAGCTTACCTTACGAAGATATATCAAGAAAATTTGACAAAATTCGTCAATTTGTAAGCCATCTGTGATATTATGCAATTCTGTTTTATTTTCTATATGTACTTGTTTTGTAATTATCTTACACTTTTTTTCAGATTAGAAGTGAGCTTAGAGATATATTACTTTTTGCCAATTTGGATCTTTTGGTTCAACTATGGTGAAGAATTACATCAAGTAATAAGGTTTATTTTACATTTAATAGATTAAATCGTTATCAAAGCTTTTATGGTCAATTCAATTTTTTGTCGTCTAGTTTTGTTAAGTACAGATATTTATGTAATAATAATTTTTATTATTAATAGGCAGAGATCCAGCTTTGGTAAAAGCTTTTGTTTCAAGATTGATTAATTAAGAAAATTAAGCAATAATCTGGAAATTAGATTAAAAATTGTTTACCATGTTGGAATACGAAAACCAAATCTTCCTTGAAATTCTTCAGGAAGATGGATTAGTTATTATGGCTAAGTACGTATATTCTAATTTAATTGTATCTTTTGTAAAATATATATTTAATGTTATTTATTGAAAATTGTTTAGGGGCCTTGGTATAGAAACTACTTTTGCAAATGTGATAAAAGCTTATTCGGATCCAGGAAATCTAGTTATTGTTCTGGGAACCACTAATTATGATGAGCATTATTTGATTGATCTGCTGATAAGTTATGGAACAAGTAGATTACCTCGTATAGTTAATGCTGACTGTCCCTCAAATGAAAGGTAATGTAAAAAACATCACTTATATTTTGCATATTTACTAAAATGTTATTAATTATAGGGAAGTAATGTACTTGGAGGGTGGAGTGATGTTTATATCGGGCCGTATTTTGGTAGTAGATCTATTAAAGAACAGAGTTCCGCTACATTTGGTCACTGGTATACTTGTTTATAGAGCTCACAATATTCTCAATTCTTATCAAGAAGCATTTGCTTTGCGTTTGTATAGACAATATAATAAAACTGGATTTATTAAGGCGTTTACCAATTCGGCACTGGCTTTCACAGTTGGATTTATGAACGTAGAACGAGTTATGAAAGCTTTATTTGTGAAGAAATTATATTTATGGCCACGTTTCCACACAACTATTAATAATTGCTTAATGCAACATGAGCCTGATGTTATAGAGCTACATGTACAAATCACACCAAAGATGCAAAGCATTCAAACCACTCTGCTTGATGTTATGAATTACATCGTGAAAGAATTAAAGAGAATCAATAAATATTTAGATCTAGACGACCTAACTGTGGAGAATGCAATAGCCAAAAAATTTCACAAACAGTTACATTTACAAGTAGACCCAATTTGGCATCAGCTTAGTACAACAACCAAACAATTGTTTTCTGATTTAAAAACGTTACGTTCTCTTGTTATATCTTTAACATACGAAGATTCTGTTTCATTTTATGCTATGTTAAATCGTTTAAGAACTATGGAATATGCCATGAAAGCTGGCGGCTGGATAATGCTGGATGAATTCGAGAATTTGTTCAAATATGCTAAAAGCAGAGTTTATACGGATAAAAATGAATTGAAACCAGAACCAAATCCAAAATGGGAGGCTTTATCAGAAGTCATATTTGAGATTCAAGAACAAAAACATAAGAAAAAAGATTATGAAAAAATTGACAAAGTTCTTATCTTAGTACATGATAACAATATATGTCACCAATTAAAAAACTATTTAATTATGGGAGCAAATGCATATTTACTTTACGAAGCTTTAAAAAAACTGCCTTCGAATAAGGAACAAAAAACTACCACCGACGGTGCAAAAAAAGCGAAAAAGGATCAATCATTAACGCCCGAAAGTAATACAAATGAAGAAGTACAAGAACCTCAAGATACTTACGTGCTTACCTTATCGCAAAAGTGTACAGAAGGAACTCAGCCAAGTACTTCTACAGAAGATATAAAACATCAGACATTATTTGAAGAATGTACACAAGTAAGTTTACATATACTGTAATAAAAAAAATTAAAAAAAAAATAAAAAAATGTAACTTATTAAAATATTTTTTTAATTAATTCTAATTTTTAATTTTTAAGTTGGCAGAATTAGATTTAACTAAAGAATGTCATAAGGAATCCGCACCTATCGTTTTCATACAAGCCATAAAGAAAGGAGGAGATCCAATGGCTTTACAACGAATGTTAACTGAGCATACACCAAACAATATAATTTTATACGTGACTGATATTAGTACTGTAAGACAATTAGAAGTGTATCAGAATAATAACCCATCCATAAATTTAAAAGTGTATTTTTTAATTTATGGCGGGTCAGTAGAAGAACAAGAATATCTTACTTCTTTACGACGAGAAAAAGAAGCATTTCATAGACTAATTAATGCAAAAACTGTAAGTATTTCTGTGTGTAATTCTAAAACGTATAGATGTTATTAAATTATCCCTATATTTTAATATATTTTCATTATTTTGTAGACTATGGTTATACCAGAAGATCAAGACGGAAAATCAGACGATTGTTTGGCTCTTCCAACTCAATCTGATAATGCAGATACGGATAATACTCGTAAAGGAGGGATGCAACCTGAAGTTAAAGTAATTTCAAAAGTTATTGTCGATATGAGAGAATTCAGAAGTGAATTACCAGCGATTTTATATACACGCGGTATAAAAATTGAACCAGTAACATTAGTGGTAAGTAAAATGTATATAAGAAGCTTATTAAAATAACTGTTATCTCTACATTATTTAATATTATAATTAAAGGTGGGGGATTATATTTTAACACCAGAAATATGTGTTGAGAGGAAAAGTATATCTGATTTGATTGGTTCTTTGCTTTCCGGAAGATTATACAATCAAGCAGTTTCTATGACGAGACATTATGCTAAACCTATGCTTCTTATAGAATTTGATCAGAATAAGCCGTTCTGTTTTCAGGTACGTTTTTCCTATTTAAGTAAAAGATTTTGAGATTCCGTTGTTGTCCGATTGCTGCCGTTGTTTCGTGATACTGATTAATTCTCTTTTTTGTCTCACTTCTTGCCGCAAAAATAAATGTTAACGTAATTTTTTTTTTTTTCTTCTTCTTTGTTGTGAATTTTAATTACTATTATTTTTTCGCGTATAATTTACTTTTCTTCAAACTTAATATAAGTACTTCTCGGTCCGCGTAATGCATAATTTTTAAATTTTTTTAGGGAAATTATTACGTTAGTAAAGATCTTAAAAATACTGATATAACAACAAAATTGCAATTATTAACTCTTCATTTTCCTAAACTAAAAATTATATGGTCTCCTAGTCCACATGCTACAGCACAATTGTTTGAAGAATTAAAGGTAATACAAATTTATATTTACAGTTTTATACTTTAAAACATTTATTATATTTATTATATTTATTTATTTAGTTAATATATATCGTAAATAATTAATTATAGCAAGGACGAGATCAGCCTGATTCGAATATAGCTGTTAAAATTGGAGCAGATGAAAATGTAGAAAATAAGCAACTAATTGAAGAAAAATATAACTCTAACATTCAAGATTTTGTAGCAAAATTACCAGGTGTACATTCAAAAAATTTACGAGTTCTACTAAATAAAGGGGAATCATTAGATCATCTTATTAAACTTTCACAAGTAAGCAAACAATAATTAAAAAATTTAAACTCTTTTTATGAAATATACAATTTTCTGATATTTATAAATAAAAATATTAAAAATCAATCATTTTTATAATGTTAGGAAGAAATAAGAGAAATACTCGGAAATAAAAATGATGCTGAGCTATTATATAAAGCTCTTCATGAAAAGTGTCAGCAGACAAATGAAACTACTGCAGGAAGTAGTAAAGGAGTTTCTAAAGTACGTGGTAAGAAACTTTTTTCGAGAGTAAAAAAATAATTTGAAAATGATCTTTACGTAATTGTATTTGTATTGTAGTTGTAAAGAATACAATAGTTTAAGTTCTTAGTTATTAGAATGTAATAAATATGTTAAATAAAATATTAAAAAGTATTTTTTATTAGTATGTACATCTCAATTCAAGTTTAAACAAATTATGTGATAACGTACTAAACATTTTTTTTATTAATTAAATACCGCATAAAATTTAGCGTTTTAAGGAAATATTATTTATAAATTACACCTGAAAATTTTAAACATATTATTTGTTTCGAGTTATAATTAATATATTATTAATTTTCTTTCATTACATTACTCACATTGCTTCAGTAACATTCTCAACATCACTTTCTTCATCGCTGTTGCTAGTTGCATCAAGATTATACAAAAACGAGTCATTATCAGACATAGGAAAATAATATCTGAAATAAATAACGAAATATATAATTATAAGACAATTTTTTAAATATAAATTTTACGTTTTATCCAATTCATATTCACTCTGGCTGATCCCAAATTTTTTGTGCGGCAATTTTATAGTGCTGTTGCTTTTTCATATGCTCTAAAACATTGTCGGATTCTGTCTCGCAGAAAATACAACGTTGTAATTTGATTTGTCTCTTTATATAATTAACTACCTTGACCTAAAATTTGATAATACGTATAGAAAAGTAATTCATTGCAAATATAAAAAATTAGATGATAATTTCGTACTTTTTGATAAAAAGTTAAGTCTTTGACGATTTCTTCAAAATCAAAACTGTGTTCTTTTTTCATATGCTTCAGAATACAAGTAAATTCATTATTATTATAATTACAAAACAGACACATTATTCCGATGGATTCGTCATTCCAATCAGACCATGAACATTCCTCATCTTCATTTTCACTACTGCCACCTCCGGCATCAGAATTTGTTTGTGAAATAGCCTTTAAAAAAAAAAGGAAAAGTGTAATTTAAAAAATATTAACATTTTGTATGTTAAATTGTATATTACCGGTTTTTTTTTCCAAGTCTTTTCTGGTTCCAAATAATTGTTTATGTAAAATTTATCATATGCTTTATTATGAGGATTTATGCATTTATGGAATTTTTTTCGCATATGTTCTTTTAACACCGTACGATCTTTAAATGTTCCTTCACAATAAATGCATATTAAACTAAAAGCATAATTTATATAATTTCATAATATAATATGTCTGTTTTATGTTATTAAGGCACAACCAATTGCAATATACGTATTGATTTTTAAAGGTAATACCTTTCAACATTTTTTTGAATTTTGTCTAGCAATTCGTCGACAAACACTAAATTTTCTGGTTTGCCAAGATAAAGATTATGCTTTTGATAAAGGTGTTTTATATATGCGGCACGAGATCCACAGATCTCAGTACGACAGAACACACAGCCGCGTTTAAAGCTGGTATCTGCACGTTCGGCTGCTTGTTGTGCCAATGTCCATTCCTTGAAATTGTTACAAAAAAAAGCTATTACAAATTATGTCAATCACCTTATACAGGGTGTTGTTAACATGCATACTAGTTTGGCCCGATGTATCTCATCCCTCAAAGTCTTGTCCTCGGACAGACAGTCAGAAAGCAGGAAGTAATTTTCATTTTTTTTTGGCTGGCCATCTAGGGTACAGTCCATTAACAATGTACTGCAATAAGCTGTTAATGGTGCTTCTTTAAACTTTACGCTCCAATAATGTACATAACTGAAATTATAAGAATTATTATATTTAATTGCAACATACACAGTTTTGCAAGCAATGGGATGTAAGGATGTACCTTCTCAAATTAGCTATTTTCCAGACATCGGCTATAACGAGACGGTGCGCTTTAAACAAATGCGTGAGAAAATCTGTTTCGTTTGTCGGTAGGATAAACGTGCATTCGCATAACAGGCATTTCGTATCACACGGTTTATCGTCCAAACCGACAAACTGCGATTTGTACATTGCGCATCTAGACGTAAAATTTTATTCTATGGAAACAATTGTATTATAACCGATTTTCTTTTGTTAGCTAACAGAACGCATGTTACATATTTTAGTCTAACGTGCCGTAAGGAATTGTGTTACGATGCACTGAAGCTCTCCAAGTATTTCAATATCAGTCGAAGAGCCCCTTGTCGATGGTACGCATTTCTAAACAAGCCTGATATAGCCGAACACAAGGTCAATGGTGTATATCATTGAGATATTCACCGACAACAGGACGTACAGACGAGAGTTCGTATTTTGCGTGCAGGTACTGTGTTGCTGTAAGAATGTAGTAATAAACCCGAATCCGTGAATTCGTCGACTATAAATGATTTTGTAGATTAATCCTTTTAGGAAAGATTTAGAGCCTGGAAGTCGCGAGAGCAGCGAGATATCCCAGACTCTCGACTCGTCACTACTTAAAAAGTCTTAAAACGTAGTCGAGGGGAGTAGCAGGAGAGTGGAATCAGCTGTTTATGCGCAAGACACATTGGCATTTATTGGTATTGGAGGCGGACGAGCGTTTGTGCGTGTCGCTTTCACTTTTGACACGTGCAAAATGAAAATTCTCTGTAGCATTTGTCATGATCTGCTGAGCTCGTCCGATGACATTTTTTTCACACGTTGCGGCCACGTATTTCATCATCGCTGCCTGGTACAGTGGCTTCAAAGGTAAATACGTTTATAGGTTATGTTTTCACGCGATGCCTGTCGTTTACTTTCATCGCAATTTTTCACTTGTCAACGCTCGTTTCCTTCTTTTAAAGGTGAAAAAATGTATTTTGTTTCTTTTAAACATATAATAGAATCTCCAATTTCGTTTGTAAAATAAGTATATCTATTAAACATAAGCTAATTTTACACATACATATTTATCCCATAGATCGCAGACCTGTCCGCAATGTCGGGAAAATGTGACGGAAAAATTAATCCATAGGGCCCACTTTACAATATCGAACGCAGATACCACAACAGATAATGCGGATAATTCATCTTTTTATGGGCAAATTGACAACCTTAAATTTCAAATCTTACTCAACGAAAAGAATATAAAGTATTACACTTCGAAGAATGCAACTTTGGAGAAGCAGAATTCTGGTCTTAGGCACGAAGTGCGAAAGGTGGAAAGAGAAATCAGTCAGAAGAATTCGACCATTCATGCCCTGAGGACGCAATTAAGGCATTTGAAAGAAAAAAATCTAGAATATAAAATTCTACAACTCAAGTTCTCTCAAAAGCAAAAAGAAATAAAACATTATCTTAGGTATATTTCTATTAATCACTTTGTGTAATTCAATCGAATATTAGCAGCTTTTTGTACACATTGATTTGTTGTATCTTTTCTTCCAGCATACGTAACACACTAGCAACCGGTACACGTGAGAAGGTACACAAAATAGTGGGAAATACAATGGATCATAAAGCTTTATATAACTGCATTTTGTTCATGAGAAAGTATGTTATTTAGATATTTTAATTTTAATATCTTGCAACTCATTTGTTTTTGATTTTAGGATAATACTAAAGAAAACGAGGAAAATTAAAAATCTTCAAGCTAAAATTATGTCACATTCTTAAGTCTTTTGATGAATTCGTACGTCCTTTTTTCTTAATAAATATTGTGCAATCTAACGTTCTCATATTTTTCACCATTTTCTTTTTGGAAAATATGAGAAACGTTTGGCATTTTTTAAAAGTAAAAGTTTATCTGTATAATATTAAATAAAAAGAAATTGCTTAACGTTACGTTGGGAACTATTGTAAAATTGTTTTGTAAAGTCTCACTGGCCAAAACTTCAACGAAGAAAATTGTTCGATTAACGTACAGCTAATAAATATTTGCAATCAGGTGATTAATTTAATTCTGGAATCTGCAATAATAGCAATTTATTTATCATTAATATTTATTTGTAATTGTTTCCAGAAATTTAGATCTTGACCGAAGTAAACCAGAAAAATTATATATAATTCCACACTGGACGAATACCAATCATTATTTTAAAAAATGAGGCTGCATTTGTGATCAGGTAACTGCTGTTAAGATAAGTAATATGAATCTGAGCAATGCTAGAAATAACTATACATATAAACATATATTACAATTAAAACAGCAACATATGTTAAATTTAAAGGATCTTTTGTAATATTATTATTTTTAAATACATATATAAAAAACAGTTTAGTATTAAAATATTTACGATAATTTTATTAGTTATAAGTATTTATGTTAGAGTTTGTGTCATTATTTGACATATTTATTAAAATGTGAATGGAGAACAAAGTTTCGTGTACTGGAGCAGTATCTTTCTTTATAATGAAGTCTCTTGTCCTTTTTTTAAATTATTTTTCGGAGTTTTTTAATTATTTAAATATATATATATTTTTTTTTTATTTATCTAACAAAAATGTCGTTATGTATTTGTTATTTACCTTGCAATGTCATGCAAACATGGCAAATAAAAAGAGAATTTTAATTTTAAAGAAAGAAGCTCCAGAATTATAACGAAGAAAATGAAAGGATTTTGCCAGTCTGTAACAGTTAACAATATAATTTTTTACTGGTAAAAGTAATTTTCTAATTAATATATTTTTAATTTTGTATTATTAGCACCAATAAGACTATTATTATTAAGGTATAACTTAATTATTATTATTTTTGAAAAATGTAATATTAAACTTTGTATTTTCTTTACTTAATTACTTTAGAAATTAACATAATGTAACGTAAAAAAATAATGTGTACTTATTATTAATTTAAACCTAATTTTTAATACAGAATATATATATTTTGTCTGTATATATTTGTACCTGTGAACAATCTACCTCAAGAAAAAGCTATTAATTAAACTCAGCATATCTTTTCATTAATGTATATATACATGAAATTTATTAGATGCGAAAAAGATTTTTAAGATATAAGTATAAAAGAAATTACGTTGAACAATAGTGCATTTCCTATTTAACCGCCCGCAACCACCAGCGGTCGTATTCGGGCTAATCGGCACTCGACGACGATTAGGTGGAATGATGAGATCATCTGATCGCGAGCTCGCAACGAGCTTACGTGACTCATTTCTCTGCGAACGAGAGGACACGCGGCTACGCGGAGAACATCGGTTTCGAGACGAAAATGTCGAGGCATCTGCGTGTGTCTTCTCTCACGACTCTCACTGTTTATCATCGTGTATCTATTTCTAGTGAAACGCTGTGATATTATATAATTGCGATTCACGAAAAGACCTTGTAAACATACTCGAGAGCGAAATAGGCTATTCCTAAGCTTAATGTACAATTTACTTAAATAAATAAAAAAAAACCGGTCTTTCTAATTTCTCTCGATCTATTTGCAGCGACGGTCATATACTTTCCGCATACTCTCTGATCTTAAAATCTTTTTGCTAAGAAAATGTGATTTTTTAGAATGTCCCAGAGTATCACATTCAAACAAATGGAAAATAAAATAATTCCATTCTGATTTATCACCTTTAATTAAATACTTTATTTCGAATAACAGTCGCGAGACAGGTATAACGCCATTATTCCCGATTACATGAATTACTATATTATACTGTATAAAACATTTGTCAACATATATTTTTATCATGAAAAATTGCTTTCAAGTTTTTTATTTCGACGAAAAACGTCGTAAACATTGTATATCGTCAGGTGCGTCCCGACCGTTGCCTCTGAGAATCGTCTACAGTTACATACAATACAGAACACTTACATACCCTAGGAAAAACCTACTCATCCTGTTCGAGGCTACAGAGCATTTGAAAACCTGCGTCCAAGCTGGGCGGAAATCTCATTTCGGGATCGAGTAGCTGCAAAGTTGGGACTTCTCGGTATACATTACCAAATTCATCAAGCTCTTCGAATTGCAATTTACTGGCCGCCTCATCCAGGACCATCCTAAAAAATGCCGACATTACTTTCACACAATATAGTATACGCCCAAAAAAAAAAAAAAAAAAAAAAAGCCAATATGCAGAGTTTAATACTTGGTAGCATTAAATTTAAATTGCCTTTGTCTTTCCATTGTTTCTTCAACTTTTCTCCTAGTGTTCTCCTCAAACTTTAAAACATACTCCTGGTAGTAGTCGTGCAACGCCGAAACTCCACCCATGCCAGTTTCCAGTAAAACTCTTTCCACAGCGTCCTGATAGATATAAAAATGTATAATAAATATCCATATAGATAAATCATGTGAAAAACTTTAAAAAAAAAAAAAACTGTTTTACAGGAAATCCACGGTTGTTCTGTTCGGTTGCAACTTTTAACAGAAGAGTCATCCGCCTCAAAAAGTGATCTGTGACATCGGTAAGAGTATCTACAGCTACATCAGACGAATTTTCGAATCCTATATGAGCTAACAGAGTAGTCACAGCGTGCCTGAGCAAACTTCGTGCAGTTTGTGGCGTTAGGTGATGCACGGTAGTATTTTCGTGGAATGTGTTTCTGGAAGAATACAATACAATATACAATAACCAATAGAAGAAGCATGGCTGCCGTGCAACGAGAGAACAATACCTTTTTGATTGACAAGGCAGAAAATGAAATAGACCTCTGGAACTTGTCCTATCGATTGGTTCCTCTGGCTCAATGACTGTCATATCTCCAAGCACAGTTCCTTCTTCCTGTAAAAGTAATAAAAAAATGACTACCTCATTATAATTATATTAGCAGTATCTCATTAATGAATAATTTTAATCATTTTGTTATTAATGCTAATCACAAGACATTTTATTATTTTTTTTTTCTTTTTTTTTTACCATTGTACGTAGTTGTTGATGAAAGTTTATAGTGTTTAATACATGCAGATTTCCTACTGGCAATCTGTAACAAGATTAATGATATTAACAATTATCAAAACAAGAACACACTATTTCTATACATGGGCAGTATAAACCTTACACTTACTCTATGTATTCAGGTTGTCTATCATTTCGGTAGTCACAGTCGGTATTATTAGAGTCGTCAATGACTTGTCGCCAAACATTTTCAATTAAATCTGGCGTTATCACCTCCTGCTTCAGCATCTCCCGTGCTGGTAATTCTCCCCACAATCCACCGCTACTCAAATTTCTATTGGACTTCATTGTTCACCTAAAACAATTATATATATTTGTTTTAAATAATTAAATACAAAAAATTTAAGATATATCGCAAATTAATTGAGTTTATATTAATCTTAATTTTTCAAACAAACTATTGCAGAAACAGGTTATATTAATTATAATAGCAAAATTTAAGATACGTAATAAAATATTTTATTTTAGAGAAAAAAAAAAATAAAAAACTATGTTTAAACAAAAATAAAAGTTTCAGAAACTAATTAATTCGTTATTAATACATAGAAAAAGAATAGAATTACTCGAAACAATTTTCATGTCGTATATAAATGAGCGTTGGTAATATCCGTTTTCACCTAGTGGTAATCGCAGTCACGTGTTACACGCCATTTTTCTATATGGGATGGAATACGTTAGCTACGTATTATGACGTAGTCATGTTAACGTCGATCTCGAAGTGGCATTGACATATGCGAGTGTGTAGTCTATTTAGAAGTAATAAAGCTCTTTTTTTTTTTTATCCGACTATTGTTTCAAACGAAGATCCACAGCAAAGTGCATTCGATAACACCTGGTTCAAGTGGAGCATGTTCTACTGTCAGGCGATGTTTCACCGGTCTCACGGCCCGTCGCGGTTAGGTTAGCATCATAGAACACCACCACGTTGATTGGACTCGCGACACGGAAATCATCCCCGACGACTCTAGACGCGGTGGGTATAGATAGCGCACTCCGATTGGTGACGAGACGCGATGCGACACGTTTCGCGCGCTCGAATTCCGACAAGGTAATCGAAATTCAAATTCAGCTAATAAACGTCACACGCTCGCAACCCTACCAAAGATTTTGCAATGATGTCCGACATTGCAAAAATCTGCTAGTAGGTGAAAGTTATATTAATTGTTGTTCGTAATTACAGGCGAGAAAGTTGGAGCTGGACAACGATCCAATCGCGATAGTCTCCACTCTATACTTCAATCCCGATGCGCCTGAATGAAGAGCGTTTTTTCACTAATCTTCAATCGGGCTAAACGAGTGGCCTCGTGCCGGTATTTCAGCCTGACGACGACGATGGCCAAAAGCAAATTCGAGTACGTTAAGGAGTTCGAGCGAGATGACAATTGCCTGCCAAACTGCTGGATCGTAATTCGAATAGACGGCAGGAATTTCTCGAGGTTCTGCGACACGCATCAGTTCGTCAAGCCGAACGACGTGGCTGCACTTGAACTGATGAATCGCGCCGCAATCACTGTTATGGAAGACTTTAAAGAGATTATATTAGGCTTTGGTCAGAGTGACGAGTACTCGTTCGTCTTCCGAAAAGACACCCAGCTGTATAATCGCAGAGGTATACTATTAATTTAGTTATATATCTCGAGACGAATAACAATAACATATTACTTTTGCACTTAATACCTTTGTATTTGTTTCAGCGTCAAAGTTAACGTCTAATGTAAATTCGTTATTTGCTTCGGCATACGTTTATCACTGGCCTCACTACCACAGAGGTAAAGAATTGTATTATCCGCCTTCGTTCGACGCTCGTCTTGTATTATATCCAACTGATAAAAATTTAAGGGATTATCTGGCCTGGCGACAGGCTGATGTACACATTAATAACTTATATAATACTTGCTTTTGGAATCTTATTTTGAAAGGAAAATTAACTCCAAGTCAGGTAATTAATTATAAGAGATTGAAGTAATTACAGAAGCACAAATTATGTTTTAACATTTTTGTTTGTGAATATTCCAGGCAGAAGAAAAACTTAGAGGCACTTTGGCGTCACACAAGAACGAGTTGCTCTTTCAAGAATTTGGTATAAACTATAACAACGAGCCGCCACTATTTCGAAAGGGTACAACGCTCGTTCGAAAATTGGTGCCTGATGTCACGGGAAGATTAAAACCCGCTGTAGTTCCTTTGATAGACGACATTATTGGTGATCGTTTTTGGAAAGAGAATCCTGAAATAATTGGTTTAAAAAGTTTAGCAACTTATCAACCTCCAAATGTAACAAATAACGTTAAAAATACGAGGTCCGTGTCCGCTGCTTCTTCACCTATGGTAGCAAAACTTGCGAATAACGTTCCTCCATCATCACAAGTTACCAATATAAATTCAGTTAACGAAGAAGTGCAACCCAATAGAGACAAAGAGATAAATGAAGATCGAATGCAGTTCGAGAGCGAACGTATCTGTAGGAGATAAGTTTGTAAGTTGTTCCTTTTTTGTATACAATAAAGTTAACTCGAAACTATATCTAAATCTAATTGTCTCGGTTTATCATACAATTGGAGTGACAATTTTGTATAACGCGTATACGTATAAGATGGCTTGTGTAAATGTGAGCGTAATAGTCGACAATTGTAATGTTTGTGATTACAAAAAATCAAATGACCAAAAAACCGAACTTTTATAAAAGTTACTTTTACACCTCTGAAGATATTTTGTAGAAAATTTTATTATTGTTATTTCTAATTATTATCTTGAATATTAAGTGCACTAATATTTATAATGTTAAAGTAATAAAAAACCATTTTTTAATAAAAGTACGTGTTTGTAATATTAAACATTTATTGCCAATTTTATTAGATTAATAGTCAATGTCTTTGCTCAATACTTTCCACGCCTAAAAAGTATACTTGTAAATCTTACAGAAACACTTCCATTAAATATTTATTGCTACATTTATATTCACATAAAAAAAAAAAAAATTCCTCCACATCTTTACTTTTATTTAAAAGAAAAAAAATAAAATATTAAACTTTATATAGAAAAATAGTGAAACATATAGTCTAATGAACATTAACGGTAACAATAATGTATTAATGCCCAACAGCCAGATAATCAAATACAATGAACTGGTTTAAACTTGTATAGTCGCATAAACAATAAACATAAAGAAACGCGATATTCTATATCAATCCCACAAGATATAATATCTTAAGTTGTTTAGAAATTATCAACAATACGTGTTCCAGATAGATAATATCATAAAACGAGAAGTACACATTTTTATAATATTATGTAAAATTATAAAAATAATGTAAAATAGTTTTCGAGAAAACTAAATTATAACGTGTACAATATGAATCGATAAATGTCCACGTGTAACGTTTAAATGTACGTTTATACAAATATGTTTATATTCATGATTATTATATTCAGGATGAGAAAAGGAGTTATTAAATCTAATTTATTTATCAATCACAATCTTTTCTTTTACCGAACTACATACATATTTAAATTTAATTTACTGTTTTTCAGAATCAGAAAAAGATAAAAAATATTAAACCAAGATTAAAGTAAAGAAAGTTTATCCACATTAGTCAAAAGGGTTCTTCTTATTAAACCCTTTTATACTTTAAATTAATATATTTTATTGCAACTTTAAAAAAAATTTAATTAAAATTATGTATTCGTGAGAAATATTGCAGAGTCTCTAACCAAATTATGAAAGAAATGGTATTTTCTTGAGATAATGCGACTGTTGATACAGATGTTTTCAGACGTTATAATAGTTAAAGTAAGAAGTCACAGCATTACTCTGTTTGTGCAGCTGTTACAGCTCTATGCCACATGGAAGTACAAACTTATATTCCGAAAACGCATTCATCACGTTTCATTTCATACGCTCTTCAGTCCTTCTAAATTTTTTGCAATGTACAGAACGTATAGCATTGCTCTCGCAATTAGCGTATTTTTTGGACATTTTCTAAAGGCGCGAAAGGTAAGTGAAGCTATGGACAAGGACTTTTACAATAATTTACATAAATTGCACGTTTCAGAAGTACGAAAAGCCATTTGATATGACGAGGCCGGTGATAAAACTGTAAATCTAATCTTCCAGCGAATTCAACGTCGAGTAGTCACGCCTATGAAATAAATAGTCCGCGAAATGTCGGGATCCACGTATGTGAGTCGTGTGTAAATACAACAACTTAAAATAAACGCTAGTTCTCCCAGCAAATTATTAGCCCCGAGCTTCTTATCGGGCAATTTCTGGATACGTGGCCGTTCTATCGTGTATGCACGTTGTGCACGCCGGTAATTATCGGTAACGATAATGCTGTTGCACGTAGAAAATAAATATGAATATGGCATGCATGATCGCGCAGGTGAACACCGTTCGTCACTTGTCTACGCACCTTCCTTGCTTACATCCTTTCGCGCGCAATTCCTCGAGGAGCTCCAAGAGCCGAATAATAAGATTTGTCGATCCATCAGCCTATCATACATACGGTAAGCGCAAACAATTGTTACGCGATTGTCTTCAGTAAGTGACACTTTTGCCTTTATAATTAGACTTCTCGAGACCTTTGAACGGATAGATAATAATGCAAATTAACTTTGTTAAATTTCAGTCCGCGGCTCATATTTCGCTTGAAAAAAAAAAATCAACCGCAAGCATATTTGTTCACAATGCATTACACGTTGACACTGTTCGCGAGTTTTAACAATTTAACATGGTACCGTACGTGGTGATAATGATTTTATGAGCAATAATAATGTAGATTCGTGCTAAATTTAACAATTTGTTTCGCCTTATTTCGTTTTACAATAATGGTAACTGTTGTTTGTAATAATTCGAACTTGATTGTCGCACACACGCGTCGAAAAAGTGCGGAAAAATATTGTCATCAGGTTTTCCACAATTTTATAAATCAGTTTTTACGTCACGCAAAGAAACAGCCACGTCACAAAGTAGACCACACACCAATCAACCCGATCCATCGATCCCAACGATCAACAAACTTTTCATTTGTAAGTTTGTTCGTTCGGCTCGAGTTATCAGGTTGAGAAATTCATTGACGAGTAATCGATGATGCAGAAACAAACTTGTCATACATACGTGTTCTGGATATTTCTGTGAAGATGACTTCGGTAGACCGATAAAATCTGCTGCAGTTCTGCATCAGTAGGAGTATAAGAAGCGTAAGTTCTCAGACGTGCTCTAGACATTTCCAAATCCTGCATGAAAGTGATCTAATTTTATTACATATTATTTCAATATTAATCTTTCAAACTTAAAATAATTATAATTTTATTTCAGTAATTTATTTTAATAATTTTTCTAATGCTTTTGTAACACATATACAAATTTTAACTAAAACTCTGTTTCAAATATAGGTCACTCAAAATGTTCTGATAAGACCTTACGATAAACTTCCAATTGTGGAAAATATAACAAAACAATAGATAAAAAAAAAATAACATTGTCAACTTATCAGCAAAATTGCTTCAAAAGTAGAAGTATGCTTAAGTTGCCATATATCAAAAAAAAATTTTCTACATTTTAAAAATTATTCAATGTAAAGAGTAATGTTATAGCAAACCTTTAGAAGAACTTGATTACGAATGCGACATTTTTCCAAATTTAAGGACATATTCGTTGGCGACGAGACAGAAACTTTCAAAGTATTTCTATTGCGAATCTCATGGCGTAATTTGTTGCTGTAAAATAAAACGACAATTAATATAATTTATATTGAACAGAAACAATATGCATGTACGAATATTTGTAACAATATTAGCAGGTATAAGATATAATATAAATACCGTTCTTCTACTTTTTGTTCAAAGTGCTGTTCTTGTTGCAGATATTCATCAAAAACACTTCTGATATCAATACTGCTGATCGTCACCATTTTACAGAACCATTATACGATTATAATTGCCGACGTTTATTCACAATTAATGTTTTTTTTTTTTTTATATATATAATTGTCAAGTAAAATTATTCTCTAATAATGTAATAAAAAGTCATTGAAAGCTATTGTACGTTCACTGGTGCATGTTCACTGGTGCATGCGTAGACTGCATAGTTTCCATGGTAACGTTACACAATATACTTCAATATTCTCGATACTCTTGAAAACGATTTTTATAAGATATATATGTATAAAGTGCAATAGCAATTTGATTACTATCATTTAATAAGTATCTGTTAAAAATTTACAGTTATTTAATCTTAGATAGATTTTAAATTAGAATTACAATATATAATGCAATCTTTTAAATAAATTATAAGAAAAAATTGTCTTTGTGACTCTAAGTTGATTTATTTATTCTTCTAAGGACTGCGATTTCGGCTGCAAAAACATAGTATATTACAATGTAGCCTTATAGAAATGGTTTTAATTAACATATAACTTATTCTTACCAGTATATATATATGACTCGGCAACGAACGTTCAATCACCTCTGATAATCGTCCTTTACCTAGTTTATGTTCCTCATCTATAAATTTCAGTTGTATATAAAACCAATGCAAATATAAAATGAATTAATAATAATATTATGTTAAGTATTGTTACCTGCAGGTACAGTTAACGATAATGTTGGAAGAGCGACAAAACCAGCGACTAGCGGCCGTAAAACCCAGTCAACTTTTCGAACATTTTTTGGTAGTATGTAAATATCTACCTGAAAAGATATTCAATAAAATAATTGCATAACACAATATTCAATATAAATGTGATTTATGTACTTGTTTTTGTCCAGCAAACATAAAGGCATCACTTCCTTCCATAGCTAATCGCAATGTAACGAGATAATCAGAATGATTTTTTATAAAATATGATATACAAAATGGCGTGCGAACCCATCCATGGGCTGGCATTTTGGCTTCTAATCCAATCACTGCATCTTCAACCCACAGAGGAGCTAAAGTTACACTGCTACTAGTTTCCAATGCAGTCTCGTCATTTGCTCTATAAAAATAAACAAAATTAAAAACTGTATTATAAATATTATTTGCTACTCTTACCTTTTCCATTTAATAGTATATACTCCAATACTAATTGGTTGTTCGCCACATATTTTTGGGATCAAGCAATAAGCATCAGTTCCTGTCTCGCCATCACACAGTTTAGCACCCGTTAAAATTGATTCTTGATTGCTGAGATCATTCTCTCTTTGAATAGAATCTGCCTAATTATAAACTCGAATTTATTACAACGTTCTAATTTCCCAAACACAAATTTGTGTAATTTATTAAATTATATACATATATTTTTACCAGTTCTATAGATGTACTTAAAATGTTTATAGGCCATGGAGAAACACATGTAATATGAGGCATAATGATAAAAGGTTCATTAACAAAACCTTTTGTTAGTGGTTCGAATAATGTAGTATAAAACTGTGTTGCAACTTCAAATGGCTTCTTAACCACTAATGAGTATGTTATTTCTTTATTTCCCTTAATTTGTTCGAATCTAGTATAGTCTGCCTGTTTTTTTTTTTTTAATTAAATTTAATTAAAATTATAATTAATTTATGGAAATTATAATTAATTTATGGAGATAATTATTTACAAGTACCTTTATTAGAATGTTTCTATCTCCTACTTTATGTGCTCTGATATATACAAAATGTTTTGCTGAAGCTCCTTTCTCCATGTTACCAGCAAGAATAGATACTTTTGACTCTTTGTTAACCATATTAATACTCAACTCAGCTGAAATATATTGTAAAATTAGCTTAAAAAGTCATCTAAAAAAATATTATAAATATTATAAAAGTATGAAGACATACTGGATTGCTCGTTGTTACCATCAGATACAAGCATTGCATATAAACAGATTGCATTAATATTCTCATTAGCTGATAGAGATATCGTGATAGGTAACCACTCGCCTAAAAGCGCAGGGTTATTGGATTTTGCTTCCAAACTTAAACTGGATTCTTCTTGTTTAACTTCCACATAAATTAATGGTCTTATTGCCTCAAACTCGCCTCCACTATTGCAAATAAAACTTATATTAATTTTTTAAAACTATTAATAAATAATAATAACAGACTGCTTTTATAAACATACCGAAGTTGTTGTATTTCAGGATACATACGATCCATCAAATTCGCTTCTCTGCCCATAGCTGAGAATCTTAATATAATGCAGCAAAATGCACTATCGCCCATTTGTAAAGAAATTGTGTTAATACGAATTTCCACGCCATCATTTTGATAAGGCGCTTTAAAATTAAAGTAAAATTTTTTTACTTCTTTTGCTTGAAAAATAAGATCTGATTGTTGAATTTCATTATTTGAAATATCAGCATTGTAGCCTGGTCCACTAACTGTCATTGATATATTAGAAAATTCAATGACGCCACCGTACGAATTCCTACAGATGAAGTTAAAATTATTTCTAGTAACTTTAGAAACTGTATTTCTACATGCTACAATATATTTAAATACCTTACGATAACTTCTACCGTTATCATTGTATTTACTGCATAAGTTTGTTGCAAAAATCTGGCTTTCAGATCAATACATGATGTTATATTATTATCATCAATCGTAAAAATAATTGGCTCAGAACGATTTAATTCCAACATCCATTTTTCCACAGTAACATGCTTAACATCATCTGACAAATCTAGCTCCGAGTTGGGTGGTTTTTTCTATTACGAAATATAAACCCATTTTTATTTTGTTACATAAATAGTAAAACATAATTGTTTTTCAACTAACCTGTAGTATATTCAGAATATTATTATAAATAATAGCTTGCCGTTCTTCTGAGAATGTAGTTGAAGGTCCTAAAGCTTCAAAGGCCAAAGTGAGATAATCTTGAATACTGGTCGATAAATATGCGGCACGCAACGCATTATTTAAGATATCTGTGAGTAAGACCGGCCATCGTTCTCCATGATATTCCCATAACATATGCATCAATAAGCTGATGAATAAAATTTTATGATTTCTATATTATAGTGCACAAAGTCAGTCTAAAGGTAATAATAAAAATCGATGACTTTGTCATTAAATGACAAAGTTTTATTTATCAAAAACTACTTTTATAAGTACCAAAAATCGATAAATTAACATAAGCTAATTAACTTACGTAAGAACTTTTCCATAATCCTGAGCATTAAAGTATTCTTCTGCCATTTGAACAACTGTAAAAAAATAAAAAAAATAAAAAAAAAGAAAAGAAAATTTTACATATACAAATTTTATAAGTATATTATAAATAATTATTTTTTTAATTATAAAAAATTAATTGTACCTAATAATCGCCGCATTCGTGGACAACGGTAAACTTTAAATTGCGATATGGCATTGCCTAATAAACCGATAATTATCATCTGAAAAAAATACAAATGTTGTTTTATATATACAACAAACAATTGATTTATCCGAGGATTTATTACATAATATTTAAAATAATTAATTTATATAATTAACTTACAGAATGATTAACCGTAGTTTTTTCCCTATATTGTAAAGCTTGTATGCCAATAGCTTCTTTAGCTGTGTCTGCTGGTTCTGCACTTAATTTCCCAGGACGCCACGGCCGTTGTCCATAAAATTCGAGTTTTTCTTCACCCAGTAAAGGATCTGGATTTGGATAGCTGTTTATATACTAAAATATTGGAATTTAAGTAATATAACGGGAAATGTATTTAGAAAAAAACCAAAAAATTAGTACCTGACAAAGTTCTTTGCATGCGGATTGTCGTAAACTTGCGTGGTTAGCAGCTAATTGGAAATAATATCCCGGATGTTGCGTTTGAACAGCAGGTAATCCTTGACGAATAGCCTCGTCAAATAACTCTGCAAATGTAGAAAACTGGCTACTCATCCAAGCATGGTGTTCGAACATAAGCTCTTTTGGACCAGTTTTCAGTTTAAACCTAATAATTAATATCAATTAATCACTACTGTTAAAGCTAAAACATATTTTTTAATTATAACAATATTAATACCTGTCTGTGTGAAGTCTAAACTGAGAAATAGCATCTTTTGGAAGATTTAAGTTAAACATTATTCTGCACAACTTATAATTTATAAAGCCAGCAATAGTTTTTATCTCTACTGCGTTTGCATCTGCCATTCTTGTTTCTAAAAGATTGTGATACGCTTGCATATAATGCCTGCAAACAATTATAAATAAATATATGCATACACATTACAATACAGAGCTATTCAAATAATTTATCTTACTTTTGAGAAAGATGCAGCTCTTGCTTAAGTTCATTCAAAAATGCCATTTTAAATTGATGACGAACAAATAAATACTGGTGAACATTTTTAGTGAGTTGATCACGATGACTTTTAACATTGCGATATTCGTGATGATAAAAGTTTTGCGCCAAATCATAGAATGCCGTTTCCAGTCTGTAATTTACAAAATTAATTATTCTTTTGTTTATAAAATTAAGATATAAATAACTATAAAATTAAAAACCTAGATATATATCCCAATAAGTGATCAGCGTGCGGCAGGATATATAAAAGTTTTGCTGTTAAATCACAAGCTCCACATAGTGCCGTTGCACGCTCAGTTGCTACTACATCTTCAGCACCTGGAAGAGGTTGAACAGCATGCTGTATCAGTACTACAGCTATCTTTGTACTTCTTCCATCAAGGGCAGCTCTAAAAAAAACGTTACATTGCTCGGTTTAATACAGTGCAATGACATTAAACAGATTATGAAATATTACCTTAAAGATTGAACTCTAGAGGCACATTCCATTTTTTTCTCATTCCATAAAGGATCATTCCAATCCAAGTCATAGAATACAATAACTACAGAAGGAATGTCATTGAGGTATTTACTCATCCAATTTCGTTTTAAAATTCCTTTGGGAATATACCATTCATAAGAACTACGCTAAAATGTATAAAAATAATACTTATCAGGATCAAACAATTTATATGAGCCAAGTACAGTCTTTGCAAGAACAAACCAGCTAATATTATACTATCATACCTTTGGTTTGACAGTAGGAAATTCATGTGCTAAATTGAACAGCTTGAACTGAACTGCTGCACAATCTGGTCTACGATTATTACTAAATGCATCCCAGATAGAGCGGTGTACTGGATTGGCAATGTCTAATCCAGTCAAACCTATTAAAGCTAAAGGCTTAGCCATCAATTCTGCCGGCAGTTCAAACATCATAAAACTTTTACTGAAAGAATAAATAACATCAGTTATCAACCATCATTATATGTTGGAAATATTCTTCTGTCAACTCATTAACATTATTTGTTTAAAAAAATATTTCCTACATAAATAATACCTGTATCTGCTTACAAACAAAGTACATAAAACAACACGTTACTAAAATGCGGATTATGTTACGCTTAAACACCTAATTAATATGCATATGCATATTATTTTTAGCACTTTAACAGTTCAGTTTTAGGTTATAAATAATCATAAGCGAAGTGCACGTTAGGGGAGTACTTAATAAAGACTCGAGAAATGTTTCACATCTCCTTGATCCGATAAATTCATTTAACAAACTTTGTGTTCTGTGCTGACAGAAGTAAATATCTTTTATGCACTTTCGACCACCTTTACACCGATTAACGTGAGGCTCCTTTTCTATGTTGCTCATCAGAGCAATATAAACGCACGCACGCACAAAATAATAGGTTACTGTTTTCGTGACCTCGGGCAAGGGTGGAGATAAAAAGGGGGAGAAATGCTCGCAAGTTGTATAGGTTGTAGATGAGCGAAAGAGATGACAAAATGTATATACTCACGTATATACATTAACCCCTAAGAACCGATCGCGTCATTATAGTTCGTGTCGACGTTATCGTTTCTCCTTTCCTGTTGTCGAACTCGCTGTAGAAAATGCTGCGTCTGGGGTTCTCGTCGTCAACTGAAAAGAAGGACTATCGACTAGCTATTTGCTATTGTTCGTGAAAGCGCAGGAAAATTTGAAACGACCCGAGAGCGCATTTGCAGGAAAAATCAGGTCGCACAATTCTTTGATTTACATTTTATTCTTTCTTTAAAATTAAAATGGACTATATATTATAAGGGAAAGTAAATACCACGTTGACAGTGGATTTGAACTGTTTGATTATGTTTATTTAAACGCATAAGCATGTGAACAATAGTCAGAGTACATTCAAATAGAATTTTCTGTAGTTTGCTTCGGCCGATCGTTACGAGAATTCGGTTCCTCGTCCGACTAGGCGTTCGTGTATCTCTTTTTCGCACACGGCGTGATAGTCCGTGTATATCTCGCATTTGTTGCGATTTTTGCATCGTGTCACCTGTGCGCTTTTAATCCGTAATTGTTTTAACTGGATGTACGCTGTATTCCAAACAGGACATCGCTAATGTACAATATCTGGCAACGAGATCCGACAATTTTCTCGGATTCGTAAAGAAGTGATAAAATCTTTTCCTCAGCAAATAAAATGTGTAGAAATAATAGCAAGTTTTTCTTTTACAAAAAAAAAAACGTAGCTGCACGTGAGAGCAATTGATTTCTAGTTTGTTGAATTCAATTCTGATCCTCGTTTCAGGTTTCTATTTTTATAAAAAAAAAAAAAAAAACCAATTGCAGAATTAGCTTTAAAGCGTGCTTTTATGCTGTCACATCGAATCGAATCTTTTCATCTAAAGATTCAGTTCATATAAATGAATGACAGTATTAAAAGATTATTTCCATCTTTGCTTTTTCGATTTTTCCACTCCTTTACAGTAAACGCGAAAAGATCATCATATCCAACTACCAGGTTTTGTACGTTTGAAAATGTATCACAGCACAAGAGTTTCGAGATAGCTGTAAAAAGGGCAGGTAGCATTATTCAGAGAATATATTACAAGAATAAAATATCTTAAAATATCCTAAAACAAGAAAAAAATCTTGCTGTGCATGGATCAAAGTATTTTTACGTAACAAGAGGCTTACTAAAGCAAATTCATAAGTTTAAATACATGAGGCAATGAATAATCTATGTTGTGCACGATTGCAAAAGCTTTGTAATAATCTATACAGCTTTTTCATTAATCTAGTTTGGATAAAATAACTAGCACGTTACAAGCCAAATTGTGTTTATTTAAATATGCTCACAGAAATTTTTATTTAAACGACTGCAACATAGATTATTTATTGTATACTGCACCTCTTTTTTTTTTTTTTTTTTTTTTTAATCGAAGCGTAGATTTGAATGAAATATAATCTCAAGATAATTGTATGCGCACAGAGATCTAAAGTACATAATTACATATGTAACGATTTAAGTAAGGCATGATTAAGGCAACCTGCTCGGCAGACTTAAAGATCTTAACCCCGACAGTTCTTTTAGTCTCGCTTCATTATAGAAGGCTCAGAAACAGTAAAGGATGTTTTTCTTTAGGCACCTTGTTTGGCAACCTGTCTACGCAATTACAAAGAAGAAGTTATATCACAAGTCACTAAAGTATGCACTTGATGCATGACACGAAATGCCTTTATGAAGACACATAGAAGTATACTTTTCCAATTTTAGATCCATCTTTTGATTATTTCTTCGGAGCGCGCGATATTTCACAATTGTATTGCGATTTTGAATGCTTTGCTCATAATCGACTAGTAGAATACATTTTACAATTGATAATATAGTGTTCAATCATTGAATCACATCTTTCTTAAAATACAGTTCAATATCACTTATCGCCTAACACGTAGCACATTAAATATTTGTCTTTTCTTTTTAAATACTTTATGCTTTAATTAGGTATAAGCACTTTCCTTTCTATTAAACATTTATACATGTTCTATAACATATTTAACGGAACTTTTTAAGCGTATCAAACACCACTCCAAGTATTTTATCATAAAGATTAATTTTTTTTTTTTTTTGTATATTGTTTGTTCAGTTTGCTGAACATATAAATATAATTAATTATTTTGTTAATAGTTTGCATATTGCTTTTTTATCAAGTAGTAGTTTTTGCCACTGTTTCTATTTTCCAATTAGCACATCAGAGAAAAGAGAGAAATACACAACATTTCCTAGATATGTAATGTATCATATCTATTTTATGTACTAGATATAAAATTATTTAAAATATTATATGTTATAACAGTCAAAAAAATACAACGAGAAAATATATTTCTTCTAACAAAATTATAACGATCGAATAAAAAAAAATTATTTGTACTTAAGAAATCGTAATCATTTTAGTATTTGTAATTAAATCAGTAATGTAAATAAAAATCATAGTTAATTCTGTTAAAAAGTATATAGCGTGACTGTAATTTATCTAACTTAACAATTTATATAAATCACATATATATTTATGCTGTAATCTTTAGTATAATAAATATTAGATTAATACTGGCATTGACACCTTATTTGTGCATATATTATTATTGTGCAACAATATTGTGTTTGGGGTTTTATAATTAGCCATGATTTATCATTATTATCATTACCTACAACGAAGTAGTACTTCTAAGTATGGTATTCTTCTATCCATCAAGGAGCATTAATTAACACTATAGACTATTTAAAACTGATAACACAACTCTATTTGAAACAACAATGCTATTTAGCAACTAGGTGCTAATGCAGCTTTGTACATATATACTGCTTAAAGAAAGATTCTTTACTATTTTTAATTTTTTTTTTTAAGACTTGACACAATGGGTGGTCCCAATAAATAAGAATATAAGTTCTTTCAACTAAAAAATCTTTCAGCTATTAATTTCCTAAAATCGTATTGGCCCGATAGTTTGGTCTACAATTTTTGTTACATCTACGTTAAACATAAAAGCTAGAATACTTGTCTTGTAAGAAATTCGACTTGTACGTACATACATGTCGACGTTATTCTCCTAGTGGCGACAAATATAAATATCCTGATGTTTGAAAAATTATTTTACAATATTTCAGAATATTACTTTAAAATACTAAATTTTTTGCAACATTTTTAAATATTTAAGATATTACATTTTGATAAACACGGCAATGTAAAGTTACTATAAAAGAATTATCTAACAAAATTCAATGTTACAAAAAGATAACTCTTTTTGTAACTTTTTGATAAAATCGACCACATGAAACCAAACAATATTTTACTTTTCTAATATATGTGGCACAATACGAATGTCGGAAACAAATACCGACATATTAAATCTTTAATCTCATCTAATCGTAAGTCTCTTCTCGCTAAACGAGTAATTTATTTCACTGGTTTGACTAGACTTTTACGGTGTTCACTGATAATTGTAATTTCTTATACAAATCTTACTAGAAAAGTGTTTCCCGTCACCGCTATAAAAAATGGACAGACTTAGCAAGTGCATAAAGAAAAAAAAAAAAAACGTAGCGTCTATTATAAGAATAGTATAAAGCGAAACATTTTTTTCGTCCTACCTAACATACTAAAAGACAAATTTTTATCTATAAATACATTACCCATTTTGCACATACGTTCTCATAGCCTTGGAATTTTTTTATTGAATCGAACAAACTTTTGAAGTTCCTAGAGAATCATCCATTGCCGCCGCACGTCTTCTAATACCTTCCAAATACACTTCGCGATTGAAAAGCCCAGCACCAAGCGGAATTCTAAAAATAAATAAAAGTGCATATAGCTTGCATGCTATCTGGTGCATGTTAAAGATTTAAGCCATATGACCTATATAAGCTATATAAAATTGTCTTTTTAAACATCAATAAATAATAGATACGTACGTATCGATACCCGGCCTTAACGTAGTTTTAAAAACTCCCCATACTGGCTTGTGATCCGAGGTACAAATACTTGGAACAGAATCGTATACCAAGCACTCTATAACTCCGTCTTTATGCGAATTAGAACTGTCGTAACTAACGCGCCTGATGTACCCTCCTCTGCTGTGACCTTTCCCCCTAAAGAGAATTCTATCGGTATATGCAGGGGTGCGCTGCTTGCTACTAGAATCAAAATTTTGTGTTCCCGGATCGTATTTGTAGGTAGGAGGGAACAAAATTGGAGCTTCCTCAAAACCACGTAACACTGCGCCTTCATTTAGAGTATTTTTCAATTGATCTTTATGCATGTTTATGGGTGATTCTTGTGGAAAACATGTATTCGTGATCCATTGTATGACTTCCTCTCTCGGTTGAGCTAGACGGAAGTTTAAATCACCACACCAAAACACGCAATCAAAATTTTGCGTTACATCTGTGAAAAATATGATATAAAGATATTTATTATGCACATTACGCAAAACTCTCAAGTATACAATGCTTAACGCTAACATACCTTTGTTTTTGTGCTTGGTTGGTAGCTCTTTGGGTAAATCAAGATTTCTAACGATTCTTTTTATATCGTTAACTCGTTCTTTTACTTTATCTTGGTGCGCAGTCAAATGAGCAGTAACAAAGAGAAAACTGGTGCCAAATATCATGAAAGCTATAGCCACCGCGCCCTTTGTTCTAAACGCCGTTCCGGGTCTTGTCGAAAAGCTATCGTCTTCCGCAACAGAACAAAACCAAATCAAATCTCGTCTTATAAATAATGCAAGGTGAAGAGTACCGAGATAACTGCTGGTTAATAGTACGTGCGAAGGACCGAGAGTCTCTTGCAAAGCGGCTTCCCATTCGTTTCGTTCGGAACACGATTCTTGAGTTCCTATAGCTAACAAATCGGGAATAGTCTCTATATCACATGGTAACATAAAATCGTTCAATTCCTTAGGCGGATTTTGACCATTCATGTTCCACGTTCCGACAAAAATTTTCAGTTCCCGATTAGGCAATACTTTCTCAAGTTCCACTGGCCCGAGTAAGGAATTGGCGGCAATTCTTCCGTGGAGGAAATTCCTACAAAATTCAAATATTACTTTAGTTGTTGGTAATAATTACAAATATATATATATATATATATATATATATATTTTTTTTTTTTTTTTTAATCTTTTTAAAAGAAAAAAGTACCTTTCCCGTGCTTTTTGAGTAGGAATTAAATTAAGTACTTGTGCAGCAAGTAATGATTGCTTTGCTAAGCTATCCATAGATGCTCCTGTCGTTTGGCAAAAGTAACGATCTTTCTTTTTGGACAGAGCATCGTGGGACGTTGAACGTGGCTTATGCTGGATCGGTGCACTTTTAATAGAATCTGGACTAGAATGTCTCATAGAGTTTGTAGGTGAATTCATGATTAAGTTATCTGCTGATCTTCTATGAAGCAGTCTACGGCGTAATTGTCCTGATATACTCGGCGAGTATAGCGATCCAGAGGAAGAATATTCACCTGAAACAATTTAGAATTAAGCATTACATACAAGATTTTATTAACAGATATCGTGCATATTGCGCCAAGAAAAAAAAAAAAAAAAGAATCATCCATTAGTTTTAAAGCAAAAAACATACACTGATGGAGCAAATATATTTCGTGCCTAAAAATAAAGTTCATGACAGGATTACGGCATTCCGTAATGAAATCAAATTGCTTCAATTGCCGCTTATTGCAATCTTGGCACTAGCGTGCAGATTGGTATTCATCGTAGCAAGATAAAATTGTAAAAATTTGTTAATATTTAGCTTAGCATAAAAATGTATACCTTGAATTCGTATTTTATGATTGAACATATGTGTATGTACATAAGAAAAGTATTTCATTATTAAATTAACGTATTTAAAATAATAATACAACTAGTGCTGTTGGAAATTGAATCAATCAATTTATCAAATAAACTTTAAGTAGTGCTGTGACCGTATTTCAACATGGATAACAGCCTATGTTTAATTGAAACATAGGTAAATGAAGTCTACGTACATCATATGATTGTAAAGGTATCCTATTTAATATACAAAGTGTCTCATAGTAAACGGACACTTTTTCGAGAGTAGGTAGAACTAATTAAGACAAGAAGAAAAGTTCTATTTTACATTTTTCGCGATAAGTTCTAGCTATTCTCGAAAAATATGCTTGTTTATTATGGAACATTCTGTATATACACGTTTCCTAATATTAAAATTAATGAGAAAAAATACATATACGTAAAAAACACAAACAATTATAGTTGCGTACAAATAACATTAAATGTCCCACAGCATTAAATGTATGTCTGTTATTTAACATTCATGTTTCTAATCTAATCTAGACGTACAACGACTGTATATTTTTTAAGATAAACTAGCATATGTACACATATATTGCCAATTTAATAATTTTGTATAATGCATTTTAAAGAGAAAAATTCAACACTCCGTAAGAACAAAATATAAAATGCTAGCAAAGAAAGATAAATAAAGAATTATAAATTTTAAGCAGCGTATAAATTTCGCATATCGTTTGGTACCTTCTTTTTCGGGCTTTTCGCAATCAGTATCATGATAATGAACCATACTGTAAACATCTGAAGGATTGTAGAATTGCCGTTCCATTTCCAGGAAGAAATAAGTGATATATTTTCCCTTTGTAAAGTACTCATCCTTAAAGTGTATTCGAGCTTTTTCAGACTCAATCAGATGTTCGTTCTCATCGTCTGAAGAGTCTTCGAATGAGTCTTCCGTCGAGTCTGCAGAGAAGTCACTATCTTCACTACTCTCTGGAGAAATCTCCTTTGTTTCTTTTACTAAAAATTTGCGCGTGTCGCTCGTAACGCTATCATTATTTAGGGATTGCAATATTGCATTTTTAGAGTCGGGAATGTAACTTTTCGTTCCACTATCGTGATGCACTTTCCCAGTATCTCCCAGAGATGACCGAGAACTTGCGTCTACATCGTTATCCTGTTTTAGAAAAGCAATTTTTGTACTCATATGTCTATCTGATCCTAAGTCGATATCTCCCTGCTTATCTTTTGCAACATATATCTGACGCTTTTCACTTGTATCGTTGCCTACTTTAAGAAACCTGCAACTTTCACTTTCTGCAATGACTACGTTCTTACTATTTTCTTGCATGTCTGACATACTTTTATTATTAGGCTTTTCCTTTTCTGGCGAGTCAATTTTTGGAACACAAATTTCACTGCTAATAACTTTTGATTCAATTTTTTGTTCGGACCTACAAAGTGAACTTTGATCAATTTGCCTGCTATCAGATACTTGTTTCTGCTTATCATAAACATCTGACTGGTCTTCTAACTCGTCTTCTAACTCGTCTTCTTTTCTCTTAAATGCGCAACGCAACTTGTTAAGCAAACTTTTTCTTCTCTTCTTATTCGAACTTGGCATTTTCTGTGGATTACTCGCACTATCCATGAGAAAAAGACGCGGGCATAGGCGGCGAAAGATAAGACTAAAGCTAACTCCACGTCTACAACTGCTTTATACGCTTTATACCGATACACTGGAAGTGTTGTACTCCATTCTGTTATACACACAACTTTAGAATGTAAAATGGAGGGGATGTACAAGGTTACCTGATCATTATCATCAAACTACATTACACAATGTACATAGGAAGAAAAGGAGTGTCTCAGTTGAAATTAGATATGAGGTAATTGAGATTTTTTTCTCGTTTTTGTTTTTGCATAATTTTATAATGAATTAATTAACAGTTAATATGATTCTAAATGCTTATTATCATATCGTCGCTGTAATTCCTAATGTCTATTTATCCCAAACGGGATGTTCTTAATATACTTTTTTTTTCTTTAATACTGATAATAAATTACATTGCCTATATAATTTCCATGCTTACCTTCTATATACGTACTAGGACGTTGCTCCTTTCCCAATGCTACGTTACTCCTTCTGACTACCATCTCCTGTAGCTCTATCGCTTGAGCCTGATCAATGTTTGCAACGGACATTCCTTCCTTTTCGACCAGCACATCCGTTTGACGATCTTCATTGATGGAGGCTATCTCAGACTTGACCGAGGTACGACTCAAAGTCGTCGGGGAAAGTCGGCTGACAGTCAAGCTTTGAGGTGGTGTCCTGCTACGTTCGGTCATTGCGCAGCACAGAGATAGCTTGGTGCTGGTCTGGGATCCGTGGTGTGAGTTCTCTATTTTGGAATTCTTATTTGAATCCTCATCCCTGTACGAGGACTCCAAGCAACCGACCTTGGTCTTTTTGTTCATGAGCATGCGGCAAAGAGACTTTTTCTTCTGCTTTGACTTTGGGGAAACCTCCACCTTGTTTGAAACGCTGGAAACGTCGTTTCCCTCGCTCTGCTCCATAATATTCGCGACTAGCTGGAGCATCTAGCGTGAGATCAGCGAGTATACCCCTTCATGTGACAGCGTCATCGGGGATCACAAAAAATCAATCTTAACGTCTCTACAGCTTATAAAAAAAAACAAAATTTCTTTACCCTATTCGTAGGGCGTCAAAATGTACCATAGAAAAAACTCTTAAAAATATTCTTTCTATATTGAAAATCATCGATAAGCTCCCAATAAATAGAAAAAGGTATAGTTTATGCGCTCGTGGTTACTTCTGCTCGCAGCTGTACGAAGTGAAGTACATCCAATATCCGGGAATGTCTCGTGTCTTAACGTTTAAGAATATCGCCGCGTTGCACTTGACCGACTGTCAAACCGCAGCGTATAATTTCCGCTGCGACGCGAGTATCGAGTACTTGTTAATGCCCTTGATATCGCCGCTCCTTGTCGAGTCGTCTGGACGTTCAGTCATGCGGGTAGATATCCATGGTGATGCGAGGTAATCGCACGTCGACGGAGGGGGGGGGGTGTCTAGTCCCGGACTAAAGTTTCTCCCCCGCGAGGGAGAGGGGCCTGTATAAACCTTGAACCGCGGGCGCCCTTGTCGGGCGTCTCGCGCTCTTCCGCGGAGCCGTCTCGGTCCATCCCGGGGCCTCTCAAGTGAGATTAAACGTAAGAGAACACTTTTCAAAGCGTCTTACTGACGAACGCTCGGGGTGGCGGACTCCCCGCAGCTCGACACGTCATTCACGCGACGGAGTTGAGCCGGCGAAGCGCGCGGGCCGATCGAACGCGTCCACGGGGTACCTGGACTCCAGCCTCCATCCCCGCAATGGCGACGACGCTTCGGGTACACGACGCCGGGCGTTTATTTCTCTCTCCCCATCTCCACTACTGCCTCGTCGAAAGTAACTCTTGGTCACCCCCGCGAGAGAGGGAAGGGGCCTTGTGAGTCTCCCGCGCACTGTAATCGTCGGTTTGCCCCCCCAGGCTCGCGCAGCCGTCGCGTCCGCTGCAGCAAACGATGGGCGGTTTGTCCAGGACTTAACGATCGACAAGTTTACGCCACGCGAGAAACGTAGGAATCGTTGTTCCAGAGCCGGATAAACGGGACGGTTTGCGCGAGAGCGCTCGCGGGACGACTCACACTGGCCGAACGCCCAGGACTCGCGGTCAGCGAGCGAGTGTTGACTGTCAAACTGAGCAGACGACAGGCGCGACCGCCATATTGATCCCGACGCGTGTCGCATTCTACACTGCTAGGCCGGTATTCATGCATCGGCGGAGCAATTTTTTGGTGAGAATTAATTCTTTTTTATACAATCTTTATAAAAATAAAGCTTTATCTTTACATTATATCTTTACATTAATTTATCTTTACATTAATCTTTACATATCTTTACATTAATTTAAATGCTAACATGTCTACATGTTTTATTTTATGTTACAGTCACTGGCAGAACTCTAGAACTCCGCTGAAGCTCATGTAGATTGGTAAGTCACATGATTTTCTTTTCGTAATTTGTAATTGGGGTCTTTTAAAAAATAGCGCGCGCATGGTTTCTTCTAGTAAATTATAAATGTATTACAAAATCTTTTTATTTTACTGTTAAGTTTATATTTTTGCTCTCATCTTATAACTCGGTGATGTTAGTGTGAAGCGAATCTGTGATAACTGCCGGCGACGCCGCGAAAGAGTAGGACAGACAGTGTATAGTTCTGGCCTTTTCTTCTATCCGACGGCAGCCGAAACGCTGGCTTCACACGGACGAGCCTCTATATCTGTACGCGTGGAAGCCGCGATTCCGAGTTGGACTCTGCGTCCGAGGCATTAGCAGGCGCTACGGGCACACGCGGACACGGCATTGCGCCTAGTGTGCGTATGTTGCCCGTTTAAAATCTGCGACCACTGATCGCCACCGATGCTTCGAAGCCCCGATACCGACGAGCGCGTCGATATTTCCCTCTCGATGGCGCGGCGGGATCCTCGCGGACGGATAGATCGGAACACTACGTCGACGACTCTGCCACCGCACTCTATTATTCGCAGTGCTACGATTATCCGGGGCTATCGATATTCCACACACACGGCACCCGCGCATTTGGATCATCCGATACTTGCCCGCGCAGAAATGGTATTGATACGTTTTATATATACATAATTTAAATGCATGTGTGTATTGCTTGTATTTAATTAAAACGCGACTTTGATAACTCTTTGGAAAAGACACCGGATGAATTAAAAAATCATGTAAAGAGCCGCTAGGATAACTATCCTATATCTTTTGAATTGAAAGCTCAAGTATATGCAAGTGAACATGTCTGGCTGGATTTTGGTTAGGGATAATTAGAACATTGATAATAAATTAATTTCTTATTAGTTTATTTAATTTTTGGAAATTATTTAATAATTATTACATTGATTATGTGCATGCATTCGAAAATTCGATGATAATTTTCGTGCCGTACAATGGCGCCTTTCCACGGCGGAGCGGTGAATCTCCGAGGCGGGAACGACGCTCATCGCGCATGCGCGTCACATGGTCATCCTACTAGTCAGTAATTCCCGTGCGCCTAGTGTAGTCTGTGCAGTTCGGTTCAGTTCGTTGGCGAGCTAGGAAGCTCCTCCGTTACGTCGGGCGTGAGGCGAAGCGGTAAGCCTCTTCGTTCACGAAACTCGTACTCTTCACGTCGAGGATCACCACCGTCACCGCCGTCTTCGTCGTGGTTGTATCAACAGTCGACGTCGCCCGCATCGAAGGACACCTGTAATCATGAAAAGTGCGAGAGTGCGTGAAGTCGGTTAGCGTGACGAGGAGCGCGTACATACATACAGAGACACGGTAAGTAGCTTTGCGTTAGTTTCTCGCGCTTGTGTTCCTCGTCGATATCATTTTTGAGACTCCGAGATCAGATTCGCGAAAGAGATAGAGAGAGAGAGAGAGAGAGAAAACTAAGCGTCGAGACCGTTGACGCGCGCGAGAGAGAGGAAGGTTATAATAACCGTCGCAGCCGCGCCGTCGTTGGCGATCGCCGCGAGGTCTCCTCATTCTAGGGACGTTTGCGCGCACTAGGTAGCGCATCCGCAAAGTCGAGGGTACGGAGCTAGGCTCCAAGGATCGATCCTGACGCGCGCTAGGAGGTTATGAGCGACGGACGCGCGCGGTCCGTCGGGTGCGCTTGGCCCCGCGAATCGCCGTTGCGCTTTCACCGTTCGCGGCTCAATTCTGGTACGTTCCGCTTCCAGAGTCACGCGTCGTCGGTTCGAAATCTTCTCGCGAGGATTCGTTTCGTTTCGCGATCCGCGAGTGTTTCGACGTGAACGGAGCCGCGGAATGGACTCGCGAGTGCCGCGGGGAGGACGTGCGTTTCTCGCGGTTCAGCACTCTTGTCGAAGACGTCGATCGTCCCGATCTGTCAAGTCACCAACGGCCGACTGAGGCGTAAGGTAGTTTGTTTGTATGTGTACGTTTCTTATCGCACTTGCTCCGCGCTACTTTCACAATCGTTGCGTGCGCGCAACCAAGCGCGAACGCGGTGGAGAGATCGTAGATTTGGGGGCGCGTTTTAGGTTATGTCGTGTTTCGTCCGTTCGCGGATTACGGCGAGGAACTTGGCCCGAATTGCGCGTGTGCTCTGACGAGTAGATATATATATATATATGTATTTAAAAATGTCTATACATAACGCACGGTTTTTGTAATATTATTATTTACTTAGGTTGAATGTTAATTAATTAATTAATTAAACTTGTTCTCGCATAAAATGCAAAGACTTTGAATGAGAATAATTAATTTACATTGTTACATTATTTTCCGAGTTATGTCATTATAAGACGTCAATCCGGCATTTATCCATAATTATATTTTACAAACGCGCGTCACGAATTTATTAGAAAGGGTGCGTTTATTTCCTTATCGTGAACTCTAAATCGCGACGAGAAGCCTGTCGAAACGGCGCGCTGAAAGCATTAAATTTTTCTGCTGCGTCAAGCGGCATTCAAACATTTTTATCGCTCCTCGCCGGTCTTCATAATTCTCGCTCCCCTTTCCTCGGCAGCTTAAATTCCCGTCTCGGCTGGACCGCGCTTTTTCGTCCGGATGTTGCGTCTCTATCCCGTCCCGCATCAACGATTCACACGTCACGTTGCTCGGTTTACGTCCCTCGAAACTCGATTCCAGGATGCGACGTGCATGTGCCTCGTTCGCATTTTCGAGCGCAATTAGCATTTTCGGAGCGTCCGCCCTTTTAATTAGTCGCCGCACAGTTTGCATTTCTCTTTCGCGAAACGTATTTCGTCGCGACGGCAAACTCTCGCGATTCACTGTTAAATCATCCCGCAACACAAAGTAACAGTAAAACATTGCTTACGTCATTGAATAAAATGATTCCGATATGGATTTTATGATCGTTTCATAAAAGCAGTCTGTTTTAATTTTTCTTATATATATAATTTTATCTCAAACATTCGTCTATCATTTATATATATTTTTTATCTCAACGGATTAAGATAGACAGGTGTTCACCTGATAAGTAAATTTATCGAGAAGCACCCGACGTTAAGTATTAGAAATGTTTATGAATATTACCGCGAGATAGAAATCTTCTTTATCGCATCCGGGTCTCGGATAATCTTTAGTTCTAAAAGTAACATGATTAGATTATAATGTCCGTTTTTTTAATGCACCGTAGTACATTTAGTAAAACCATTATTTGCATTACATTTCGCATTAATTTTGAATGTATAATAATATCAGTCGTAATAAATTTCAATGTCGATCATTTGTAAACAGAATTAAACTTTTGCATTAATTAATATTCGTAAAATATCGTGTAATTTAAACGTGCATGTAAAATTATCGTTATTACGAAATTATTATATTGCTTTTTACGCGGTATAATGTACTATCATTTATCACATTTTATTGTTATCATTATTATCATTATTATTTTACTCAGCGCCACATGTAGAATAATTTTAATTCCGAGTTTCGCAAATGTTATTGTGCGCGTTACGCTGCAACTGTTCGTCCCCCTTCTTTTTTTTTTCTTTTCTTTTTTTTTTTACAATAAGCTGCACCAACGTTTGCCTTTTCGCAAGCGTAAACCGGTTACATTCCCCCTATTTATCCTGCATTTTGTTGCGTACGTTCACGCGAATAAAATGTCGAATTTTGCTTGCAGGTCCGGACAACGAAAATGGCGAGCGAGTGCCGCGTTTCTTCTTCCTCTTGAATCCCGTCGCGACGAACGTGGGAACGGCGTCGATGCGGCATCCGCTGGGTCCACCTGAGGCCGTTATCCACGTCCCGCTCGTTTAAGAAGCTCCTCTACCGCGAGAGAAAACCCAACGGCGGAAATTGACACGGCGCAGATCCCCAGCTTTCGTCGTGGTCCATCAACGGGGCGGTTTCGATCGCGCGAGAAGCTGAAGGCTCCTGGGGCGGAGTCGGGACTTCGTTACCGGCTTCCGGTTTACATTTGCCCATCCGTGATCGAACGTCGGGCATGACTTTCCTGTGCGGGACGTTGTCGGCGAGACCGGTGTCGCGCGTGGCCGCGAAGTGATAGTCGTAGGAACGGTTCCGGGAGGTTCCTGTGAATCGGCCGCATGTGCCGGTCGCCCGGGATCACCCGCGATCGTTGAATCGAAGCCGAGGTGTCCGCAGCTCGACTCTCGCCGCTGGGACTTGCCCGAGGACTCGCGCGTTACACGCAACTGGAGGTTCAAAGTGCGGTGTCCCGGCCTCAGTGAGATGGCCTTCATGATGAAGAAGAAAAAGTACAAATTCTCGGTGGAAGTCGACCTCGAGGAGCTCACGGCGGTGCCATTCGTCAGTGCCGTGCTGTTCGCCAAGCTGAGACTCTTGGACGGTGGTTCTTTCGTCGATCACTCCACCAGGTAAGTGCTGCTACATTTTGGTAATGCCAAGTTACCAAGTTAACGATTGATAAATAAGAATTAAGTTGGAACAACGAGGTATATATATATTTTATAAATTTTATAAATGAAACTGACTGGATTATTTTGTTATTATTAATTTTACGGATCTATTATAAATTGTAATTTATTGCGATTTTGTTAAAGTAGAATCAAGTTGGAAGTTATGAGCGCGATTAGTAGAAACAATATAAATAATTAACGAGTCGATTTAATACCTTTTTGTTCCACTGATTAAATCATAAACTTTGAACGTTCAATATTCACTTATGAAATAATTTATCGAATACGTTGTGAAGTAATACACGTGCAGTTTTCGTATATGTAGGCACGCAAATGCAAAATTAGACATTATTTTAATGGTGTGCTATTTATATTTCGCAAACGCTGGACGTTATTAGTAAATTTATCGTAATCAGGATTTATTACGGTGCACTATTCCACATGACGATTAGCATTTAATATTTAATTATTTATTGAGCGTTGATACAATATCGCCTCGCTTTCCCGCCTGCGTAACGCCTCGGTAAACAACGTTGGTGTTTTATCGTGAAAAGCTGTTATGACGATTATCACGATTTATATCATCGTCCATAGAACTCGAGGCGCTTTCCCGAAATAGATTCCCGACAGAAATAAAGACTTCAACTATGCTCGGCGCGGTGAACTTTATATTTTTGCGCTCTGTAATAACGTACGTCACGTTTCTATGGATCCGAGAATCTAATTCTCGTTCATCCCGCCTCGTTATCCGGCATTGTGTGAATTCCGTTGACTCTCTGATTTTTCATTAATATCGATTAGCTTCGCTCGTCGCTCGAATAAATGAGGCGCTTTATTGAGCGCACCAGACACGCAAAAAGACTCTTATATATTTTTTTTTCCTCCCCCTGAACTAGTTTCACAAAGTAAAAATTTCTCAACTCCTGTATACTTTTTTCTAAAATCGTTGCATGTAAATTTTATTCCGAAACTCGTCCGTCAAGAGGTTTATATTGTGAAATAGGAAAAGCACGTGGAGCAATCGAGGCTCTTCTCTAATTTCAAGAGCCTCTGCTCCGTTTTGTTTCGAAAGGTCTGTTCGTTATATCTCGGCGGGTCTCGGGGAGAGAAAAGCGCGGCTGCTCGAGCTGAAATCTTTATTCTGAGCGATGACGCGGAAACGCGCGCGTTAGGACTCTCTTATGGCGAGACGTCTGTATGGAATTTGCAAGCGTATAATGGCCAGCCATAGTTCGGAGACCTATATTTAGCGCGGCGCGCAGTTTGCTTTTTCTGATGAACCATTAAAACTTCGTTGAACCAAGCCGGAAGCTCGTTCGCTTTTGGATAGTCTTCAAGGAGGCTGTTTTGAGCTTTAGGGCGCTTAAGCATCTCGAGCTAGAGAACACGCGAGAAGCGAGTAGAACGGGTGTACATTTTTTTTTCTATTATTTTCTCGCGAGGTTGACGTTGTAATTGTACGTAATAATGCAGCGAAAATGTTACGCAACTCCGACGTATTTAAATTTATCGAAACCGACCGTCGGATATTTCGCGCAACGTTCACCGGCCACCAAAATGATCCGCGGCACGTTCGAAACACAATTTAAGGATTGCAACTGATTTATTTATTACACGTTTGCAGTAACACGTTGCGATTTACCTGCCACCGCGTTTCGCGTGACTGTTTATCGCGCCGTTAATTACTTTAATTACTTTCCGCCATTATTTTTGCCTCCCGCAGTTTGCTTATTAAACGCGCACGAACGCAAAGACTTCTCGGAACAATGCGCTCGCACTTGCACGCCCGTATTCTCTTTCGCTATTAATAACCGCCGCGGAACGATTCTGGAGTAAAGTTCCAGTCGATTTAATACCGATTTCGACTTAATTCATTCGAAATCGATGACGTATGTGTAAGATCTCCGCGCCGTAAATCGGTTTGATGCCCGTTTTTTGTCGGCCGCGACACGCCTCATTTCGCATTTAAAAAGCTGCTGGGAAATCTGGAGCACCCAGCGCAATGCCGATTAAATCTCCCTCGAGTTAAATTCGCGAATACATTACACGCCTTTCAGTTTTCGACTGTTGCCTTTAACTTTCCCGTGCGCATTCAAAGTGCAAAATTAACAGGTTTGCGATGACGATTAGCATGTTTCCAGTTTTTTTTTTCTTTTTTTTTCTTTTTTACGTGAGCTCGTCGAATACAATAAATCGAAAACCGTCAAGTTCGAAGAGAGCTGCGCTGTTTAACAAAACGAGGCATTGTCTCGCTAGCGAGAGAACTAACACACTGCAATGTTTGTATCCCGCGCATTATGCAGTGGTCATGCACTTCTCTCTTCATCTTTTTTCTTCTTTCTTTCTCTCTCTCTCTCTCACCCTCTAAAGGAGAATAACATTTCTGTCTGTGTGCGCAAGGTGCGTGCGGCATAAATTCCACCATCATTTGTATAAGCGTTTTTGCTTAACAGCGCATTTCACCGCGTGGAAGATAATGGTGAAACGTAAAGCGCATTTGTTCCTCGGAAGTATAATACACCGAAGTGTTTTTTCTCGCGTGTTACCCTTTCGAATTTTAAATAATTGGAGAAACTAACGTAAATAAAAAAATTATATCTTTAAATAACGCTTTATATATATATATTTTTTTTTTTTTTATATTGCTTCTTTTCATTTTTTTTTTTTCCACGTTTTCGAATATTTCTTTCCGCGCGCGTGATATATTTTTCTCAGTCCGTGGTAGAATAACGAAGCCGATAAAACCAGCCGCGCAAAAATGATCCGTCTCTATGACGTGTATCGGTCGCGTTCTCGTGAAACGCTTTTGAAAACCGCCGCTTTTTATTTCGGATGTCGGCATGCTCGTCAAGACACGAGGACGCTATTTCGCACCTGCGGAATCGTCGAGCGAGTTTAATCCGCCGCAAGTGTTCCGTAATACACTAATAGAACGGCAAAGTTTTAACAGAAAAACATAGTTGAAACAGGCAGAGCAAGGTCGCGGTAAGGCTGCTGATAATTCCGATATCAATCCATTAGTACGCTTATCGATTAGCTATAATAAGTAAATGCCGATACGCGCGTATAAGATAAATGCATCGTCTCTCTGCGCGTATTTCAAGGAAAACCATTATTAATTAACGTTGATAAACCCGTTTCTTTGTAACCTAGAAGTGCTCGTCGATATGCAAGTTCATAATAAGATTATGATGATAAAAAATAAAAAATAAAAAATTACTAACGGCGCTGAAAAATTTGATTAATTACGCGAGTACGAAAACAATTACTTGACTAGATTCCACACACAAAAATATTTTTTTTTTTTTTTAACGACTCGCGTTAATCGCGCGCATTTATTATTGCACCAATTGTGGTTTCATAATTCAATTATTGTGCATCTGTGTCTGCTTCTCCGGCCGTTCGTTTAGCTGCTAATTAATTGCACGTCGCACTCCGCTGCGTTTTCAGTCGTAACAAAGAATTACATAGTACGATGCCGCATTGACCCACATTTCCATCGCGCGTTTGACACGTCAAACGCGATTGTCACGAGCTATCCCGCGGTTTTGTCGACGTTAGGCACCGTTCAACCGGCGTAATTTTAGAAATTAATTTTTTCCGACTGCGAAACCGAAATTATACGCGTTGACCGCGCGGTAGTTTTCTTTAGCTAAGCCGCGCGGTTTATAATTCCATTATCTCGCTTGTACTCGAGAAAATTCTAACTCGAGTTAATTTTAATTCGCGTCTTGAGTAATGTTCAAGTTTGAGAGCTGAAGAGTTTCGGCAAAGAACGACGTTAGATCAGATTTCCGTTAATAAATTCCATTAATAAATTATCGACCGCGAACCGTCTCGGGAAATAAAAGGAACGGAGCTGGCAGGTATTTTGTATGAACTAATTGAGCATAAATGATTTCTTAGAAATTGGTAGACGTGGTTGGCACGAGATACTGGAATGGAAATTCTATTTTGGCCCACGCGAATATGAGTCGTTAATTATATATTTATAAGGAAGAAAAAAAAAAGATTTATCGGCTTGTATTAAAATAGATTTCCAGCGTTACGTTTAGAATTTGACACACGTTTATAAAGCGAAACGGTAATTTTAAAAGTGCGCTTAAAGCTGCATTACGAGACAAATAACGAGTAATAGAGCGGCCGTTGAAGAAGTTAATATACGTCGTTTATTAATTGGGACACCTAGTAAATAGGATCAATGTTAGATATCTGAACGCAAACCGCACGTTTCGTGACGAGGAATAACAGCTCGGGCGAAACCGGTAGCAATTAATTGACATTTGAAATCAAAACGACGATTGCGAAGAGAATCGAGGACAAAGGTCGCGCCGTTGCGAGATAGAACTCTACATTGTACTTTAAGATTGTCTGCGCGATGACGGCGTTTGCGTATTAATACAGAGCCAGTAATTCATCGCGGGTTTTGCACGCCACGTTCCGCCGCACGCGTTCCACCGCAGAAAACTGAATTTACGAGAAATTCTGGTTTCTCCCAATTTTTTTTTTTATTATTTTTTTTCTTTCTTTATTTTTTACCTCGCCAACTTGCGCGGAACTTGGCTCGTTTCCCAAAATAATGATTTGAAAAATACATTAGACCCGTAAAAAAACTTTCCCAGCTACCGCGTAATTATTTACACATTTCGCTGTAACAAAGGAAAATTTCATTCGGTTTATATTCCGGCGAGGAGGATCAATCTCGAATAAAATTGGTTTAAAATGGGAAAGTATATAGCGCGAAACAAATTGATATGATTAAAATGATATATATATCTAGCTTAGAAAAAATAAAAAGCATGCGGTTATATGTTACGGAACAACGGTGAGTTTTATTACTTCGAGCTTTACTTCACTTCGCGAAGTAGAAATCTAATCTAATCGGCATCTGTGCGGCTGCAAAAGTGGCATCGAGTTGCACCTTAGACGATGACAGAATGGCATATCGGGCTTTGTAATTAGACCGAGATAAGCATTTCGAGTTAACCGCCTCGTCCTGAACTTCCGTCAGCTGCGTCACTATGAACCATGACCTTCCGTGAAATCGTTAGACCCTGTGCTTGGCTGGCTAACCTCGGAGCGAAAATCCCACGCGACGATGCGGCGAATCTCCAAATTTACGGTCGACAAGAAATCAATAACGACGAAACGTAGACGACGGTACGCGACAACGCGAAATTATTAGGCGCGTTAGTGAAAAGTACTTTTAACGTATCGTGCTTCTCTTTGGGTTCCCGACAAAAGAAACGGGAGCGCTAATCTTCAAACTTGTCCCGTGGCACGCAAGAACATTCGTCGAAGACTTTAAACAAATTTTTTTTTTTTTTTTGTTTTTTATTTATTCAGATAGTTGGTTGAGATAATTTTCCTCCTCTTTTCTTCTTTTAATTACTTTGTTCCGAAGTTTAAATTGAGGGAAAGTTCTAGCTTGAATAACGAGAAAAAGGAAATATCCTCACGCGTTCGCGATCGCGATCGTATTTCCTCACGAAGTGGATGCTGACAAATAAACTTCGGGATAGAAATCAAATTACTTCCCGTGCAATTTTCGAGCCACGCTTTAAATATCGAGTACCCGCGGTGTATACATTAGGAGATCTTTCGAAGTTTGATTATAATCGTTGGATAAAAGCGAAATTGGACTTACAAATTCAGGAAAAAAAAAAGAGAAGGGAGAAAGGGAGGATTTTTTATCTCCCTATAGCAGTCGAACGAAATTCATATCGGGTTTTATGATCGCGTTCGACGGGAGACTTCGATTCTCGACCTTTTTACTTGGAGCGCCGCGAGATTTACGCGCAATGAAGCGAGACGACGTGGCGGGGAAAAAGGAAGGAGAAAATTAGGAGGAGGATGGCATGTGCGACGATAATGGACAATGTCCTGTCCGTATACGGTGTCCCTGCGTGGAAGTGATCGACCGGCCGCGCTCGAGGACCTGACATCACTTCATACGTGATGATGAGGAAACGCCCGATTACAACGCTGCTATACGGCGGCTCTCGCGGCAGGCGTTACATTAATATTTCTGCGTGTACCAACGCGGACGATTATGTTGACGCACGCACGCGCGCGGAGATCGACGGGATACAACGTGTTCCCGTGCGCATATTTGCCGAAGGGACGGGAATTGAAAGGGTCACGTAAAGGGATCGGCGGTCGTCTCGCCTCCGACGCGATGTAACACGTACATATACCAATTGATTCGCTCACGACGTGTCATCGACATCTGTAATCGTTCCGATATCGTTTATCTCGGCAAACAGTCGCGATCAGTTTACACGTGTGTCATTAATTGATTTGACATGCGTATATCGCTCGTAATCGGTAAACTTTCTGAGAATTTCATTTACAGGTGCTTGAAAAAAAAAAAATAAAAAATAAAATAAATAGGACATGATTTTTATCTTTTATTTTGTAATTTATGATTTACGGCGTAGGAGCGGTAGGTTTCTTTTGGATAACAGATATGGAAGCTTGTCAAGGTTTTTGCGAGATTTTTAATTAAGATAATTTTTTTTTTAATTTTTTTTTTTAAGATACGAAACAGCCGAAACATAGTTTGCTCAATCGTTAATTATGAAGAAATTACGTGCGATTGTTACACGCTGCTAGAATATTTAATAACTATTACGTTTTGTATCTGGTGCACCACACCATCTTGGAACCTCGTTTAGTTACTCTTGATAATGGATATTTGATAGTCGACGTAATCTAAGAATTTGCCCGGAACATCGCACAGTTTATCCTCCGCAAAGAAATCCTTCAGCTCGAAGACTATATCACTGTATTAAATTTACGTGCTACGATTTATTTCTCCAACTTACGTATTAATTAATACTTTCTCTTAACGCATAATAAAATTAAATCAAAACGTCCAAGTTATCGCCGGTAATGAAGCGCAGATCGCCTCAGATAATTTATCGCGTTTCTTTGCAGCACATTATTTTTAATTTAAGATTAACGTATGCGATTGCGACTCCTTGAGAAAATACTTGCTCGATTACGTAATATTAACGCGCCGTTCATTTGCGACGCGGACGCCACGGTGAGATCGATTGTTACGTCGGCGCTATTGATATACGCAACCGGGGAAAAGCGAAAGTATCGGACGGTCATCGGCCGAATTATGAATTGGATTCTCCTCGGGATAAGCGGTACCGTGTAAAGTTATTAGGCGGCTGCCGGTCGTTACAAGGATAATCTTGGTTCCTCAATTATCGCGGGCGCATAATTCGTGCCATAATGCACAGTGCGCCGCCTCAGTTCCGGGGAAATTGCGAGATTATCTCGCACATGTTCCGGCTCGTAACTCCCGTCGATGTCAATTTAATTATCACTATCGCGCCGCGGTGTTGACGATACTCAATATTTACGTTAACGTGTCGTAAATGTAATATGAGGACGTTCGAGAGGCATCACTCGAACGACGCTGATCGAGATTCAAAGTAATTAAACGGGGTGGAAGATAGAAAAAAGTTGAAGCGGGCGTCGATGAAACAATCGCGATCCACTTTGCTTTTGACGCAGCTTCGACGCAGCTGATCTCTCCTCTTTTCCCGTACGCGAGAAAGAAATCCTCTCCGCGGTTACGTGACGTCCATTAATTTCCTCGCTCTACTTTACGCCGTTGCTACGGTTTACCGGATTAGTCCCGTGAAAGATATCTCGGGTATCGAATCTTCTTTCGCCTGCGAGGCGAGCGTTTTCCGCGAGCGCGCGGCGCTTGCCTCCGGACACTTGCAGCGGCTTTCGCCTGCACAAACTGGCAAATAGTAACGGTAATTCATAAGTGGGCCGGCTCTTGTCCTCGTGGAGCAGAGCGGCCACTCCGTTCTGCGTTCTCGTCGCGGTCACTTGATCGTAATTATCGTAATGCCCGATGTCGCCATTCACGCGCGTATCGTCGCCACCGGGAAGTCACGCGTTCAACGTACGAAAAATCGGTAGGCTTTTTCGTGGACGCGCGATAAATGAAAAGCTCTCGTTATCCTCCGCGGAAAAACGTCCGCGCGGAGAAGCTGATAACGCAACAAGCAGAAATTTTTTACTGACGCGAAAGACCCTCGTTACCTTCGCGCGTCTTTCTCCTAGAATAATTTTTAATTTTTTAAATAAAAACGGGACGACGTTTTTAATTACGTTTTATTTAATTTAATAGTGTATCAATGTGATTAAAGTAGAAAATTTCGTTTAGTAAAAACCAGCTAGGCGTCAATGACTGAGGCTATCTTCGTATACGTAGTTAAGATACTTCTCGCGCGCTGAAAAAGCAAGGCTGTAAGTGTGCTCGAAGTTTTGCTTCACGCTCGCCGAGGTAAGACCGAAGAAGACCAAAGAGAAGAACACGTCCGGCTACTTCCCATTGATGGATATCGCTCAGAGGCGATCACGTTCGATTTCTCCCGTTTTCACCGGACCGTTTTTCGCTGTCAGGGCTTCGAATTAATCCGACAGAAAACCTGAAACACGTTTACGCATCCGACAATCGATTCGTGGCAGCTCGATGTTCGGAATGTCTGAAATCCCGTATTAGCGAGAGCGTAAAACGTCCGGCGAAATCCTTTATCGCGGGGTAACGGAACAAAGATTGACCGATAACGTCGACTCGCTCGCTTCCAGTTCAGCGACAATCTAAAACTTTAATTAATTAAAATTCTAATTAAATAACGATGCGCTAGTTGTCCCGAAATTTTTGGTGTTCTTAATTAATTGAATTACTCGATCTCACTTTCATCTTAGCTCGATAAGTTCAGTGATCTTTTCCTCGCCGTGCACATTTGCCTCGTGAAACAGTTTCTGAACTTCAGGCTACTCTTTGCTTTCGTCGGGATCTTCGTTCGTAGTTGAGGGTTCAGGCACTCGTAGATTCTGATTCGTTTTGCACCGCTGCCAAATAAAAACGAAATTTCTCCAGGAAATGTCTACTTCCGTTTTTCTTTTTTTCCTTTTTTTATTTCCCATGGATCGTACAGGATTCAATTCGGATACACAAGGAAAGTTCGTAATTAACCGGAATAAATTGCACTCTCAATGGATTCTTTCATCGCAATTTAACAGCTTTGTGAAAAACCTCGTGGCAAAAATTTTTTCCCCTTCCCTCCGTCTCTCCTTTATTTTTCACTTCTCGCGTCCTCGTTTCCCTCTCGCGTCCCGATCTTTTATTTAATCGCCCTGGATTTTTATCTCCGTCTCACGTTTTGTCACTTTCCGTGCGGATTGATAGACGGACCGCCGGAAGCGAAGTCGTTTCTTTCTTCTACGCGGCTTCCTGCCCGATTGAATATTCCCGGTCAGCGCGATCGTTTACTTTTGAAAATTGTGACTGTGACACGGAAGTGGAGCAGACATCAATTTTCGCAGCGGTTATTTCATTGGCTGTGTGTCACACCCGGCACTGTTGAGCGACAATTGTTGAGAGTTTGAGGTCTTTTTCCATCGGACAGTTTAATTATTTTCCACTAGACTACATTCTTTTTTTATTTTTTAACGAAAAAATACAATATACATTTTCAAATTAAATAATAAAAAAAAGGGGAAAAAAATTAGAAGTGGATACATTTATTATAGTATAAAATGTAGTAATAAATTTATACGAAATTTAATTATTTACTATTTTAATTAACGCGAGAACGTTTCTGGCGAGCAATGAGTTAATTTATTGTAATATAAATGTGTATATACATTTGCATATAATTTAAGAGAAAGCATACCGTACAATTATCTTTACACACGTGTAGCTTAATAACGTCTATCTTACATTTTGCCGAAAATGCTACGTAAATGGTCTTGATGTGAAAAGCTAAATGTATTCACGGATTAATTGAAGTATTCAATGCGTGCTTCTCGCTGAAGAACCACGATCTCACCCCCGGCACCTGTGAATATTCATCGAATCATCCATCCTTCAGCATAGCGCGGCTAACCCAAAGCCCCCATTGTCTCCCACGAAGATTCGCATCGATGACTCGCAACGCGGGCTATGATATCAAACTCGGAACTTGGTGGTTTAAGGGACAGTTCGGAGATTCGGATGGGCGACGCTTCCGGCAACCGAAGCTCTCGGGACTTTGTCGATCTCCATTCAACCGAATTTTGAAAGCTGTTCGCGTCGTTTCCAGTTTCGAAGGTTATCGCTTGTCCAATCGGTGAAAATAGGAAGTTTCTTCGTTAATTTCTCAATGAGATTCTCGAAAAAAAAAAAAAAAAGTTTCGAGATCTCGTGACACGAAGCTCGAAAGCGTCGAGATCGAGCGACGGTCCAGCGCAGCATCCCGAAAAAGTCGAGCGTGTGGCACTTCTATTTCCTTTCGCGCGAGATAGTTTCTCTCGGATCTATCTCTCGTACTTCGCAGGACCATTATCTGTTTTCTGCCGAACTTCGTTGAAGCTTTCCGAATTGAAATGCAGACGCAGTCGAGTGTCGACGGAGCAGTTTCCATTTTTTTTTTTTTCTTTTTTTTTTCTCTCGACATTATTATATAATTGAGAATAAAACGGGAAAGCTAGAAAACAGGAAAAGGGGGACGAGAAGATAAGTCGATAAGTTTACCCATAGCGCCCGGTGATGTAAAGTTCGCCGAATTCCTCTGCCAAACGATAATCCGGATTGCCGGCATCGATTGCACGAGTTGTTCCCCGACGTTTCCGCCCCCCGTTGACCTTAAACGCCCACGCAAATATGCTGAAAGCTCTCCTCCCTTTGTCTCTCTTACTTTAAGATAAATGGGCAGCGCGAACAAATGGAAAAGTGAGAGCCACCAGCGCTGGGGAAATTAATTAAGATAGGATAAACGTTCGGCCGTTCGCGAAATGATCGAAGCTACACGCGTTCCGGCGATTCCGAAAAATAACGTAAAACATTCCCTCGGACGAAGGATTGATTCATTTTAATTAAATTTAAATAGAGTTTTATTTTAACTTTTTTTTTCCCCCGCAATTATTTTCGACCGATGTGCACGCCGACCATTTGTCATTTTTCGCACCGAGCTGTTTTTCACTTCGGAAAATCCACGTCCGTCATTGGCGACTAATAGAACAGCATTTAACGGATAAATAAATCTGGAAGGAAGCTGAGTAACGTGTCAGCTTAATTTTTTAACAGCTCAAATTATCGGCTCGCTTCGTGCAACTATATAGTATACCATCGGCTGAATTCGTTAACGCGTTTTTAACTCCCCAATTTTTCTCGAGCTAGCCTTGAAACTGATGTCTCGAGATCGTAAGTCACAAATCATACTTTTTATTCATCCGAATTGGGAGCTGTGTTTGCGCGGGCTCCGGTCCGGCCTCAACCCGCGTGTTTTATATCGTGCTGGCAAAAAGACGCAATAGCATACCCGCCGGCGAAATTATGAGCCTCACCCGAGGTCGCACTGAATTTCATTTGCAAGCGGTTCCTTTTCGACTTTATTGCTTCTTAACTGCAGCAACCTTTGCTTGAATTTCGTACAAGAAGAGAAAGAGAGAGAGAGAGAGAGAGAAAAAATGAAAGTTCTTTATGCGCGATCGAATTGTGCCGATGGGCACGCTCTATGGACCACGTAGATTGGTCTCGATATTGATTAACCAAACTTGGCTTGCCTTTTCTCAAGTTACCTTGAAATCGCTGGTAATACATGCAGTCGTAAAACATAAAAGCTTCGATCGTTATAGGTCCAATAAAAATGCGGGCGGTGCAAGAAACGGTATAACGTTACGTTTTTTATTAACATAAAGTTAATTGAAAGAAAGAAAAAGATTATTCTACAAACGCATAGTCGTCGCAGCTCGCGGAACAAAGTCAGGACTAATGTGTGAGAATTTTAATAACGCCCAACTCCCACTCGGTATCGAAAATGTACGTTGTAGGAAAGAGGAATGTATTATTAATTTAATAAGCAAGCAGTTCATACAACTAGATAGATAATCTACTCAAGTCGTAATGCGATCTATTAATTTTCTTTATTTTTTATTTTATTTTATTGCGTTTTATCGCGTAGCAATTTAGGTCGGACGTCTATGTGTTAAAAAAAATTTCTTTTTAATTCTTTATTTTTAACGTCGCGTAATCAAGTTGAGATATGACATTTAAATAATATCCAGTATCGGAGCAGCATCAGCGAGCCAGTTGGAACAACTGGCTAATACGACATTTATTCAACCTTGGCCGATACTTCCATCCAGACGCGGTCTTGAAATACTGTCGGCGGCACGTGCAATATGAATTCTCCTTGAAAATTCGCGTCGCGACAAAAACCCGCCGATAAAGCTCACTTACAAAGTTTCCAGTCGTACAAACTCGAAAAGCGAATCACGATCGCGAGTTTATCGCGCGACCGCGAACGTTCCTGGGAAAGCTTTCCTCGCGTTCGTAATCATTGCGTAAGGGCATGTAAAAGTGAAACAGCTGTTAAGGCAAAAACCGCGGAATATTACCGGTTTTAACAGGCGGAAATTCAAATAATTTGTACGAACATAATTAACGTTAAAAATAATCGCGCGGATTATTAAACGCAGAAAACGTGCGCGCAGCCAGATAAGAATCTCTCTTCGGTTATCAGAATTTTATAATAAATTAATTTTGGCAATGTGGGATAATCGAATTTATTTGCACAAATTATAGGTATAACATTTTTGGCGGAGTAATAAATATAGCGTATTGACAACGAATCTCACGCCGTTTTCTAGAAATAAAAAAAAAAATTATTTATGTTCTATATTTTTTTTCGTCCAACGTTTTTTTTTTTTTTTTTTTTATTTTAATTACATTAATTCCGGAGGCGTTTCATTATCCGTTCTAGTTCTCGATTACGGGAAAGTGACGACGATTTGTCGTCCCGAGGTGCAAAGCGAGGGGCATTGTGCCTTCTTTGAGAGCGACCAGCGCGTTAGACATTGTTTAGCTGACAGTCTCGAGCGACTTATTGATTACTCGACCGACACGTACGCACTCGCGTGTATGCACGCAGTGCACGTGTGTGAAACTCTCGCCCTCACGTGCTCGTGTGCCGCGCGCGTTCGCCACATTGCGATAAGATCGTTCCCAACGCATCTATCGGCTGATAATCGGACACGTGATAATTACGCACGGGCTCTTGTTAATTTTTAATTTTAATATTACGGCATGCACAATTTTTGAAATCCCGCGGAGGAGCCGTTATAAATTATTAATATATTCCGTTTTATTTTGATAATTATTTATACAGATTTTATTATTCTTATTATTATTATTTTTTTTTATATATATTTTACACATATTTTTAAATGTTGCGTTTATATATCGTACTCGAGAGGCTTCTATGTGTACCTTTAACTTCGCTGATCCACGATTCAACAAGTAATTACAATACGTGAGATAAAACTCGACTAGCTTGTGACGTATTAACAATGCTTTCCTTATCTTCCGACTCTTTTGACGCCGTGAGAGTGTAACAGCTGGTAAATGCCAGTCGCATGGCGACGCGACCGCTTTATCGGATGTGAAACATGTGCTCGTCTTCCCTTCCAACGTCTTAACCGCGTAATATTTATCACGGACCGCCCACGTGGTGCTCGCCTCTCGTCTTATTCCCCATGGGAACGTCTCTGCGGTTTTTGCACGACGAGAAGAAAGATTTGTCGTGAAAGTATAGATATATTATGTATTTTTTTATTTTTTTTTGCGTCAAGAAAGGCCCGACAAATATTTCGGAGTGATTATTTTCTACACGCGTACGATATCGCCGCGAGCTTTTCCCTGGTTAGGAATTACGCTGGCTTGGGTTGTTATCAAATACTTCGGATAGGCGTATAAAAAACAGAAACCTTTTCGCGGCTGCACTTGTTGCACTTTGCTGTCAACATCGCGACAACGAGTCACGCTACCAGCGTGCGGATGCGTGTTTGTGCGTCATTTTTATTGATTTCGCGATGATCTTTCACGTGCAGTGAGCATGGCGGTGAAAGCTTCCCGCATCGAATATTAGATTATCATATACGGCGCGAAAAAAGAATTATTATAGGAAAAAGGAAAATTGTCATAAAGCAATTTATAAAATTGGTTTTCGTTAATAATGCATATTTATTGAAAGTTTCGAGAGAAAAAAAAATATATAAATTTAAGAATTAAATTTTTTTTTCAAACATTTGATCGTCGAGCTTCACGGTTTGCTCTGAAACGTTGGTATCTCGTGTTTCTTTTAATATGTAAGATTTCCACTCGGCATTTTATGTCATAACAGACTACAAAATTGGTATGCATTACTTTTCTATTTGATATATAGCGTGCGCTATAGTCACGCACAGTAGTTATGCGTAATTATTAGCAATCAGATACATTATACGTAATATTACGAAGTTGATTTTTCAGCTTCGGTTAAAGTCATTTCTCAGACTCGGTAATGATTTCGAAGCTCGTACTTCAGATTGAAAATCGAAAATATCCGAATTTTATTAACCTACAATTACATTTGCTCGCCGGTATATTTATAAGGTACAGTTGCGAAATGTTTTACCAATTTATTTACTTTTGCGAAACACGGTGTAGCCCCTTTTAACGCGAAAGTATTAAGCGACGCTCCGGGTTTATTTATCAAACGGGGTTCTGCAAAAAATCGCACAACCCACGCAAGTAACACGCAAATATTAACAGACTAATAGAAAGACGTGACGCTTAAATTAAACATTTTTACCATTGTTAATACAGCGCGGTGTTTAAACAATTAATATATATTTTTTGAAGCGACTTCGGTACGAGCTATTCGAAATTCTCCTTTGACACGCTCGTGAATTTATTGCTCCGCAAAATTTATCACGTTTATGCGCCCGAAAAATAAAAACCAAGTTGTCGCCGTTACTATTTCACGATGTATTACAATCGAACATTAATTTAGCCGCTCGTTCGTAAATCAGAAAAATATAAGGCTTGCTTAAAATGTCAGAATTTACATAGAAATATTTCCGTCAAGATTATTTTGTTGGCCGCTCGGAGTACGAGACGTTCTAATCAAGCTCTGGTGCTGTATCCGTATTTTTCTTCGTCCAGACGAAGTCGTAAGACTTCAGAGACAGAAGAAGGCACCAGAGAAATTTATGCGTAATGGCTCGAAGTTGCAAAGAAAAAAAGAGATAAAAAAAAAATATATATATATATTTATACGTCCCAGCGCGTCTCCCATTAATTTCTCTCGTCCGCCAATTATATTTCGCAAGTCACATTTCGAGGAAAGTACCTCGATAATTGCCGCAGACCCGGTCGAGCCGAGTCCTGCTCTGATCGACCTTTCGTAATAATCCGTTACGCGTACACGCCGCACGTAACACCAAGCAAATTCGAGAACAAGTTCTTTTTCCCCCCTTTCCCTTCTTTTTTGACGCAACGCGGCGAGACCTTTCGCTCGCGCCCGCGGTATAAAAAAGTCCAAGCCGCGAGGGCGGAGCGCGGAACGTATACGTTTTCCGCGCGTAAAATATCATAAGACACGTGTTTATTATCCTTGTTCATTTCGTCGACAGCGGGAGATTTATCTCGTGGATCCGGAACTAAAATGTCTGACAGCAGAGCTTCGGAAACTTTAAAAGCGTTGGCCGTGCCAACTTTTTTTCTTTTTCTATGCATGATTAATCGACACGAGTGCAAGAACTGCAAGTAGTATGAGTTGGTGTGTGACGTCTAAAGTGTCGCTGTATCTAATCGTAGTGACGGAAAAGTCCTGGCGATTGCCAGAGGGTTATATCTTCTTTTTTGGTGTTGCGTATATAGCAAAAATCTATCTAGTCATATTACGCTATTACATCCTTTAGGTTACGTCGCTTGTTCTAGCTCTCGTGCATTACGTAAATTATGGTCGGATTAGCTAATTGGTCGTCAGATAGGAAACTGGGACAGTTTAATATCGCTGAATTCTTCGAAGGAGAGAGCGGTCCCAGAGGCATTCAGTAAACTCCACGAAGTTATACTTGCAAAATCGAGCTGTTATTTATCGCGGGATTTTTCAGAAAGAAATAAAACTTTACACGATGTATATATATCGTAATAAAAAAAAAAGGGAGAGAGAGGAAATTTATTTTAACGCGCAATTGTTATACGCGGTAATTTATGACCTGGAAATGTAAAATGTAAAGTGGTACTGCAGTCCATTTCTTTTCAAGCTATTAACGTCAATCGTTATCGTCTGGATGGTCCAAAGTTTAATTATGTTTCATAGCGCTACGCAATTTAGGTATCGTGAACATCGTGATTACGCTTTTCATACTTGACACCTGCAGTTTCTCTTTCTCCCGTAATTAGTGTAAAGCCGAGGAGCGAGAAAGAGGCCGGCTGTGCTCGCGATGTCACGCTTTTACAAATTGGTCTCACTTTTCCCGCGCGCAATTTGCTATTAATCCAGCCAAATAAAAAAAAAAAAAAAATACACTCGGAAACGGTACAAATTGGATAAACGGCTGAGCAACGGTTCGCTTTTCTCGCTTTTTAATTAACGCTTGTTAATCGCACTTTTTGATTTCGCCGCCGTCTTTCTTGACCGCAGAGTACGATATTAATTATCGTGTTTTGCACTTTCCGGCGCGTTACTTTAAGTCTCATTTCACGCACTTTTGCACTTTGCGATGCTTAATTTCCGCCTAAACGCCCGCGAAAAGAACTCTTATATTTTTTTTTTTTTTTGCAAATCTATATACTATATGTAATTAAAATTAACAAAATAATAAAAATTAAACCTACGTGTATACTTGCGGCACAAAGTGAGTCAAACGAGAAAAATTAGGCAGCGATAAATACTCATTTTTAAATTGGGATTTATGTGGGTTTTGTATAATCTTCGTCTTTACTTTATTTTTTTTTTTAATTATTAATGCACCGTCGGGATGACGGTACGTTCGCTCTCGTCTCCGTTTCGTTCTCGATGGGAATCGAATGCACGACACGTTTTGACGGCGCGAGTTGTAATCAATTGCGTTTAAAGGCTTCTTGCACGTGTCATTTATTCATGTGGAATGATAACCGCGATTAATAGTACTGACATAGTACCGTGCACGCGGCGATATTTTTGCAGAGACCGTTTATTCGTGATTTTTTTCACGCGACGGTCTTGTTTTTTTTATTATTATTTTTCACGGTCCTTCTGCGTCGCGAAAACTCGCCGCGAATTTAACGTCGCGATTTTTCAGAGCCTCAGCCGGGAGCACGAGCCGCGCAGTGTGCTTCTTTTCTCTTCGGTAATCAGGCAATTGATATTCATGATCGATTATACTGTCCTGTCGACCGACATGACTACACTCCCGTGAAGCATGAATCCGGCAGCGATATCAACAAAATCTTCGCACATCAAGTGGAAGATTTTGATTATACGGCCGTGTAAGACGAAATCGTGTTAATATGTCAACCGCGTATGCCTTGTTTTATTTATCTTTAGCACGTGTTCTGAAAATATTTGCACGTGGGATTTTACGTTTGTCTTAAAAAGAGTTTGTAGGCGGAATAAAATTACACAGTTCCGAGAATTAGAGAGAATTGGAGATAAAAATCTGTTAAGGGAATTTATATAAATTCGTCAACGATATTAAAACGCGTTATCTTCGATTTTTCGGATTTTAGTGAAAGGACCCGAGGCTCCAAGCTCTTTGAATATTTTGTCGTTCGAATTAGAAAATCCAGAGCTCCGTGAATTGTACTTGTACATAATTTAATCCTGGCTTTTGCTCATCCTGAAAATTCGATTAGCGCGCACGCAAACTAACTTGCGAAGTGTTAATGTCTTTCGCAGCGACTGAAAGTCATGTTCTGTCGATTTGCACCGCGTTATTCGTGCTCCCTTCGCCGCGGCCGCTGAACTAAATAACGTGGAACGTAATCCGTCGATTTTGAAGTGGCAATTAACGTTACGGCACACGAGCGATGATTATGCAACGCATTTTAATTCAGTATAGACGTAGAGCGTCGTCATTTGTGAATCTCGCGTTCCTAAAATAGAATTTATATTTAGTACGTCGGTCGAATATGTTCAAACGACTAACCTTGGATGACTTTTATAAAATTGTGATAAAATATCGAACATCTTTCGGAATTACTTACCTCTGAAAGCATATATCAAACGTTGATTTAAGCTCTTGTTTCTTGATGGAATTATTTCGACAATTACGCAAAGTGTGATGACAAAAAACCTGTTGTTATTTTTATTTTTTATTTTTTTGCTTTTTTTTTTAGACCTTGAATTAAAAAAATTTTTTTATGCCAAATGGTACTATTTGGCATGAAAAAAAAAGTTTGAAATTCAAGGTCCAAAAATGGGCCACTTTTTCCGTCACGCTTTACGATACTTCCTATACTCGGAAGTTTCTCAGCCCGGAAGATCTGCAATTCATCGGTTCACGTAATCGTTTCTGTTTGCTTTGCAAAATTATATATGTCTCTTATGAAACACGTCGCAATAATAATAATAATTTACGTAGCAATTCAAGGAAAAATAAAAAAGTCTTCATTATAATTAAACTTCAAACGACATAACGATGTCGTGTTTGGCGGATGTAATTGATAATGCAACACAGTTTACGTTTGCGAAAAACTTCCGGCTTATATATAATTATTTTATCAACTTCTCGAGATTTTCTAATCATCAGACTTCTGTCTTGTTTTATTTTTTTTATTTTTTTTCTTTTCTTTTCCGTAAAAATTACGTGTTCTGCGTAAATATTAAAGTACGAAAGCATCGAGTAATTAGTAGTGACTAACGCGATAGTGTCCCGCACGTCTCTCGACGAGGCTGAAATATATTTTCCGCGATTGAATTAAACCAGAACGAAATCAAATAAAATTCTTCTCCGACTGTCGGGGGAGCGCACGTCGAACGTTGTTTCTTACAAACGTCTCGCGGGCACGCAATATCGCAACTTGAAACGAATATGGTATAATTGCGAGCGCCAACTTATCGATTCGGTGTTATATTTGTCTCGCAATCAAATGCAATCGCTATAAAGCTCCTTGATAACCCTGGGTGCTTTGTCCAGTGTTCTTTTTACGTCAAACTTAAACGGTAACTTCTTGGCGTTTTATTTAATATCAAAAAGGGAATTAATTTCCTGGACATTTCTTGAGTAACAGCGACACGTAACGGAATATACATATATTTCAAAATTATGCAATATAATATTTTATATAAATTAAAACTGCTTTGGAACTGCGATATTAGTTCGATAACGAGGAGACTTCGTTTTTCTCCGGGGCTATTAATTAATATTTCGCAGTTTTTTTTTTTTTATTAATTTTTTTAAGAGAGTTTTGGATATAAATTGGTATTAAAAATTGCATTTTAACTGCAATGTTGATTCGTTAATTGTACAGAATTGTTTCCCGTATTGTTTATTTCATTTTAGCGCGGGCCGTCGCGAGCCTTTATTGCGATCGATGCGGCGATTATAATCAAATCACCTTTGTGTACGCCGACATCACAGATATTCGCGGGATACTTTTAATTATTGTACGGAAAAAAAAAGATTGCTTTTAAACTCGTCGCTGTAATTAGTAATATCGCGACGGTTTAAAGGAAGCTTTTTTCGATTTTCAGAGTTAATCAGTTAATGGAAACGTGACTGCTTTCGAAAGAAATTTTCTGCGGACTCTCTGAAGGCGTTTTCACCTTCTCGGAGTAGAGTTTCCGTGGCTGTCGTAGTTTTTGCACGTGAAAATGCGCTTGAAAAAAAAGGAGAAAAATCTGAGAAATGCAAAAATTTATTTTTGAAGTTAATTTCTAGCTTTGTACAAAATTTTATCGTTTAATATGGTTTTATCAAAGCGCGCAGATTTATGCGAAACGATAAAACGTTCAAGTATACACGTTAACGGTGTTACATACGAGAAAAACAATAAGAGATACTTTTTATTTTTTTTTTTTTTTTAATAATATTACCGTCGCAGGGGCGCACGTGTTTTTTCCTCTCATTAGCGGTCATAATGATGGCAGTCGTCCAAATTGGTCGTTACTCGGTGCCGGCGTTTTAACCAGGAAAATTATACACCTGGCAGCAAGTGACTTAAACTCGATTGTCGATCGTAAAATTTTTCCGATAAGCGCGCTGGACCGGAAAAAAAAATATAATAACTTTAATAATTCCGCGATACTTTCTCGTCTCGTAATGAAAAAGAAAAAGGAAAGAAAAAAAAAAAGTATATTGTCATTTAAATTTTTTTTTTTTTACCAAACTATTTGTCAGGAAGTTCAAGATTGGACGTGCTAAAATTTTATTCCTTAAAGAACTTCGCGTGAGTATCGAGAACAAGGCGTAGAGATATTTCTTTAGAAGGTCGAAGTAACTCTTGATTGCACATACGGAGCCGAAAGTGTCGGAGCCTGTCAGCCTTGATTAGAATGTCGGGAGACTGCTCTTTGGCATTGATCCTAAAATCAACTTCTGATTTGTATTGCTTTCACGCGATACAACACCACTGTTACGCCGCTGTAATTTATATATGCTATCATCGATTTTGACATTCGACAGCTGCCAGAGCGAACATTTGTGGGTCTTGATTTAATTCGCGATAGCGCGGTGAATCATGAATTGATGGAACGAAAAAAAAAAAAGTCGATGATTCACATATTTTTGATGGACGAGGGGAGGGGGGGGACTTAAATGGAAAATTGGTCTGTCGCACGATGTTTATTGCTTTTAATATCGAGTTGTCAGAACATATGGCTGCAGATGTAAAAATCAGATATGAAAATGTTAGATACACAATCGATTACAATCGCTAGTTAAATTTAATTCTTTTCCCCGAAAACTGATATTGTTTTATCTTAATTATGATCGATTATCACTTATGATTTAAATTCATTTTTAGAACAATACGTTTTTCGTCACGTTGGAAGGTCGTTCGCGATACTCTGAATTCTTGGTACCGCCATGTTTTCTTACTGTTAAAAGATTTACGTGTGCCTCATGTATAAGTTCGTAAAAGCATATTTTCTTTTGAAGCGGCGGTTTGTACGTTCGCTCGTGAACGATAGGAAGTTAATTAGCATTTAATTTTAGCGTCGCATGTGTTAATTCGCCACTACCGCTACCGGAAACGGTACCTAGAGCACGCGTTTGCTTTTTTTTTTTTTTTTTATGCGACCCTTTCGTAGACTTCGTAACGGTCGATTTCCCTTCGCGTGTAGCTCGATTGAACACGTCGCAATGATCGTTTCTATATTATCGGGGTCACAAGTTCTCAAACAATTCAAGGCTTAATATTTTTTTATTTGAACCGTTTATGTTTTATTATTTTATAACGACCTTGATGTTATATCTTTCTTACTTAAAAGTGCAGGGAATTCTTTTAAATAATCGTATAAATAATATATAAAATTATTTACACGTAGTTTCTGTGTAAGAGAATAAAAAAAAATTAATAATATAATTATAATTCTTTTTAAAGAGAGAATTTAGTTTTTAATATTATTCATATTTTAAAGTTTTTAACGCAGTAGTATTAATCCTTTGTAAAATTTATTAAATATTTTTTATGATGTGTAAAACAATTATATTCGAATGCTGAGAGAGAATGATAAAACTGATTGTGTAACTTTTATAAATTTTGCTTAATACTAATCAATATTAATGAAAATAGATGCTTTATATTTATACGCTAGGCGAAGGTATCTTTTTGCAATGTATTATTAACATGATTTGTCGTGCATAAATAATATTACTTATAAGTTTACATGAGAATCGATGATTTCCGTTAAGAACGTCACGCGAGTTTATTCGATAGGCAGGTAAATGTACGCAGACAAACATGTACGTGCCGTACAGGTGTACAATGGTAAAGCTATAAGGTGCACACTCGCTCTGAAAGTATATTCCTCGTTGCGAGAAAAATACTTCGACGCGAAGAAACTTGAAGAGAATAAAGAAAAAAATTTCCGAACGTTAGATAACGCAGTTTTTCGATAGGAATTTCTCTCCACCGCATTTAGTAGTCGGTATAACAATTATCTACGCCTATTTAAATAAAAGTAATTATATCACAAATTCAATCTTGCACATTTGTCTAGATTTTTTTTTTTTTTTTTTTTTTTTTTAATAATTTAGCACTGTCAGAGAAATGACATTTTTATCCAGCTTACTGATATATTTATTATAATTTATTATTGCTGAAATTGTCTTTGAGAAATTGCCGGAGTACCTATTCGAGTCGAAAATCATGTCGAAACTTTCTGCGCGTTATTGGACTTCATCGATTCCTTGTTCGGAGACCAACTCGCAGACTCATGAAATTATTTCCAATTGCGATCGACTTTTTCCTCGATCAAATAGGGGTCACTTTGCAAATATACGATTCCATCGCATGAGTGTACATACTTATCAATTTATGAGCGGATATCTACGAGGGCCATGCACGTTTATTTCTGTTCCTTGAGCGAGAAGTTCGGAAGCGAGAGCTTTATTGTGTATCGCGTTAAAAAGAAAAAATTTTCTCAAAAGACACACATCGCGCGTTCTCGAGAATTTACGATGTAATTTCTTGGATTACGGATATCAGACGGTATCAGTTGTAATATCGGCAAAATAAAACGCCTGAGATCGCTCGTGAGATAAGAACCGATAGCGGTCTGGTTTTCTCGCTATCAGTTAATTTCGAACGTGCATTATCTCGGATTACTCATACCTCTTTCTCTCTTTAAAAAAAAAAAAAAAAGAAAAGAACCCAGCAATAAATCAATTAAATACAAAAATTAATTACAACCAAGAAAAATTCGCGAATGATTCCACGAAAGGCTGCGGTTAAAAAAATCGATTTTGAAACGGTAGAAGAATGATTAATTAATTAATAAAAAATATTATTGATATGACAATTTCGAAAGACCTTCGCGCAAGCGAGATCGCACGGGTTTACTCGACATATGTGTCGAGCCTACGTGTTAGCGTCATTAGGCGATTGTTGTAACGTGTTAAACGTGGCGATTGCGTCTTCGACCGGCATCATCGCCACCGGCGAGTTTCCCGATCGGTCTCGATTATTTCATGAAATAATAAGCTCGCCTTGGCACGCGCGCGTTCCTCGGACGTAGCGAATTATGCGAGATGATGGCAGCCACGAACGACGCAGAGTTCACGGCCAATCTTCGATCTCCCCCCGGCCTCTAATGAGTCTCAAATCCTTGTGCCTCTCGGGAATCTTCTCCTGCGGCTTCTCCGCGCGCGAGGTGTGCATCACCAAGAATAAACCGTGCTTATTATTAGCTTACATCACCGGTCGCTACGCGAATCGTTCCACCTTCGCACGTCGCACTTGCCATTTTTTTTCTTTTTCTTTTTTTTTTTCTCTCTCTCTTCTCTTCTTTCTGAAACGCGCCTTGCAGCTGACAAGCGCAAACAAGGCCTGCAAGCTCGCGACGTCTGTACAAACAATTAGCTGCCACTATGTCGCAAGCACATCGCGAAGTACGACGTGAGTCCGCCGCTTCTTTTGTAGAGAAAAATCGATTCGGGTTTACAGGAATTTTCATCGGCGAGAAAATTTATTTTACAAAAAACTCACACGAAAAATTTTTGAAACATTTATTCAAATTTATCTTTGATGTTGAAGGAAATAAAAAAAAAAAAAAAAAGATTGATGAAAGAGAAGAGTTTTTAAAGACAAAAAATTGTATGCAAATTATATATTGCCTTTTTTTTTTTTTAATTTAACGTTTGATAGCGACAGCCAATCAATCGAGTAGTTAATTAATAATTAGGTAACGCTGGAATCAGAACGCGCGATCGAGACGACGAGTTCTCTGCATATACGGATACTGCGTTTCGCATCCGAGCGAATCGGGACGACAGTTTTATTAGCTCCGTTTGCTTGACGCAATGTCACACATACCGCCGCGTTAGATCTCATTAATGCAGCGACGTTTTCTCGCCGCGGAATATCGGTTTAGAATTCGACGCACCGAGGAAAGGGACGAGGGCGGGGATAAAATTGAGAAACTCAAGAACTGAATTCCCGATGCGTTGCCGCGGCTCGTTTACTGTTACATGCATTATTCCACGGAACGGTTTTCCTCGGAGGTGCACTTCGTTCGCCTTACATCGAGATACGAAATAGAGAATAATGCGGCACGTAAAGCGAATCGCGATACGATCCGCGACACCAGTCACGAGTTCGAATACTGCTACTCGCCCGCTTTATGCGGCTGGCTTTATTTTTACAGCCGTCTGTTAATTAATGAGAATATCCGAGGACACCTGTCCCCGAGTTTTCGACGGTAGGCTCGAGAATTCCTCGCGCGATCCCCGGTTAATAGTTTTACTACCGTGAAAACGAGCCGCTATTTATCTTGAAACGTATCCCGATACCGTTCGACGTCCGGTATAACGGAGATCGTAACAGATTCCGCGACAGCGCGGTCAACAGGGACAATCGATGCGCTTCTTTCCGTTGTTTGTCGCGATTCCTGCCTTAAAGAAGGAATTCCTCGAGTATCAGCGACTCGTTAGTGGAACAGAAAAGAAAAAAAAAAAATGCGGCGGTTTAGCGGGACACTACAGAGTCGATAAAAATCATTTTATGCAACGCGTAACTTATCTGATTTTTTTTATATTTATTTTTTATATTTTTTTTATTATTGGAATTAAATTGAATTTTTTTTTTTTGGTCAGCAAGAGTCGTTATTTCTAAGTATTCCGCTGTTATTCCGTTCCCGTTATTACGTGGTCGCATCATTCATGAAACACGACGGCGACATCGTGAATGTTACTACTACGATTACCGTAAATGTTTAAAATGGGATATTTCGGTATCCGCGCTTCTGAACTTTAACGTACGCTGCATATCAACGTCGTATAAATTCTTCGTAAATGGTATTCTCGGCGATTCACGTGCAAGGTGAACCAAATATAGCTAGTCGACTTGATGTTGAAGAATGGTCGATCGATTTGTCTATGGGCCGATTAGAGCGTTTTATTCGGGCTAACTAGGGCTTTATATCATGTACATTGAAAGGCGGATATGGCATTTTCTGCGGCGAGCAGCGACGACTGCTGGCGTACGTGACTTCTCTCTCTCTCGGCCGCCGAATACGGATAGGTGTAGTAGGCCACGTTTCCCCTCAGTCATTATTATAATTTAATTTTTATTCGAGAAATAATTAATTCTCGCGTAGCAATTCAGTTTCTGAATTACCGGTTATTATTTTAGCCCGTAACAATTTTTTTATTATTTTCTTGCAAACAGCTAGAATCTCCTCTAGGTACTAAAAGTGTACCTCGTTACTGCAATTAACGTAAATCGTGTACGCACAGTGTTCATCTCTCGAGATGAGAGGACTCGTTGTCCCGTTTACACACATGCCGCGTTGCAAAACCGCAAGCGACATGCGATCTCGACAGCCTTGAAACAGCCTTGCCCACGGCTAATGCAACTATTGCAGTCACATTCGTGTTTCTCCAGACCCATACCGAGGGTGAGAGTAAGGTGGGTGAGGAGAACGTGCTCGATATGGCGAAACCCGCTTTGATATTCGCTGCTCGCATCTTATGGGCGCGATCTCGGCGCGAATCCTTAATTAATCGACTTGGATCGTTCTTTATTTCTCGGTTGTTTTTCAACAAGAAACTCCGCTTCGGCGAGAAGCGTTGACTAACGGCGTAAATTAATTCAGCGCGAATACGCCCTCGTAATTATGCCTATTATCGGCTCGCTCGTTTTGCATCCGAAATCAGTGATCGTTACGTAAGCGTCGAATATACGCCCCATTGACTTGTCGCGTGTTTCGCTCTCGCGTACGAATCTGATCGTACAAAGGTCAGGCTGAAATGAGGCCTACAGTGAGCTTAACAGGGCTTTATGGATAACGTCTAATCGCAATGTGGATTGAGTGCGGCGAACTTCCGAGTTCGTTATCTGGAGAATTAACTCGGTCTCGCGGGTCTACTATTCTATGTAAGGGTCACGACTTTGTAAAAGTCGCATCGTAACTTGTCTTGAATTTCACTTCGTGAATTTTGAATGTATTCTTGCAGCTGCACTTTTTAAATGGTCCCCGTTTCCATTAGGCTGCGTTTCATTTTTCGGTGGCAGTTAAACTGCAGTTGTTCCAGCATTGATTTTACAAAATATAAAAAATCTCGGAATAATCGAACGCTAGAAAATTATTATTATTATTAACAAATAAAATTAGCGGCACAGTCTCCGAGGAGTCGAACGTCTGAAATTGGCCTCGGGTTCTTGGCTCGCCGTCTCGTTGGGAGTTTCGCAGCGTGATATTAGGATTTGAGACCAACTAATGGAATGTTCTTGCGCCAATATTGCCGATTTTAAAGCACGCACAGCATGCAGTCGGCGGTATATTCGCCTTTTTAGAGTCGCGTCTGCATTACGCCAAGCGCTGACGTATTTGGAACGACTCGTTCAAACCGGCAGGACCACACTGCAGTGGTGATCTCTCATTCGATATAGCTGATTTTGTCCCCGATCTCATTTTTCCCCAAACTCTTCCCGGATTCTCTCGTCGAATAATAGATTCCGACAGAGCCGTACGTTACATGCTTTTACCGTGGAGGACAATCTGGGGCGAGAGCCAAGAAAAACGGCCAATTAGTTTGGTTTTCTATATAATTCCCTTCATCGTCGCTAATTACAAATCAGTCTCGTCGTACAAATTCTTCTCGTCGATGGAAATTCCTTCTCGTTTTAACGCTACGTGACCGAATAATCGATTTCGTCAAAGCGCGTTTCATACATCTCATCCAGTTCCTATCGCGTTAACAATTTTTGTCGCGTATATTAAATACACCGGTTACAAACACCGCGCCGAGATTCGCGGCATCGTGTAAAAACGCGTTAAACGTCTGCGAACAAAATATTCTAATAGGTTAATAGAAATCAGCGAACGTAATAGGGTGACCGACCTGTTGACACTCGACTACGACACCGAGCGTATCGCGCGGTTGCCTTAGGTAGAATCAACGATCAAATTACACAACAGAGAGGCTGTATTAAATGCTCGGCTCGCAGGTTGGATCATTCATTTCGATGCTCGCGATTGCTCCTCCGGCTGCTGAACGAAAATTCAGTGGCGCGTGAAGCCGGAGATAATTAAATGTCGCGCGATAACGCCGCCTCTTGATGATTGCGCAAATAATCTCGTTTTTTTTTTTTTTTTTCTCTCTTTCTCTTTTGGTGTTAATTAATGTGCGTTATTCAGCGTACATTATTCGCCGACTCTTTTAGCACGTCGTTGAGACCTCGATGCATTTATTCTAGGACACGCTCGCGAGCAGGTGCTACCGATTGCCATTTTTCGCCAACGTCGTTCTAATAATCCGCTCGATAAGCTTTGCGGAGATGAATTTTCATTTTACACCCGCGGTGAGGAAAAGCGGAAGGGGCTCGGGGAAACAATTTTACGGACATCGAACCGGAGGCGATCTCACAATGCGAATAAAGCGGGACGCATTTCCACGGTTCCTCGCGGTAAAACTATTGGTCGCCATTCAGAATTCGTTTCATTAGACAGTATTTTCCGACGCTTGCTAACGCGAGCTTTGCAACGGCAGGACGCTGCCAGTTCCCTGTATATCGTATTTTCGTTGTGAGTGCCGGAATTCAATGGGAAGCTGCCGCGGAATCTCGCCGGTTACAGCTTTACTCTCGCCTACGATGTCGGTCGCATTTACGTCACGTCTCCTGCATGTTCGAGCTAAAGAAAAAAAAAAAAAACCATTCAGATTCATTACGAACGCCTCATTCGTTCTCGTTTGCGTTTCCGAACCGCTCCTCGATCGATAGTACGAAGATTGAATGAATCGTTGATACGAAAGCTCGTCCGACGAAAGGAGCGAGGTTTCTGAAAATGTATTACTATCTTTTTGTTATATGTATATATATATTTTAGTTTCTGTTACACTTTTTTTTTTTTTTTTTTTGCATGAACTCGTCGATTATTTAGGATTTTAATCAAGCGCTCTGTTCGCATTTATTGCGTTCACATTCGGCGGCTTGTGTCCGAGTAAGATTGATAAATCCGCGGGTCCACTATCGTTGTCACGCGGTCAAGTAACGCTTGGTTGAATCTCTGATAATGAAAACGAAATTATGGACAAAGAGAGATCTCGCAGACGCGAAGTGTTCTCTCGAGTAGTCCCGCCGGCTCCTCTTTTCATTCGCGGGGACAATGCACCCACGGCGAGGCGCAACGAGATGAAATGAAGCTCGTCACGTCGCAGGCCGCTGGATATTCTCATATTTTGTAATCCAACGTTTCGATAAGTCGTCACGTTCGTGCCTCAAAGAGGCTACCGAGGTGCGCCTCTTTCCTCTTTGATACTCATTTGATCTCGCTGCAAACGACGTTGCATAAGAGAGCACGACGGGCTTCATTCAGATGCAGATTGTGACTCGGTCGCCGTTGGGCCACGAGATGATAGGAAGTCGTGGCATCGCACGTAGTCGTGTCGGTATTAGCGAACGAATGGCCGCTATTCAGTACATTTCAGAAGAAAGATAACATATCGAAATGCAAATCGTGTGCGAAGGAGAGACACCGTCGAACTCTGTACGACATTAATAAACCGCTATCCCATAAATGAGAGCAACACGAACAGCTTGCGAGACTTCCGCTGCACGTGGATTTAACAAACTTCGCAGCGGGAAAATTTATTTGCGATAATTCTTGATTGGATCGGCAGTTCTTTTTTTTTTCTCTCCTCTTTTTTTTTTCGGAGCACACGTGCTCCGTGAAACGCCGTATTGCTGCGATAAAAATCAGCGCAAACGAGATTATACTCTACGCGAGACACGCGCATCGATAAGTCAACAACTCTAGGCAGCTAGATAAATTCCGTTCGGATTTTCCACGTGAGCGATAAAAGTTGCATGGAATAAATTTTTAGTCGAATTCTCCAGACTCTCGGGTGGAGTATATCGCGAAACAGATTTTTCCGCGCCCAGCCAGATTTCATCATCGGCCGAGGAACAAAAAGCGGAGATCTCCCGCGAGCTCGCCTTCCCCGTTCGCGTTCTCCGCGTTCTCACGTCTCTTATCAATGGAGCAACGATATCGTACGTGTGCGATATATCGTATCGCTATTATCCCGTAATGAGGTTTGATGCCGCGCGAGACCGGTTCTTTTAACCCACTGTTCTAATTCAGGCACGGCTTTTATTATTATCCTCCTTATACGTTGCCATTTATATTTCTATATTTTTCTAGGCATCTTATTGATTACTGCGCTACGAGAAAGTAGAATAATTTAGCAAATTAATTTGCTGGCTTAAAATTATTTTTAATTATATAATTGTACTCGGGGTCAAATATATTTTGCGATATTTATCTCGCATTTGTTTTAAATAATTTTTACCGAGTGTATGTATATGGATTCGTGTCGCAGAGCGCTCGCAATCGATGATCGCGATCGCGTGCGGCAAGCAATGCGTTTCTATGAACGGCGTAACTTCTTATCAATCGTTATCAAAGTACGTCATCGCGTTGGCGTGTCGTCTGTCATTCTTTTCTTTTATTACATGCTTCAGGTCGACTTATTTGACTGGCGTCGCAAAGAAAAAAAAAAAAAAGATTCGTCCTTTTCCTCTATTTAAAATTTTTTTTTTTTTTTTTTTTTTAAATCGTTTGCTTAACACCTTGACTGATTTATATTTCACGTTTCGCGAGATTCACGAAGTAGACGACTTTCGACGGGTTTCTTTTTAGTAGAAATAACCGACATTTAATATTAGACTTGATTGCAATCGGTAAAAGTAGACTTAGAGTCAATAGCCTCTAGCTTGCTAAAGAATTTCATCTTTTAGGCAAACACACGCTCGTCTTTATCTTTCGAATAAAGACGCATAAATAGCTACCTGCAAGGTAAAGCTTATCAATAAGCTGGAACAACTGTTAATTATTTCGAACTACGTAGGTATCTGTTTCTCTTATAATGTACGCGAAGTTCTCTGGTATCACTTATCCGTTACCATTTTATTTCTAAAACATTCGCCCATGTTCTCTGACATTCTTTCGAATATATGTATTTTACTTTTCTCGTAAAATACGCTCCTCTTATCTGAGCTCGTAATGCAAATGTGTTTTGGCAAATGCTTTCGTTGCGAAAACGGGAAAATGTCCAGAGACAGCGTGGCATCACCTGCTCTGAAAATCGCGATACTGCGAAGCAAAGGCGCGCTAGATATCATCCACGTGCGCGCGCTCATAAACGCTCGATTGACGTCACTCAAGGAGATATTTTTAGCCTTCTATTATAGCGACTGCTTAAAAAAAAAAAAAGAAATAAATAAAAGCGGAAAAAAATATAAATAATTTGTCCATCTCGGAATGCGTGTATTTTGCACCTCGCGATCGTGGACGCGTTTTTTGCCCGGTTTCCTTTCTTTTCCCTTTATCGCCACCGTCGACATTCTGGCACCCCGATAAGAAGGGTTGGCGATGATATTTACGATAAGACGGTGGAATTACGTGGGCGCCTTGCGGTAGTAGGCGCGCCGTGCACGGGATTTATTTTAAACCCGTGTCATCACGCATTATTCGGTACGCCATGAGTCAATATCAGCCTCCGCCTTGATCGCTCTTCACGCTCGCTTGTTCGAGATGAATTAAGTAAGGAGCGAAGGTGGTGTATCGAGTAAAAAAAAGAAAAAAAAAAAAATGAGGGAAAAATAAAGGAGAAAGAAAGTAGCAGGGATGATCGCGTCAAGGGTTCGAGTAATAAATATCACGTGTACCGCGATAAATCGTGATCATCCCTCGTTCCAATCTCGCTCACTACGTCATCGAGTGCGTAATTAACTGCGTCACGTCTGTTACGTCACGGGCGTGTGCTAACATAAACTATATTTTATTCGCGAGCGAAGTCGAGATCGATAACGATAACGTATCGCGTTGGGCGGCGTATTGAATCTACACCCGCGGTTTGATATTTAATCGACGAGACTCGGAACGTGGTGGCGCGTCCGTGGGACTTCCTCGCCGTCGGAATTGCCGAACGTGTCGTCCCCCGCTGCGGATCTCGATGCGTCGGCGCCGGAAATGTTCCCGCCGGAAGCGAGATAGATCGGGCGCGTTAATCGGCACGCGATTTCATTAACGAGATACGAGCGACCAATGTCGGTCAAGGGCCCCGATGTGGGAGGACGCCTGTGTCGTTTTGGGTCACGAATTCATTCCCAGCGGAGCTGAAACGCTGATTCCGCGCGGCATTATGCATACGCGCCAATTTGCCTTCATTTGCATCAAACGAGAAACGGCGTGCCTTCCCGGTAAGTTCTGGGTCTCCCTCCTCGCGCTCCTTTGCACGCATATCGGCCGCAAAATGCTTGAAAAATCCGCTCGGAATTTCCTCCGGGAAATGCGAAATGTTATAAAAAATGAGCGCACAACGATGTTCAGAGAATTCGTTTTTGAGCTTTTAAAACGTTACTTTGCATTTTTCTGCAGTCTCCTATTAAAAAAAAATTTCTTTTTATCTTTGCAGGGAGGAAGTGCAGGAGCACACAGTGAGATGGAATGCGAAGTTCGAGTTTTTATGTAAAATGAGCGCGAACGCGTCCACGGGCGTTCTCGATCCATGCATTTTAAGGATATCTGTGAGAAAGGTGAGAGCAAACTTACTTTCCTTATTTCGAGGCGCGAACTATCGCCAGGCTGGGAACGGAACGAAAGGAAGACTAAGAGATTCTTCTCAACTCTTGTTTTCACGGACGTTTTACTCTTCAGTTATATTCCCATGCACGTTAAACGAGAATCGGCTGTGAATAACGCCTTAATTTAGTTTTATTTAAAGCTCCCTACTTCGAAAAGTAGATATGGAAATGTAGTTGCTGCATTTCTTTTTAAGATTCAAAACGGTTTCACGTAAAGAAAGGAATAGTAAAACAAGAGAAGTTATGCTTTCTTCGTCGTGATTTATTTGCGAATTTTATTTAAATAAAAGTTCCTTTTGCGTGGCAGGAGTTGAAAGGAGGCAGGTCCTTCCAGAAACTGGGTTTCACCGATTTAAATCTGGCGGAGTTTGCGGGAGCTGGCCTCTGCCGAAGAAGGTGTCTCTTGGAGGGCTACGATGCGCGACATCGTCAGGATAATTCTATGCTGCGCGTTGCTATAAAAATGAATATGCTCTCCGGAGATATTTTATTTAAAGTGTAAGCTATTCTATTTATCTATCTGATGATACTGTGTGCGTAATTTTTTTTTTCTCTTGTTTTTATTAATAAACTATATTAAATATAGTTCACTTAATTATAAGTAATATATTAAGTCGCCAAGCTGACAGAGTACTAGAGTACAATCGTTATGTTTTAATTTCTTATTTCTACTGTACAGCAATTATCTGTATTTAATTAGAAGATTGTCCCTGAAATCCTTTTGATTAACGGATTAATCGATTATTGCCTCAGCCCTTCGCCGTCGCTGAAACAGACACAGCTGGCGGTGCCTGGGGTGCAAGGTGTACCTGGCGTTACCGGCGACGAGGTGACGGCATCCGAGAGATGTACTAATCGAGAGGACTACGTATCTACCGGTTCACTGGCAGGAAGTATAGCAAGCGCCAGCAGTGGTTTCGGCAGTCTTCCCAAAAAGAGGCCAGCACTCTTTACTTCCGGTAATTCGCCTGTGTTTTTTTTTTATTTTATTAATTTTTTTATTTTGTCTTTAACACGCGTAATTTATAAAAAAAAAGAAAAGAATCTTACGTCTGTAAAGCTGGCCCTCCGTTTTGCGAAATTCAAGAAAAAAAAAAAATTAAAGTTTTGATCATTTTTCAGTAAATCAAAAATTTTTTTAGACTTTCGATAGTCTTTTAAGAAGTTCTTCCGACTATGTCTTATGACATTTCACGCTTCAAAGAGCCACTTTTTTTTCCCTTAACTTCACAGACGTAAAAACTTTTGTAGTTCGATGGATAAAAGAGCGACGATGATATAGCACATTAAAATAATAAAAAAATAAATTTCTGAAAATGGAACGAAGAGGAAAGTTACGAGTCAATTAATTATGTGCGGCCAGAACTTCTCAGCGGAACGGAAACGTACGACCCGATGACTCTCAGCGAGATCGTACCGTCGGTGGTCCCAGTGGAGGCTCTGGTAGAGGCACACACGGAATCCGGGCACTCGCGCAATAGCAGTAACACCAGTCAACTTAGTAAAGGGTCCGGTTACGGCTCCTTAAATTCGCATAGCCAACACAGCAGACAGAGCAGTAGCGGTGATAGCGGTCACATTAGGTAAGACTTAAGACATACTTCAATCCTACTTTAAACAACTTTTGAAACTTTCGTACTATCTCGTACGTGAAACAAAGATACTTGTTCATATCTTACAATTAGATCAAGATTTATACTTCGAATACCGTCCAACTTAGTGAACAAGAAGTTCCAGAGTTCATTATCGATAAAAATCGATTAAGAAATCTCTCGTACTGTATTATTTTCTACATTTAATTAAATCAGATTGACGTTGAATTTTATTACATTTAGATAGTTTAATTATATTACGTATCACAGTATGGAGAGATTATGGATATCCGATCCATCGCAATTTGTTTTACTAATCTACTTACGAACTGCCCAATCTTATTGTTTAAGTAATAACAGCTACGAGCATGAGTTGCACCTAAAAAAATTGCACAAGATATAATCGTTTATTGCAACGACTGAAAATAACGCGTGAATAATAAATATATTATTATCCATAATTTTATTACAGTGAACTAATAATATCTTTTTAAAATGCAGTTTTAAAGACTTTCGGCTATATTAACAAAGTATTTCAGCTCTACTTATTATACTACATTTTTCTTTAAATATTACTTATCATTATCTTGACACGAGAAAGATGTTCTATCTCCGACCTTTAACAATATCAACCTTTTATACGCTGCGTAATCGATAAAACTTGCTTGTCGAGCAAGCTTACGTAACTTTTTGAATAACAAACTGCTTTTTTTTTTTTTTTTTTTTTTTCTTAAATTAATAACATGAATAAAATTATATATATATATGGCAAACTAAAGGATCCGACAGATGACTAACAAATGTGCGAGTCAGTAACGCGAGGAAACTCTGTTTTTGCTCCAGCCTCAAGCAATCTCATCATTTTCAATTTCTCGGCCATAACTACGAGACTCTGGACTCTCTATCTTTTTTTTACTTTACGTATGTCTTTCTTTTTTTCTTTCTTTCTTTATCTTTATGTATATGAGTTTATGATTTTTTTTGCATGCTTGTACATTTGTGTTGTGATCTTTATAGGTCACCTTCCTGGCCGGTATGGGCACCACGAATTCCCAACTCTTCCCAGAACCTATCCACAGAGCCGATCGCCTGTCGACCCGACGCCTGTATCGAGCCTCTGTCATTGCACCCGTCCTCCCTGTCGCACATGGCCTCCAGAACTCAGTTCTGGTCGGCATCGAGCCCTCTCTCCTCACGTAGTGCGCCGACATATGTGGAGAACCCGATGAAAATCGATGTTATCACGTCCGTCGCGAATAACGTTTACTCGGTCGGAAAGCAGCAGCAGCCGCTTTGTGGAATTGGGAATGGTCTCTTGAGCGGCAGCGATCCGCGGATTAGTCGCGACGACGCGAACGTAGACACCCGGGCGGCACCCGGGGTCTTCAGGGTGCCGGAGGTGCCGCAGTATTCGCGCAAGAATTACGAGAGGAATAACTTCGAGGCATACAATGAACATAACTCGATAAAGAACTCAATCGCCAAGGAGAATAACGGGCAGCAGGGTAACGTCTACGCGATCGCGAAGCCGAGAATCAGTGCCGCGGGCTGGCGTGGCATGTCGAAAACCTGCGACTGCATTGAGAAGGGCAAGACGAGCCCGGTTTTGCGACTGGTCGATCAAGCCAGAGCCGTGTCCTCTCCCGATCCTCTCCATAGGCCTGACAATCAAAGAGCTCCACTACGTCCCGCGACGACAGCTCAGACCCTCAGGTAGGTTTCATTCATCAGCGAGTTTTCAGTTTCATAGTTCTTTTACGGAGATCTCGAGAGACGCCGCTCTTTCCCTCTCATTTCTCTGGTTTCCCCGGTTTCTTTGCCTGGCGTTTCCTGTTTTAAAATCTTTGAGGGAATTCTACGTGACGCAATACCCAGTTTTATTCTTGAATGATTAATGCTTTCTCCGCAAAAGCACGTGTCAAGAGGACGTTACGTAGAAAGGTGACGTTTCCGTGAATATTTACAATGCGTTTCATTAGCGGACGGCGCGTTGCATTTTCATCCTCACATTAAACGGTCTTTATTCGAAGGTGAGGTCATCTCACTTACAAATCGTTAACGACGAGATGTATGTCCGGCATGCCATAGTAATTGGTGATTCCGTCCTGACAAGCAGATGTTCGAAGAAGCAATTCCCCCCCAGTACTTCTCTTCCTTGTACAACACATTGTATCTTCTATATTAAGAAAGTTAATAGCATATTCCAGTCAAGTTACGTTTTCTCCAATTTTAACCACTTAATTTAATTTTTTTTTTAATTTACTTTCTGCGTATTCTCTTTTATTTTTGTGATGTGATTAATCTTCTTTTATTTAGAGAGTATAGCGATGCTTGAGATGTGGTGACAAATGATAATTGTTTAATAGAGAGCTCCACGCGTTTAAAATTTATTTGCGCGTAATCGATTTGCTTGAGTCAACTATTAAAAATTAACATCGTGCTAAAGATATGTATCAAATTGATAAAATCCTGGCATGCGTTGCATTTAATTAAAAAGCGATAATTTTTTAAATAAACTTTTAATATTGCGCTATCGCTTATCTTGTGTTTATCATACGAGTGCAATAACTCATGTTTCATTAACCATAGTAATTATGCTCGACCATTTATCATTTCTGTGGCTTTGATGTGAGCTAATTACATATATGCTACATGGCAGTTCTAAGAAAAGAAATTTATCCAATATCGCAATAAGAAGATATGTCTCGTTGCAAATTTATTATTCTCACATGCATAGTCTGTTTCCACAAACTTTTTATAGTTATAAAAATTTATATCCCCAATTTTTTAATATCATTAACGTACGTACGATAATATATCCGAGTTATATTGAGACTTATTTTAAACGATTCCTCAATTGTTATCACGAAATTGAATTTAATTCTGATAGACAAATGCAATGTAACTCGCGGCCAGAACTAACGCCGTATTAGCTCAAACTTAATTACTCCAGTTAAGAGCTGATTATCTGTATGCGAATAAAGAAAATATAAATCGGGGTACGTAGTGCCATGCAGTAGCTATGCTTCCAGTTTGGATGGCTTTATGAAATTGCAGGGGTATTGGCGGCGGTCATCGGAAGTTGCTGGACGGGGCGGGGGGCAAGTTGGCCACGGTCGCCACCAGCCCGGCGGACTCGGAAGAGTCCTCGTTAGGGGTGCCGGAAGTCGCGCCAGCGAACTCGCAGCATCGAAACAGCATTACCCCACCGTCAGTCCATGCTTACGTCTTACGTATACCCTTCCTTCATGCATACGCTTGCTTGCCACTACTGCACAGCGCAAGCTTTTAGTGCATGTCTGAGCAACACTTAGCACATGTGCCAGCACATTAACATTACTTAATCTCGAGTAAACGACTATTAGCTTGACACCTGCGACACTTAATCGTCGTTACTTATTTTCGTTAATAATTGATATCCTTGTATACACGTTAAGCTCATCCGAACTGCTTCATGGCTAAACAAATTTCTTCTGTATTAAGTCTTCAATAACGTTCTCTCTTACCAGTTCTAAGCTGAGTTTCTTTTATTAATAAAATAATTTTTGATTTGCAGGAAGATCAAGCTACAAATAGAAATGCAAATTTTATTCCTTATTGCATTATTGTGAACAGAATTCGAACGAATCTTTGGTTGTGTTATAGTTTCCATTGCCGTTACTTTTTTTTTCTTTTTTTTCTGCAATTTTTCTCACTTACTCATCGCTCAATTAAGCGCACGAGAAGTCTTCTCCCTTTTATATTCAATTGACTTAGTATCTCCGTGCTCAGAGAAGGCGTATTTATTTTCGTATACATTTATCGGGCACTCACACTTTAACAGAATATTTCTTTTTAATTTTTTTTTTTTTTTAAGTACGTTACCACATACTCGTTGAACGTTCACTTCGAGAATCAAACAGATACGAGCACATCGGCATGGAATCCATTGTCTGAAAACAATACTTTCTTTCATGTTAAAATAATATCAATCTACACAGTTATTTATTAATTAAGTATATCTGGCATTATATTTATTGCTTGTAGAGACAACTACGACACTACTCTGCGGAAATAATTGCGCAATTAAAAAATAATTTTCGTATTTTCAATGATTGCTGTACAAAATTTATTCATTTTAGTCATGATTTAATCAATGAAAGATAATAATCCGACTTCGCCAAATAGAGTAGTGTTGATTAATGCTTTTTATACTTAGTCCTCGGTTTCATTCGTTCAAGCGTACGGTGATAAAAATAAAATTAATACGCGCTTTGTTATTCGCAGGAATCCTTCCGGCGGTTCGGGCCTTAGCGAAACTGGATCTCTGGATCGTGCTAAAGCTGCGCTGGAACGTAGGAAAAAAGCAGAGGATGGTGCCGGTAATCCTGTTCTTTGTCGAGTTGAAGTCACCAGGCCGAATCCTGATTCTCTTATCGACGAGTTGCTTAAAGCAACGAATTTAGAGCAAACGGATCTCGAAAGTTCCGAAAGTATGTTTCCCTTTTAATTTACCGGCTTAATTAAAAAAAAAAAAAAACTATAGTTATAGAAAATACAGCTAAACATTTGTATACCTTTTAATTAATGTTTCTCGATTTTCTGCGCTAGAAAGTAAGACTATTTGTAACTTGATATTTAATTTAGCTGAATTTTCGATGACGAGTAATCTAAAAGATCTTTTCGCATCTTGCAGCAACTGGTCTTCAACTTTTCATTGCAAAAGACGGCACGACAGCGCTTGGTAGTCACGAGGTGAAAAGCCAGATGCCCGCCGGTGTGTTCAAACAAGTGGTGATGGAAGAAAACAATAGGTAACACGAAGCCATCACTTCAAGACGGCAATACGCAAGACAGGCAAGCGCCACGTTCTCGTTGGCTCTGGTGCCAGAGCTCGTTTACGAAGCTTACGAGCCCCGGTAGTCACGAGAGATAAAGACGACGATGTACGAGGTAAGCGTCGATTCAAGAGGAGCAGCCAAATATGACACGAGGCCGCAAATTATGACTAGACCGTTCTGGACTATAATTCTACATAAAAAAAAGAGTATCTACTTTGACGATTTCAGATGTCGAACTGATATCTGTCGAAGCAATACATTCGAGTCTATTATTACGTGTGAAATCCATTGTACGGATTCGCAGGACCGAGGCTAATATTAATTATCCTATAAGTGCGCATTGAAACGTGAGTAACCGAACGTCACAGTGTGCAGCTCACGAGATTGTTAATCGCGTCTAAGTGCTTGACTGACCGAGTTAATTTTCATACATGGGTTTTGCATTTTTCAAAATCCCGTATGCAACGAACGAAATTTCTACACAGCATTACTGTTCACAGCGAACGGTCTACGACTTCAGCTGCGTGCTAAGCACAATTCAAAGACGATGTTAAAGAAACGAGTACACGTTTTAAAACCTATTTAAAAGGCGACAAATATACATCTTTTCTTCCTGATAAATGAAGCACAATGGTCCCCGCCGAGCATACTTTACTCGGCAGGGAGATATTAGTTAATAAAGTTTCAACTGAGAAGTACACAACGTAGCAAAGAAATATAGTTACAAAAAGGAAAAAAAAATTAAAGACGAAACGTGGTCAAGGTCCGACGAAACTTCGCAATGGGAAGTAGCATCGAGCAAAACCTGAACATTAATTTTATTTATCTATCTATAATTATTTGGCGACGGTAAGTAACTCGTCAACATAGACTGTACACTATAAAAAAATTCAGAGTTACGTAAAAAAAAAAAAAAAAAAAGAAAGATATCAAATTGAGAGAATATATTGTGATTATATCTCTGTATGAAAGTATTCTTGACAGCATTTCTGACAATATGAGCCGAAAGAAAAATATATTTCCTCAGGATAGCTCAAAGCAATTTCCAAGAGGTATCTCGGGGAAATCACATTCTATAAATATTCTTGCTTTTAAATCATAGTTTTACCACTTGTGTGTATTAAACTATTTTTTTGCTTTATTTCATAGTGTATATTTTTTTACTATTTTTAATTTTTACTGCGTTCTTTCATCGTCTGTGAATCTTTCATATATAATTAATCTAAAAAGCGTGTTTAATATGTTGAACATAAAATCATTTAAAATAAACGGATCGGTCAGATAGAAAAGGAGAAAAAGAAAACGATATAAATTGTTAATTTAAATATTTTAGAATATGCATTAGTCTTAAAAATGGCACCGTTTTGATACTTCCTGAGCGATTCCGATTCTTGAACTATAATGCTTCTAAACTAGCCGATTCAATTTTTTTTTATTTTTTTTTTTATGGAAATAAAGCTGAAGATATTTTTCTGCATGATATAAATGTTTTATGACTGATATACATATATAGAACGTATTATTATTTTGTATTATCAAGCTCGACGAAAAATGCATCACCGTTTCGTCGAACCTTCCCCAAAGGCCCAGTGAACTTGGCGCGACCGGCTATCCGGTAGTAATCTGTGTACATAGATATAGTAATTGTTACGTAGCTAGATCGCTGGTGTTGTATACACATTCTCTCCATACTCGAATAATCTATTGCTAGTGTACATTGTGCTGCTGTATCAAAAAGTGTGCAAATGCGCGCGTGTACTTGTGTATGTGTATGTGCGTCACGTGTACGCAAGTGAGTGTATATTCTTCTTCGACGGTTTTTTCGCATACCTGTCAGACGGAAGAAGGGATGGTCGTGTATGCGTGTGTGCTTAAGTATGTCTGAGTCGTTGCAGAGGGTTAGTCAGTACTTCCAGCGTCCATGAGGCCCGTTTTAAAAATCAATATGAGCGTGTTTCGATCCTCATGGCTCGTCGCAGAAAAATAAGGTGACAGCATGAAGTTAACAAAATCGCAAATGCACAAATGCTTCTTCAAAGCGCTCTTTCAAGCAACTCGCCGGTTTGATTTGTCGTGCCGATCTTGAGCGCGTTTGCGAGCGACCCTTACGAGAGTATTTCATGTTGGGTGCCGTTCTCAAGATCGGGTTCCATTATGTTAAACCGGGAAGACTGTATAAGTGATGATGATAATCGCCGATGCTCCGGCGGCAAATTCCGTATATCCGATCGTGAATCGTAAATTTGATAATAAGCAGCCGCCGCGCTGTGAATTTTTCTTATAAATAGACCGATGCGTTCCTTCCATTATTGCGTTTCCTTCTTACTTTTATGTATGATATACATTTCTCCTTCTAGGTCATATTCGAGTGTCGTTTCGATACCGCTTTCGATTTTATACGATCACGACCGTATCGCCGTCACTTGAACAAGTTCCGTCGCGAAAACGACTTCCGAATTAACTCTCGACCACTGTGACGTGATCCCATTCTCGTAAGTCGCATACTGTAAAATAATAGAAAAAAAATTGCTCAATACATATAGTAACTGTACTCTTAAACAGAGGTATTAAAGAGTTTGTAGGGAGCTTGTAAGGGTTCGATAATCATACTTTGATAAAAGTAAATTTAACCGTTTGAAAGTTGTGATTATTTTTCAGAAATAGAAAAGATACAGAGCATATATACATATATCTTTTAAATTAATTCCAGGTTTTATTTATTATCTCAATATTATTAATATAGCTTGGATATATTTATTAACGTACGTGTTATTTGTAGCTTACAATTATTCCGTATTTGTTATAAGATTAAGTAACAGACATAATTAGGGTGTAATATGAATCATCAATTTATTGAAAATGAACAATATAGTGCCATTTATTGTCGGAAGAAAAAAACAGAACCCAATATAGTCATGTAATTCACATTCAGTCACAGTGGTCGCGAGTTAAAATTCAAATCGATATGCAAGCTTTTCCGCGTAAGTTGGTTCTCCATTCGAATGCGTCGCCCGCGTGACAGTTCTTTTATTTGATAAAATACGCACGCGATGAATAGGAGGTGCGATCTTTGTAACAAAGTCCGTTGCATTCGCCGATTAATTAATTTATCAATCACAGCTTGCGAAGGAGCGACTTTACGCATTCCCTCCCGAGTGAGAGATTAACGATTCCTCACTTCTCTCTCCCTCTTTTTTTTTTAATATGATTTTAGACAGGATAAATGCGAAAAGTCAGACTCCGTTCGTTCGCAGAGTCTTCCTTCGCAAGAAATCATGATCGCAGGCCGTCGTTCGTTTCACTCGCTCGACAGATATTAATGTTGTGATATTTTACGATACCGTAAAGAATAAATACCGCTATTACCTGTATTATTATCATCGAGACGTATTGTAAGCGAAAATAGTTTATCTTTTATTTCGGATTGGGAGGGCGGTCGCCATCGCGGATTGTGCGGGTAGCCGCTTTCCTTAATTTGGCAATTGTTGACATCTCGCGTATAATCTTTACTTTTGTGAGACGAATATGAAACTTCCATGTGCTGATAATAACATTCTGAAAACCACGAATGTCTCGTTCATTGAAGAACTCTCCTTATTATAATATCATTTTTGTAGCAGTTAAAAATAAAAAAAAAAAAAAGTAATGATCCATTACATTAGTACGTGACGTTATAATTTTTTTTTTTTTTTGTACATAATATCACTACTAACGTTTATTTCAATAGCACATATATAGTTTTCACAAAAGCCAATTTTTAAACTCGAATAATATGACTGAAATTTCCACATGAAAAAGCTTATGATATTTCACGAATGTCTCCATCTTACGAACCATATTTTATCATGTGTGAAGAATATGTACTTTATCATGTATAAAACCTTGCGATATTGATTGTGTAATATATATGTTGTATATGGTACATGTGATAAGTCACACGCGACGCTTTATGTACACATTCTTGTGAAAGAAATATCGCGAAAGGATATAAACATGTGCAAAAGGAGCATGATGTATCATCAAGCGAAAACAATGAAAATCTGATCTGATTTTTGTTACATGACAAAGTATAATCTCTAATCGGTAATATGTATTTTAGACACTTTTAAATCGAATGTTATTGCTACACGGAAAAAAAAAACAGCGAAAAAAATTTACTGCTGATGATGATAAAAGTTTTTCTCATGACAAAATAACGATGACGAATAGCAGTCGGAGGACATTTTATTAATGTAATTTAAATGAAAATCACATAAAACGTTTATTTAACAGCTAAGTATGTAGCGATATCGTTATATTGAAATATGAACATTAAGTATGAATGATCTAAAAACATCTAACAATGGAATGTAAATAGAAAACGACATAGGAGCGGTTTAATCGATTACATTTTTATTTTAATTATATCTGTATATAAGATCTAAATTGAAAGTCGTAAGATCTAAATCAAAAGATATCACACTTTTCAGTCTTTAGAATATATTTTAAAATATAATATTTGATTAACATTTTTTATGAATTTCTGATATTTGTAAACATTTTTAGATGAGAAAAAGTTTTAAGAACATAGATTTTTTTTTTTTTGCTTTTGACATTTTATATAATATGTTTTATTAATATTCTTTGCAGTTAAAGACAGCAATTTCAAGGATATTCAAATAAAGTAAATCATTCACATGATAGAATAAATTTGCAATAATAAGATAAAAACTTGCACTTGTAATAGCACTTATTTCAATATACAAGGCAAATCATTTATTCATATTTTCTAGCAAGCGTAAAAATAACAACAATACACGGTACCAGTTTTAAATTATAATTTTAAAATATACAATTAATAATTTAATCAAACAATTTTACCATAACAGTAAAAATAATTTTCTTAATCAAATATTAATAAGATGGATGTAACAATGTAAAGTACAATAATGTAATTATTGTTTGTACATATCGAAACACTTAGGTGATATTGTGCACAATTACGTGGTGGGGTAGCCACGACATCGAAAAAGTTGATGGGGAGGACACTTTCCTCTGCAAACCCGCACTGACTTCTCTCTATATAGACCAGTCTTGTCCCGATCGTTGAATCTAGCTGATCAATATTAATCTTCTTAACATTACAAATTGAGGAAAAACGTTCGCTAACGAAATTGTTACGGTAACACTAGCGCAGACGAAGTAGCCCAGAAAAAATTAATTTTTTTAATTTAATTTATCGAGATAAATATTCTTTCTGTTCAAAACGATTATCATAGATCCAAATTGAACGAGAATGAAATTTGTTACATGAGACCAAACTTCGACTACTTCGTTAAAATCCATCGCGCAAAATTGGTACCGGTGTTCGCCACAGTTCGCAAGTACGACATACAAAGTGCTTGTGGTTTTGCTAAGCGTACATTATGTCGCGTCAGCGATTTACGGTTGTTTTATACATTTGCTATTCTATAACGTTATTCTGCGTATCCGCGCAATTTGGCGAGCCTAACGATAGCAACAACGATCTTTATGCACTGCCCGCGTATGCTATCGCTTCTAGAGCCAGTCTCCTCGGCTCGACCACATGTGGCGTGGAACTGGAAGATTTTCAAAACGCAGTCGACCAGCGAGTGTTATGGGGCTTGAAAAGTAAGTAAAAATTCATTATTAATCGTGATGATAGTCTTGGGAAACTAGAATTAACTGTATGTAAAGATATTTTATTGAAATATTAAAGATGAGCGTGAACGAGGAGCTGATTGATTCTGCGACGAACAGACTGAATCAAATCCTTCGTTAGACTTCTTTAATTTTATTTTGTTCATGAAGGTACACTTATGTCAAGATGTTCAGTAATGAAATTATTTTAGATATTTATTTGCATTTATAAAATTATCAATTAAATTCAAATAGATTTCCTAACTTGTATCGTTAATTGCCTAGAATTAATGTATCCTTTAATTAGAAAATTAATTCTTTTTCTCTTTAATAACTCGCGATCGGATTAAAAAAAAATTATTAAAATCGTTTAGATAAAGTTGACATAATGATCTTTATATGCTGTCACGAATTCACGTTTTACTTCTTTTACGCAATCAGCTTAAAAGTTTACAGAGCGATACATGGTTACCTGCGCCAGGTTACTCGCTAAACGTTCTCTCAATTCGAGAACAACCTGTCCTGGGACGTATGACTTCCATTCCGGGGGTGATTTGTTTATTCACTCATTACGTAACATATTCTGCATAAGTGTATTACCGCCTCGATTGTGTTCCACGCATAACTTAGAGCTAGAACACTTACCCGAATCAACTTTCTTCGTGTTACACAAGGAACAAGTTTCGCAGTCGTATGCACGAGGGAAAAGCAATCTGTTACGCGCGCGGCATCGCGAGATTTTCTCTCATTTCATTTCGAGGGGTCTTGTTTCTTTCAGATTGCGGCACGCGCCACGTATCCCGATGCACCTGAAACGTTATTGAAACGGTTATTAATGCATATTTATATATTAAAAAAGAAAAAGGAAAGTTCGAGCATCGTGTCCAGTGACCCCCCGTATGAGTCTTTGATTCTAATAATTTTTTTTTTGTCGGGGTTGTTTACGAGACGTAGAAACGGCCCGAGTGAAAGTTAGCACTAAATCACCAAACGATAATTTAAAAATCTAATTCTTATTAAGGGGAAGCTGGACCTTCCTGTTTCACCACTTATCCATATTTCAAACTCCGAAATAACTAAGCGGAATAATCGCTTTAGCTGACGAAGACATTTACATTAAGTTACATAATTGCGTGTAATAATAATTACCGAAATTAAATGAAACAAATCGGAGCACTGTTAAGTTACAGCTGCAATTGAGTTGTGTGCATTTTTGTTTTCAAGCATTGGATTCTAGCGGCAGTCCAAAGCCGGGCTTCTTTTACGGGAATAATTTTTGGCTGGGCAGTCGCAGTCAGTGCCTCGACACAATGAACAGAACTCCCTTTCAGATAGCAAAGCGGCGTAAATTAAATAATACGCGCTATCGCGATCCGCAGGACGAATTCCCGCCGTTCGAGGTAAATTACTTTGTCGCTCATCTCAGGCACAACAGTACTCTCCAGTACCACGTTGGTGTGCAAAACGAAGTGAGTTTGTCCTTCTAAAATTAATTAAAGCACGTCGAGTTGTTAACATTTAAATATGCGCGACATATATCTAGATATTAATAAAAATAAAAAAATATATCTATACGTTAATAATCATTAGCGTCTGTGTACGTACAATTGAAATACCCAGGTTTCTTTTTAGAATTCGATTGCACTCGGCGTCTGCTTACCAGCGTCCTGTTCCGTAAATAATATTAGCCTCATCCTGGAAAGCATATTTCGCGACCGAGTCTTCTTAATTAATAAACTCTACTCCATGGATCTGAGCCTGGTCGAAGTGAAAGACTTGAGAGACGATCACCAATGGTTACTGAGTGGCGGGCCGCTTTTCATACTGTACGCTGAAAGATAAGAACGCAAATTAACAATAATTAATTAAATATAATAATTACATACGTTGAATTTATATATGTACATGTACCTTTCAACAGTCTGAGACATGTGTGCTCACATATGATATTTTTATGATTTCAGTATTGTTTTAGCGCTTAAGTTTTTCATGATGATAAGCGGCACGATATACGATATATTTATACACCAGAAATATTTAAAAGCAAAGAACAAAGCTGCCGTTAGTAAGTATGTTTAATGCTTTAATGTCTTTCTTCGCTAACGCTCTTTCTTCGACATGGCAGATCATCCCTAGTATTATTAATTTTGCACTATGGTGCTCTTTGCGACTTTACATTAATACTAAAAAAAAAAATACACATTTACACATTTTTTATTGTGATTTAGGTTTAAAGAACACGATTGAGGAAATAGGAATCACGGGCCCGTCGTCTTCGTATGAGAAAAATCGAATCGCAAATGTATTAATGTGTTTTTCTATTTACACAAATACGAAGAGGATATTTAGTACTAAGCATGATGAAACGATACCCGTTATTCACGGATTAAGATTTCTAACTATGATTTGGATAATTTTGGGCCATACTGTATTTTACACGATAGATTATTTCGGTAAGTTTCTCAATATATAAAATTTTAATAATTTTCATCAATAAACTACGGACGCACGTCTTTACGCACATATTAACTTATTTTTAACTTACATATTATAATATTGTTTCATGTATGTACGTACGTCAGATAACAAAACGTGGATTATGAGATTTGCCGATGGTGTCTCGATTCAAGTGATAAGCAACATGACCGTATCGGTCGACACTTATTTCTTTTTAAGCGGATTTTTACTGAGTTACGTATATTTAAAAAATAAAATAAATAACAAAGAACGAAACAAGCAGATTAATTACTGGGAGAAGCTAAAGGAGTTCTTTATGTTTATAATAAAAAGATTTATCCGGTAAGTTTCTTCGTTATCTTGATTCAGACAATAAACAAAGAGGCTGGTTGTGACAGTCAACCAGTAACGAGCTAAATTAGCAGAATGCGGTTTAAAGAATTTAATTCAGCAGTAATAATTAATATAATAATGACTGTATTCTCCACGTTTATTATAGTTGAATGTAAAAATTTGTTTTAAGATTGACGCCGCCTTATATCGCGATGATAGGAATATTAATATTGAACTCGACGTGGTACGAAAAGACCTCGCAGTTTTACGTCAACGAAAAGTCGCACGAAACATGCGCGAAATACTGGTGGAGAAATCTCTTGTACATACATAATTTATTCGAAATCCCTTCGATGGTACGTACGTCAACTTACGTATAATATCAATCTGGTATCGCAGACGAAGGTTTTCTTATTCTACATTAAGCCCTTATTTCTTTGCAGTGCATGTCTTGGTCTTGGTATTTATCCTGCGATATGCAATTCTTTGCAATCGGCCTGGCGCTCTTGATTCTGTCGACTGTGTAAGTTAGACAATTATGGCAAGATATTTCTCCCATATATATATTAGGAAAAAAAAATAATAAACCGCAATCTTTTCAGATACTTTTACACAGCTGTTGCCTTATTAGGAGCACTTTTGATAGGCTCGATTACGATAAGCGGTTACATTTCGTATATTTACGAATACGTCTCGACGTAAGCTGCACAGTCATATCCGTAAAATTATTGTTACGTCATTTATACATAAATTCTTTTTTTTTGTATTGCAGCTTGGATGAGCAGTACGAATTCCTCGAACTTTTATACTATCCACCATGGGTTCGAATTGGTCCATATATTATCGGAATGATCACAGGCTATATGATATCGAAACTAAACAAAAAAGTAAACTTAAAAAAGGTACAGTATTACGTGCATCTTTAAAAAGATATTAATAAAATTATAAATAGAAACATTAAACGTAGATTTAAAATGTTTATGATAAATTATAAATTTTCGCAGGAATACCTTTGCTAAAATAGCCAGTTTATTAAATTAACTTCACAAATTTATATTTCAGCACACTGTAATTCTGGGTTGGAGCCTTGGTAGCGCTTGTAACATTTTCGTGTTATTTGGCTTATACAATCGGGAAATATCCGTTCTGTCTACTGCTTTCTACGTTGCCTTAAGCAGACCAGTTTGGGCCATAGGTATAGCATGGATTGTAATAGTGTGTTCTACTAAACACGCAGGTAAGTTAATTTAATAACATATAAACAAATTATTAAAAATATTCATGATTTAACCATTTAAATTCTATTTTTACAAATTACGTTTAAGTCTCTGAGTGAACACATCTTCTAATTAAACACGTGCGTCTATCTTTTTCCAGTGTTATTTTTCTCTATTATAAATCTGAAAAAAAATATAAAACATCTATCAACAATGCAATTAATGTTATAATTATTTTCATAAAAATCGTTTATCAAATAATTTATTTTTAATAAATTTGTTATATAAAGTAAGTCTTATTTTAGTCATGTGTTCACACAGAAATGAATAAACATTTTTATAATGGTAAAATATAAAAATAATCTTTTTCTTTTAATTGTTATTAAATACCTCATTTTATTATAGGTATTGTTAAAGAATTGCTAGCATGTAAAATTTGGATTCCTTTAAGCAGACTTACGTACTGCGCTTACCTTTTAAATCCCTTTATCATACATTCAATTCGTCTGCACAATGAAACGTCTGCTCATTTCGACTTTCTGGCCATAGTAAGTACACAGAGATTAAAAAATTCCGACATCGACAAAAACGATATGCTTATTGTCATAATTTTCATTTTTAGTCTGCCATGATTGTGGGTCACTTAGGAATTACTTATATCTGTGCTTACGCATTGTCCTTAATGGCAGAAGCGCCATACATCTTGCTAATGCGAATGTTCATTCAACCTCACAATTGGAAAAAATATAAAGAACATAAGATTATAATTCCGCATTCATAATTGTAATAAAAGTTCTACGATATTGTAATTATAACTAAAATCACATAAAATAATATTTGTGCTTTTATACCTTTTTCAGTTATTTGTACGAAATCGTATTCGATTGCAATGGAGCGTGAGGATGAGTTGGATATAATTCGCGATAAACTATGCGAAAGGAATGTTGCGGTCAATTCATTAAAGGCAAAATACGCACGAATCTAAATTCGTTTTTATCGTTTTTATCAAGTGGGCGTATTATACATAGCATCCACTAGCGAAATTCAGTCAAAATATCTTGTGTCTGGCTCAAAGGAGTAGACCAAGAGTTTACAGCTCATTTACAAAACTACAAATTATCAGACGGGTCAGAGTTCCCCATAACGCTATATGTGAACCGGGGAATGTATTCTGGGAGGCGCTGATGAAGTGACAGATCGATTTGCACGTGAGGCCTGTTCACGTCTACCTTCTTCCAGCTGTTTTTCGAGCTGTTCTTTTAAGACTAGAAGCTCTCTTGTTCTTTGATAAACAGGATCCTTAAAACAGACGAAAAAATTAATAATATATATTTACGTGATGGTCTTACTAAATATTTTCACATACCTGTTGCCGCATACTGGGATTCCATCTACAGTAAAGACTTTTCCACGGTTTGATATATCGCATACTAGCAACTGGCATTAAAACAAGCTGATAGTTTGTACCGGACCGATACAGAGGATTCAAATAAAGAGGTAATTGACTATTAGTATACGACCAGAGAGAGACTGTTCTTTGTTTCACTTGCTCTTGCATTCTTTCACGCTCGCTATAAACGTTATTAATTATTAATTTGTATATATATAAAACGTAAATCAAATAAATACCTGCTAAACAAAAAAGTTCCAAATCTGCAAGAGTAAAGATGATCGAGAATGGTAATTAAAAAATGTTCGTTGAATTCAAAAGCGTTAGGGAACTGCCGCATTATTTGCCAAACGCAATCAATAAATTGTAAAAATACCGGCGATCTATCTGCATCACTGTGGTGTTCATCACCGTGACCTATTCTCTAAAAAAAAAAAAAAAAACTATTATTAATTAAATTAAAACACATATAGCAAAGTCATAAAATAACTTAAAGTTCTATGTACCTGTTGAAATTTATGTCCAAAACTAAGCCACTCTTTTTCTATTAGAACCTCAAATCCTTTGACTGTTCTATAGTATGGATCTAACATTAACATTGCGAGAGCAGTAAGCTAAAAAAAAAATTCTAACGGTAAGTAATAAGTAATACAATGTTTCATCTTTTGAGTATTATTATGAAAATTGATAATTAAGCAATTACAAAATTAAACGATATTTACCTGTGCTGTTCTGTCCCAACCATCGGAACAGTGAACTAAAACTGAAGTCTTGTGATTTTCGACTTTGTCTACAATTCTTACAGCTCCAGCAAGAACACATTTGATATGCTTAAGCCACATCGTTGATTCTATGCCTGACAGCCATCGAGCCTCATCAATCGTGGGAAAACATAATTCTAAAACAAGGTATATGTACATAAAAAAAAAAAAAAAGCTTAACATTAATATAAATGCGAAAAATCTAATACCTTTCAGCTTCCTGAGACTTTCTCTCATAACATGTATATTATGAATATCAAGAAAGACCAATTCCGCGTTTTGATAAGCGTCTTCGCTTTCGTATCCACCGCCCTTCGCTTTATTCGCTATTGCATTTGGCATCGGTCGCGCATCCATAATAAACAATTTGTGACTTTGTGCGTTAGCGTCCATTATTAACTGAACGTACCTTTCGTCCTCGCGACTCCGTTTACCTCCGACACCTACTAATGGTTGAGCGCAACGAGTTATCGTGGCTTGGCTTTCTGGATGAATCCATGAGAGGACAGGAAGTCTGCCTCTACTCCTAAAAGATGCCGACGCTTGGAGATCCTCGTCGGTCGCCGCGGCAGGTACTGCCCATACGGCCGGATAACTGTCGCAAAGCGAATATGTGTCATTGATTTTAGATATTTTCCACATGTCGTTATTTACACCCTGAAATTAAATAAGAAGACATTAAGTTTTTAACAACTTATATAAACGTACTTTTAAATTTCGTCAAAACATTTTTTTTTTTTTTTTTTTTTTATACGTACCATTCTTTTCAATTCTGCAATAGGTTCATAAACGTTCCAACCGTTTTCAGAAAAAGTCTCTGAGTATTCAAAGGCAAAAAGAGGTAATTTGTGAGATAATGGAAAAGAATATTGCTGTAATTTTTCGAATACGTCTCGTCTAGAATGATTCTCTTGCTTATGCGCAAATCTGAGATTCCTCATATCCTTACAAAATACTTCAATTCCATAAGAATTTTCTCCTCTGCTTGACGCGCCACCGACTTTTTCGATGCGACTAACAACTCCCAACGGCACTTCAACAACGTAAGGCGTTTCTCGATCTATACTACGAAAATGAAGTTTGTAGTTTGTAACACTAAGAATCCCTCTGGCAGGCCCTGAGTAAGGACACAAATAGGTGACTTCATGCGCGATCCCTTGTACCCGTTCTCCATTCAGTAGCGGTGGTCCCGTGTCTCCTCCAGTTAAATTCTAATTCAAACAGTGAAACAATGAAACAATAAACAGTGAAACAATTAATTTTGTAATAAAAAGAAAAGTTTTTTTTTCTCTACAGCTTCAACAGAATAAACAATAGCAGTGTCATAAAAGTAAAAGTGAAATAATAAAAAAAATATTTTACACAATAAAATTGCTAATTCAACAAAAACGTACGATCGTTAATAATCATTGTGTATTTAAATCAATGAAAGATATAACTGTGAACAAAAATTAAAACAATGCTGTGTTAAGGCGTATACTACAAACTCACTTTTACTTGATTATCTTTTTTAGCCTCTAAAGCAGAAACTATATTATTATCTGTTGAAGTGGAGCTTGAAGAAAAACTTTTTGAATGCGAAGCTTTTTCCCAACTCTCCTAAAGAAATTTATAAATTTATTCGGGATTCAATAATAGCGTTATATCGATTATAATCATAACCAAAAACAATCGTAATTTTTCCATACCGATTCCTGACCCATTTTCGAATTAAGTGAGCTGCTCTTGCTGTCTGAATTGAGAGAGTCTGAACTGGCATTCTTTGAATTGCTTTGTTCTGTGCCCAAGAGTTCTGCACTGCCCCTCTTTTCCATACTTGTTAAAAAAAATTTCCAATTTTTCTACTTTCGTTGTAACAACATTCTTGTTTTCAGTTATATTTACAACTTACGATCATACAAATCTTCTGCACCTGCACAGTTATAACAAAAAACGTATGAAAATCCAATAATAGTATATTCTCCAAAAATTAAGTCAAATATTTAATTTTTATATAAATATTTTTTTAATATATCTCACAACGAATACGTCTCAAATACATTTCGAACACGTAAAGCCAGCCAGGGTACATAAAAAAAAAAAAAAAAAATATCTGTAAACGGTGGAATATTCAAGTTCTTTTTCCAAGCGCTAGAGTAGACTTCGGTCTCTGTGTCATAACCTCTCGAAGTTTGTAGCGCTTGTGGCAACACGATAATGAAAATAATTAAATTTAACGGGCCGACGACGGACATTTCGTAGTACAGTGCAAACGACGCGTACTTTCACAGAAAACACGGCGAGAAGAGTATTTAACAATATAACCGGAATTAGAGACTATTCGCGCCGTGCCACGCCCAGAAGCGCGTAGTTCGCTTCATTATTCTTCGATACGCGCGATTATCTCAGTCGCGCCGAAATCCGCGTTGATACGCCGAATACAAACCTGCTTTACTTTATATTAATGCAACGTATCCCGTAGCGTTCGGCTCTGTCAGTGCAACATACTTTTGACAGACGCGGCCATCTTCCGCGCGACCGTCGTCAGGTGGCGGAACAATCATCCATCTCAGGTGTACGTGCACTTGTTCCGCAGAATGGCATCTTCCCACGCATATGTCCAATGTTTATTTCATTTATTTTACTTTGGCACCTTCATTGAATCAGAACTGAGATCAAAAAGTAAATGTTTTCTAATTATAAGAAACATAAATTCTACAATACATTATTAATTTTGTAATAAATGTGTCTTCATAAATTTAATTTATTTATATTTATCCACTTCACAGTCTCGTCAATTTAATATTTAATTTTGGATATTAAAGAAACATTATATATGTATATAATTATTAATCTGGCGAAATAGACGAGGTGTAAAGAAATAAATTAAGGATAGAATCCCAGCTGAGAAGTAATTTCACATTCATTACACAAATAATACAGAGTAATGTATTTCATCTTGTTTCTTTACATATATGTGTATATATTCATACATTTATACATATATATGATTAAAGGAAGGTAACTTTCTAAGAAAAAAGAAAAAAAAAAGAGGGAGGGAAAAAAGATAACAAGATCTAATAACTGAAACATTTAACGCAATAATCTTATCCATTTTACTCCACCCTTTCCTACATACATTTTGTTCTTTTCCGTGTATACGCGTGTATATAAATAAATATATTTCTTACTTTTTATTTCCCTTTAACGTATATACATATATGTATATCTATATATATGTATATATACATATACATATAAAAATATACTTGTGAAAATCTTTCTTTTTTTTTTCTTTAATGCTTTTATTCTTTTTAATGGAATGAGAAATTTAAAATATGACACAGCGATAATTTCCCAATGCTAATTAACATTATATTGTATTTCACATCGATCCCAAGTTTATTTTGCGCATTACAATTTTTATTGTAAGTTGTTCCATCCTTTATCCGTCAAGATTCAAATTTTGTTTCGTTTAAAACATTATTTAACATCGATTAAACACACAAAGATTGACACATTATAAACATCCATGCACACATATCCATTTTCCTTTCTCGTTGTTATGTTCGAATGATAAAACCTATTTGTAAATCAGCGACGCGATGTTCGAGTTAGTTAAATTTAATAACGTAACGTTTACGGTAAAAATTCCATTACGGTTATTCCAAAAAGTTTTATGAAATACATACAGTTATTCATTTTTATTAAATTTTAATACATATATTTTAATATATTTACTACTTATAACGAATTATCTTAGGCCACTTAAATTTGGAAAGCAGAACAGAGTATCTGTCGCGAAACTAATCGTTGTACTAACGTCACCAGAATAAACTGTTCTGCTTGAATAATGAAGGTATATATTACATATCTTAGGAAAAAAAAAATTTAATTCAACGTATTCGAAATAAAATTAAAATACATACAAAAGTTACTTCGGGCTTTGGAAGAATATCTCGTAGGTAAGTTAATAACCAGTAAGACTTAAATGTCATTTCATTCTTGTAACTTAACTTTACATATTCTCGAATAGAGATCTAGAAGCCTAAAAAAAAAAATTTTTTTTTATCCAGATCTCCGTTCATAAAACTTATACAAAATCAATAGATGCTACGTCACGATGTCCCATAGTAAACTGAAAGTGTTCGTTTACTATGAGACACCCTGTATTTATAATTCTTTTTTTTTACGAAGACCATTTTTTTACAAACTTTTTCTCTTAAAAAAAATGCGTTTATCAGCGAATCGTATTACTAGACTTATAATAAGAATGATTGCGCATTTCGATCACATGTACCTGTTGTAGAAAGAGACAAATGTCTTCGACAGGCTTATCTTCTCTTTTTTACTTCTAAGATAGCGAGATTGAACTGTGACTGCATTTTAATACTCTCAGCTAGTACTGAAAATCTGTAAGTTGTGCGACGTACATTATAGATTTTCAGTATTGCATTGTATGAATATCGGAATGCAGTCTATATTTATAGTAGGCTTCTCTCTTTTCTGTAGCAATCGACCAATCGGGGGACGAAGAAGAAGGCTCAGCAAGACTTGCACTTGCTACTGGAGCAGAAAAATTATCTTCCGATAGCGAGTATAAACTGTGTTAATGATGAACTTCTCTCTTTCCCCAGGCGGTCGATCAACTAATCAATCTAGAAAGAAACTAGAATTAGAAAAAAACAAGAAAAAAAAAAAAAGAAAACGCTTAATACGCGTTCAGTCCTACTCGTTACATCTCAATTCAACATTATTTTACATTGCAAACACGGTATTTACACGATTAAAATAGAAAATATGTCTTGTTTCAATTCAAAACTGTTCATTGTCAATTTTAAAAATCAGCAAAGACATCTTCAACGCTCCCGCTACTGCTAATGCTAATGCAATTCACATTTGCATTTGCGTTCACATTGGCGTCGATTTCGACGTCGGTATCACTATCGCTGTCACTGTCAATGTCAGATGTGAGAAAGACTTGAGCGTCATCAGCTTTCTCAATGTATGTGTCCGGCAATCCGTCGGGATTTTCTGGTAAGGAAGTCGTTCTTCTTATCTTTGGTGCGGTCTTGAAAGCGGTGTACGTTCGTCTTAAAATATACGGAAACAACGGTCGTTTTTCTTTCTCAAACGCGATGCACTGTATTAACAACTTTTTCAGTTTCTTCGGTGTGTCGAGGCGTAGTTTATTTAAATTCGGTGACAAGCAACCGCGTCCTACGTTAAATAAAATGAATAGTGCATCGGTCTTGAGACCATACGGTATATCGCGGGCAAACAGTTCATACATTACTATACCGAACGAATAAACGTCACTTTGAAAACTGTACGGATTTTCGCCGATTTTCATTCTAAGGACCTCAGGTGCCATCCAACGGACGGAACCAGCCAGCTGGTGCTCGTGATCCTTCATACTTTTTTCCTCTTTAGATTTCATCACGTCGTTCTCGTCGTTTATTTCCGGCTGCTGTTTTCTTTGCTGGTTTCTCATTACTGCAAGGCCAAAGTCACCGATCTTTACGTTAAGTCCATCATGAAAAAGTATATTGCGGCTCTTCAAGTCTCGATGAATGATGTTCTGTGAATGCAAGTAGTCCATAGCTTCAGACGTTTGCCTGCAAATAACTACAATTGAGAATAACTCGATTGGATCTTCGTCCACATGTAAGCGTTGATAGAGAGATCTCCCATTACAGAAATGAGTAATAATTGCCAGATAAGGCTTGCAAATACAACCTGAGAATCCGAGTACGTGATCGTGTCGAAGTTTCCGTAAAACGTTTACCTCATTTTTAAACGACTCTATTTCTTCCGGCGTAGGGTCTGTGATTTTAAGTTTTTTTATAGCTACACTACTTCCTTGCCACTCGGCTTTAAAAACTGTTCCGTAAGTCCCTGATCCGAGTTCGTCTTCATATATGACTTCGTCATGCGTAACTTTCCAAATCCTTATAGAATCTCCACTAAATATACTATCAGAATCATTGGATTCCGCATCGGCATTGTCATCGGCGTCATCTTCAGTGTTTGATTTCTTCTTATTTTTTCGCGCCTTCCTCTTGAGCCTTCTTTGTTCATTGTATTTTCCATATATCCTTTCGTATCGCCATTTCGCCCGGACTTGAGTAGTCTTATCCACTTTCGGAACAAATATATCCGGGTTCTGTCTCTTTCGAGAGACCGAGGGAACAGGTACTGGTCTCGCACGAATTTGAACAATTCCCGTAGTTGGATTATTAGCCAGCAACCTTTCGTAATAAGCTCTGCGCCTTTTTATATGTTCGCACAAAGCGGGCGCGTAAACTACACACTTTGTGTGAAATTTTCTGTTGCATTCCGTGCAGTAAAGTCCGTAAAGAACACTTTTTGCACAAGAATAACAGAAGCCTAATAAAAATGTATTTCCTACAAAATTGTGAGCGAAAAAAACCGGAACGGGTATTTGTTCTAAAGTTTCAACAAATACTTCTTTGCATTGCAAGGTCGAAATATCTGTGTCCCAGGAAATAAAATACATAATTCGGTGTCTAATGTACGCTGCACAGTCTTCTAGAATTAATTGCCGCCGTTGCATAGGTTTGGCCATCGCTTGTCTTAAAGTAAGACCTTTCGCTATTTTTATAGTCGTATGTTGATTGTTAGGAAGATGTACCAAAAGTATAGTAGAAACCTTCTTCGTCTCTTTACTCATTTTTTTTAATTTTCTTAATTTTTCTAACTCCAATATTTTTTCCTGTTTATCTTCAAGCTCCATTTCTTTGCATTGTAATTCGTGTAGTTTATCCGTTCCTTCCATATATTCCTGCAAAAATTCTTTTTCTGGAAATGGTTTATCGTCTATAACAGATAACCAACGTCTAACGGCAGTTGCACAACATGATATAACTTTTCCTATATTATCTATTTCAAATTTTAAAGATTTTTTTTGTAAAAGAAGAGACTGATACGAAGCCGAATGACTTGCTGTCGATGTTGATGTCGATGCAATTGCTGGCTCTGATGGAAGTACTGACTTTGATGGACCTGGCTGGTCCGATTGAATTATGGATTTTGATAAACCCATAGGCTCAGACGAAATCGCTGGCTTTATGGAAACAGCTGACTCTCCTAGAATTGTCGATTCTACAATCTGCTGACTGTCGTCGTATCCATTGGATTTTATTATTTCATCCTCGTCTTGAATACTATCCTGAGTCTCTTTGTGCAATGTTCTAGACATGAGATAGTTCGTCATTTGTAAAATCTCTAGTTCTTCAAAATCGTCAGAATCGGTATTGGTAGTTGCATCTTGAACGTCAGGTTCAGTTCTTCTGCGCAACATTTTTAACGATGAGTAACTCGCTGTCGATGTTGACGGGACTGCCACATCTAGATCGTATTGTCTGCGTGACATTTTCAATAATGAGTAACTTGCCGTCGATGTTGATGGTACTACCACATCTAGCTCTCTCTTATTATTGAATTTATTACGCTCCGTCATCTTATTTGCATTTTTGGCAGCATTTTGGGTTTTTGCTGCCATACGTCGAGGCGCTTTAGTGGGTACATTCCTGCTGAATCTAACTGAGGGTTGTCTGCTTGAAGAGAGCCTTCTATTTTCATTGTCGTTATCTTGAAAGCACCCACACACTCCTCTTATAAGAACTCTAAACGACTCTATTTTGCTCACAGTTCTTTAAATAATTTACTAATGTTTTACTTTCTTTTCTGTTCCTGTTTGCTTGCACTACTTTTCATAATACAGCCGTTATCCCGCCGCATATATAATACATATATATGTATATATATGTTGCTGTTCTTCTTTGCTGTATTCTTTCTGTCACAGCCTATATGCTATGTTGAATTCCTGCAATCACATAATAATAACATGTAAATGCATTTCCTTTTTAACTATAAATAGTAATAATAATGTTATATGAATATATAATATGCAATTATAATATATAATAATAAATTATTGATCTGTTACGTTTATTTAAACTTTTTTGCAGGTACATAATGCATTATCCTTTTTTATATAATGCATAAATAAAATAAAGCTGGTACATATAGTTTTTCCTTACACCTTGCATTTGTGCCTGACTCTTGTCAGCAAATTAAATCCCTTGACAGCCGTCCAGATGGATGTTGCAAACCCGACCGATTTTTAAAAGTTCCGAAATGAAACTGTGGCAGGAGCGAGCAACACGCTGCTTTTAAAGGTCAGTGGTGCGCCGGTGCTGGCGACCTTCGCGATACAGTCCCCTCTCCTACTTGTCACCTTGACCTCTTCACGTGCCCATACTTCTTCTCCCTTTCCCCCTCGTCCTTCCATACCACCGTCTCTCTTTCGTCCACCGTTGTCCAAAATATCGGTACTGGCACTGAAAAAATCTGCGGGAGCACAATAATCACACGACGATCGCCGATGCAGAAATTCCCCCCCGCGAGCGTTAATCATTCCAATCGATTGCACGATACATGGCTCCATTTGTACGGAGTCCGTGGAATGTGCGAAACGCGCGCGACGAAAGGCGCACGACGGCTTGCGGCACCGGTGGCTTTCCGATTAGTCTCCGACGCAGCCCTGACCATTGTTCCTCCGCGGGTACAATACCTTACCGTGCATTTTGACGTGCACCCGATCGATGAAGCGTTTAAATTTAGATCTCGTTACGTCGCCATAGCATCTCATCGTTTTCGGATACCGATCGCGCACGACCGGGAGGGCGGGCGGTATCATTGCCGCTGCCGGTCGCCTGGCCGCCCATTCGATCGGCGATGATCCGCGCACTTGGTCGCACCACCGCGAATTCAAGTTCACGAGCGGGTTCAAGTTCAATTTTTCCGTAAACACACTCGGCCCGTTCGCGTAGCGCGTTCTCTGACGTCACTGAAGGTACGCTTTGACGTCAGCGGCTTGTGGTGCTATCGCCGAGGCAACGAAAGACCGCTCGCCCATTGGCCGTACAACTGTACGCACACCTCCCGTACGGGACGCATACCAGGGTTGGCAATTGAATAACACTCCAGAACCAGAGTCAGTGCACCCGACGAAGAAGATCGATACGTGAGAGTACACACTTTTGCACGTGTGCGCGCGGTCGTAGACTTCGCAAATACCTTTTTACTGCAACTTTCGTCTGTTTAAAACGGTCAACGATTATTTGTTCCGCTCGTACACTGACCCGGCCAACTTTGTGCGTACGTACTCCCAATCTGCTACTTGGAAATTATCGAGATACTTCAAAACATCTTGATATCTTCAAATAAAGGTAAGACGACTGGCGAGTTTCATATAAAATTTCAACTCTGAACCACTGCAGTTTAAAAATAAAAGAGTAGGCTCGAAGCTGTGACATATAACCAGCGACGTGACTTACTAATGGCTCAGATCATATTCTTTTAAATAAAATTAAATTTTTAAGTAACATTTAATTTGGTGCCTCCGACATTTAACTGCCAATCTTAGTTTCTTTTGTCTCTCATTTACTGAATATAAATAAAATATTGTAAAAAGTAAATGCTAAATAAAACTTACTAACGTTGAAACTTTTCTAAAGATCAAATCAACTCGAACAATTAAAAGACAAAAATTTTGAAAAATATTTTAAATTATCCTTTTTTTTTTTATGCAGTTAACAGTCGTAAAATTTTCATTGAACTTTTAGTTAATTATTATTAAAAAATTGCCTTCCAAAGATGTCAGAGAGTGACACTCCATTGTTAATGGTTTGATTCATCCTAAAACAAAAAGATATACAATTACTTTTCACGATAATATATTAAAAAACTATTATATTCTGATCTAGCTTTAATATTATATAGCTTGTATTTTTAAATAATAGCATTTAAACAGAGAAATCCCGTTTGCTCCTTTTTCTAACATAAAATTATGTCTAATTTTTATAAATTATTTCGATTCTAATTTCGATGTTCTTCTATCTTTTGATATAAGCAGTCTTTTTAATTCAATTTGCTCCATTGAAAGACTTGGTCCATTTATTCCATTATAATATTTACCGTATACACGACGCAAAAACAACAGATTTCGCCAACATTGGTAGCACTGAAATATCCGAACGCTGTCTGGATCGTATGCCCATGCGCGCGCGGACTTCTCTTGTCGGTACGTACAGTACAGAAATTTCTTAACCTAAAAAGATAACGTTCACAATGCGTTACAATATTCTTCACACTCTTGCTTAAACCTTATTCTACATAAAAAACGCTATCGGTCGAATGGATTTTTCTCAAAATCTGCGACGAAAGAGCTGAGCTAAACATTTATTAAATTTCGCAATCCTGCGTGTCGCTCGTAATTCTTAAGAATTTAATTAAGAACTTAACATCGGAAGCATTTAAAGAAACAATAAGATAGTATATTTTTTTACCTGAGGTCTATTATTTTGTAGACATTGTACGACTTATATCAGACGATCGAAGAAATAAATTCTCCAGAACAGAACAATACATACGAGGGTATACGAAGCGATGCGTGTCACTAAGCATGTAATCGATTATCCTCCGGGACTCGTTGAAGAACGCTGCTTCGGTTTAATTGTCATTCGAGCCATTTCGTGACACCGTTTGTTAACTACCGATTGAAGCGTCTGCAGAAGTTGCAGAACCAGCAGAACATGCCTTCAACGGCTTGGCTGAAGCCACAATACTACGGTCCGATTTACTACCAGTACTGAAAATATAGTTTATATTGCGCAGACCGTAGATTTTACTGGCAACGACTGTCGCGACGCAGCTTGGATTAAATAGTTAAGCTTATTTCACATGGAATCAGCTTTATACTGGCCACTTTGTTAATTTTAACTATCGGTAAACTAGCTGGCGAGCTGGCCTTGGACCATTTTTTTATTTTAATCCCGATTTAACTTAATCTTTTTATTTAATTCTGAGAGTTGAAAAAAAAAATGGATAAAAAGTTAAATGAGATTAAAGTCAATTTGCGTTGGTAGAAATAACCCTTTAACAGTTAAAGGCTCACTGGCTCCGACAAGTTGGAGCCGACAATTCTTGAAATGAATATCAGCCATAACCTCGAATCTTAAAGAAATTGAATTTGTTGCGCAATATGTTTACAAAAAAAAAATTATATGGAAAAGTGGGAGACTGATAATACCCTACTTTTTATAATACTTTAACGATCAAAGTTTGGAGCTATCAGGAACGAATTTTTAATTATACTCGTACTTTCGTGTTAATCACTGTTTTGATTGTATCAATTTTTTTCAATTGCAACTAATAATACTCCGAGTAATATTCCAAAATGTCAAGTCTCATAGCTGGAAAACTAGCCTTAGTTACTGGTGCATAAGTTGCTCTTTTATATTAATTACGAATTTTTCTTAATATTTTTTTTATTAATAACAATGCAAATGACACTATCAAAATTTGTATCAGTCTAACATTTTTTATTACATTACAGGTGCTGGAAGTGGAATTGGAAGAGAAGTATGCCGAGTATTTGCTCGTGAAGGTGCTAAAGTAGTTGCAACTGATTTGAATATCAAAACTGCTATGGAAACTACAGCCACATTGGAAGGTCTATACATTTCTAATACTTTTATTAATTTTATTTTATTCTATATATATTTATTGTTGCAATAATTATTAACATGTTCATCATTTCAGGTAAAGGACATGTTGCACTGAACGTCGAAGTCAGTGATAGAAAGAGTGTCGAGGCGGCATTTGAACAAGTTCTAAAGCAGTTTTCCAAACCACCTACTATAATTGTTAATTCAGCGGGCATTACGCGAGATAACTTTTTAGTAAAACTCAGCGACAGTAACTTCGGCGATGTAATTGATGTCAATTTAAAAGGCACTTTTTTAGTTATGCAAACAGCTGTTAAAGCCATGATAGCAGCAAACGCAACCGAAAACTCTTCTATTATCAATATCAGCTCAATTATTGGTAAACTTGGGAATATTGGACAAAGTAATTACTCGGCATCAAAAGCTGGAGTAATTGCTATGACGAGAAGCGCTTGTATGGAATTTGGACAGTATGTATTGGATGCAGACATTAATTATTTTATTGAAAGCATTTAACATAATTTTTTTTACGTAAAAAATACATATATTCGATTTTTTACAGATTTGGAATTCGAGTGAACGTAGTGTTACCTGGTTTCATAGATACTCCTATCACTACAACTGTGCCTGATAAAGTTAAAGAATTATTTATAAAAAATGTGCCATTGCGAAGAATAGGAAAGCCACAAGAAGTGGCAGAAGTTATTGCATTTTTAGCTTCCGATAAAAGCTCTTATATAAATGGAGCTTCCATTGAAGTTACGGGAGGTATGTGATAAGTTTTATTACGAATTTATACATGCACACTACGTATTTAGATACATATTTTTTTAAGAGGTATAAAATATAAATATAACATCAAAGCCTAATAACAAATGAGACTATCGATTACGTTATCTTATTAAAAATATAGATTTTTTAAATATTATATATATATAAATTTATATATAATATAATTAAAATAATATTTTAAAAATCTGTTTTAAAAATATGATTAAAGATTATATAATAAAATAAAGTTTGTATTATATAATAAATAATGTTTTGCTGGTAAAGCGTTTATAGCGTATTTCAAATAATACCGCTTACAGAAGCATATGAATCTATTAAAATACATTACCATTGCTGAATGTCTTTATTCTTCAAGGTGTGCTTTTTTTTTTTTTAGTAAAAAATGCTATAGATTACTGTTATTTTCTCTTTCATAAATAATTCTAAATGTTTCTGCGTTTATGTAACGCATTTGTAAATTGAAATATGTACGAAATAGAAAGTATTCCGAAGCAGCCACTAAGTCTGGCAAGCTTATTTTTTTTTTTTTTTGATAGTTTGTTTTAGAAAATAATTAAAATAAATTTAATATATCTAAATATACCTAATATACCTAAGAAGAAATAATAGTTTCTTTTTAATGCAAACTTTGTTTTTTTCCTATTTCGTTTTTACGACATTACGAGCGATGTGCAGGCCATCGTCAAAGAGCCTCGTAAAAGAAAAAAAGAAGTTTTAGCATGACTGAACAGCTAATGATAGTTTGTCAAAGAATTAGTAAGGTAGAAAGAGACGATGGCCTCTAATAGTATGAAATTTCACAGTGAAACTTTTAGGTTCTGTCGTTAATCCGACACGAAGTCATGCGAAGCGACGTTGAAAATTTTGCAATTTATAATCCGAAACGATCTAACCCTTGCTGCATCTTATTCTCCATTTAGATTATTTTAACAGCAGCCACTTTATTGCTAATTAAGAAAAATGCGGAAAAAACAGTTTTTATTAATTAATTCTTAATTGTTAATTAAGAATATGCTTAGACGATGCTATTAAATTAATAATTTTTTATCGCTTTTCCTCGTCGTTTGAGCATGCAGGAACAAATTAAATATTTCCTTTATTGCATGAAAAAAAAAGGAGCAATTTTTATATTAAGGTTTTTTTTTTTACAAATAGATCAGTGTATTATGGTATAACGATTTAATAAATTTATTGAACCAAAGAGGGACTTAGGCGTTTCTCGAATCATGCCACACATGAGAAATCGGAATTATAGTTATATAACGTTCTTACGCTTAAATGTGTAGTAATAATGCGCAATTTCTAAGAATTTTATTAATACATATGTATAATTCTCAAATACCAAAATTTTATGCGGATTAAATTCCATTCAGAGTAAAAGTTCATAAAGTGAGACTTTTGAATATTCGATTTTAACGTAAAACTCTAGAAAGATAAATTATACATTACTGTTAAAATTTGTGATCGATTCTTTTGGCTTTTCAACGATAGATTTAAATTAAATTTCACGTATGAAGTAATGATTGAGTTCCAAAAGATTATAAATTTTAATGACGAATCCTCTAATAAATCAGCTAAGTTTTTTTAATAAGGGTTTGTGTACAAAAAAATAGCTTAGTCGCGTCACTCAATTATTCGAGAAAAAAAAAAAAAAAATGATAAAATCATAAAATTAGTGTAAATTGACTAAGAAAAGTCTTTCTTTCTGGTCGTTAGACTAGAACACACGCGAGCACGTGTCGATGAGCTCGTGCGCGCGGACCATTCTAAAGGTTTTCGATTTTCACTCCACAGGGAGACTTCGCCCCACCATCATCTTCATTATAATACCGCGGGAACATTTCAGAACCATTGGTCGGACCACAAGCGACTCGGCCGACTCGCCATCGCGCGATACAGTTGATCCGTGGTCATCCAGCAGAATAGAAGGACTCATCTGAAAACGCCGATCATTTTCTCCATTATCATTCCCTTTTCTTCCGGAGAGTGGATGCGACAACGACTCGGAGCTACAATGAGCTCAAAAAAAGTCACATCAAGAACTTCCAACGGAGACAATTCGGAAATAAAGATGCAAATGTCCATGTAACGGTGTTCTTTATTCAGATCGACGAATAACGTGGCCGACGTGGAGAGTCCGTTCGCTTAAATGCTGAAAGAAGTACGCAGATTTATGAGAATTACCAATCAATGACAGTTCCCGCAATGTCACAAATATCCTGACACCGTTATCGTCTTGAAGAACCGCTGGAAGAATTTTGTGAGTTCGCTGCCAGAGACCCAAGAGGACCAACCGCCAGAAGAAAAGAAGCTCCTCGCTGATCGACGCATCGATCCAGAGACCTAATTAAATCGCCGATTATGTGGATCCAGTGAATTCCGTTTGAAACGTCCGTAAAACGTTAAATACATCGATTAATCTTTTCTGTGAACATTTATCAGATAAATATGAGGGGCGCGATGCATTTGCCGTTCGTAGCTCTGCTCGCGTTGTCCGTGATCCGCGCCGAAGAAATACCTACACCGAGCGACGCTACGGAGGAGCCGATTCTTCGGGTACGAAGTTTGCCAACGACGATCGATGTGGTCGAGAAGAACTGGACCAGCGTCTCGGACATGCTGGACATTTTTAGTGCACGTAATTTAGTAAAGAATTGGGCCGAAGGGAAGTACTCCGTTGGCGAACAATGCGGGAAAGATATCACAACGTACGTCGATGCTCTGAAGAACGAAGAACTGTGGGCTCTCAAAGGTAAGCTCAATCTATCTCTTGATTAGTATTATTTTAATTAATCTGTGACATTATCAACCCTATTTTAATTTTTCTTTTGTAAATGACCGAATAATCTATTTTTGAAATATTTATTATATTATTTGAAATAATTAGGCTTGTGGGATTATTAACTAGGAGAGCACATTTTATAATTGCGAATTTATCAAACTATTATTTTTTTTTTTTATTAATTCTGTTTAAACCGTGATATATAAATTCCTGATATATAAACTCCTTCGGTCAATCACCGGACAGTAGTTCTAAAGGTTCGCTTGAAACATAAAGAAGAGGATGACCTTCATCCCTTTTTTACTGTACAGGAACAGGATTCTCTTCATTCTCGAAACAAGTTTGCGGAAAATTGCTTTGCTTTTAACGCATTTATTTGCATCGTAACGAAACGTACGCAGGAGAGAACAACCGATTTACGTTTACGCGTTACATTCCATTTTGTTATGTTTAGCTTAATGCTTTCCTTCGCTCTTTGTTTTTCAAATTAATTACCAATTGCATGTTACAAGCCGCGTATGTCGTAATTCAACGCAATCAATGCTCCTTGGCTTTTTACATAATTGTTATATCTCAATTTTTACGTCACTTAGTAGGTATTTAATAACACCTACATTATTACTTTACATAATCAATTACGTTACGTTAGACGTAAGGCGTTTAATTTTTGATCTGATTACATCGCGCTGCGTCTCGTATCGAACGGTTTTACACGCGCCGCGCGTACATGTAACTTCCTATGCATTACAACTTTCTCCCTCGTGCAGCTTTCTACGTTACATTGCGCCGCGGATAATCGCGCTAAATCATTCGGCGAGATGCGAGCCGTTCGAAGCGAATAAGTCCCTTCGTCGTTGCGTCACGGCTGTGGGAACGGAAACGTCTTTCGTACGGCGTTACCCTCCCCGCGATTGTTCGCCGTTTAATTTAATGATAGGCTCGCCGAATTTTAATTCCCGCGGACACCTAATTCCGTCCGCGCGCAGCTCGCGTAACTTTCCCCGAGCAATTTCGGGGCCTCGAATGCTTTTACCGTTACCGAAATGTTTACCGTTAAGATTAAATTCGATTAGTCGGGAGAACGCGTACGTGGGCTCCTTCCTATCCGGCCCACGATTCACGGCTCCGAAGAAATGGGACACGTTGACGTCACTTTTGATGAGCCCGGGAGCATTCTCGCTAAACAAGCCGTCTCTGCTTTCCGGTTTCCTCCCCGGTTTGCCTACTTTCGTCGCAAGGTTTCACTTTTAGCGACACAAGTAAGAGCCCGATCGAACGTGCCGGCCGCACGTGAAACAAGCCGACGAAACTCCGCTTAGCAAGGAGGAGTCACGCCTTCGGCGCTTCACTTTCCTCGATCAAGAGCTCGATGGTAATTTCGCACGCTCGCCCCGGACCTCGCCCTAATTGATTTACAAATTGCGATTGGCATATCTTTTTTCTTTCTTTTTCTGTTTTTTTAATATTTTTTTTTATTCTTTTAAACGCCTGAAAATGCCGTAGAAGCATCTCGCCTTTTTTTTACTTCCTGAAATAATATTGAAACACCGTAAGCAAGTATCGCGGTATTTTTTCTTTTTTTTTTCTTTTTTTTTTAGATGTTTGCAATTGAGATAGTTATCATGTTCTTTCCTCGTACGAATTTCTTCAGGACAGGAACCTAAGAGGGAAACCTGTCATCTGCCGTTCAGGTAGAAGTCTTAAGTAGGTCAGGGTTTATCTTTCTGCGTTTATATTCTCAATATAACGAAATATCAGCGGTTTCAGGGAAAGTTTGAACTACTGAAAGTAAAAGTATCGACAATGATACAATCGTAGGCTCTCCCTTTTTTTTTTCTCTCTCTTTCTTTCTTCTCACCCGGAAATCAACGGCTAAAAATATGATTCATCGCAAACAAACCTTATCAGTATATCATAACAATTATTGTTAATGAGTAACATTTTCATTTCTTAAAAAAAACCTCCCAAAAAAAAAGCGGGGTTTATTACACCCGTTTACATTCGTTGCGAGCGTTTACCTTTTTCATAACGTCCTTGCCAACTTGGTCCACCTTGAAGCAACGTTCTTCGGCGGCCGGAAACCATTCTCCTTAACCGGTCGCTACTTTCACCCTCCGCGAGTCCGCAGCCTGTACCGCCGTTGTGGTATTCGCGAATTTTACGAACTTCACGCGCTAAGGAAAGGTGAAAGGCGCCGGCTGCGCTTGGAGAACAGAAGGAAAGGCATTATCAGCGTTTGCCCGAAGGGCTATCCGTCCCGAACGGCTGCTTCAACGTGCACGAAACGCCGCGATTTTCTCCCGCGTTATTCGTCACGCTGATACTATCCGAAAAAGGTCACTTCCTAGTTTCCATTCCTATATTAAAAATCGTTATTGAGTCACACGATCGCAGCCGACAATTGCAACACGCTCGTCGAGGAAAGTAACTCGGCAGTCGCTCGAATTTTAATTATCCCGCGTGCCCTTGAAAGGCGAATCGGGAGGATCGGCTCGGGTTACATAAATGATCTCCCTGGGATGATTAGATAAACGGAATTACACATGCCAAGTGTACGCGCGAGTACATACGGCGTTTTACAATCGATTTGCAAAGACGGAGATGCCACTCGAGCGGCATTAGAAAGTACCGGGGCCCAAATCGGCGTTGCAATTATCGAAATTATACTATTTGAAAAGGGGGGAAAAATTACATGACAGCGTGACGGCGGCGGCGGCGGCGGGCTAGGGATGAAATCGTGAGCTTTCGCTTTCGCGGAAACGCGTTTCTATTACAGACCAGGCGACTTGTTCCCCGTAATATCCTGTTTATTTGCACGTACCGCCGTTGTTACGCACAAGTATTCGCAAAATCCCGCCGTGCGCGATGACTCGCGGGTTCTCCAACTCCGTGTGTTACGTTAAACGAGACGCACTTCGACGGTCTGAAATTACATAAAAGAATTACACTCCGGCTGTGTTACAAACATTAGTTAAAATTGTTTTGAAACGTAACTGACACCTTTTTTTTTTTTCTTTTTCTTCTTCGTTTTTTTCTTTTTCTTTTTGCCTGTAAACAAAAGAACAATTTATCGTTCGCGAGATGATCTTTTAGACATGCAAATAAGTCCTCGGTTATTCTAATATCCCCGGCGCGGCTAAAAAACCAATTAGTAATTTCTGTGTAACATTATATATGTGACAAAACATTAATCATAGACTTGCGGTCGACAGTGATTGACGATAAAATTAAGCGGAATTAACCGCTATCAAATGATACCGATAACGCCGTTAAACGACACTGTCGTCTGTATCTCCCTCGTATTTTAGCGCGGTCTTATTTTATTTCATAACGAAAATGTGTGTACAGCGGCTATTGGAAAATACGATCGCTAGGAAAAATGAAATGGGGACCAGCCGGTAAAAAGAATAAAGTGCGACTTTTTTTTCTTTCTTTTTTTTTCAAGCTTTACTAATTTCTCCTGGAAAAGTATAATTTTCGTAATTACGAAGCACGTAAACGTGACGAAACGGATACTCTACATGTTGATAATTACGCATAATTACGCACGAAGAATTTAAGTTAAGTTGTAACTGGATTTGAATAGATAACACCTGCATACTCTTGTTCTTATAGTAACATAATCTCTTCTAAATACATTGATGCAATTTACGAAGTGATGTAATATTTTTTATTTAGTTTTTTTTTTTTTTTTTAATTAAACGATTTGAGATTTAATAATTCCTAAATGACAGTTTGCCATTTTAATCATTTCGATGCACGATAGAATAAATATTGCACGCGAGTAGACTCGCGCGAAAAAAGAATCTTTGAATGCACCTATCATCAAAGAATAAATAACGCTCGCTCTGTAATACTAACGTCCCATTAAAAGAAGAAAAATATATATTTTTTTATTAGCTTGACTGAAGTGTCGATTGACAGCAGGAGAGTCGATCGTCACGATCGATTGTTTCGCCAGTCAGCCGATTATGGATTCACTATGGAATGTATTAATTCATTGTTGCGATAGACCAGCCATAAATGACAGCCGAGGTGTTGCATTAGAAACGGATCGCGTTTCACTTTCATGTATTGGGGTTATTACATTTCTGTGTATGACAGAAAAAGAAAGTTATCTCTTTAAATGAGCGTTTTCGCTTTCATTGCACGAGTCGTCAAATGGCAAATCCCGCGGTTCCATTTAGTAAAATTAATCTTGGAAGATACATCAACGCAACTGGAAGCAAAAGCACTTTATTCTGTATTAATTCTCGTCTAATTGTTAATTGAATTTGTCGTAAACCAATGTGCGAATCTCGACGAACTTGCGAGAGGTTCGACGAGTCATCAGATTAATTTTAATTTAAAAGAACACGATGTTCTCTGACGAAAATTCAAGAAAACGTTTTTAATAATGGACAGTTTTTTTCTTTTTTTTTTTTTTTTTATTTATTTAAGATTCAGATATCTGTAATAAGTCTTCTGAGTGCCGTATGAACAAACAGACGGGACACTTTCACCAGAATGTTGAGTGAAACAAAGAAATCGCGCACTTTCTTTTTAAATTAACAACCAAGGACGTTTACTTAAAATCTCTAGTGCAACCTCTCGACCTCGCCTATATAAAAAATGTAATCCAATGCCAGAGCGATTTTAATACCGTCATTGCCGATTACCACGTCATATCAATCAAGTATGCAAACGCGTTTCTCTTTCCGAATCACTTTCTCCGCTACATATATGTATAGTTGTGACAAATACACATACGCGGTATAATCGAAAGGAAAGCAATAAAAAGTTTGCAGCAAGTGAAGAAACGCATAATGCAGCAGCAGCAGAAAAGCTGAGAACTTTACGCTGAAAGAGTAAATAAAATGTTTCACGAATATTATTTATTTTATTTTATTTTTTTTTTTTTTAATGCGCGAGTTAATGAGTTTGTGATTATATCACTCGATGATCCTCGAGGCGTCGTCGTTCTATTTGAGTTCTTAGATACAAAATCACTTCAGTTCCCACGTTCGCAAACATTAAACGTTGCGCACGTTCTTATAATCTTGCACAGCTTTGATTTCTTATTACGCAATTGTTTATTAATAGCACCGGCCGCGACGTGTTGCAAAAATTTGGGAATGTCGAAGCTCTTCAATATGGAAAACGGTAGCTTGGGCAACGGAGAATTCTGGCTTTTGAAATATCTTCTAAAACTTCGCTTGGGAAACGCGGTAAAGTGCAATGTCATTATCTTCGCGCGCTCACTTTCTTCTGTAGCTTTCAATATTCGAGCGCGAGCACATATAAGTATGTATAACGTTTACGTTCTTTTTTCTTTTTCTTTTTTTCCCTGTCTGCAAAACTCATTATACGTATACCCGATAATAAACTTGAATAGCCAACGGATACATAAAACTTTCGGGAGTTGAAAATTTATTAAAATTTCAACGGCAAAGTGCTTTACGCTTCGACTTTTCGTATTTAAAACAAACTCTTCCTACTTTTTGTTTTGTGGAGTTAATGGATTCGGCAAACAAGACGGCGTGTACCGGATTTTATTTAAACGATCAAGTCCAGGATGTGTATGTACGAGGTTTACAAAGTTATATCACTTTCCGGAATAGAATATTATACGTGCCTGAATGCCCGTGCAATTTTACATTTGTTTTATTAATAAAATTAAGAAAATTAACATTAAGAAAAAAATTACAAATGGAGATCTGTTCGGAGCTTTTTTAAAATTTCCGGGCAAATGTTTAAGATGACTGTGCTAAGTTGAATGGAGATTCTTGTATCTTCCTTTCTTTCTTTTTTTTTTCATTTTTTTTCACACATTCCGGACAGTTTGGCAATATGTGAACATGCATTATCACGAAGAATAATCACTCCGGACGAAAGTCCTCGCGATGAAGTAACTGCCGCGGTATTTAAATGGTAAAAAAAAAATGGACAGCTAAAATTTTTTGCAAACAAGTGTTTGACGTATTACGGAGCGAAATGTCTGTCTGAGCTTGAGAGAACTTTTTTCGCAGTGCATCCGTGTAGTTCTCGCGAGCTGTTATACTTGAAGAACGTGTTCGTAATCGGAAAGTCGTAGGTAAAGCAATTAGTCGAACATTTTTATTACCGCGTAGGGATCCTTGGCTATAATTAGTCAATTTGCCTACTTTACGTTTACGACTGAATTTTTTCCTCGTCCAGCAGTCTCAAATACCGACAACTCCACGTCTATAGCGCTTATTTTACTTATTATACGTAGGCACGGGAAGAAACCGAATCCCTGCAGGGCAAGTCTGAACTTGACTTTAAAACGAAACCAAAAGCTATGACGCGAAATTTATTATCATGCTAATGATAATGCCGAGGCCCGCATTGTGTCACGATTTATTAAACGATAGCACTGAATGCCAACGATCGGCAGGTGAAAGTCTGTTGAAAAGACTCGAGGTTCATAAGGGATATAAAATTTCTCTCAATGTTTCAAATAAATATTAAAAAATTTTTATTCAACCCAACTTTAGTGAAGATAATAGATCAATAATTTATTTAAAAAAAAAATAAATTTTTTTCCTCAAGTAAGAGTTGAATTATCGTGGAATTTTGTCGAAGTAAGAGGAAACCGAGGAACGGCAGGTACCCGATAGGTATCCGGAACAAGTCTCGCGAGCGCGAGGAAAAACTTTGATGATGGCAGGCCGCAGCTGCTGGCCGCAAAGCGTGCAGTCGCGATAGTGACGTAACGGGATCGCGATCGAGCCGAGACCCTATGTAATGCAAACCCGTAAATCCGCCGGCGTACGGACGATTAGATAATATCTTTTACTTCCTGAATAGAAAGTATATGCCTCGCTGAAGCCACTCCGCGCGCAAGCCACCGCCGTCTTCGCGCCTTCCCGATGACGCGATCGGTGATTGCGTTACGTTACGTTGTCCACGATAAAACAAGAATACTTTATTGCATCACTCGCGAAAAAAAGCTCGCGTGTACTCCGCGGGCGAGCGCGTACCGACGGCGATTACGCAGCCCGGTTATTTAATCAGGTAGAAATTACGCACCGCATTTAAAGCAGAGATTACAAATTTTATATTAGATAATAACCGGCCGACAGCTGGCTAATTTATGAACGATGTTACGTGCCGCGGCATTCCGCCGCGGCGTTGCTTATTGTCTTATTTATATATTGTACGCAATTGTTTTTGCAAAACTTTATTACGCCGCGCCTTACGTCGGTATCCGATGATCTTTACCGATTCTCTAAGACGTAAAGTCTTAATTATAAAAAATTTAATCCCCCGCTGGCAAACGAATTCCGATAAAGTTCCTTTAATCCTGTTCCGTTATTCGCTTGAGGAACGTTATCGGGGAAAAATTGCTTATGAATACTTTCTTTTGCAGTCGACGACGCGTCCGGCAGATTCACCAATGGATTCTTCTGGGGCAATTCTTACTTTATGGGATCAGCCACCGAGTGCGAGTACATCGGGAAAGATCCATCGCGCAACGCGTATTCAAAGAAATATGTTAAGACACCCAAAGACACCGCCTTCGAAGATATTCATATGGAGCCGCGGAAAAGAATTAATACCGGTATTAGCGGAACTAATATTTGGAGCGAAACAGACTCCGTCGAAATACCTTTCGAGCTGGGATTTTATATGCTAAAGCTTTCCATAAACGTTTCTTACACCCCAGTAAGTATTATTTTTCGTTAAGTTTTTTCGAGCTACTTTCATGTTTGAAGATTTTTTACTCTTTTTTTTTTGTTTTAATTGCATGTATTATTTTACAAAGTGTTCAATAAACTACATTATTCTGATTTCAGACAAGACTGATTCACTTGGGAGTTTGCCTTCCCTTTTCATGCTCCGCATCCGACGTCGCGGTGATCGGAAAACTCGCCGCCGGCGAATTTACCGCGAAGCACTCGACGATTGAAAAAGTCAGAGATCAGCATCAATCGTACGACATGTACGCGGATCCGGTTTTCTGGATTTTATTGTAAGTTTACGACAAAAAAAACCGCAGGACTATTATATAAGAGTACATAACTATTTGATTATCATAGAAAACGCATCGTATTTTGTAAAAACTAAGAAATTATATTATGCATTGTTATGCATGTTATGCATTGAAAAACAAGAATTGATTACTAATTAAATATGATGGCAAAAAAAAATTAACGTTATAATTCAATACGTTTCAGGGGAGTTAGCGCGGTGGTTCTATTACTGATGATTCTCGGCTCCGCATACGATTATCATTTAACGAGAAAGCTAGTCCATAAGAGAAATGTAATCTATGACTTGGAGAAGCATGGAAAACTTGATCATCATCTCACTAATGGTGATCGGAAAGTGATAAATGGTAACAGAATAGATATTCAAGATCAAGATTTCATAGATTACTTATTAATCTGCCGTCACTTGTGTCAAAAGTAAATTGAACGCTATATAAAATTTATTTTAAAAAATTCGGCTAATTAAATAAAATTAACGAGATGATAAATTATTCAGATAAAACTCAAAATTTTTGTCTTACTTCTAACCGTATAATAATTGCTTTACGCTGAAGAAGAAAATCACGATAATTTTAAAAGCCAATTAACAGCGGTATTTACTACGTTAAAGATATAGAGACTAATATAATGCAGGACTATCACTTACAGACCACCAAGACAAGACAAGGACGGTATTAAAAGTAGTCATATGATTTATTATTATATTCCGTAGATGTTCAAGGTAAGGTCTACCTTCCTGTTCCAGTGGCAGATTCTAATAGCAACGGCACGCAATCGATTAATAATAACAACAACGGCCATGAAAATGATTTGCAACCGTCCACCAAAGAGGAGCAGCATCTTAGTATGTTACTTTTATGTCTTGTTTGTACTCTCGACGCGGAAATATCACGTTCTCGTGAAAAACAAATATTAAAGATAACTCGCAGAAAATGTAATTTCCGAACTAAAATATTTAACGCTCCGTTTATTTAATATTCTGCGTGAAAATGAACAAAATCAGATTTTTTTTTTTTTGTTTAACCAAAAAGAATACGTACAGAAAGAAGAATAGCAATTAAAAAATTGTTTTTTTCTTATTTAAAATTAAATGGCAATGCAGTAAATTCTTATCTATTATTTCGTAATTAATATCTTCATTAAAGTGTATAGTAAGCCTTAACATTTTTTTTAAATTATTTTTACAGGTGTTTTCGAAGAACTCTTGCTTTCTTTCTCTGTTCCTGCCAACGTGAAGATTATCTGCGACCGTAACGTAGGCAGAGACACAATTAGCACCGTGCACGGGCTCAGAGCAATATCGATGGCTTGGGTCATTCTCGGGCATACGTGTATTATCGTTTTTAAATACTCCGACAACATGGAGTACCGCAAAGTGGTGGAGAAGCGATTCCTTTTCCAGACCATCACGAACGGGGCTTTCAGCGTCGATACGTTTTTCTTTATGGGAGGCTTGCTCGTGAGCTTTCTATATTTTAGAACCAATGCTAAAGGAGACCTGAAGAAACTCACGCAAGGCACGCGAGGCATCGTCGCAGGCAGCTTAAAGTTTATTGGACTTCTTTTATATCGATTTTGTAGACTCACCACGCCGTACATGTTTGTGCTCGGTGTCGTAGAGGTCTCGATGAAATATTTCTACACAAATTCCGTTTTTGAGCCTCCCACGGCAGACCACTATAACTGTCCCAATTATTGGTGGAGAAATTTGCTTTATATCAATACTTGGTTTCCTGTCGAACAAATGGTGCGTTCGATCAATTTTTATTTCTTATAATAAAACTATAATTTTCCAAACTATTAAACGAAAGTATAAGTGTACACTATAATATTGCAGTGTATGCTTTGGAGCTGGTATTTAGCCGACGACACACAGTTCTACATTGTGGGTGGAGTAATTTTGGTACTGGCTACAAATCATTTCAAGATCGCAGCTTGCGCATTAGTTGGCCTGTTAGTAAGCTCATGGGCGACCACCGGCTACATCGCTCTAGTTAACAATCACATGCCGAGCTTGGACGACCCGTTGGCTCTCTTCGACAAGATCTACGACAAACCGTGGACAAGACTCGGTCCGTATCTAATCGGCATGAGCGTCGGCTATTTTCTCTTCAAGACTGATTGCAAAGTGAAAATGTCTAAGGTACGATTAGTACTAAAAGTGCGATGTTATCTGAACGTTTTTCTTCGACGTATCAAATTAGAAACTCGATTTTCATTGTTCGAGACAGGATTTTAAACGTTTATTATTTTTAGACTACCGTAATCGTGGGATGGCTTTTATCTTCCGCATGCCTTTTGAGTTTACTTTATGGTCTGTACGAGGCAGAACTTGCGCCTGTTACTGCAGCTGCATATTCATCCTTGAGTCACAGCGCTTGGGCGCTAGGTTTATCGTGGATCGTAATAGCATGTAGTACTGGCTACGGTGGTAAGAAATAAATTGTTAAATTAATTGATACTAATATCAGATCGTTGGATCGAGTATAAATAATCAGTTTAACTGGACCCGAGGATTAAATCGATTTTATTTCAGGATACGTAAATAAGATTTTATCGTGGCCACTCCTGTATCCGTTTAGCAGAGTAACCTACTGCTCTTATCTAGTTCATCCGCTTGTAATTCGTCTAACTGCTATGAACTTAGACTCTCCGTTTCATCTAGGAAAGGATATAATGGTACGTTTGGAGTCGAGAAAAAATTAACTAATTAACTAACTAAGCAGATCGTCATGGAGCATTTTATTTTTCAGATGATAACATTTCTGGGCCAGCTAGTGCTGTCGTACGTTTTATCGTTTGTAGTTTCACTCGCCTTTGAAGCACCTGTGGTCAGTATGCTGAAGATTTTCTCACCGAAAAAACGAAAACGTATTATACAATAGAGACTACAGTATATCTAACGCACAGGTATGCCCGTACAATTATTTATACGATTTTATTTACACGTTACGTATAAATTTCGCAAAAGTTTGCGAAAAACAATATTAAAATATCGCAACCATTACACCTACAATATTACACCTACGCATGTATTTTATATACCATTTATTTGATTTGTTTCAAACATGTAACAATGTAGACACCTTTCTGTATATCGCTAGATATAAAATAAATTATTTCTCTTTGTACATAAATTCCAATATTGAGAATGTTTCGTTAATGAAAATAACTGCTTCGAGAGAAAAAAAAAAAAAAAGATTAAATATATTAAATGTACTTTAATAACTTCGATTTATCTGTATTAATAAATGCAAAAATTAAGATCAAAAGATTTTATAGTATAAGTCTTTTTCTATGAATAAAATAAAATAGATATTTATTTCTGTCTGTCACTGAAGTTGTTCATATTTATCATATTATTCGTAACATAATTTTCAACACCGATATTGTACGTTCATGCGAAATAAATGTTCCCTTTTCCTTTACAGAGCTCCTTCTACCGCGACTTCTGTATTAACCTCGACAAAATATGGACCTTCGTTAACAAACTGTTTGAACTTTTGCATAGTATCCGCGTCGAATATATCTCTCTCGGCTTGAGACAAGCACCTCACGACTTCATACTTGACGTCCTTGCACTCTTTGAACGATTCAATATTTCTATCTAATAGGAACTCCACTAAACCAGGATATATCGATATGTATTCTTGCCCCCATACTTGCAAACTAATTACCGCCAACACCTCTAAACCGGCCTGTCTAATATCAGCGAACGGTTGTCTACATATTCCTACGATCATACCTAGCGGGTCGTCGCACAGCGAATCAAACCACAGCTTTGTCAGAGACAAAATTCTATTATCCTGATGGGGTCTTTTTACCTCGAGTATAAGGGCAAGATTATTCAAGCCGCGTATTCTCAGAGCAGTGGGCATTCTCTGGACTATCTCGGCGATTTTTTTAAGAGCGCCCATCATTGCATCTCCTAGAGCTTGCAACGCGTACTTGCCTTCGACACTCGCGGACACGAATCCTAAAGTATCCAACGCAGGGCCCAAAATATTCTGATCCCCGCCGTCAATCACTTCGAAAAGAGCGGATATTACCACGGGATATCTCGAGAACAGCTCGTTCGGCCAATGACGCGCGACGTTACCAAAAAACTTCATTAATCCGGGAATCAAAAGATTCGACAAGGGATTCTCGTTTACCTGCGCTATTTTCTGGACTAATTTGCTCAGCACTTCTTGCTGTTCCAGATAACTAAGCCCTTCTTCGAATACAGCTAATTGAGTCAATATTTCCAAAGCATTCAATTGAAGCAGTATATCCTCGTTCTCTAATATGTTGATTAAGCTGTTTAAAAATCCTGATTGAGCCGATACCTCCAGAGCTTCTTGAGACGTCTTGGCAATGTCCACGATCACTTCGTAAACGCGAAAGCTAATAGTATCGTTCTGCAGCAGTCTGGCAAACGTTCTGAGGAGCTCGCCTTTGTATAAAACATGCAAGCCGTTTGAATTTTCTCCAACTTTCTTCACTATGCTCATCGCGCATTCGGCAACGTTTAGATCATTATCACCAATTCTGTTTACAATCGAAACCAAAAGAGTAGTGTCTGCGAGCAGTTGAAATATTTTTTGCGGATGCAAGGCCGTGCGCAAAAATTCACGCAGCACAAGCAACCTCACGCTAGCGTTCGGATTGGTTATTAAATCAGATATTTCATCCAAATACTTCTGATAGATCTCCCCGGGTTCCAGAACGTTGAACAAGATCGTTAGAATATCACATACCTGTTCCACAACTTCCCTAGAAAAGAAGGAAAATAAAATTTTTTATTTTTAATAGACGTCGTTATTAAAAAAAATTTCGATACAACTACCAAATAATTTCAATTTTATTGTCGAAAACCTCAAAGACTGACTTAATTTCTACAACTACGAAATAAAAATAACTCGTTTTTAATCTGTTTAAAAATGTGTTTATATCATTAAGAATTGCGGAGTAGTCTACAGTGAGAATCGTCAAAGAATCATCGCCTAGAAATTTAGAAATTTCACATGTCATCGTACCTGTCGTTTGAGGTTAATTGCGAATAAAGCGGTCCATAGTTCAAGCTCCGGGCGACCTGTTCGGCGTCTCGGTTATTCAAGGCGGTGAACTTGATCTTGATGTCCGTGAGAATATCCTTCTTGTCCTCGACATTGTTCAATTCGCACAGACGCAAAATTCTCGCTTGATACCACTCCGTCATGGTCGGTTACATCAATCGTGCACACACACAGCTCGGCAATCTTTACTGACACAAACTATTTAAACGAATTAAATTATCACGCCGTGCTGTTGCGTTAGCGCAGTATCTCGAATCAGGAATACGTTCGGAAAAATACAACGACGTTTGTATCAATTTACACCTTCCTCGATAGACTGCCACGAGGATATGTATTTCGATCTCGAGTACTGAAAGTGCAACTGGTTCAATTAGTGTCACGGTGCGGTGCGAAGTTTTATATGTCATATGTCTACAATACAGCTCGAAATATTAATATAAAACGTTATTTTTGTGGTAAGACTTATTTGACGAGATAAAAATATACCGGTAATTATTACAAGTATAGGGCCTGAAGATGTACGTGGTAAGTTAAAGCTGACAAAGTTATAACTAGACTTATTATAATAATATAATTTTTTTTTTTTTAGGATGGCAATTTCTTTCGATAATTAATTTTGAGATAAAAGCTTATTAATATGAAGAAGGCATCTGAAAATTTCTTTTGGAGTTGAGAATCTTCAAAAGTAAATTACAAAGGAAAAAAAAAAAGAAAAACCTTGGAACTAAATTAATGTGACATAAAAAGCTGCTTGCCTTTTTGATGAAAAATTGGTCTTAAAATGTACAAGATATTGTCAAGAACGCTCGTCTGTAAGAGCGTGAACTCTCTGGAGGCTCTAAAATGTGCTCCGATACGACGGAGTTTTGTTAAAGCGGAAGGAGAAACGGAAAAACGAGGTAAAGTGGCTAACCTCAAACGATACTGGTTCAGCAGATACATAAATTACATCAAGAATTATGAGCGCACGTTGGAGCAAAGGTTTCCGCGCACGATGCAAGTGTATCGTGTGTTCAGTGTCGGCAGTAGAGACGTGTACGCGGATTTAAAAAGATTTATTACCGCAATAAAAAAGCAGGGCTCAATTGGAGTGAATAGTTTGACACGAGAGGAACTACAGCTGATGTACACGATGCCCAGAGATCTACGAAAGCTCTCGCCACTGTTCCTGCTTTCAGCTCTTCCATTTACAAATTACGTTATTTTCCCTCTAGCTTTGTACTTCCCACGCTATTTACTGACGCCGCATTACTGGACATTGCAGCAGAAGCTCGAATTCATGCTGTCTGATCACAGGGCAAGACTGAAACACAATAGGCCACTGTTTAGGTGCCTGCAGGCGGAACTGAAGAACATTAAGAACGAAGCGCTCCGAATTAAATGGCGAGACGCTATAGCCTGCTTGGGAAGTGGCACACATCCAACCACACAGAATATCATAGCATGTTCCAAACTCTTTTCAGGTCCACCATATTCTCTCAATAATCTCAAGAGGAAACACCTGGTACAGCCGTAAATTTACGCTTGCTGCTTTTGAATAAAGTTCGTTCTTTTCTAAAAATTTATAACATTTTAGAAAGAGTTGCTGGCAATACACGGTATGTCACTGTGGAGACCTTTCAAGAGGAAAAGATTGTCAGAAAGGGGTATGTTAATATTACGAATGGATCGCGCTATCATACGAGAGGGAGGAGTAAAAGAAATGTCTAATGAAGCGATGCGATGGGTAGATATTTTTTGGTTTCATGTTTACAGGGTGTTATAAAATATGCATATTTTAAATATAAGAATTTAATTATTTTTTTCGTTTCGTTATTTTTCTAATATAAATAATTTTTAATTTTCTTTGACTTAAAAAAAGTTTTACACAAATGCATACACAAGATAGAGAAAATATAATTTAGAGACTTACTATATTTGTTTCTATAAATTTACTTATGCGGTAAATGAATAAATAAAATTACTGTTATTTATTTTTCAGGCATTATCTTTTAGAGGCGTGAATCCTGCAAATATGTCTATAGAAAGTATGAGAAGCTGGCTCGAGCAATGGTTAATAGTATCGGAATCTGTTGATCAAAATAATATATCTTTGTTACTACATAGCCCTATCTTATTAGCTTATAACCATTCAACAAATTGGATTCTTATATACAATTAAAAATTTGACAGTAAGTTTAATATTTTTTTAACAAAGTTTTTGCAAAATATAGTTTATTAATGTTTAGCATAATAAATTTTATTGCGAACAGGTTATTGTTTTATGCCAAAGAGGTATACGAATTAGTTGTATCTATATTTTTATTTATTTAAATATACATCCAATATACAAACTTCATGAGTATTATAAAACATGTAAATATGTTCCCCGTGTGCATATGTATACGTGTGCGTGTAATCGTGTGTTATCACAGTTTCTCTAAGACTGAGATCTAATTATATTTTATTGTACAACTGGATATTACATTAGTGTCGTTGTGAGAGAAACGAGCACCAATCTAGTTTAAAAAATAATGGAAAAATAAAGAAAAAATTAACATTTTAATAAAAATATTCAAAGACATCTGTGTTAACTCTCAAGAACGAGAAAATTAATTGATTGGCAATCGTCTTTTCGATTCGTCTATAATGACAAGTTTAAATTAATGATTATTAAAAATATCGTATTATCGAAAATGTGTAAATTATTTATTGTATAATATCGTAATTTTTAATATAAACTAATATTTGCAATATATTTATAGTACATCTGTAATGATGAAACATTAAAGTAATAAGAATCCTCGAATACTCGTATTACACAAAAGTTATTTACTTAGAATTTAATATATTTCATTATAAAATAAAAAATTTTTAAACATACTATACAAAAGATTTCTATAATTTTGTAAGTTTTATAAATAGTGAAACATATAATTAAAAAACGAAATATCTAATATGTACTTTCAGTTTAAGTAAAATAATTGCACTAATTTACATTAATCGTAGTTTTTAAATTAATAATAAAAATTATTTAGTAAAAAAATAATATATATAATATTGTATATATAAATTAATGATTAATAGGTATGTAACTACTAATAGAAACCTTCCTTTTTACATTGTCATGATCATAAATCGTTGTCTCTAATTTATTCTTGTTTTCTTTGATTATAGCTTTATTTTGTTCATTTTCATTTGCTTGAATTTGTTCTGTAGAATTATTAATTAGACTTTCCTTCTTTTTCTCAAGTTTTTCGGAAAAACTATCAGTTATTTCGTAATATCTTAATCTACCTTCCGGGTTCGAAATTTCGGAATTTTCCTCTGCAGTGAGTGTGACATGATATTTTTGCGTATCATGTGGCTTACTCAAATATTTAGCGCTTTTTTCGGAATTAGAGAAATGCGATTTATGAGGATAAGGACAAGACTCACCTTTGCTGCAATTCCCCGACTTGTTAAATTCAGGACAAAGATACTCGTGACGTCGTTGGCACTATATGAGAACAAATCAGTACTCTACGCTTTACAAAATATTATTACAAGCTGTTATGACATTAGTGTCTCTTAATAAAAAGAATTTGCATTATAATAAATTATACGTGCTACTCGTAAATAGATTAAATGTATAATTATTTAAAATATAAGAAGAAGAGTTTATATTACCTTATTTCCTTTAGCGCAGTATCCTTGTAGAAAATCTATGCAGATTGAAGTGTTTGAAGACATTTTAACATGGAGGTAAGGACAGGCATCTCTAGTGCAACAGCCATCGAGAAAGTATTTACAGGTAGGCATTTTCTCAGGTCCAACATCGTGAGACAAAGAGCATTTCGTTAAAAAACACTTTCCTTGCAGGAAACTAGATATATTAAAAAATTGCGCGATTTAAAATTTACTGTTCTAAAGCTTGTTTTATCGGAAATAAAAGAATCATGCCGTTTTAAAAATACTATTGTTCTATAATTTAATTATTAACTTACTTTTTGCAAAGTGATACTTGTTTCTTATCATGTCGTTTCGGACATTTTCCATTTTCATAATTTGGGCAAGACCCAAATCGTTGATAAATCAAACACGGCTGATTATTTTTGTGCATTTTGTTTCGTAGAATTCGTATGCTTCTCTGTTTTGCTTTGTTGCTAGTTAAATAAATTCAAAAATTTATATTAGAAATCATTAATAAACGAAGACATTTAATGTGTATATAATTTCAGACGATGTATATATTACTGTACCTGATACTATTTTTGTAAGTACTTTTTGATATATTGAAACTAAGTCTTGTTTTATTATTTATACTTGTATCTATACAATTTGAAGTCTCTTTACCCACTCGTTGTTTTTTGTTACTAGAACTAAGTTTATCATTCTTTCCATTGACAGACCGTTTTCCTAAATTTTAATAGAATAATTTTTAAAAATATATAACAGTAAAATAAAATTTACTATAATATCCTTACTTTTCAATATAGAATTCCTTCGAACTAATTTATTTTTAGAAGCTCTATAAACAATTCCACCAATGGTAACAAGTTTCTTTGAATCGTGGCTGTAACATAAAATTTCCAATTTTAAAGCAAATTTAATTTACAACTTATTGGATATAAATGCAAATAGTTACATTAAAAAACTTACATAATTTTTGTTTCTGAAAGATTAGTTTTTTTAACTTTAGATACATGTAATGCAGTTCTGTCTATTTTGTATTTGGTCACTTTAGATTTATTATTAGATTTGATATTTGATTTTGACAAATTTAATGTCAGATTTGTAGATTGCGACGTATTACCGATTAATAATTTCATTTTCATGTTTTTTTGTGATGCAGTCTCGAACTTTTTATATTTTAACTCAGCATATTTTGAAGGAGAAGGTTTTAGTACATTTTTTGCAGTAGATACTCTTACTAACTTTCTACGTGATAAAAGCACAATGTTAGAGTTGCTAATCTTTTTTGGCGAAATCTTTCGATTATCGATATTTTTTACAAACTTCAATCTTGAACAAACAGGGCGCTCTGTTGTAATTGGTTCTTTAGAACTCTTTAAAATTGATTCTTTAGAACTCTTTAAAATTGGTTCTTTAGAACTCTTTAAAATTGGTTCTTTAGAACTCTTTAAAATTTGTTCTTTAGAATTTGTCAACTTTTCTTTACAGGAAGACAACTTCTTTAGTAATGTTGGATTAACATATATAGATCTTTTGACATTTATTTGCTCCCTGTTATCATTTATTTTTGTTGCATTTACGCTTATTACGTTTGTATTACTTTTAATATTTTTATTTGAATTAGAAATATCTTGCATCATTTTTGGATTAATATGTATTAAAGATTTAGCTTGGATTTTTGGATTGATATGTACTGTTGGTTTTTGTGGCTTAAAGTTTGGATTAACATAAACATTGGTAGCAAGCAATCTAGGCTTTACACTTTTAGTTGAAGTCTCAGGTAACATTTTAGGACTTAAAGTGCAGCAAACCAGACTCTTCAAATTTGACTGAACTTTTGGTCTTACAAACTTAAATTTTCTATTCATACAATTAACTTTATCTCTGGACTGTAAAATTATTTGCGTCTTTTTCTTGTATTGCTCTATTTGGCCTGTAATTATACAAAAAATAATTAATTCAGTAGCAAGTATATACTTTAGCTGAAAAAAAAGTAGGTTACTTTGTCTTAACCATGTAATTACGCTATAGTCTTAACAACAATAACAATAATTAGCAATAATTAAAAGAATGTTTTAATGAAAATTTTAGTTACGCCGAGAAAAAATATTTGCAGTAAAAAAAGGAATCTCCTTTACTTCTCAAATAATGTATTTCGTTCAATATGTTGATTTCCGTGCTCGCGGACGGCGGAACTCCCATTTTCAGAATTTCGGCAGATGGATCATGAGAATATTCCCGACGTCAATCACTTCGAAGCAAAATGTCGTTATCTCTCATGCAACTTCTCAACCGTTCCGTTCCTTCGTCTTCTTTTGTTAATTTCCAAACAAAAATCCTCAGCCTTCAACGTGAAAAAAGAAGGCTACGTCTTCTACGTCACAAAGCAGCTGATTTCAAGGTTTGTTCGCGAAGAAATCTTCCAACACGCCCGCACCGATTGGCAGGCATCATCGGAATCGACGAATCGAAACGCAAGCGTTCACAAAATCGCCTGTCAGATACGACTGGATGCATAAAGAACCTCTAAACTCGTGCTTCGTGGCTGAACTGGCTGCACTAACTTGTACCGGATCAGAATCCGTCTCTCTTCTTCCAACGTGGGGAGAGGAGGATAACCTCTCAACTAGTGCAGACACTTCAAAGATCCTTAGTTTATTACTACATCCATGGTTTCAACACACACATGCGATCGCACTGGTGACGAGAAAGCGAATAACACAGCCGAAAGAAATAATAATAAAAAGAAAAACCTGCTAGGATATTCGGAGGCAGAGCTTTTGTTACTTAGTGCGTTTGTGAAGATCATTTCTTAAGATCTCTTAACTGATCGTACTGATGGACGACGTTGGGGACTTGCGGAGTCGCGAAGCGACGGGGTTGCTTGACCACAGCGGCAATGTGTGCTCGAATGTAAACATGACGTCGGTGGACTCGGGAGTGGAGACTGGGAACGACTCGAACGATAGCTCGACCGTCCAGCAAGACAGTCAGCAACACCAAGCCACTACCGATACTCTGGACACCAACATGACCGCTATCAGAAACACCCAAACCCTCGATGACTTTAATCGCATTCCCATGATGGCTTTGTTCTCGGAACGGTCTATGAAAAGGCACATGCATTATGCACCATACTCTTGCTCTATGATTAGCCGTTACAGGAACGAGGTACTTATCGAGATCACTTCACATTGATAATTTAACACAAACCGCGGAACAAGAACTTAATGATTCTTATCAAATAAAAATGTAAAATATGAAATAACAAAAAAGAATTTTTTTCTGAAATTATTTCGTTGTTGAATAGAAACTTTTCTTGCTTTCGTCAAATTTCAAATTTATATTCACTTCAACGTTTACGAGTATATACTAGAAGGAAGTGATTGTAAAGAGTTTGATTTATTTTAGTTTTAATGTAGATTTTTTTTTTAATGGCTTTCTGTTTAATATAGCTGTAAAAAATAAAATAATAATTAAGGATGTTAAGCTAAAATAATATTACTGTTGTTTCAGCTGCAAATTTTACGGAATATGAACAAGAACAATAATGCAGTATTAGAACCTCGTGAGTACCTTTACTAATTTTATTTTTTTATTTTAGACAAATGATATATACAGAGTGATAACGCTCGTGATAACGCTCGTGGGGTAATAGATCGATAAATTGAACATAAAAGTTTTATATTATTTTACTTTCTTTCAAATTATATTCGAGATATGAATTAAAAAAAATTTATAGATTACAGCATATGAGTTCCATGCTCTAGAAAAAAATAGCACAGCCTATTTAATCACGCATGGGCCGACGCTCGATTGTAAATGTACCGGGCCGACTATCTTGCCGCTAATGAAACGACAATTTTCGTACATTTACAATCGAGCGTCTGCCCATGCGTGATTGAATAGGCTGTGCTATTTTTTTCTAAAGCGTGAAACTCATACGCTGTATTCTATAAATTTTTTTAAATTCATATCTCGGCTATAATTTGAAAAAACTTAAAATGGTATAGATCTTTTATGTTCAATTTATCGAGATCTATCACCCCACGAGCGTTATCACACCAACCCTGGGACACTTTGTATATAAAATATGTAAATTCTTCATTATAATATATAATAAAAAAATTTTTTAACAGCTGGCAAAGTAAGATGGCGCAAATCGATGATGCAGACGTTCCATAACAATTTTTCCTTGAATGACTGGCAAACTGAACGAATTCAACGTAAGATGAGATTGGCTGCAACCACGAATAACGTAACTTTAATGAAAAGGCTTTTGCAATTTGGTATATCGCCTAATAATCATGACGAGCATGGACGGACTCCTCTCCATATTTCAGCTTGCAGGTAATTTTATATGTATTTAAAATAATAAAAAAAAATTTTTTTTACGAAGTAAAAGTATGTGTTTAAAATTAAAACTTATTTTTTTTCAACATTTTAATAATAATTATTAATTAGCAAATTACTATTCTAATTTTATTTTATTCACAGGGGGTATACGGAAATAGTTCGGTTGTTATTGGAAAATGGTGCAGATCCGAATCAGCGTGACTGCATAGGAAACACGCCGCTGCACCTAGCTACAGTTAACAGCAAATTATCGGTAGTGCAGCCACTTTTAACCGCCGGCACTGACGTTCTCGCACTCGACTCGTACGGCTATAACCCACTGCAACTGGCGAAAACGAAATTAAGGATGCTAGAGCGAAACTGTATTAACGAGGATATGCTTAAAGTCAAAGAAGAAATGCGTAATGTTATTACATTGTTAATAGTATACTTGCAAAAGCAAGAAAACATGCAAGAGCAAGTGGAGACGCTGAGCAATTTCTGTTCGCGTCTTTCGCTGTCGAATACCTCGGGCCAGGTTCAAGATGATGTTAAAGATCTACTTGCTAACATAAGTGCACTCAATATAACTGGTTAATTACGAGAATTGAGACAGTAATCTTATAATATACACTGTAAATTTAGTAACATTTTTAATCGGAAATTTGGAAAGCATGTCTTATATTTTTACGTACGTATAGTGACGCATATGTTTAAAGTTATACAATTAAGACTTAATATAAATCGTAGAGATAACATTTTTTGCAAGAAAATATGCGATCGTTTTTTTGTATCTGTAGTATCTGACAGTATATATAGTGCAAGGTGTAAATAATCCGTTTCATAATCATTTTACAAGTACTGTACAAAGTTCATTCTTAATGTGACTTCATTACATGTAAAAAGAAAAAAATAAAAAATGCATTTTATCGTCATACATTAGAATTTCGATAAAAATTCGACTTTTATCACGTGGAAAGGTGTAAATATTCATGTATCACCTTGTTTCTATTAAAATTGCATTTTTTAATACTTTAACATAATTAACATTCGATTCCGAGATGTAAATCGGGCGTTGCAGAAGTCGTAGGACTTTATCTCTCGTTTTAGGACATTCGTCCTTGAATTCTTCGCGCGTAGCGACGAAGCCGGCTGGTGGTAGTGCTGCCATCGGTGAGTAATGCACGTGGCCGATTGTAGCGTGCATTCAAACCCGAGAAAGTTGAGGGGGAGACGCGTCGTGGGTGGTCTGCCGACCGGGAACGCGACGCGTTGTGTGGTCCGGTGCTGGTTCGTGCGCCTCGAATAGCGGCTGTCGCGTAGAAGATGCGAGACGCTGCGCCGTAACGAGACGCGAATCTTACCTCGTGGGTCAGCCGGGACCGAATCTGTGCACCCATTCGACAAAGGTACGTGTCTATCCGCCGCTAATTCCATTGTTTATTCCGCGCATTAGTCCTCCACGTGACACCTCGAAATTAATTAAACGAGCTCCTTGACATTGAACGCTTGTAAAAGAAAAAGGAAAAAGAAAAAAAGAAGTTTTCTTTGTCCCCCCTCGAATAAGTGAAAGAGAGATCCGCCTTTTTTTCACTTTTATTAAAATATATTTTCTTAAATTGATTTTTTTTTTTAATACGAAAAAAATGTATGGTTTTTGTTGGCAGATGATACGTCTGTTAATTCTTTGTTGCCTGTTGCTTCACAATGGCTGTTGTTTGGAAAAGGAGCATGGATTTGCAGCTAATGACAATAGTGATAATAGTACATGGAAAGACATGGATTTGAGTAGACATATAATTAAAGATCCTAATTATTTGTTGGAGAGGTATCCTCAGTTGTCTCCTGCTATTCCTACCTGCCGCAGAGCTGCCAAGTGTGTTTCACTGACCAAGAGTACTTGCATGGGTACAAAACTACCTTACAGTTCTACTACATTGGATCTTATACCAGAACGTATAACTCAAGACATTGTTGAGGTAGATACAATTATTTTATCTATTATTTTCAGCTATAAATCAATAATTTTTTTAATTAAGATTAAAATTTTTAATATATTCCTGAAGAAATTATTTATGATATATAACGTACAACATGTTTTCTACATGCATTGTTTTATTTTCAGGAAAGACTATACTTGCTTCAAGCTCTAAAACATGTACCAAAATGCTGGGCAGTAGTTCAGCCTTTTTTATGTTCGATATTTATGCCAAAATGTATTAATGATACAGTAGAATTGCCATCTCAAGAAATGTGTAAGATGGTATCTGGACCATGCAGAATGTTGATGAATCATACAATGTGGCCAAACTTTGCAAAATGTGACAATACAAAGTTGTTTCCACGTCTGTGTCAGAATGATATCAGAGAATTAAAGTTTAATATCTCGGGCAAATGCTTGAAACCTCTTGTACCTACTGACAATGCTCTTTCAATTTTTGATGGAGTAGAAGGCTGTGGTACACAATGTTATGACCCATTATACACATCAGATGAACATAATCAAATACATTCGTTCATTATATGGGGCGCAAGCATCTGCTGTACTTTTAATTTATTTACTATTGTAAGTTGGTTTGTAAAAATTATTTAGAATGTAAAGTGTTAATATTCTGTTACTTATGGCTTTGAAAAGCTCTATTTAAAAATTGATTTACATCTATTATTAATAGTTAAATAATATATAATATAATTTATTATATGTTCTAGATAACATTTTTAATAGATTGGAGAAGCGCGAATAAGTATCCGGCTTTGGTAATATTTTATATAAATTGCTGCTTTATGGTATCTTGCATTGGCTGGCTGGTTCAATTCACTCCTGGCAGCAGAGATGTAATTATATGTCGCAAGGACGGAACGTTAAGAACGAGAGAACCAAGGTACGTTTTACAATTTTTCTATTAATTTCATTTTATAAAAATACTTATTATTGAAACAAAAAAATACTTATTATTGCAGCGGAGAAAATCTTTCCTGTGTCGTTGTCTTTGTTTTGGTGTATTACTCTTTAATGGCAGCTTCGGTATGGTTCGTTATATTAACATACGCTTGGCACATGAGTTTTCGAGCACTCGGCACGATACAAGACCGGATAGATAAAAAGAGTGCTTATTTTCATTTAATCGCTTGGTGCATACCGCTCGTATTGACAGTCGCAGTCATGGCGTTAGGTCGAATTGACGGCAATAGCATGACAGGAATTTGTTTCGTGGGTTACGCCGATCATGCGTCAAAGATTTTTGTGCTAGGTCCCGTATTATTGGCTGTATTAATAGGAGGATATTTTCTATGCAGAGGTAAATGTTATATCTTATTGTTTGAATATATTCGTAGTAATACACACAGTATTAAATTTTTTAATACATTTTTAATGCTTTCTGTATCGATATAAATTGTGAGTATTCATACATTACTGTATAACGCATTGCAAAATTATTATTACATTATTAATATACAATTTTACGTTATATTTTAGGTCTCTACACGCTTATTCGATTAAAAATAAGCAGTCAAGAGATTATATCCGAAAGAGCAAGTTCGAAGATAAAACAAACTATTGTCAGAATGGGACTGTTTTCTATAGCTACTCTTGCAGCTGTTGTTATAACATTTTATTGTCATATTTATGATATTCAGAACTCGCAGCAGTGGCAACAAAGCTTCAGAAGTTACATGATGTAAGATAATTTTAATATAAAATTCATGCATATTTTTTATATAATCTGCATTATTTAATTTTAATGCGATATTAATATAATTAAATTTGTTTAAAGATGCACAATTGCAACAAAGTATGCAGACATATCTGAATGTAAAATGAATATAAGGCCTAGCACGGGTAAATTACAATTACATTTACTTGCGTTATTTTCCACCGGTATCCTTATGTCTTCGTGGATTTGGACCAGCTCGACAGTTGATACTTGGTGCCGATTTTTGAGAAGGTAAATTTTATTACATCTTTAGAAATACTTACTGTATTGATTCGTTATTATTGTCATCAATGCGATTCTGAGTAGCATGTATTTCCTTCTCGTTTGTAGGATATTCAATCGTGAGTCCGAAGAGCCTCCCATAAGACTGAGCAAGCACAAGCTTATCGCACATTTATTCGCAAACCGGAAGACATTTAATAAAGCCGGTCGTTTATCCATAAGTTTTCACAACACTCACGCGGATCCAGTTGGATTAAACTTCGATCTCAATTCCGCGGCGTCTCAAGATTTCAGTACCACCTGGGCGGCCGCTTTACCTAAATTGGTAACACGTAGAGGTGCACTAGTCGGCGGTACTACAGGATCTGTGTCTAGTAATAGGCGAAATTCGGTGGACTCTGAAATCAGTTATAGCTTCCGATGCGTTTCGATGGAATCTAGGCGGAACTCCCTGGACTCACAAATATCTGTGCAGATCGCACAGGTAAAGACGACACGCAAGGTCGCAAGCCGTTCGCGCGGTCGTCGTGGTAAGAGCAGAAGAGACTTTGGAAAGTCCCGATCAGCCAAAATCGATCCGCTCTCTAGGAGAGGTAGTACCACATCTCAAGACAGTCAACTAATGGCACAAGTTCCTATTCAAATGCCTAATATGGGCAGGAGACTGGGCAATGCTGGTTTAGACGAGCGATCTTTGAAAATTATTGACACTAAAAACACGGGTATGCTATTGCCTTTTTTAATGAGAGGACAAAGTGGAAGTGACGAAAATCTAAGCAGTGATGAGAAAAGAGATCAAGACATGGCCGATAAAGACGTCGACATGGAAGTGGGCAACATGGAGAAGGAAGATGAACAGGACAGTGATAGTGAAGGTAGTCAGTCAGAGGATGAAATAAAAATGTTAGATCCAGAAAACGCACACGAGCGTAATAAGAATAAAGATCGTAACAATAAAAACTGTAAAAGTTATAATCATGAAACTGATAGAAGAAGTCGCGACAGCGGTCATAGAGGCAAATATGTCCTGCAGGACGAAAGTATCTTGAAGCAACTGCTTCAGGAAGCTAACGATATTAAAGCAAAGAACGAAAACGAGAAGAAAGAGGTGTACAGAAAAGCTGTGATGAGCGATTTGGATTCTAGTCTTACCTCGTGTTATCCAGAATTAACGAGATTGCTGCAGGGCGACGGACAGACTAATGCTAGAGAGATTGCGACGCAGACTTCACTACCGCTGGATATATTAGAGATGGAAGAGTTAAAGCAAAGTATTGATGAGATAATTAATAGTAGACATTGTAGTTCTAAAGGGACTCAAATATCGCCGCAATTAAAAAAAAGTAAAAACATCACGACGTAAGACTGAGAATTATCTGTTTAGTTATTTTTTTTTTTTTTTTTTTAATGTTGAGAAATACGTATGTGCGCTGAAAAGGTATAATTTATAGAAATAGTGAAAATTTGTTGTGTTTGACGTTGTAAATGATGCACGAGTAATTACAACAAGATGCTGGGCTAAATAATACCGCTCGAGAAGATATCCAGGTACATACAATATATATAAATATATTTTTTCACATTTTATTATTATTGCTAAAATATTAATCAAATTTTTAATACGCTATCCATAACTCTCATCATGTACGTATATGAATGTATGTATGTGTGAACGACGACTCGTATCGAGTGCTAGATTAATTTTTAACTTGTGATGATCCTAGAATTTGAAATATATCATGTTGTACATATTTTCTCGCAAAAGTGGATACATATTATATTTCTAATATCATATGTCTTCCAGTATCTGCAAGAATGCTTCCACATTCTGTGACAGTAAGATATTCTGTATATGTTGCGTGTGAGTGTGTATGTGTACGCGAGCGAATATATTTATATATCTATTTTTTTAACAAGTGGCTAAGTAAAACATATTTTATAATTTTCTATATTACTGATCTATAAATTAATGGCTACTTTGGGAACAAAAGAATTTGTTCACCTATTTAATAATTGCAACTTAATCCACATTCACAGAATGCAAATCAAGTAAGCATTCTTAATTTTCACATCTAATATATAATTTACATTTGCAATAGCCACGTTTTATAGTCAAAAAAGTAGATCGTAAGCGATTGTATATATTGCTAATACGTAAATCAGATATTTACTGCTAGTACAAATGTCCCGATCTATTGGAAAGTGCTAATCATAAGCTATGTCTTTTTGTATCATTGCGTTTTATATATATTTTGTAATAATATATTTATGGAGCACTTCATTTTAAGTATCGCAATTTTTTTTAGTATTTTTTTTTTTACATTAGTCTAGTTTTTCTCTGTATACTTTTAAACTCTAAAAAGTATCTAAAATTTCACTATTATCAATATGTATACGTGAAATATGAAAATGTATATTACTTTCTTTCTCATTAAAGTTTATCGATTGTATTTAAGATATCTGTTTTCCGAAGAGAATCAGAGATAAAATTATCGTCATTTTTGTTACAGCATATCGAACCATTAGCGAGACATTTTTTAAACGATATGTAATTTTTATTTAATGCGGCGTACACATTCCAGTTTAATTTTTAATTCAAACTTTAACATCCTGGCAGAAAAGCAGATATTAAGAGACGCTCCATTGAACATATTTAATAAAACTTCTAGGAAAATATATATTACGGCAATCAATATCGTTTCTTAGGCCATACGTGTCATTAAATAACTCGCTGAATCAAATTGTACCAATATAATCATGTACTTTCGTCTCAACGTTGGAGTTAAGATCTTCTTTCCGCAAAACGTACTAGGTTTCGCCAAGGCACTTCTCACTTGTAGCAAGAAAATGTCCTCGGCAACGTCATCTTCGGATGATCGACTACGATCGGTACATTAAAGATTCCCTCTCGTCCGCTCCGCCGTTTCTACGTTTTCAAATCCGGCTGCACGCTCTCCGCTACCGCTACGTATTTTTTTCCTACACTCGACCACACAAATATATCTGGACTTTAGTTCGGGCAAATTCACGTATGCTACATCGTACATTTATATGCATATGTTACACACGTCTTTTACGTGCACCTTATATTACAATCTAGCTTTATCACTAAGAAAACAATCATATAACAGGTCGTTCGCTACGAAAGTACAAAAATAAGTATTATCGTGGACAAGGGGAAGGGACGGAGGGTGGGGTGGATGTAAGGTGCGCATCGTTTTATTCGCTCGGCGCAAAGAAAATAAAAAAATGAGAGGAAAAGAAATGCTATACCCACGGATTAGTCTCCCTTGGTCCGTGATCGCGCGGAAATGCGTTGCACCTTAACATGCTGCTCCTGTTATCTCCACCGCGCCAGGTTAACGATCGCGCGTGTTCTCCTTCGCTGTTACACCATAAATTGCGCCTCGCATGCACATACACAGCACTAAGATTCTAAATGACATTTACTTCTGACAAATGAGTAACATCGCGCATGCTGCAACGGAGGGTGGCGGAAAGAATCCATCCTTAGTTTTTATTCACCAACACCGCAGGCGAGACAGGCAGATGCGGTTCTTATCACCCGTTAGGAACGCTTGGGCGAGGCTACTTGGATTTGGCATGTGATTTTTTATGCTTTGTGTATTCGTTACCCCAGATGATGTTGTTCAGCGTCTCCCCGACGAAGTACAGAATCATGCAGAACGTCAGCAGCACGGCGAAGAACACGATTTGCAGCGGCTGGGACAACACGTCCATCACGGGGTACACCCAGATGCCGCTTTTATAATAGATTACGTGTATCCTAAAATTAAAATACATGTAACGCCTATTCTAGTACATAATATCTGGTAAATAATTGAAATACTTGGCTTCTTTTTCATGTTAAAATTTTCTATCTTAATCTTTCCTACTAATTTTTTTTTTTTTTTTTTTTTTGTTTTTTTTTTAGAACGCCACCACAAAGCACTGTTGTTACAAAAAGAAGAAAGGCACAGATCTATTTCACTCACCAGACTAAATACGTGAGCATGAAGCTAATGAGAATTCCAAGACCGCGAGACCGTTTGGGGTATTGCCGTGGCACGATGAGCATTTCTATTACGGTCGTCACCATGATCACCGTGTGCATCAAATGGTTCAACCACCATGGAAAGTACGGGTCCAGGGCCTTCGGCAGCACCAGTTCACGGTCCACGAACATCAGCACCCAGAAAGTGACGCCGACGAACTGCAAAGGCAGCAGAATTAACGTCGGAACAATTCAACAAATTATTGTTAAAGATATTTCTACAAGTGGAAAGGTACGTAAGGTCTAAAAGAATACGTTTGTAAAATTCATTCACGATTGTTTTGCGACGATAATTTTATTATTGCATTACTCACCATAGCAACGGGAAACCCGAGGCTCGCATGGAAGTAATCCTTCAGCTTCCGCGTGAAGGGTGGCTTCTTGGGGTTCACAGCGTTCGTGCCGAATAGGTCGTTTAGAAGACATATCAAGAAGAATATTGTCTGCAGAATCTAGAACACGAGTGACATTTCGAAGTGCTTTAAATAGCGAGCCGATAATTATTTTTAACGACCGCTGTGGGAATAAATATCACTTCAAGTTAAATGTGATTCGAGTGATATTGTCGCTGCCGTACTCCTACTCGGGTTATTTTTCATCAAACGATATAAAAACTTTCTATCCTTTATCGGCTATTGCCGTTCCAAGCGCAAATTAATATTTGCAAAGTTTAACATTTAAATATCGTTCCGCGCATCGATTAGATAAAACCAGTGTCGAACACAAACGTAAAATTACTCAATGAAGTACTGATATCGTATGCGCATTCGTTACACTGTGTCATTAAAGAACATTGATATATAAAACATAAGTGAAAAAAAAAATACACGTTTACTGTATTAAAAACAAAGTTTTAAAGCGCCGGAGATTGAAATACTTTTTAACTAATTGTATCTGATACATATATGTATATTCATTGACGTGGTATAATATCGAAATTTTTGAAAGCTCTGCCCTGTTAAGCTCATCACACGTCAACTGAGCGATGATGTGTGTCACGTGCAAGTCGACCACAAGTGACACTTTGGCGCGTTGACGGAAGAGGAAGTGACCTAATTATCTACGTTGCTCTCGATAGCAAGATAAATTCCGTAATTATCCGCAGTTTTTTTTTTTTTAAGAATAAATTCCCGCGGGAAAGATCCGAATTAAATAAAAATTAATTCACTTGGTTCTAAAGATTTTATCGCCGTCGCAAGTAATCGTCTCGGTTTTGTTAGGTGGTCAATTAAAATTAAACCGACTTTTCGGCGACAATTATCGATCAACGTTGCACACGAGCAGTCTTGCGTGACACGCGCCTCCGTTTCATAAAACGAAGTGGTGCTTAAACAATTGAATTTTGCTCTTTACGAGCAATCTGATGGCGGCAGTTCGAGCATGAAACACGGTCAAGTGTCATCATTCGACGACAAGTGACAAAATGCTTGGAACGTAATCTTGTCGAATATAGCTTTCGACTCGACAGAATGGACCGAGTAGGTTTTTTAACAGGCGATTTCTTTTTTTTTTTTTCTTTATTTTAATTTATTCGCGACAAATGTGAGCTAAAAGATAAATCTAGCGTAATAAACGTTGCATTGAATGCGTGTCGCGTTCGTTCATTACGCGTAGTATAAATTTAGTTTTAAGAAATTTTTTTTTAATCCGGAGGAGGAGGAGGAAAAAAGGCGAGGATGAGTTTCGAAAACAGTATCGGTTCGATCTATTTCAATTCTGTCGTAAAATAATCAGACTATCTGGCTTCCCGATTATCTTTCGCGATAATCATAAATGTACGTTGAAAGGAATGCTCTTTTGTGATTACTGATTGCGCCGATAATCGTTATTGATGATTGTTCCGTTTTCTACTGCCGATTCGAGGAATATTATATCACCGTTATTTGTGATTTTTGCGATCGCCAGGTATCTGCTAGACAGACGTGTCGGTTTTCACTATTATGTAACACGGCAATAAGGATACACTGCGTACGCTGGACCTGCGATCTGCGGGAATCGGTTTTTACAAAGAGCACCAGAGGTTTCTCGTAACTCTCTGCAATGTTACTCTATATAAGGAGAACTAAATCACTCTTATTATTATTGTCTTTTTTTTTTCTTCAGAAATAGGAAGAAAAAGCGGGACGCAGGATGTCTAGGGAACGAGAGTGATGCCTCGACTACGTCGGCCGCTGTACCGGAAACTGCTCGGACGTTTCCATCCACTGAAAATGGTTATAATAAACAAAAGGAAAGACCTTATTGCGCGTAATGAGGTATATAAATTGTTCCCCACGGAAGTCCCGGCGAATGTAAATGAAATTTAAACGATAATAAAGTCCGGCGCGGCGATTTCCGGGTTTCGAGGCAGGATCACAATCGGTCCGAGGGTCTCTCGTTACGTGTAAGGCTCAGACTTTTCGAATTCACGCCGCGGTGACTGATCTCGCGGAAAGTCTCGTTTAACTTTCCTCGACGATCGCCCCGCGGAATCGAAACGCGCGTGGAAGAGAGTGATTACGCGAGAGTGGTTACTGGAGAGGATCAAGCGCAGGGAAACGTCGCATGCTTCGTCAATGAGACGGTGAGCAAACAGTTTTTCCGTCGATACTAACCGCATCCCAGAACGTTAGGAACTTGAACTTCCCTCCGTAGGCGTTGTGCATGTTCGTGACATTGTGCGGCACGATCGTATACGTGTAATCGTAAAAAACCGCGAAGGCGAACTGCAGACAAGTGACGGCATGAAATCCGAGCGTTAGGCCCTCTCGCATCTCACGGCTGTTCGCGAATCTAAAACGCGTAATTATCTTTTTTAATTGTCCCTTTATTTCCTTCTTTTCTTTTTTTTTTTTTTTTTTTTTTTCTTTCGAGGACCACGCACGAGCATTCGCGACGTTCGAGCAAAGGCAAGACCCGCGCACTCGTCGGCACTCGCGTTCCCTCGCGCACTAATCTCGCACATTTTCCTTTCTAATTTATTTTCTCGATGGAGCCGGGATTTCATGGGAACTCTCGTGCCCGTTGGCAGCGAGATACACGTAAAATCTCATTATGAAAAATTTTACGTAACCGAGTCCTCGGGGTAGCAACGTCTATTAAATGACCGTTTAAAGCGTGCCGGGCAAATCCTTATTCTCTCAAACCGCATTTGCCATTTCGGTCGCGATCAAAGTTTCAGCTCTAATTGCTGCAATTTCCCGACGTGCATTAGTCTTCTTTTTTTTCTTCTCTCTCCCTCTCTCTCTCTCTCTCTTTTAAATCTCTTTCGTTTCGATTATTAACAAATCTTCCTTCGAGAGGAAAAACGATACAGCAAGAGAAATCGCTGTAGCAATGGAAAACCGAGCTACAGAACAAGAACTTCTAAACGCAATCTCGGCAATAATTTGTTACATGTCAGATTACGCTTCGGATTATATAAAAATGTAAGACCGCGATAAATACCGTAACATATTGCGATTTGTTTCTACTTATCGAATCAAGAATTACGGATTGAACAACAGAAACGAGATAATTAACTTAAAAAAAGAAAAAAAAATAGTTTCTTTTAAGTAGTAGTTGTTTTGCGTAAAACTAATAATGATTTATTTTCTATTATCAACATTCGTGACTGCAAATATAATATTAACTCTTAGAATAATTAATTTTACTTTTGCTTTTCCAAGTTTCTCTCGCTAGCATCGATGTGGCTTCGAAGAACGCTTGTTCCTGTACGCGATTTAAAATGAAATCGATATCTGAAATCGAACGAACGACTGCCACGAAAAGTGTTCGCCGTAACTGAGCTGATCTTCGTGCGAGCACCGGCGGGAAGAATTATTATTGAAAAAGTGACAAATATGCAAACGGAAGATAGTTCGCGAAGATGGAAAGTTTCAGTTGATAATTTCCCAACACGTGCGTACATTATGCAAGCGAGTGTATAGCTGAGTTACATAATTTATACGTAACTGAGTGCTTGGTTAAAAAAGACCTCGTGTGCATAACAAATCTCGATTCTCTTTTTTTTTTTTTTCTCTCCTTCCCAATTTACGACGAATTTGTATTTATTTGAAATGTCCGTAAATATATGTATTTATGCGTGTGGGCGAATATACATGCATGTGTATGCAAATACGTATATGTCCAGTTTTCCAGATTTGCATCAAACCGAGGATAAAATTCGGTAAATCGTAATAAAATACTTTTCTGACATTTCGATCAAATTTCAAAGATAGAACTTCCCCCCAAATAAAAAAATTTAATAAACGGACTTACCGCTTTAAGAAACATTTAAAATTAAAAAAAAGTAATTTCGATTAATCTAAGATGCTAATTTAAATTACAAATGTTTGCATTAGACACCGCAATGTATATATATTTTTTTTTTCTTACCTTTTCTTTCCTTTTATTTAATCTCGCGTAATTTGCATAAGTAAGGACATTAAATCATTTATCTCCTAATTGAATTTTACGTCGTGCGCGGCTCGGCGAGGCGCGGTCTCATTTAAAAATACAATTCTTAGTAACATCAGTAATACCGTGAAAACGTACCCTTTATAGAAATAGACATATACATCGTTACATAAACTTGCCCTTTCATTATAAAACGCGTGACGTCTCGTTACCTCACTATCATTCATTCACTTCTTCGCATCTCCTGATTTCTACCTTATGCTACTTCTCGCGAGGAAAGGTGATTTACGTTCACTCTCTACGCGAAGTAGGCGAAACATTATATCACGAAGAAATTGAAAGTTAAGAACAATGGCTTAGACGAGGAGCCAAGGAGGCTTTATCGCTCGTTTAAGCAGCTCCCCGCTAATTGCATTATGCAACGTAAAAGCGCTTTGTGGCAGCGATGACAGGTGTTTGGTCTAAATTTAGCCGAAACTTTCTTATATCATCAACGTCAAGCAATTACAAAGGGGGACTTAATAATTCATCGTGACGTGGCTTTCTTTATCGCGACGTTAAGCGACCGAGTGGATAGAACTCCGTTGTTAATTGTAAGAACATGAACACGAAGAGAGATTAAAAAGCTGAGAGAAAATGTGAGATAATCAATAAAAAAAAAAAAATAATAGTAATAAATAAAATAAAATAAATTAAAATAAAATCAAATAAATAAAGAACATATCTTTAGTTGTCTTTATCAAAATTCTGACTCTAATATCGTCTAATACTTTACTAGGTCATCGAAGCTCACCTATTTGTGGGTGAGCTGGTTTTGTTTTTTTTTTTTTTTTCTTTTTTTTTTTTTTTTTGCCGTGCCAGCGAAGCGTAAAATTAATATAAGGTCTTTCACGGATTTAATGTGAACTGCGAGGCGTTCAAAGAAGTATTGGGTGACCCGTTGCCGGCCTATTACGTTACATAATTCACTTTGCCGCGATAGAGAGTTTTTAATTCGCGGATCCAAAACGTGATTATCCGCCCGAGCGTTTACTTCGCGATTCTGCCGACACATTGTCGCCCGATACTCGTTCTTGTTAAAAAGTCCGCGGGACACACGTGCTGTCGACAGAAGCTGTCAACTTCGTCATCCGCGGTGTTGCTGTCTGTCAATTGCAAATTGATTTAACGAGGGTGTTAAAACAGACGAGCGCAAACAGATTTCCGGACCGTGAGCGCGAACGATGTAAATTCGAGGGAAAAAAATTTTCCGAACGGATCAAGTACGAAATCAAATGCAAAATTAAATACAAAATGTTCTATGATCAAGCTGGACTTCCTGTGTTCGATAAGTTTTTTATTTACTTTATTTTATTTTTTTTTAATATATATTTATCTGCTTATGTTTGTTTCTTAAAAAAAAAATGATTAGAAGATAATTTTTGACGTATTGCGATATATTACGACATAGAAATTCAACATTTCTTTTTCTGTATTACTATACAGTAATTATAAAGCACAAATATTTCAATTTAATTAAAAAAAAAAAGAAGACGTGTAAAACTTTTTATATTAATATTTGTAATTAGCTTTTTCTTTCAACGTCGGGAATTAAGTGCCGCCTTAACGGCGCGATAGTAATTCGATGATTTATTAAAATTACTTTCGCCACGTTGATGATTTATTACGATTTGAATTTCCTATCATATACCTCTTCCTTTAAACAACCCGTAATACAGAATCTTCAAGCAAAAGACCGGAAGATAAATTGCGGATGTATCGACTGCGACTTCTTGCAGTATTCTCATAACTGCAATAATTTCAGCAATTTCCGTAAAATTAAAACCGATATAAATAAGTATAATGTAAGAAACAGGAAATAGATTACACGAAATATTAGTTCACATATTCCATATACAAAAAAAAAATTGAAGGTGCAATTTCCTATCGTCCTATTATTTATTTTTTTTAACAACCCACTGAAAATTTAAATTGTGGTCAACTCAAGTCTACGACAAAGTGAACAGAGTAACGTAAGATTTTCAACTTTAAACCGGTTTTTAATTAGGCTCTGTTCGGGAATCTCCAAATTGGATTTTTAAACGTTTCTAATCTGACATTTAAAACTAACTGATTAAATTACTGATTAAATAACAATTTAAAATATTCCAAGCCAGTTCGTACATTTTAAACGATTTCTTTTCTACCATCTTTCTCCTAATTTTGCCACAATAAAACGATATAACTAAACATCAAACAAACTCGTGATTTAAAGTCTACTCCTACACGAAATATCTCCCCTACATATTTTTTCTCTCTCTCTCTCGGTAGTCCGGCGTGTGTTTTCGCGTGGTGTTGCAATCGCACCACGTGCGTTCCGCCGCATCGCGATGCGACTGCAACCCAGACGATGCCCGGTCCGTCGGCGAGCCGGCTGATCGGCAGCTGATTGATAACACCGGGTGAAGCGGACGCGGACGACGCGCGGATACCCTAACCTCTAGCTCGTGATGCGAGGGGTCGTCGCGGCGGTCTCGTTCACGAGACAAGTGAACGATCAGCGCGAGCGGCACCGGGATACGCGAATCCCCGTGGCTGTCGAGAATCGCGCGGCACTTGGTGGTCGCGACGGGAAAGAAGAGCCGGGCTTTTATCCTCGTTCATCGACACGCCCGCGGAGACGAAAGAGAGAGACAGAGAGAAAGAGAGAGAGCGAGTGAGATAGGGCGAGGGTAAAAAAAGCGTAGAAAACCCGACGTGTATCCTATTTTTAATCGGTCCACGCGCACGGTGGTTCTCGACCGACGGACTCCCGGAGAGCACCGATCGATCTGCTAGCCTTACTTGGTGCGGAAAACGCGCGCTTACGATTCTCAAAGACGGTCGGTGTGTGCGCGGCGTCTTTTGCTCCTTCCAATATTTTCCTGCTTTTGTTCGTTTTTTTTTCTTTTCTTTCTTTTTTTTTATTTTTCTTTTTTTAATTAGAAAAAAAAAATGTTTTTCTCTCTGTCAGAGACACCGAGACGCGGCTTCACGTGGTACGGCACACGATACACCTCGAGCGCACTCGTGTCGGCGGCCCGCGACTTACTGGCGGATAATGATGGAGTAAAACGACGGGTGGGAAGGGAGAAAAGACCGCAGCGTGCGTGCGTTTGGCACTGGTTCACGCGGCCGCGCCGTTCCGAAGAAAATGATAGTAGGGAGAGAAACAGTGGTGGATGGTGGAGGCGTCTCGGGCGCCCTACGTGTCCTAACAATCCTCCCTGTGATCTTCGAGGATTTCTCAGGACTCCTGACCCCGCGCTGGGACCGCCGGCCCGCGTCCCAAGTCTGGCAAGATGAAGAAGCTCCGCGGCGATGGCTTCCCGCTTGGTCAGCCTCGGCCGAGCTGGCGGTCGATTTGAAACCGATCGCCTCGAATGAAACTCGTATTTATTCTTCACTGCTTTGCTCGCGGACCTTGAGCGAAGCTGCCGTTCGTGCGGACGTATTCTCTTAGAGCTCACGAGAACTGTGTGATTCTCTTCTTCGTAATTCTTCTACGCTGCCGCTCGTTCCCGAGCTGCGTTACTTGAAACGCTCGCGATACGTTTGACTTCACAAAAGTTCAGATTGCTGCTGCTTGTCGCAATTCCTGATGTTTTTTTATTCCACTCTCGCGTTCGAAGATGTCTTTGGTATCAGCCTTGTCCGATTTATTATTATTTTTTTTTTTTTTAAAGCCGCTGCTTTAATTTGGATAATATTCCATGAGCAAAAGCGAATAGAAAGACGAGAGAGAGAGAGAGAAAGAGCGACTTATATCGCTCCGAGCAAGGTCTAAACTTTCTAGAAACTTGGAATTACACAAAAGTTGATGACACAATAGTGGGAGGAAACAATGGTATTTCTCCATTCTTTGTTAAGCCTGGAACACTCTTTGGTTCGGCGCAAACGTAATCCGGTTGACTTGTTACTGACATAAGTCTTTTAGTGCATTTCTTTTTTATCAAAGATTACGTATACTAAACTTATAGTAATGCACTAACGACCGCAGAAGTAATTCAAATTATTTCCTATCTTTTTCCTTTCTTTTTTTTACTTTTACCAGTCGAGTTTTTATAAGTCTGTGATATTGAACTTTTTTTTAATTTTCTAAAAAAATTAATATATGCCGATAAACGCGATTATTTCTTACAAGATGGAATTTTATGCTAAACATAAAGTGCAAGAAAGAACGATTTCGTATGCATAATTTTTGTTTTTCTTGATATAACACGATTTTTGATTGTAAAACGCGACGTCGCTATCTATTTATGATATCGTTGTTTATAATAATGATAATAATTAAAAAAAAAGCATTAATATGTATTTATTCGCTAATATAATATTTTAAAAATAAATGCACTTTAACACCCGGCTGTTAAATGTTTAATCTAAAAAAATAATGTCTTTTTACAGACATATATGTTCAAAAAAAATTTGTTGTTTATTCGCGATGTATAAATTTCAACGATTGACGTTTAAAAAGAAGCGGCCGTACATATATGCACGTGGATATGTCACGGACAGATGAATCCAACATACAGAACTCGATTTGCAAACTAATTGACCGTACAAAAAGCTTGATAGATTCGGTATATAAAACTTATTCAATATAAGAATTGCTCAATCTCAATATCCAGCTTTGATTGACCAATTTTACATAAAAATGACGACGATACTGTTGTCCCTAATATCGCCGGTCGTTTTTTTCAGGTCGGTTATAGATAAAAGTAATCATAACGTGAAGAAGATATTTTTTCATACGAATAAAAGTAGAATTTTGAATCTTTTTATTTCTATCTTGTACCAATATAATAATAATAATTATTATTATATGTTACACATTTTGCAAATCTGATACTTTATCTAATTCTAAAACGACTGAAGCTGAGCGCATGGCTCGTAAACGAAAATACTACTCACCACATTCCACATCGTTAAGTACTTGAATTGGCCAGGATCGAATTTGCTGAACGTGTTTGCGAGCGCAGGAATGTACAATACGTTGAAGGCATAATACAACGTGAAGCTGTAAGCCGCCAAACTGACCAAATGGACCAGCGTGTTTAGAACGTGCGGCATCTTGATGAAATTCTGTCAAATTCGAAAAACGTGCGCATTACAACAGGGCAGCAAAAGCGTTAATATAAATAAAGTTATATATTACAATATTAAAATTATTTCGAACAATTTGTAAAATATTAACGTTAGAAACTACCTCACAAGTCTAGTTGAACTCGCTCGAAACAATTTTACTTCAAAGTTACCGGACAACTTGCGCGCGAAAGAAGAAAAAAAAAAAAAAAAAAGGACTCCCAAGACTTAATAACGTCACGTGTCACTTTATTCACTTCGACGTCGCGTATTATTGAGAGCGAGCGAATTAGTCTCTTAGACAACGTTTCGCAATCTGTTCTGCATCTTTTCACGCGCGACGATGATGCGGCGATCGAATGCTTCAAGAGCGATTATTCAACATCGCGGGTGTTTTTGCAACTTCGCTGATTGTCGAGTCATCACGTATATCTCCAATTTCGCCGCATCAATGTGCATGCAGATGCGATCATGCAGTAGCAAACTCGAGCCGGGAAATAACCGGTTATTGAACCACGAAATTCTTCACATGCTACATGACGCGCGTCTACGGTTATGTGGAGAATACATGGTTTCCTGCTGGAGACCTTGGCCGTAACATCGTTTATTATGACCGTAAAGTATATTTTAATCGTCCGACAATCGCCCGTCCAGTATTACGTAATTGATCGCCGCATTTTGACGGTCAAAGGCAGGCGCTTATTATATTTAATAACCCCCTCGTGATAACGAGCCAAAGGCAGCGTTTGGTTTCAAAAACCATAGCTAGAGAGGCGCGAAAATTAGGTTTAAAGCCGATTATCTGAACTTTCTTTCGTACACTTTGTATAGAAATACGTTTACCTTAAAAGTTAACTCTTTGACGTTAATTCGTCTTTGCCACACCTTGACATAATTATATAATTGCAATAATTATTCCAAGTGCAAACAGCCAGACGATTATTAATTCAAGCTGTACACGCGCGGTGTATTATGGAATATCAAGTTATATTTTTACATATGTCAATGTTCAATGTAAATAATATCCACTAATATTCAAAGTAGAAGAATAATTAAATTAGAAAAAAAAAGAATAAATTAATAATGTTCAGCGGTCTCTATTAAAATTTTTTTTTTAAGTGACATACTTAATTTAATTAATCTAAATGAAATTGACTACCGTGTCTGGCAATATGAAGCGCGTTTAGGCTCGTTTTCAGGTGCGTTTTGTATCATTACCTCGTCTGCGTTACTTCACCGATGATGACCACTTCGCTGGTCGCGTGTCAAGTCACGATGTGCACTGGCAATCAAGCGCCCACCGACTGGCCGCGCTGAACTCGCGTGTATACTATTAAAAGTTCGATAGGAGTGTCCACTGATATTGATACGTCGGCGATTATCAACGGAATGACGTAGCATCAATGTTGCGTCCGAACTCCAAAGCGAGAATGAGTCGCGGATGTCCGCCGCCGTGTATTGCGATTATCGCTCGCGTTTATCACCACGGCGAGATCCAAACATCAGCGACGACGACGTCGACGACTATGATGCGCTTACTGCGATCGACGATGGGCGAATGCTCCGACTCGGGAATTACGATTGTTCAACGCTGGAACCGTAGCGCTCGCTTCTAACGATTTAGTTCTATCAAGGCTGAAATTTATCATCTTTTCATTCGGTGGGAGTAGAGCAACGCGCGCAGAAAAGCCTTGTGAAACAGAAAGAATGACATGAGACTCGGGCGTTAAAATTAATTTGTAATTGTTTATGTATACCTGATCAATTTGATGCAAATCCGATGGGTTTGGTTTGAAGACCAGCTTGATTGGCAATTGCAACGTCAAAGACTGATGCGATATCCTTATATGCACATACGATACAAAAGGTCAGGGTGGTCGCATGTTGTATGATTCTTTGGTTTCTGCTCCCGGATACTGAGAGCAGAAAACGAATACTTTTCTTGCAGAAAAAAATATGCGATATCTGTGTAATGGTTATAACCCAAACAAATCTAATCTTACCTCGCGATGACTTGCAATTAAAGCCGATGAGTAAAAGTCGCTGAGATTCTTAATTGGATTGTATTTGTGCACGATAACGAATAAATCAGAGCAGACGTGCAGACCTGCAAGCAATAATTTCGACAAGCAAAATATAAAATATTAATTGTGACTTACATAATCGAAGAATTACTTTATATTATTTTATTTCCTTTTTTTAACTTACACGTGAAAGCGATGCAGAATAATTCCAGTCGGAATTCAGGCTCGAAAGTTTCGTAACATAAGCCAAGAGTACGAAATCCATAAATAACCCTGAAAACAATCTGATGACTTGGTAAATTGAACATTTACGCAACGTTCTCGCACGTTTTCATTCATACGCGGAACAGTCGATGAAAATGATGGTAATACTTTGCTAGCAATGCGGTTCTTCATCAGAAAGACTCAGACCTGGTTTCACCAACGCGAGTTAATCAAATCGGTCGGTTAACTATCAGGGTTGCAACAGATATTTTACAAAACTGATGGATATTTTTTTTATGTCAGTTTTATGGTTCGGCGGTTGCAACCCTGAAAGTTAATCAGCCGATTTGATTAATTTTCGTTGATGAAACCAGGCCTCACTACAGCGATAAAAGCCCGAATTCGATATTATTAACAGAGAAAAGAAATAAATTTATTATCTACATTTAAAGAAACGAAATAAGCGTTAAAAATATCATGCGAAATATTGCACGATACACCCGTAGTTCGCTGATATACCAGTCATTAAATGTAAAGCAGGTTTATTCCGGTTTATTTATACCGTAGAAGAAACAAAAGTAAATTATCTGCGCATTTTTTATCACATTAACAAGTGAAAAACACATTAACAATCGAATAAATTTAATCCTCAATTAAAATTCAACAAAGACGATAATTCAATGCTGCTCTCATTACAGACAAAATGTTCAAAGCAAACAGAATGACAAATCCGTACTTATCAATCCCAAGATTTCTCAGTGCCGAGATTCGGAAGACGTTCGAGAAGCTTTTCTTCTTCTTCTTCTGTTATGGTGGCTGACAGTTTGAGAAGTAACGCGCTCTCACCGGTCGCCAGCGTCATCCGTGATTGACCGCGGGAAACTCGAGCCGCCCCCACGGTAACAGTAATGGTAAGACAGAGATTCTTTTTTCCAACGGGACAGCGTGTTGCTTTCGACGCGAATGTTTACGAGCGGCGGTTTCTCGACGGTGGACGCCGCGGTTGAATCATCACGCGCGCAAAACGGTGGAATGGAAAGTCGACCGATGAAAATGCGTCTGGCAGTGAGCCGCGATCGATTCCAGCGACCGGATGCGTCTGTGACTTTTATCGCGACGAGGTTCCCGACTATCTGTGCCCGATACAGCCCTTCGAAGCTGCCCGCTGGTACGCCGCGAAGGTGTAGTGCGAAGTAAGAAAAGGCCCTTACGAAGGCCTACGAAAGTTAGTTCCTCTCGCGCGCCTGTTACAGCGAGTTTTGCAACGTACGTCTTTTGCAAGACGACTTTCGTAATCGGCACGGCGGTGTTTCGTCTCGCCGCTTCTTTGAATAGATTAATGTAAATTGTGCATAAATATTAGAAATACACAGGCACAAGCGTATCGTTCGGTTACGACGTAAATATGTAGGTATTGTTCTTTTTTTTTTTTTTTTTTTTTTTTTTGGTGGAAATCACGAAGGAGTTTTGTTAGTCCCCGGTCAGTCAAGGCTTCGATTTTTGTTCTCTCAAAATTGTTATATCCAGCGGTCACAGTCGATGATCTTAGAAGCATTTTTACAACTCGTTATAAAATTTATTGTAGGTATTGTCATTTGCTATGTGAGGCTGGGCATGCTGCAATCAGGCAAAATTGGTGAAAGTGCATCACACGGATACGTGCAGCTGTGTAGGAAAACCAGCGAACTCAAAAGAAAATGTAAGAAACGTGCAAGATTTTTATTAAGTAAAACAATATCTAAGTGCTATTTTTACCTTTTTTTAAATACTTATTACAAACATGTAGCTTCGTACATATTCAAGTTGATGCTTTAGCTCATTTTTTGGATTTGCTCCTTATTTCAATCACGTTTCGCAATATTTTTTTTTAGACACGGTATCCTTTGCGGAATTTAGGTGCTCATGTAACACGCGTACGTGCACAGAGCAAGAGAACAACTAAAGTCGACGTAAACCGACGTGGATAATCGATCGGTCACCATTATCGGCCTCCTCTAATGCCGGTTACGTGAGTAATATTACAGTTTTATTGATACTTAACGGAGGCCACGAGTCTTTGGATTTTTACGACGCAATGCGATTTATGCAAAACAAAGCACAGTTCGTTGACAAAAGACCTTATTACTTCGAACGCCTTATCTTTAAAATACTAAAGTACAAAAGAAAATGTATATTTCAAAGCTGTTACTTAATTACACGTACTGTCCGATTTATATTTAATCGTTTTATATTTAATTTTTCGATTGAATCTCTGTAAAAAGAGAATAATTTCATATTTTATTAATAATGTATTTTTTAATTACAGTCAATTGTTGCTGCTTTATATGAAATAATACTTTTAAACTGATTAAAGTCAAAGTTTTAAACGCGACCGATGGGCTGCGTAAAACTTGCAGGATATTTCTGTGGTAATTGGTTTGAGTTCGCAACAAACAAGTGGGACTTTTGTTGTGCGACTGGAAAAAAAAGAAAAAAACAGGCGACTCCTTATTACTGCCATACGGCGTTTGTACCGTTATACATTACGCAACTTCTTCCTCGCACAGACGTGTGATGTACATGTATTACTATTGCATCGTCACTCGTCATACGAACAAATATCAAAACGTTTCAGACAAAACCGAACGACTTCCGCGCAACGGAAGAACGCTTCAACACGTCGATACGGAAACGTATCGGTGAAATCCGGAATTGCATTTTTTGCCGCTTTTATTCACGCTTCGCGAGCTCCTTTATATATATATTCTCTCAGATCAACCGACAAGTTATCGGGAAGGTCGCTACGTTTATCTATAATTCATGCATTTTTCAGTCTTGCTATTTACAATGCTTTTAAAATAATTACACGTGGCCATTACATTGTCGATTGCGAACTTTAAATTAATTTATTCTGTTTAATTTACTAATAAAGTCTCTCAATCAAGTTCCGCGGCTCTGTTTCAAGATAAACGTAGAACAGGATTAAACGGAATACAGGAATTACTTTAAAAAAATCTAATTGTAAGTAGAAGTTAGAAAGAAACAGTCACGGTGTATCTCTTTTATCTTCTATGCCAATCTTCTTTTTTTTTTCTTTCCCTTTCTTTCTTCGTCAGAGTTCTGATGTCATAATCTTCTTTGATCCTTCGCAGCTAATTAAGTTTGGCTTTCTTCTTTCTCCGTTGCCTTTAGCTCGCGTGTCGGCGTGCACAAGCCCTATCATGTTGCCGAACCGATGATTATCGGTTCGGTAAACTTCACCGAAGCAGAAATAAATCTGACGTAACGGTATTAATTACGTCGAACGATCCTACTGTTTTCTCTCAGGTCGCTCTCGGCTGGGAGTTTACAAATGTTTGATTCGCATTCAGTGTCATGTACCGAGGTGATCGATTCGACCACGCCGGACTTTCTGCTTGGAAAGTGTAAGGGATTGCGGATCGATCGGTCGCTCGCTCTCTTGTTGCAAGGTCGTGCGAAACTTTCGCGAAATAATTATCCGAACCGGTCGAAAGAACGCTCGCATGACTCGCTTCATGCAAGGACGATTTTGAATCATCCTGGGTCTGGTTTATTAAAAAAAAAAAAGAAAAAAAGAAGAAAGAGAACCGAAGCCTTTCGAGTCCAAGTCTCATCACGCTCTTATTTATCTCGACCTCGTCTTAATACATTCTCAGGTGTAATTTATATATAATCCAGCTAACGAGAAGTGAATCAGCCGTGTTATTTTGTATCAAAAAGCGCATGATTATCGGTTTTTGACATAAATCGTGGGTTATTTATTTTGTGGGAGCGGTTTCGAGGTACACAGACCGGACACTTTGTAAATTGGACGTTACATACGTTCTCTTTGTTGCCCGATGTGTAGTCGAGCGACGCATCACGTATGATTCAGAGCGCGTCGTGCTTTTGCTAACAGACACGTTTCTCTTCGCACACCGCTTGTACACGATTCTTAATCTAGTTTGTAATTGAAAATAAAATATTACCTTGGCGGTGAGGTGTCGTGTAATTAAACAATTAATCAGCTAGAAGCAAACACCGATTATTAGTTTGCGTAAAGACACGGAATTAAATAAAAAAAAAATATATATATATACATATACATATACATATTCTATCAAATTAATTTAACTTAAAAAAATTTAAACAACGATAGCTTCATTAATTTTGTTTTTTGTTTTAAGTTTCAGAGCATTGACACGTATCTTCACGGAAGGGAAATAAAAATGTCCGAGTATTGCGAATATATGTGGTGCGATCCCGTTCGCGGTCACAGCAGTCTGGCCCGTAGCATCTACGAAGAGGGGGGCAGGTTCGATAAGCGCGATAAAAAGCTTGCCATCAAGACTGTCAGATCTATACTTCGACAAATGCCGAATGTAGGTAAGACGTAGTTACATGACTGCTAATGAACTTGGCCGGATAAAGATATTATCCAGCAAAGATATCTATAGCCCTGTTGAAAGCCAGTCGTGCCTTGTTTAATTGTTAAAGCGCGAAAGGTAAACGTCGAACGTAAAAAAAAAGGAGTATTAGTATGTGTCGCGCACATTTCCGGGGATTATTTGCATACAAATTACTTCCGATCGTGGATAGCATCGCAATGACCGCCAATGACGGTTTCCGTTCTTTTCCTAGACCTGGAACATTGCACGGACGAGTACATCACGCGCTTCCTGCTAGCCCGGAAGTACCGTACTGAACAGGCGGCGGCCCTGATAGCCGCTTATCAGGCACAACTTACACATCGCCAGGATATCTTCGGCAATCTCACCGCCCGAGACCCAGCGTTACAGCGCGCACTTCGTGCCGGCATACCGGGTGTTCTTCCCGCACGTGATAGGTACGAACAATGATCTCCTGCAGTCATTGGCTTGTGTTACGTACGTCCTGCTGATTTATTCTTATCCGCCCTCGCGCGTGCCACATACGTACCGGAAAGTATCCGACTAACAGAGCTTCATCCTACATAAATATTATAAAGATTAATACAATTATATATTTTTAAAATATATTTTAATAAGGCAAGTTTATTTATAATACTTACTTGTCCGTCTTATAACTTAATTATTTTATGTTTTATCAATATAGAAAAGGCAGATGCGTGCTGGTTATTTTAGCGTCGCAATGGGACCCCGTAGCCGTACCGGCGTTATCTGTTCAGCGAGCGATCTTCTTAGTTCTGGAAATACTTATTCAGGATCCTCGAAATCAGGTAAAAATTTATCTATTGTATTGTATTAATAATTTCAGAATTATAATGCAATAACGTACCGTTAACAGGACCTTCCAAATTCAATCAGCGACGACTTGTGTTTCATTCAACTAAATCTAAACGACCGGTCTAGACTTGGCGTCCACTTAAGTCCTGACGTTATTACACCCTACCTGAACGCCTTAGCGATGACCTATGCTTCTTTTTTTTTTTCAGCAATCCGGTTTCGTCGCTGTGGTAGACTGGAGCGGATTCTCGTTACGACAGGGCGGTGCACTGGGGGCAGCGGCTCTACGAAACCTAATAGCTGCTCTACGTGGGCGATTTCCTGCTCGATTCAAGGCGATTCACTTCCTCTCGGCACCACTCTACGTTCAGGCGACCCTGGCCCTGGTGAAGCCCTTTTTAGACGAGAAGACACGTAATAAGGTGAAACATGCATGAAAAATGTATGAATAAAAATTTGCGATAATACCTTAAAATATAATTGCTCTCACTCTTGATGTACACGACGACAGACAATTATAATTGTAAAGGTAAATTATTTATCAACTAGATCAATTTAGCTTCGATTTGCTACCTGGTTTTTACTAAACTTAAAAGATAGCGTAAACGACTTCTGTTGCTTATAATATAATCTGTAAAAAAGAACGAGAGTTAGATGAGTGTCTAGTAAATTGGTACCTTTAAGAACCTGCATAAACGACGGGAAATTATTGTTCGGTCTCATTGCTGGCGTGCACAAAAAGATGTTATCTGTTTCTCTGCTCGTAGATCTATCTGCACGGCAACAACCTCAGTACGCTTCACGAACACTTGCCGACGGATATCCTGCCAGCGGAGCTCGGTGGAACGGGGCCAGCCTTCAACCCGGGATTGTGGGCCGAGCCGGTCATCCACTCGGCAATGAAAGAGGCCGAGCTCGCCGCCGCCACCGCCAAAAAGGGAAAAGAGCGTCACGCCGACGTGCAAGAACCGGCCAGCCTTCGAGACGGATCAGAAACCGCAAACGGAAACCATAAGAGAAGTGATGGCTCGAACGTCTCGACGGGCAAAACATTCTTGAGCAATTCTGACGATTTCGCGAAGCACTCCTCTGGGAAAACGATGGACGTAGAGCTCAATGTGATACATGGGCGATCGAACAAACAGAAAGAGACAACGGGACTTGCGACAAAAAATACCGAGGACAGTATTAAAGAACAAATACATGAACGAATTAGTAATGGAAACGTAAACGAGACGTGTCATTCTGATTCTGAAACGCATCAGCTTAAAAATACAAATGATTTGACGTTTCTCGATGCGGACATTAATTTGAACGAATTCGAAATGATTCCTGGCAGATCACGCAGCGAGAGCAGTAAGGATAATTTATTAGACAATAGACTGGAAGAAAAGGCTCTCATTGTCAGCAGCAATCATGAAATACTATCGGAAAAAACGAATCTCATAACATAAAACTGATCTCTATAAATCTAAATACTTATGCTTTTGATAGAAATCTGTTTCTTCCTGTTAAAGCTTTTTACAAGCCACATGAATTTGTGGATAAACGATTCGAATAATCTCGAGGTATCATATAATTTTATCGACAAGAACAATAGCAATAGATTTTTCTGTAGACTAGATTTCCTAAGTGTAATTTAATTTTCTGGTTGAGGATTTTCACTTTCTTGGTATAAAATCAGAAAGTAAAAATTTTATATGACTCCTAAAATAATATTAGAAATAAGCGCACTGAAAAGTCTTCGAATGTTTTGATCTTTAAACTGTACTTATAAATCGTATAAAAAATTAAATTTTATCTTTAAAAAACTGTTAGTTGGAATCGAATTCGTTGTTTTCTCTTTCTTATATTGAATTCATATTGATGACGGAAGAGGATCTAGGTTTCGTGGAATATAATCTCAGATCGTCCTGATAATCATCGTCGGAACGACGTATCTCGTGCAAAGATCAGGACGCTAAGTGTCGGAAGACGCTCATTATACCGATATCCTCCTTTACGGGCGTCTGTAAAAGTTTATAACTTAAAGAACTGTCTTTGTTTCGTCTTTGTAATATCGGAAATATAAATTCAGATACAGTTCCTATCGTAAAAAAGCCGTGTTAGACTGCATTGAATTTATTTGTTTGCCGCAGCGTGGCCGCAGAATTGATGAGAACGACGATCTGACTGTGCCACCAATTTTACTAACTCCTCCCCCCGAGATCGGTGAATTAATTTTGTCTACTTCGAACTTCTCGACCACCTAAATGAGCACATAATTAAACTACTAATTTTATTTAATTATAATTGAGAATTAAATATTAATTGCTTAATTGTCAATATATATTTTTTAATAACAAGAAATATTATCTATCTACCTTAAAGCTCAGGAAAGCGCAAGTTCTTTCGTTTGGTGCTGCGAGATTAAATGTCCGAATTATATAAATTATATTTAAACGAACGCGGAGTTTAAAGTACAATATTAAATACAATAATTAAATAAATCGAGTAGTAAAAATTATATACCTAAAAAAATAATTGTACCTTGTTAAACCTGTTAAATGTCTTAACATAACCAGCTTAACTTTTTTTTTACCTTCTCTTTTATAACTAAAAAACATTCAAACGTATTTTTTTACGTTTGTACGTAATATTGCATTACATTCTCAATTGTTGAATTAAACCACAATGTAATTTGTTAAAGAGATATTTATTACATACATTTACTGTTCTTTAACTTCACGTAATCTACGTACAGCTGACCTCACTGAGGCAGCAGCTGTTGTGGAATACACCCAAGCTCCACCAGCAACTGTCCTTTTGCATCGTTTGCACGACCAAATCCCAACAACGCTCCTTTTCATTGCTTCCTGTTAAAAGACAGAAATATCACAACTTAGCAATTTATTTATGAGTTCCATTAAACTTTTAATTAAAGTTAAAAAGTTACAATAGAACATACAGGAGAAAGAAATTATTACAATAAAATCATGTTCGAAAAGTATCGAGCGTTAAAAACGTATATTCTAAACTCGCAGTTAGTAAAATACAACTATTACTCACCTTACCACAAAATGAGCAAGTATACTTGCTGTGTTGGGTGATTTCCATTTTTTTGACCATTTTCCTAAGGGAAGCACCATAACGGGTCCCATATTTACCGGTAATTCCAACCTTCTTCGTGCGTTTCGCCTGTAAAAATTCAAGCAATTATAGCATATATTCAACAATAAAAAAAAAATAAAATTATATATAATCAAGAAGCTAGGATAGGCTTTCAAAACATAACCTCGCTGCAGGGTTAGACGCCCCACATGCAATGTTAACCGCAATACTTTATAAAAATAGTCACACTTAAATTTTCTTAAAAACTAATTATTCTTATCTGATAATTAACATCGCCTAAATTTTTGTAAGATTATTAGGTAAATGTAGATAAAATATCTCACCATTTTGACTGAACAGAGAACGTTCTCGTAAAGAACCGGAAAAAGGTAACCTCGCACGGTGTCGCGCGACGCCGGAAGTTAGCGGAAAGGAAACGCGTTTACGTTTAATGGTGGGAAATTTTAAATTTGAATGAAAGCAATTTTGGAACTTTGTTGCTCTTCTCCTAAAGAGAAAATAGAAAAAGAAAAAAAATTTATATCGCGCGTATCGTAATTTTTGCATACGCAATTTTCGTAATTTTCTGAAACAGCCCGCGTAGTTTTAGATGCGCTCAAGTTATCGATCGCGACTCGTGGTTCCTTTTCAACAAATTTCCAAAAATACCCGTCGATTATATAATACTCAATGCAACTCGTTGCGTAATTGCAAAGGGGGAACTATCCGAACGGGAGGACACGGGAAGAAGAGTCTAACGTTTCGCTGAGGCGCGAAACGATTATTCCGACGAACACGGTCGTGCTTTTCTTGCTCCCGCCGCTCGTGCAAGTAGGCGAAAGGGGAGGAGAGAAGGGGGGAAGAGAGATCGTCGGCTCCATCTCTGAGAAGGGAGAAAGAGGAACCGGCGGCCGCGGTATGACGTAGGTCGGGCCAGGAACAGATCGTTGCGGAGTCCGGCCGCTTTCGAGGATCGGGTGCGTCACGCGTGTCAGCGGGGCTAATAGCGGAATCGGCGCCGTGACGAGCGAGCGGCTGGGCACCCTCCGTTGTGCCCCCCGCGTACCCGATTCCGGCGCGCCGCCTAATCGGAGCGGAGCGGAGCGTGTGGCGTAGAGCGCAGCGCGACACACGCACTACACGCAGTTGCACGCAGAGCGGCGAGAGTGAAAGAAACAGAAAGAGGGAGAGAGAGAGAGAGAGAGAGAGAGACAGCGTGCGTCGTCGAGTCTAGGGTGCACAGCCGGTGGTGGTCGCACGCAGCCAGCGCGATGGTCGTCAAGATCTACATATCGGGTATCAGCGGCAACAAGGAAGTGAGTGCCAGCGGCTCTCGTCGACGATCGCGACACTCGGCGCCTGGTCTGACACCGCGCGCGCCAAGCAGTCGTCGTCGTCGTCGCCGTCGTCATCTTCGTCGTCGCTGTATCAGGTTACAATGCGAGCGGCACGCACATTAACGGTCTTAAGGGATGATTTAGATGACCGCGCGACTGTCACTCGCGATATGACGGCGCGTATTTTACGCGTTTATCACGGTTCTCTTGCCCGCATCCCTCGACGATTGGCGTACGGTGGTGTCACGCCAGTTTTCCAGCTGTTTGTCACGGGCTTCGTTCGAATCTGTTTACTTGACTCATTCCGGAGCGGTAGTTGTCGAATTTGTCACGTATATATTATATCTAGGTTGATAGCGAAGTTCCGTTACTGATAAGAGAGAAAAAAAAAAAAAAAGAACTTGCTTTATATCGTACCTTTCTATCTCCTTTGTATGTTAAATATAATGCATATACTTTTTGCAAATGTAGACGTCTTGTAGATAATAAGTATAATAATTTAGTAAAGATTTATTAAGTTGAAAGGTTTGGTTTTAATTACATGTGTATGTATTGCAGGTGAAGAAAAGACAGCAACGAGTAATGATGATTTTAGATAGCAAAAATGTAGAATATGAGATCATTGATATAACAGAACCGGGCAAGGAGTTGGAGAAGGAATTTATGCAAGCTAACAGTAATGCTAGGAACAACAAGTATCCGTTGCCACCACAGATATTTAACGAGGACGATTATTGCGGCGTAATTGTCTTTTTTTTATATCATAGACATTTCTATTATTTTTAATACATACAAAGTGTGATTTAAAATTTTAAATTGTATGCATTCAAAAATCACCAATAGTTGTTTTTTTTTTTATTTTTTTTTTTTTATAAGCTGTTAAATTTTGCAGGATTACGAAGATTTTGATTTATCAAACGAAATGGATGAACTCGAAAAGTTTCTGAAAGTGACGTCGGCAGTTAGTACTGCAGAAATCACTCTGGACTCCAAGTCTCAAAGTGATGAGATTCAAGAAAATGGAAATACTTCAAGTCGAGAGGTAATGATTTCTTTTTTGTCAGGATTAAATATTAAAAAGAGCTTTCTCTCAACTTATTTTCGAATTATATGTCCTCTTCTTTATTTAGATAGAATTCCACTGTGCTAAAATAGAAATGACAATTACTACAATCATGCTTATTGTACGACACGTGTGCAACAACATATGACAAACCATTTTTATATTTACTTGCTTATATTTCTTTGAAACGGTGCCAACATATGACGATATACATATACGTTGTCCCCGACATTTTGTTATAAGAAGCATGAGTTCTATATAAATTATTTTAAAATTCACTTATTTTTATTTTAAGATTTCGTACGGAATTTATGTAACAGTTTGTACATTTTATTTTTTGTTTATTTTAATATTTCTCATTTATTTCTTTTAGCCTTCTGCAGACAAAGAAGCAAGTACAGTACTTTCTGACAGGTAATCGATGTAATAATAATAATATTATTTTTTTTTAATATTATAATTACATGTATAAATACATAGACTATATAATTTGATTTAAAATGTGAAATAATTTGAGATTATACTTTAGTTTACCAGAAAGGACAACTTTGGAAAGTGAGACTAAAGCGCTAAACGATTCTAAACCAACCGAAGTAGATAGTGCGGCAAAAGTAAGCGATGAAGGTGAACACGTTGAAGACAGTGGCGATAAAAATGAAGAAAAATCCGATGACCAAGAGAAAGAGGAATAGATATGAAATATACCCATATAAAATTGGGATATTCCACACAATGACATCCTTCCTTTTCCACCCACAAACGTATTTTGCAAAGCTACGTTTATTACATTACTAAGGCTGAATGAAGGTACTGCCAAGATAATATTCTGCATTGCAGAAAGTCTGTTGAATGATCAGTATAAATGACGCATGGGACATTCTTTTATAGAATATACTTTGTATTTTTAGATCAAACGCGTCTTCACCAATGTTTTACAACAGGTCCGATTAGGTGATATGAGACAATTCCTTCATATCGCTATCTTTATATGTACATCCCCCACGTTTGTTTTATTATTTTTGCATTGTTTCGCACTGCACCATACCTGATATATAGCATATCCGATAATGGTACTGAAGTCTATATTTTTCTTTTACATGTGTAACTTGCCCGTTATTTTGTTGCCGCGTGCAAAACGTACAAAAATAAATAGGATGTAGCACTACATGCATACACACAATTTCATTTGAGATATATGAGGAGATATATAGATATCTATACATTAATAATTAAACTTGTTGATATAATTGAATTGTGTTATACACGTAAAAAAAAATTTTTAATATTTCTACTTTTAATCGAACACAGCAGTATTAAAACTAGGTTTTACTTGTTATAAAAATTTGTATTTGGATATTTCATTTTTTTTGCGTATTTAACGCAATAATTAAACGGTTTTTCCAAATATATTTTAAGGAATCGTTGATTTCTTGGGCTCATATATTATAAATATGTTTGACGTAGCTATTAGAAGAAACAGAACAAAAGAAGAGATTTTTAGATTTTTATAAGTGAATTATGAATATCTTTTTTATGATGTAATCTTCCATTTTCCATATATGTCAAAATTGTGGTGTATATGATTCATACTGGTGTAAGATGATTTCATTGATGTGTGTATATGACTCATGCTTATTCAACACTGTGTATTTTATCGTTAGATCTTTGTGTCTAAAACAAACGATTTATTAAGCTAATTCTTTAAAGATTTCTATTTTTAAAAACAAAAAAAAATTGTTTTACATTACTTGAAAACTATTTAATTATTAAATTTAAAATTATATTTTAATGATATAAAAATTTAAAGCAAAAATAAGAAATTTTATTACAACTGCTGCTATCGAAATAGAATAATTAATTCTTTAATATTTTTTCAACACATAAAATCTCATATAAATTAATTATATTTTAAATATCTGTATAAGATAATAGTGGCAGTTGTATCGATCAAAGGGCCTATATGAATTATTTCTTAATCACTAATTGATGAGAATTATTTTTCTTATTACTATTCTTCCTATAGAACAAGATTAATGTCTCGTATAAATCGTTTATTGCATATTTATATCGTTCAAACGATAAGTACTTCCATCATTAAAAAATTAAGCTTTACTCAATATTTGCTACAAGTTGCTTTGTTATAAATAAATAAATAAAATAAAAAGTTATTTTTGCTATTATAATTATATTCTTTAGCAATTTCTAATATCGCACATAATACATATAATTTACTGCTACAATCAAAGAGAGCAAAGTTTTATTCATGTTGATATGTCTTTTTCTCATTACAAAGATGAGAAGAGATGGCGGTAAAAGTAAAGATTGAATATTAATGTTAAAATAAATTTTAACATTTATTACAAATATATAATCAATTAGATATAACCATATTTACAAAAAGTAACATACACATACATACACACATGTGTACACACATGTATGGCTCAATAGCGATCATTGTTACATGCATACAAGAATTTATTAATAAATACAATGATTCAAGTTTTAAATTTTGTTCGTATATCCTTAAAATTTAATTCTAGTTACTTATTTGTATATTTTATCAATTGATAAACATTATACATTCAATAATTAACGTAATAACGTATGTCATAATGAGGTGATTAATTCTGTCGTCTATTACTAAATAAGGTAAGTACACACGTTAATATGATAATCAAATGTATAAGTCCGTGACAAGTCTAAAGTAACGTATATACTCATCTCAAAAAAGCGATATAAAAACTAGCTACGCGTAATGTATACGTCTTAATATACAGTACATCTAAAAATATTCTTTATCTTTTCTTAAATTAAAAATAATATCCAATTGATTTACCTAAATTGTTACAATATTTGGCATATTCTAATTAAATTAAATTTGCTATTTGATCTATTTTGAATTGAGGTACAATAATACTACATCCTCAATTATCTTTTTCTTGTATATTTGGTGTCTCCACCACAACACGAGTGAGTACAGCCTGAAACCAATAATTATCAATGTTTTTATAATACATGTTTGGAATAAGTATATATGTATATATGTATTAATTTACATCTAAAAAATGTTTATAAAGAACATTTTGAGATAGTTTTGTGACAAATCTTTAAATTATGTAATTTTTAGTAACTGTAACAAAATTCTTATCAATAATGTAGAAGAAAATTTTTTCTAATATATATTTTTAATCTAAAAAAATAACCTTTTAATCAAACATTTTATTACTAACAATAGAAGTGAAATAGTATTTATAGCATATATATATATATATATATATATATATATATATATATATATATATATAAGAATATATAGCAAATAAATTTAATAAACTACAAAATAGTAATTTACTAATTAAATTATTAATGGCTAATTAACAATATAATAAATAGTTTTTCTAAATAATATAAATTCTTATTATAATAATATTTAAGTTCCTCTAAATATAAAATAAAATAAAAAAAATACACAAAAATAAAAAGTAGTCCAGTTTTGTGGTGGCATTTATTTTACTGCTGTTACTTGTGTTATTTAATTAATAATTATCATACACATATATCTATTTATCAATATTACGCATACATTTGCATTAAAGAAATATGTTGCTGATGTGAAAAATGTTAAACAGTTGTCAATGTAAATAAATTTATAAACAATCGTATGTATATAAAGATTTCATTTAACATGAGTTAAACAACAAGAATTTACATCACATAAATTGCTGGTCTTACTGGTATTGTTATAATTATTGAATGCAGCTTTTTCATAGGCACGTTATAAGGCAAACAGTTTAATAAGAATACATAGTTAATCTAAATTTTTGAAAACAAACTAAAAAAATTTTATACTAATTTTACATCTTCATCGAAAGGTCGAATTAATTTATAAAACTCATATTTTGTGTAAATGCTATAGTAGATCAAACTCAAAGTAATGTAATAAATAAATAAATAAATGAAAATCACTAATTAAAAAATGGCAGAAAATACAGTTTTTAAATTTCTATGAAGAAACTTGCTACATGTAAAAGCTGCATAGCTCATTCATTGAGCACGTAACTAAACATTTCCACTGATATCAGAGATTTATTGTACATAATGCATCTTTCTAGTTTTTAATTTAGTGTGAATTTTGACTTTTAACACATAAAATAGTTGTACATATACCATTTTTTGTTCTTAACTGACATTAAAAACCAATGAAGACTATCTCTTTGAATCAGTATATTTACATTGTTAAATAAGTAAATAAATTATGCGGCATATTATAATATTTAAAATTTCTTTATGTTAAGCAAAAGATGTTATCTTGTGTGTGTAAAACTACTTTAAACAAATTTGTACCTAGTCCGACTAAATTGTATTAAACAGTATACTTATAATACGTACAATAATACGTATATAATTATACCAATACGTGTTGTATACGAGTGCATATTCTATTACAATTACGTACAAAATGCAACAATAAAAAAAAATCAAAATTACCGGATCTTCAAAAAAAAATATAAAAGTGTTGTATTTTTCCATAAATTTGAAGACGTACATAAGTATAATCGTGAAATTATTGCAATGTTGTATGCTTATGACTGTTTTACATTTTTTAAATGGAAAAATGTGTATTTAAAAAACATTTATATTATGCAAATACATGAATTCTCATATTTGTACATCTTTAAATTGTATGTACCTATTAAAATTAATAACATATATTATTTTAAGATATCGTACAATGTATTATAAAACTTTTTTTTCTCTTTTTCAGGATGTTGGAGTCAAATAGCGAAATAACTTTTAATGTTATTTAAACTATGTATGTAAAAGGAATACTCGCGAGTATGTATATACTGTTAAAAATTGCGATCGAGTTATGCTTCGTGTGTGTTGACTTAAGATTCATTAATGTATACTAATATACATCTTATTTCACACCAAATTTATATATACCTAATCACGTACAGGAAACATTACAATAACTATTAACTAAATCATCCTAATAAAAAAAATAAAAATAAAAACATGCTTTCACTATTAAAAAAATATTTTATGTAACTTTTAAATTAGCACGTGCTATTATTTTTAATTTATATAAATATTGTAAATATAATATAATCATACGTACACAGAAAACCTGACATTACTGAACTGTAGCACATTTAGAAATTTAATGTCAGTTAAGATTTTTATTTCTTTTAATTTTAATGAAAAAACTTTTCTTACAATACGAGAATGTAAAAAAAAAAAAAAAATTATTTGTAATGTCAAGCTCTTAATTATGTAACTATCAAATGGCCTGTTTTTCTCTGGGACGGTGATCTTAAATCTGTATTTAAGAAAAATGTGTATATGTACACTGAAAGACAGATATAGCATTTGCTAGGGTCACGTACGCTAGCCGTTGCAGCAAATGCCATATCTGACTTTTAGTGTGCATATGCAAACTGGTATTGTCGCATATGATACTTAACTTATCTTAATGCGAAATGTTTTATGCAAATACTTGACATTAAGTATAGCATACACGAAAGTAATAATGCAGTACTTATTTAAAACGTAAAAGGATTTAAAAAAACTTATTGAAAAGTTATCTTGTCAAATCTTTAAAAATTGTTAAAAAGGATGCCATTGTAAAAATATCAAATATTTTATCGATATTCGATCGATTCCAAGTACATTTGCAATAAATGTATTACTTCTTTTATTACAGTCTTATTATACATAGAGAAAATCAAAAGAATGTTTACACTTGGGAGACATAATTAAAAAAATTTAGAAATTAAAATTCTAACAAATTTTAAATTATTACATTATATATTTAATTTAATTAACAAAATAAATAAGTAAAACATTAGTTAAAAGATAATTTTTAAATATTTAAAATATTAAATTAAACATGTATTTTAAAGCACCGTCAAAGTAAAAAATTAAAATGCTAAAATTATAAAGATAATGTTAAATATACTTGTCAAACATCCACATTGAACTTTTCTTATACCAATACGAATTGTTGGTAAAAATCATAAAATTCAATTATTAATTCACTTTAACAAGATGTTTAATTTTCGCAAGTAATCATTCTTAATTGATTTTCTCGTCTGATTATGCACTAAATAATTGTCTCTTTGTATATTATGTAATATAATGAAATATAATTAATCCGTACCAAAGTATTTTTGTCCAAAATGATTTGGCGCAACAGTATGGATCTCCGACGTTAAAATCTTCATCTAAAGAAAAATAAACAATAAATTATCGTATATTATAAGAAATTATGTAAACTAGAAAAGATATAATAAAAATTACCTTAGGAAAGGCAGTGACTAGAGATTTGGCTGCAATTGGTGTACAAAACAAATTTGACAAGATGATATTTTCTTCCAGCACGTTATGTTCTTTTAATACAGCCATAGCTTTTATAACTGTATTTCCTGTACCTTAATTTATAATAAATATATGATAAATATTATATTTTTACAAATTTATTTCTTTTTATTTATTTAATTGTTTTTAATTATTAATTTAAATTCTTTTTAATTGTAAAGAATGCAACACTTACTCATTATTGGATACATCAGTAAAACCTTCCTCTCTGATATATCATCTGGGAATTTAGCATAAACTACTTTGGCTTCATGTGTATCAATATCACTTTCTACCAAAATCTTACCAATCCTGATACTACGACAACAATCTCTTAAACCCTACAAAAATATAATTTTATCAGTAAATGTCTATAAAAATGTTAGCAAGCTTTAAGATAATTCTACCTGTTCCATTGCTTCCCCACTTCTTACTATAGACACACCACAATTTCCCTTTTGATATTTTAAGCCTTTGTATTCTGCACCAGTTGGAGTGATTACCATACATTTTGTAAATGGTAATTGATTCAAACTCTCCTCAATAACTAATCTGATCTAAACATTTTTCAAAAAATTGTAATGACTGTTTTGTTCATACAATAAGCATAAAATTAGTCTTTATTTACTGAACAATAGCATACAATATATATAAATATCTTACCAAACGATCAGCATAGAATTTGAAATCACTTCTAGTAGTATTCCTATAGAATAAGACTCATTAATGCATGATTCATACAATTACTCTGAATAATTAATCTACACAAAAAAAGAACCATTTTCTGAATCTAAATATATAATCGTAATTACACGAGCATGAATAAATCAAGGTTAATGAATATTTAGAATTTCTTGATCATCGCGAGTCATATAAAGACTTGAGAATAAAATAAATTATAATTTAATTAGCGGTACGATTTAATATCGAGAATATTTGTAAAGGGTACTTACTTATCTCGCAAAATAGTTTGCAATTCTTTCACCTGGTTGTTGCAGGGTAGGATTTTTAGGTTAGTCCCGTACTCGTCAACGTCGTAATTATCGTTCAGCAACTTTGCCGTCGTGTCCGTGCTTCCCATGGTGAGGGTGCATCGACAATACGATTGTGAATAACGACGAACGTGCAATTGACCCGGACTATTTCGCCATTGTTAGCAAGTCGGCAACTCGGCACTCGGTCGCGGCGCGTGATCGCGAACGTGCTCAAACGTGCTGAAGTAAGCAAATTATGAATGGCGGAAAATTAAGTTGCACTTGTATGTACACCGTAAAGCAGATATGGCATTTGCTGCGGCGAGCGGCGAGCGGCGAGCGGCGACGGCGGCTGGCGTACGTGACTTCTTTCTCTCTCGGCCGCCGAGTAGTGGGGAGGTGTAGCAGGCCGCGTTCTCTCTCAGTCCTCTATGACCGGTGCTCCGCAACACATCTACGCACGTGCTTCGTGTGAGATTCGACGCACACCACGCCAAGATAACGTATGTTAGCCGCCATCGCAGCACCACGAACACCATTCCTGACGATGAGTGTACTTCCTCTACGCGGCAGCACTCTAGATGCGCGCGGTGCAAAACGAATACCGCCAATCAGATCGCTTAGTTGTGCAGAATTTGAATAAATTTGTTCAGTTTGATTGGCGGCCTTGATTTAACACCATTTTACGTATTGCACGCGAGTAATCGTCGAACGCTCGCGCTTTAACATATTTTCTAACGCGAAGTGCCGCAGAATAGTGATTAATAATTATTTCGGAATAACGTTTTTTGGAGCTGGAAGACGCGCCTGGAGCAGGTTTAAGAAGTGCCGCACACGCAAATGGTTCCGTATGTGATTGCCAGAGGTGAGGGAGGAAAGTGCCACAAGAGAGGAGGATGCGGCTCTCGGCGTCGAGCGAGTAAACGTAAGTTTGTAATTTTATAAAAAGTTTTTCTTTTATTTCGTACTGATAATTCGTGTCATATGTATAAAACTACTCTCTAATTGTGTCTGCGTGAATAGCTATTCTCTCCTAAGTCGGGAACGAAATATATCTCACAATCAGTAACATACGGGTCGGGCGCTTGTCTTTTTTGTTTATTTCTTTTTTATTATTTTTTTTTGTTACGTTTCGTTATTTCTCCCTTTCGTCGCTTGCGGCCTCAACTAGATCAGTAGTGTCTAAAATTGTTAATGCCGAACGCGCTTCGCGTTAATTGAGATCATCGTCTAGTGTATGATAATTAATATTGGCGTTTAAACGCTCGGCCGCGAAGTTTTTACAATTATCGAGGTAAAAAAAAAAAGAAAAAAAAATGTGCAATTTTCCGTACTGCTGAGCTAGTTGACGATTAGATGGATAAAAAACTCTGTCGGTGTCTTCTCCCTATAAAATTTTTCTTTCTCTCTTCCTGCACTTACATACACACGCGCGCCTTCGCACACTCATCGTACATCCACACATACATTGATAAGAAATACTATGTGTCGAGTATCCATAATATTATCTCTAAAATGCATTCTGCTTAATATTACACTGCTGTTGTTTGGCCCTTACGTCAAGTGATACTCTCTCTCGTTACTCTAACAACTTCTCTGCTCCACACAACTGTATGTATATTCGTTCGTGTATAATTTTTATATACCACGCATATAAATATAAATATATATGTATATATCATTTACATATCTTATATATTTATATTTATATGAATATATAAATCCAAATGTATATATTTAAATCTATATAATTGCTACGGTGTGCAGTCTGTCGCATTTGCGCATAAGCTCCTCGTACAATATCGTACAATCCGATTTTACACAGCTTTCTCCGAATATTGTCATGATTGGCAAAAAGACTTGTTCTTTTCTTTCTTTCTTTTTCTTTTTCCCCACCCCCTTTTTTTTTTTGTCTAATCGTTGCGCTACATATATATGTTATAACGAACGCGAGCATCGTAATTCGCGATAATATCATATCGTACTACTGGGAACGGAAGACTGTATCCATTGAGTAGCTTCTCTGCTTTTTTACAACCGAAAGATAAAAGGGATGAAAATTTAATCGCCGCGATTAAGAGGCGTTTCTACAGCTAATCTTCTCTTGCGCGCAAAAAAAAAAATTAAGCAAACTCCCATCATCGTACACACGTATACGTTCATTCACACACGCACGCACAAATAAAGACAATTATCACTGAGCTACAGCAGAAGTATCTCATCCAATGTATGTAGAAATAGTTTCTTTTCTTTTTTTTTTTTTTTTCTATCAAACATAAACATAGAATAGTCATTTTTTTAACAGGCAAATATTCATCTTCTTGTAAGTCTACTTTCATATTACTTCGCTTAAGTCGACTTTTATATGCTTTATTACAAGTATACTACTCATATTTCGCGCACTACACTACTCATTTTCTCTTTCTCTCGCTTTTCTTTTTACCAATCCACCTTCTTCACAAGTTCCAAACGCATACACTCGTCACAACAAAATATGATTCTTTCTCTTTATATTTACAGCGTTACTTTCGTTGCATTATTATTTTTTTTCTTTTTTTCCTTTTTTCTTTCTTTCTTTGAGAACATATAATTTAGTATTTATTTGAGGAATCGAAGAGTTTAATATTATTTTAAAAATTGTCCAAAATACTAGCTTAACATATTCTGATACATTATCACTATTATTGTGCACATTGAGATGTACAAATTGTGATAAAAAATTTCAATGTTTTAAATGTTCTTAATGAGCTTTAAAAGAAGGAAATCATTCAGTAATTACACGAATGATATGTGTGCGCATGTACAATGAGAGGATGATATAAGTTACTTTCTATTAGAATTGATAGAAATGGGAAGACGGTTCTTATAAATTATTTTTATAGTAAGTATTGCGCGAATATTTTTGTTTTAAGTGTCGTAGGATATCGTTTTTACATGCTTTTTCGTAGAACGTAGACAACAAATTAAAAGTCTAATCAATTGTACAAAGAACAATGTGCTACATATATGACAGTCTCATTAAAGTACCAACGACAGAGATCAATTTATTTCGTTACGCACGCAAGCTTATAGCTGCATTTTTTAAACAACATTATAATGCATTTTGTATCAAAGTTCAATGTTCTCGTTCCTTGACTTAGTAAAAGAATCATGCTGATCCATAGTCAGTACACCCTATTCTTAATATCTTCCTGTTCTAAAAGATATTTTCATGCTTAAAGAAAATTATTGAAAAATAATTTTGCCATTATATTACAAATATAGATTCAGCAAAGAGACAAATTAAAAAATTTATTAACGGCTAAAATCGCCTATTCTTTTATTTGTCTATGTATACAACCAGTGTATATATAAATTTTAAATCGTATTTTGTCTCAAATATCAGCATTAATTGATAGCCTGTATCATGTATTTGAGAATATTATAACAAAAATAATAATTGCGTGATTGGCAAATATATCAATTTTAATAAATTTATAACTTTACAATTTTTTACAATATTAATAAGCATCCCTTTTTTTCGATACTAGCGATAAAATTTGATTGTTCTTAAAACCACTGTTTTCTCATTACATCTATATTACATTACGAAAATAGATTAAAATAAATTTTTGCACTATACAACAAATAATTCTTTTTTTTTTGCGCTTGAACTGAATTCAATTTTATTCACATTGAATAACACAAGTTAATATAAGAATTTTCTTTTTTTACTTTATTTTAATAAAAGTGTGAATAATTTGAAGGATATTATGTATATTACATTTTAAGTAAAAAAGTATCCCATGATATTTAATCAAAATTTATAGCAATTTTTTAATATTTGTCTTTTATACATGCAAATAATTTATTTAAATTAATGTTACTATTTAAAATAAAAATAATATATATATACTATATAATATATATATATATGTTTATACACAGTAACATCTTACTTTGACGTCATAATTCCATATAGTTGCAATGACAAAACAGAAATTTTAATAAAAATTTGCCACTGATAAATTGAAAAAGACGCAAATTAACAAATTCTCAAAATAATATTACGATTATGCAAAACAATGTATAATATAAATATATATAATATATAAACATTTATGTTATACATACATACATATATATATATATATATATATATATATATATATATATATATATATATATAAAATATAATTTGCCACTCTATTTTTATGCTTTGATAATACTTAGTAAAAATAAAATCCTCTTTCTACAAGTAAAACGGAAAGCAGTACCAGCCAATTCCTTTTGCCAAAAATATATATATGTATATATATTTACAGAAAAGATAGCAACTATACATATTGCTAAAAATTTTTGTATACTTATGCCAATTGAAAAATTTCGCTTCTTTTTTTATTGACAAGCTGTTAAAACATAAAGAGAATAAAAAATGTATTTTGTGTGATCGATAAAAACCACGTATTCTGTGGACGATGCATACTAGTTAAGCATTAACTAATTATTCCATGATTAACTGCTCTATAAGTAGACAATTGGTCGACTGATGTATTAAGTTTTAAGTACACTTTCATAACCGGGATAGATAAGGCATGGCTATGCTCTGTTCTTAAGTAAGCGCAGAACGATACGCAATACTGGTTGTTCTATTATAATCGTTAATTAAAGATCATCTTTATTTATAAATCCGCGTCCGCCACTATAAAAGCTCACGCTTGAATAGATTACAATTTAATAAAATTCAGCACTTTAATGCTATTTGATACCATCTCCGTATTTATACAACACTTATCATTGTAAAAGTAAATGCTCTGCGTGTCTCCGTCAATCAAACTTTCAGTCTCATTAGCATCTACCTGTATGCCGAGCGTACAGATCTGACATACACTGTAGGCCGCTTCGAAATTCGTTTGTTTCAAAACAGGAATGCAAATATGCACAACCTGTATGGAAGCATTCCGGTGTAAAATAGAAAAACTCTTTTCATCTTTCGTTAGTTAATGCGTCCTAATTACGAAGAATGCAATCCCCTCACCAAGTACTAATGTCACTATAGACCTTACATCTGCCGTTTCCACTTTTTTTTTTTTCTAATCTTTCTTATTCTGCGATTATCTATTATATCCGATTCCCTAAGCTTATGGACCCTATAAGCATGGAATCTAAAAAGAAAAGATCTTATTATAATTTTACAATAACCAGGGCAATAATTATTTAAAGCATTAGTATGATTTCTTGCTACAGTCGCAATTATTTAATTCATTAAAAAACTTACGGCATAGTTCACTGTGCTGACAATTTAATGATCTCCTCTCAACAATTCCATTAAAAGATTAAACGAGCTGCCTTCTCCCTCGGCGCGTTTTGCACTGAGCAATTCTTTTCCTGCTTGACACGTTCTTTGCAAATCTGGAATTCTCAGCAACAGTTCGCCAAATTTAGCAGGCATTTCTGGATACCTCGCGATTGTGTATTGCTGCAGTGCTTGAAGGGCCTTTTCCTGAGATGCTCTAACCTTTTCAGGCTCCTTTAATTCACTCGTATCGGACGTTAACAGCACGATCACCTTTTTAATTTCCAAAAAACACATTTCTTTAGATTATTTGTTACAAAGTCAATTTATTAAACATGTCGTAATATTTATTGAATCGTATCTTCATCATTATTTTTATACAATTTCCAAAATTATATTCGTTTAATATAAAAAGTCGCTTTCAACTTTGAAATATATGAAATATAAGGTCGCAAATTCTTTTCAATAAAAAATAAAAGAAAGAATTACTCACCTTCATTGCAACATATTCGTATTGATCTACTCTCAGTCTTCGCAGATTGTTGGTAAAAGCGAGCATCCTCTCAATACAAGTCGCTAGACCAAGTTGTCTGGCTTGTTCTAAAGTAATCGACTTGCCAAGAGACACTCTTATCTCACCTGGAGTACTCATGCTGCGAAAACAGCAAGAGAAAAGTAGTAGTTCACACCAAGAATTAATCAACAAACAAATTTGATCGTCGATAGAGATGTTTTTAAATAATGGCAGACTCTTGCACCACTTGACGATTTTATAAAGCCGATGATCCGCAATGTTGCACAAATTAGATAAAAAGTCCGGATGCTGCGCTGAATTGCCGTTGGAATTACTGGCGATTTGAGAATTACTATTGTTGGTGGTATTGCCATTTGTGGAATGTTGATCAGACGCTCCTGTCGAAGTCGAACCCACAGGGCTCGCCGTCTCTCCTCTCCTATTATTAGTATCGACGTTGCTAGAGTCATTCAACGAACATTCCACTGCACCTCCATTGTTTCCAGTTGTCGTTCCAGTACTGCTAGGTATCAAACCACTTCCGGAACTAAGCAGCATACTGTCACCGATGTTTCTTGTACTTCCAAGCACCCCTCCACTGCCACTTATCCGATCGTTATCGTTATAATGCCAAAGATGTTCCACGTCCATGATATCTTGCAAAAGTTGAGGTACCACTTGCATCTTGTGAGAATGATTTGAATGATATCTAACGGAATAATGATGCTCGCTACCAACCGGTGCTGGGCTGCAATTGCCTCCCGTCGTTAGTTTTTCGCTGGTCATACTACCGGCAGGACTACCAACGAGATTTGCCGGTAAAGTGTAGGTACATTGATAAGTGCTTCTACCGCCTCTGGTACGATCTTCTCTAATCGCCTCGAGCTTCATACCCATATTGAGGCACTTGTCGAAGCGGCAGGCCGGGCACTTCTTTCTCGTGGCCACGGTGACCGGGCAGCCTGCGCCTCTAAGGCACACATAGTTCTTGCGATTCTGGACGGTGCGCTTAAAAAATCCTTTGCACGATTCACACGAGAAGATGCCATAATGAAAGCCACTTATCTTGTCGCCACAAATCGGGCAGGGACTATTTATTAGTTGTTGCCTGGTGGAAATACCCGACGGTGTCGAGGGTATCCTACAGTCTTCCTGATCTTCCGCGACCGGATGGCCGTCTGGCGATAGTTCCGAGCCTGCTACGGAAGAGGACGAATAATGATGTGCGGCGACTGTGGACGAGGCTGGGAGATGCAGCGGACTACCTTGTGCCACTTGATGCTGATGATGTTGCGAATGCGAATGCGGATGTCTCGACTGCTGGACGGGAGAATGCGTAGGCGGACTAAGCGAGCCGTAACTATAACAGCTGCTAGAAGCGTCAGAATTGTTCCTCGAAAGTGAATGCGACAGCGATAACGATAACGAGGAAGACGAATTGTTGAAGCTATGTCGAGAAAGAGACAACGACGAGGAAGGTATTGGACTACCCGCTCCTAGGGCGGAATGCCGCGCCGCGTGAGGGCTCTGCGTTGGTGAACTGAAGACACTATACGCAGAATGAATGGCGGAATCTGGTGACGGCACCTACGAGAGTTGAAAAATTAAAATGTAATTTACATGCGCAAATTAAATTTATTAATTTAATTAATTATTTTATTAGCTCACTTGTGATCTAGTGTGACTATGTTTAGTTAGATGATGCCGTGGATTGAGAATAGGACTGTGATTAGGCGTCGAGTTGTTGTATCCACCGAGAAGTTTGCCTACGAGAAGCGGCAGATCACTCTGTTGAGTCTGCTCAAGATTTTCAATACCGCGTTGTTGCTGTTGTTGTTGCTGCAATTGTTGATTGTGTGTCATGGATAATCCACTGTCGTGAAAAGATCCTAGGGTAAAACCTGGGCTAGATCGAAAATCTGGCTCTGACTTGATAGGAAATTTCTGTTCCATAGGTCCAGGGCTTGTGCTGCATACTTGAACTCCTTCCATTTCCTCATTGTGGTCCTAAAAATCAATAGTTGATATAAATTTTTAATTCAATTTAAATGTTAACGTACTGATTGATCGAAATCTTTGTTGTTGGTTTAATTCAACAAGAGTTCAACCTGATTAGTAAGTGTATTGGAAGACATTTCTTGGTCCGATAGTTCACCCTCCCATGACATAGGTCTCTCTGGCTGCTGCTGCGAATTGTCGTCGCAGCAGCCTCCTCCATCGCCGTTCGCATCTCCGTCACCGATCTTGTCGCCGTTCTGATTACCCGACACGTCGCGCTTCTTCTTCGAACGTAGATTGACACCTCTGAAGTCAATCTTGCTGATCTCGCCGTCGCTGTCCTCGGGATCGTCGATGTCGGCCGCGTTCGCAGCGAGGATACCGCCGATCCCGATGCCGATACTGTGCGGCCCCGTATTTGTACAAATTCCGCTTGTCGGAACGGTATTTGCGTTTCCGCATCCCAGTACCGAGGTCGATACCACTGACACCGTCACGCCGTTCTGTCCCCCGAGATATTTACATACTCCTTTACCTAAAATCATATTTATACATAATAAAAGCCTGCCGTTACCGAAACTATTACAAATTTAATCACTTTAAACAATGGAACTCAATTTAGATATTAATATAAAAATGTACAAAAATAATTAATAAAATAACTTTTTTTATTTTAACTTACTCAAAAGCTCACGTAATAAATCAAGAGCTTTTTAATTAATAATTGTACATTAGAGATTATTTAGAACAATCACTTTGCGTGCTGCGTTGAAGAAATTTTATTCAAACAAGATGAAAAAAAATTCAGAGTAATACCGTCATGCATTTCTTGATTGGGCGGTACGTTAATAGTTGTGACGGATACGTTTTTCCCCGTTTCCGTGGAACGACTTGGGCTCATCGTGCAGGACACGCCGATGCAGGATGAAGGACAACAGGTCGCAGATGAGTTGGCCGAAGTGGAAGAGCTCGTCGAGGACGAACTGGACACGGAACAAGAGACTGAGACGGATGCGGAGCCCGCCACCGAAGTGGGAGTCGATGAAGTCGACGACGAGCCCCCGGTTGCCGACGATTTCCAAGTCTGCGTAGCTGGCCACCAGCCCGAATCCGAACCGGGCCCTGGGCCCTCGCTGGGCCCGTTTTGCTCTGACATTCTCAGCTGGTCCTGCTGCTGCAAGCTCGTGGTACGACTCGCGGCCTCTCGACTTCCGCGAAAACGTACAGCATCCTTACGGCGGCCCTCCTTATTGTCGCTTTCGCGAATATCGGGAGCTACGAGTACACGATCGATCCTGATTTCACGCTCCGTATCACTGAAAAGAAAATATCAAATACAGTTCTTATGCGCTTGTGTGAGTTTTTTTATTATACTAACATTTTATTCGCAGTATCTTTTATACTAGACTAGATATCATAAAGCGTAGACTTCCCGCGCGTTATTCACTAATTCTTTTTCTAGGTTATAATTTTATGTCATAAAAAATTTTCACTTAATAACTTTCGACAATAAACTACGGATATGCGAACATATTCTACGCTATCTTAAATACTTTTTGTTTATTTATATGTAATTAATTTATATATATATATATGTATCAAACATCATTAATTATATTTACTTGATTATGCAGAGTATAAATAATTAAATCGGCAAGTACCGCAACGTATTCGTCGATTACGAATTCACGATATATAAAATAAATATTCGTCGATAACACTCGACATATTATTCGGCATAAAAAAATACTCGGCATCATATTTATTATATAAATGTTTTGTAGCGCAATAGTCCGGCTAGCGAGCAAGGGGTGAATGCCGTGAATGTGTATGTGTATGTATACGAACGCGCGACGTAACGTCACCTCGAGCGTCAGAGGTCGTATCAGTCGATCGACACAGGGTGCAGCTAGCGGAGCTCCTGCTGTACGCGGGCGAAAAATAATTACATTTCATGATTAAAAACTATCAGTTCGCGCAAATTAGCTTCTCCGAACGTTGATATCTATGGGTAAGACTGACGAAGTAAATATTTCGCATGAAATACGTGCCATATCCTACGCGGACGGTTCTAAATCGTCGCGTATGCGATATCTCAGGCACGGTTACGCCAACGCAAGTTAATCAAACCGGCCAAGTAATTTTCAGGGATGCAACCGCTGAACATAAAACTGATGACAAAAATACGTCGGTTGTAACCCTGAAAGCTAACCGACCGATTTGATTCATTTACGTTGGCGAGAGCAGGGCTTCGGGATTCTTCTCGCGTACGCCGGGTAATTTTGTTTCGCATTCTAAGATATTTCCTCGCTTAATTAGGATCTTGTCGCGATGGCTGAGCTTTCGGGGACGCGGTCTAACCAAGGTTCTTTTTCTGTTCAGGTTGACGATACGAAGGAGAGCCAACGTACTCTCGCCGCTGATATTAGTGGACCGACGAACCGAAGCCGTTGGATTTATTTCGAGTGCTGCTGTATACAAGTAAATGGGCATGTAAGTTGCGTGAGTGTTACATGAATTTTGTTAACGGGAGTTCCGCGCAATGCCGCCCGACAAATTTAATGTGTAACTAGCTCGTGCGCGATTATAGGTTGTGACTTTTGGTCTTCTGTATCCTGTGCGCGGAAGGACTCGACTCGACATCCCAAACATTCTGGACATCTCAAACATGCTGAGAGGAGGAGGAGGCCTTGGAGAGGCTTCTTGCATCGGCGGAGCAACCCCGAGGTAAGCATCACGTTTCTATTACAAAGCTTAACAGCTTTTCGTTATTCAACGGTGATGCATCGATAATGAGAGTTAATTAGAAATAATAGTAATTTAAATAATTAGCAGGGAAGAAAGTTTGAAATTTTAGCAAGATTTAATCAAAATTTTGTTTGAATGATAAATGAGTTTGATTTTAATTGTCGATTTGAAAAATTTGTTGAAGACGCGTACCTTTTTTTTTTAACATAGTTATCAATTAGGATATCTCAGTAATTCAATTTTTTTATTTGTGTTACAGGATCGTCAAAGCTGTATAAAACTCCGCCGCTGCGCATCGACCGGTGAGTTACATTTACATATTTCTATTGCAATGCGTTCGAGAAAAATATATGACGCCTGAAGAAATAATATCAATTCCAATATATATAAAATAATAAAAACTAGGCTGTACTATCGCGGCACGAAATAATCCAACTGCGAGAACAAATTAGAATCCCGGAAACTGAAATTCGGAAGGGGAAGAGGAAATTTTAATAGAAATTGTATTTCGAGGTCGGGTTATAAAACTCCTTAATGTACTTTCCAATTCGCAATTTGCGCAACATCGCGGGTGGGAGATAAAGAAGGGGAGTTTTGCAGGAATGCAGGACTGCTCCGTTTCTTAAGCTGAGAAATAAAGTGCCGATGAGTTTCTCGCGCGGCTAGTCACCGAAACTTCCAACCGCGCGATTTAGACGCGATTTCGCGATCGCTGACACGCAGTCGACAAGCTTCTCTCTCTCTCTCTCTCTTTCGCTCTTTTGTCTGCAAGGTTACGCCGATGGCCGTGCCGCAAGGCCGGCCCACTTCCGGTCCCGCGGAACCGCCGAACGACCTTCGCGCGGAAACACACGCGTTCACTCACGCCCGCACATGGTGCGAATGCTCGACCGATCACGCGACAGATGTACACGCAGGAAGTTATTCGTCATTGAAAGAGGAAGACGCGAGACGTAACTCTCTCGATCACTTCCGATACGCTCGATCGGAACAACGGACATGTGCCGCGCGAATCCGTTTAAAGCTCGCCATCGGGGTCCCTTTTCAAGCCGTGCGCGTTGCAAAATCGCATTCATTCAGGTCACGCGCTCTGAAGCGTAAACCGCTCGTATAATTAAAATAATTTACGCAACTGGGATACGTATAGAGAACGTGCACGCGAAACTCGGTGATATATTAACGATTAACACCTTGCAACTCGTCGAGGTGTCCTCGAAGGAAATAACTCGGTGTTCTCGCCGTTTAAGTCCGTTACATAAAGCGCACCGTCTCGACAAAAAGTTAATATTAATACAATTAAATCACCGCATATTATCCTTTTTTTTTTTTTTTTTTGTCAGAAAATAGAATCCGTAAATTCGCGTTCTATGCTCGGGCGAATAGAACGGCTTTGGAGAAGATTAGGCAATTACGTGCGAGGTTCGCCGGCGATACGCGTTAGGTTTCTTTAAACCGACAAGTTTAACACAATCTCCTCTCGTCGTGGAACGAGTTACAAGGGACACGGCGACGTTCTATAACTCTATCTTATTTTACGCATCGTGACGCAGCGATGCTACCGCGGTCAGGTATCTTGTTCACATGCGGGAGTGCACGGCTACGACGTAAGTAACGCGATAACCGTACTCTCGGGCTCGTGCGGTCTTGCCGGGCTAGTTATCGCGAGGTTCAAACGAAACGCACCGGCGGCGGCGGTGCCTCGAGGAGTAACGTAACAACGTTAGTTACGAGCGGGACGGGCGATGCCGGAGCGCGGCCGAGCATATCGAGGGACCGGTGTACGGCCTCTACGTCGCGATACCGCGGAGTGTCGTCCCGTCGGCAGGTAGCCCCCCTTCGCGAGTGCAGGTTCGCATACCGGGGCGACGGCACGGAGCCGGTCTACGTTTTCGGAAACGGGCGTACGCGTCGAGCGGGAGAGGACCCACCGATCTTCTTCTTCTTTCGGTCCCGTCGTTATTTGAGCGAGGGGTAAACGGCAAGAAGGGAACGGGAGATCGTACGCGGTAGTAGCGGGCATAGCCGGAGAGCTCTATCGCTCTATCGTCCCTTTTGACTCGAGAGCGCGAGCGTGCACGCGCGATAGTTACGACGCCCGGCATCGACGACGCCGGCGGTAAGTTCAAGGCCCTCCGCGACCGCCCTACCCGGCTCCTATGCACCTTCGGGGTCACGTGACACAGCTCAAGGTCTTCTCTCCCCACTCGGGGGAGAGTCGCGGTCGCAACGCATCGCGCGTCGCGTCGAGGCGAGACGAGGCGAGGCGAGGCGGACCAGGCCAGGGGCCAGGCCGCGGCTCCACGCTATCGTTGCACCGGTGCAACGCCTCGCCGCCGCCGCCGCCGCCGACGACGACGACGACGTCGTCGAGATCGTCCGGCGGCGGCGACGGCGGTTAGCCGTAGGTGACGACAAACGATGACTACAACGATGGAATCTCGTACCGCCTTCCCCTCTCGCGTCTCCTTCCACTTCGCCGGTTCTCTTTCTCTCCTCCTGCTCCTCCTTATTCTTGTGCATCGAGATACGGACTCGGGTCAGTGACATCGCGTAAGGACGGTCGGAGGAAGCGTTGGCTCGCCGAGAAAGAGAGAAAGAGAAGAAAGAGGGAGAGAGAGAGAGAGAGAGAAAGAGAGCCGAGAAAAACGCCGCCGCGCCGGGCTCCCTGGCCCGCCGCCGCTTCGACAGGTAGGCACACGAGCGAGCCGCTTTACCGTCCTTTGTGCCCTTTACGTCGCTTTGTCACGGGCCTATTTGTTACCGTTGCCCGGCACAATGAGCAAAGCCGAGTATTAAAAAGCGCGACAATCACCGCGACACTTGAAAATGTAACATATAGCGGTAAGCAACGGCGTAATCGGCCTCCGTTAAGATAAACGCTTTTGTTTGTCGAATCCGCCGGCGAGATGCACAAAGTTGCTGTTCCCATCGCGTCTGGTTCGTTCACGAAAGTACGCGAACTTCGAGAGATATATTATACGTTCCGCGGCTGCGGCGCGTTCAATTTTCATTTACGCAAACGCCCTCGTTCCGCACGCGTTCGAAAAGGCACGGAGGAAAGTACGTATATCGGGGAAGGATAAAAATGAGTCACGGCGACGAGCGACAACCGTAAATGCAGTTAGCGAAATCCGCTTGGCTCAACTCGTACGTCCCGTGCCCCGTAAGCTGATTTTCTCTGTCCCGTGTTTCTCTGCACCTTATCCTCTTTACTTTTCCCTTCTTTTTTTTTTTCTTTTTTTTTTCCGGCGAATCAGCAACAAGCTCATTATAAAATGTGCAAGTTGTCCGTGGGATCTCCTCGTTTTACTCGGCCATATGATATCCGTGTTGTCTGACATGGCAGACTCGCGAACAAAGCATCGTCCTCCGCGCCCGCGATAACACGATCGGGCTTTATCACATGCGAAACGATAGCTCAAGTGCCGTACTGCCGAAGGATACCCACCCCCGACGAAATCGCGACGCTTTCTGAAAAGGGAGCACCCGATAATCGAACGCGGAATTTTCCGTCCGCAGCGGGACGATACGTCAACTGCGATTATCGACTGAATTCAATAATTAACAAAGTCGTGAACTTATATTTAATTAAAATCAAATCCCCGCGTTTCTTCAAGGGGCACCTGTGTGCGCAACAAATTGAACGTTATTAAAAATACCGCGTACGAAGCTCGCAATATTTATGAAGATAAATTAATCTTTTTTTTATCATTTTTTTTTTTCCTTTTTTATTTCTTTTTTAATAACGTCGCTTTTTATGGACGCGCGCAACGCGTCTGTAGTAACAGGCATAAGGTTATTTACCGTCGAAGGCTTTAGTCAATGACCGTTCGATCGGTGCCGTTTCTTGACATCGGCAGGAGGGCGGGCGGGCATCCCGGCGCGACGCGGCGCGGCGCGGAGCGGAGCGGAGCAACGCGACAGTGGTTGCGCGTGATGCACGCGCAGCGCTTAGCTTCCTCGTATCTTGACACAGGCTGCTGCAGGCGGCATGGCAGGTGACGCGGAAGAGGGATCGACGACCTACGGAATATACGGCGGCTCTATTTTAAGCGGGTCGCGAACAGAGTCCCCCGATCGGCAAAGTCCCGCGCGGAATGACCGTGAAAAGCTCTCGGCACCGCTCCGTGCTGCGCCGCCCTATTTGTCTCATCCCGGGGTGCGTTACGTTAGGCCTCGTCCTCGGCGAGGGAACACGTCGGCCAAGTGTAACATTCGCGTGCAACCAGTCGGCATGGCCGGAATGGCACGATCCCTCGCGCGCCTTTAATCAGAGCTACGAACTGCCGCGGCAATTATTTTGCGGTCAATCGTCCGAGCGCGATTCAGTTTTACGCCCCGCTCGTTTTCGGAAACCGCGAACCTGATGTTCGTTGAGATTAGAATAAATAAAAAAAATTTTTTAAGGATTAGTTGTACAGCTTCGAACGACGAAGACCTACATATCGCATTTTACGAGGCCGGGCCGTTGGGTAATCGAATAAATTCAATTCATGTACGCGCAACTGCAATAATTTTAATATTTACGTATTAAAAAACATGTTAGATTTCAACTCGGAGATAATAATGTGTGATATATCAAGCCATTACTACACTTAAGTAGTAATATCAAACTCCGAAGGTTTAGTATTATGAAAGTGGGCGTCGACCATATTTCACTGTCATCGTAAACGTATGTGCCACATACCATCGCGATGTTCTTAATAGTCTATTCGCTTATTTTCTTTTTTTTTTTTACATTTTTTAATTTTTTTAAGAGAACGATGCACACGTTTTAAAAGTTCACGATGATTTATGTGAAAATTGGAAATACATATCGCGATAAAGCCACTTATTTGCAACTACCTATCCGTACGGTATTAATATCACCGTGTTTTATCGACAATTCCAATCGTTTCTTTTTTTTCTCTCCCCTCCACGATATTGAACGTTTCTATATTCGATCGCAAGTGCGAGGGACAGCCGATCGTGCGAGCCCAATGCGAGTGCGTTGCGCACGAAATAAAACGGTATCTCGAACTAGAGTGGTTTTTCTCGGCTATATAACATGCATAGCGTTCCATTTCTCGAAGCCTGAGCGGCGATAGGCGGCTCTCTATCGCGATATACATTTATTCCGGAGGTGATCCGCGCCTTCCGCGGATATTTCACGGGCGTGAAATAAGCAAGCAATGCGCGGGGGGAAAAAGAATTTGAATAATACGGAAGATTCGGGCCTCTTCGACTTTGTTATTCCGAGCGCGAGAAGTAAATCATTGAAGTCGAAGTTTATCATAATTTTGATATTAGCGCCGCGAGCTTTGAGCAAAAATAAGCCTGACGTTTCTCGCGGTCGGCCCCGCGATTACGATCGTGCGGTCGCCGCCTCTCGTCATCGTTTACGTCGGCGCGTCCGCGGCTTTCTGTTAATCGGCGATAATTCGACGAAAAATCCCGGCGGATCTCCTGCGGTCGGGCATGTCCTCGCGCGCACGCGGAATCCTTCGGCTTCTGCCTCCGGAGGCGGTAGGCGCGTATACTCGCGTGCGTTTTCCTTTCACCCGGGCCAGAGCGCCTGTGTCTTGTCAAGCCAGGGCCCGGCCGGGTCCCGCATATCTTCGACATCTCGCGAATGCACGCGCGAGCGTGAGAGCTGGGTGAGCGCGAGAGGGACACGGGGCCGCAGGTCCGGCCTGGGTGTCGATTAAAATTATTACCGCCCGACGGTGGGGGCATTTTTGAGCGGCATCAGAAAACCGGTTCACAATCACGCGGCTACCGGCCTCGCGCCTGCTCGCACACGCGTTTCCTTTTCGCATCGTCCCGCGGACACCCCGAACCGGCTAACGCGCGCGGCATATACTTTCGGGAACCGGTGGGAATCGATAGCCGCTCGGATATTTGGGCATTCGGGGAAAAACCTGTGCCCGAACGGCGGATAAAAATGGCCCACGGGGGCCGCGTAACTGCGGGAGATTCAATTGAGCCGGTGCACGCGACGCATCCCGAGAATGCAAGGAACAAACACGGGTGGGGAAAAATTACGTACGATTCCCGGACAGTTATCGCGATAACGTTAGATTAATACAACAAAAAGCTTGCGATTATGAGTCATGCGCGAGAGATAAAGCGAAATGTTTTCAAACGGGACTGATTTAACGATAATAATTCTCTCGCAAGCGGTTGCGAAGTTGATCATTTTGCATACCTTCAGAAAACCACTTCCTACAAGCGCAGGAAAAATTTAAATTACTGCAAATTAACTCGCGGTATATTTAATGATTCTTCGAATACATTTTCGAAATCGCTATTGACGCCATTAAAATTTACCGGCATGATTAATTTGTTTAAGTAACCGTATTGTAATAAGTTTTTTTTTTTTTTTTTTTTTTTTAAACGCATGAATCGGTAGAATTGAATGGGGCGATTATCGTTTAAAGGAAACAAAGTCGTTGGAATAAGGAGATTGGCAGAATTCTTGCGGTTAATCCGCACACCTAAGAGCAAAGGTTATCTACGCGCTATTGTGATTAAGATATAGGTACAGTCAGATCGAATTGCCACGTCGGCTCGCATTAGGTTGTTGGCTGTACTCCAGCCTCCATTACTGAAAGAATGCCACGCCGAATGTAACAGAGAACGGCAGATCGCACAACAATCGGCGCGAACAAAACGCAGCGGCGTCGCGAGAATCGTCGACGACGTGAACCGGCTGCCAATTTTATTCGGCTATTAATATCTAACGAGACACGTCAAACGGAATCAACGCAGGAGGCGACTTGTTTTATGTACAGAATTGTAGGTCGCGCGTTATTAAGAGCTAACGGCAAAAAAGAGAAGAAAGAATTCTTATTTCTTGTCAATATCTAGGTTATATAGAGTTAACAAAATTACAAGTTTCCTAAAAAAAATAAAAAAAAGAAAAAAAGGAAGCCCTTCGTATGAAAATAGGCGAAGGTTCGGTACTCTCAATTCCAAATTTCCACGTCGCAACGCATACCGTTCGGCTCTCGTTTTAAAGACCGCAAGATTCGCTCAGCTAGGCACCGCGTCGCGCTAGATCGAAACAATGCAGCCACCAAAACCGGTATCCAACGGTGGCGAACCGGCGGAAATACAGTTTGGCCCGTTTTTTTTTTTTTCCCCCCCAGCCCGGCGAAGAAAAGTTTTACGGCCGTGCGTTTGCGTCGCGATATCCCGCCGGCTGACGCTTCGTTTCGCGCGAAAGCTCGGTAACCGTCGACCTTTGGAGAACGAGAAGCGCCGGGACGACGTGTACAGCTGCCACGGTGATTCCGGATAAGTGCCCCGGCTCACCCGAAGCGTTTTCCAGCCGAGGTATGAACGGCGCGCGTGGGAAGAGCCTCGCGCTTTACGGTCGCGATACGGCGGATTGTCTCGCGTCATTCGTCTAATATTACCTCCCTCGGTCGCGAGGGAATAAGGTCGCTCGCTCGCGTTACACCGAGGCGTAAATTAATTAAATCGCGAAACTGCGAGCGACGGCAGCAAGCGAGAAAATACTCGAGAGACGAGCCCGCGCGACACTCGAGCGTTTACCTCGTCCCACACTTTCCTCGGAATCGAGGAACGAGATAACAGGATTTCGTAGTTAGTAACGGAGTTCATTTTCCACGTTCCTTCTTCCACTCGAGCGGATTAAGATTATCAAGCCGATATTTTTCCGCTCGATGTACCCGGGTATCGTTAAGTCGCAAACGCGTCAATAGGATAGCTTTACATAAATATTAATTACGCCGCGAAGTAACGGGGCCGACGGTTTCTTTCCAGCGGTAAACCTATCGAGCCGATCGTTCGGCCGAGCTAGAGACCACTTATTTTTCCGTAGCCGTTAAAAAAGTAGCGGGTCCCCGCGAGGCTCGCGCCGAAAAAGACGCGGCGACGCTCGGGGCCGGGGCTCGAAGGGAAGATGATTCTCCGGTGGAAGCGAGCGATCGAGGTGCGGTCCGGCCGTGTGTCGAGAAAGGTTGTGCATCAATATTCATAAGTTGCGCTAAGCTTATCCGCGTTGTTTCAAGGATCCAAGGAGTTTCCAGGCGCGCGCGCTCGCGCTTCGTTCTCCCCCGCGCCCTTCGCTCGTTCACGCTGTTTTTCTTTCCTCGCGGACACACGTACGCGTCCACACTCCGTCAAACCTGCACGCACGAGGCCGCCGAGCGTAAAGGACACTTACATTCGCGTAACGTATACGTGGTCCGGCGCACACGTACGTACCTTACTCGAGGGATACGCGAGCGTGTACGTGACGGGCGTGCGAATGCGTGCACGTACGTGTACGTACGTGCAGCGCGGCCGCGATAAGATCGTGTGCCGAAGGTGCTTGCGCAATCTGGAGTAGCGATTACCCGGAGAGACACGCTCGCGAACGGATAGACCCGTTGTCGCCGCGGCCGGCCGCTACCGACCAACTTTTACTCACCGGGGAATAGGCGATATCCCGAGAATACCAATACCGAACGCGCTTTCTTAACGTAATGGTTAACCGGGAGGTTAACGGGGCGCCCGCGCACGTCCGCGGTTATCGTATTTAATTAATATTCGAGATTATACGCTGAAAAACCGAACGCGGCAGCGATTCTCACGGCGGGCCGATCTGCAGACTTTCGCCGGGGTCGCTCGTATTTTCTACCGATAACGTGGCATTCGCAGTTTTACATCGGGGGAATCGACGGTCTTTTTTAACGGTGCCCGGCCGCCGTGATTCTCCGCGTGCTTGATTTATTAGACAGCGCCGCAGGTGGATTTTTCGTTACGCGGGCGAGTTTTCTTTTCCCGTCGGCTGTAGCGCGGAGCGATGTTCCTTATATAAGCCCCTCGGGTAAGCCGCTACGTAATCGCTATTTATTTTTACCCCGGAAAATTGTAATACCATACGATTGTATTGGTTAACGATCGCCATAATTACTTATGCCGATGAATCGATCTTTCAAGATGATTTGCGTCACTTCGATGAATTATATAAACGTAAAAGATACTTTAGACATACTTATTACGAACGGCTTTCTTAAATTTGATTTAAAAATATTTCTCTTTTTAAGTGAATGATTTTATCAAACGTTATTATCGAAGCAATATTTTTCCTCTTAACGAGTATAATATCGGACGAATCAAAGTCTTGAGAGTTGATAGGTGATTTTCGGGGAGGGAAAAAAGAATTAGATTTTTATTTTTTTCTTTAAATACTCTTTCAGAGTTTGCCGATTTCGAGGAACTTTGGCGTATCGCAAAATTGCGTCTCGTTGTGAAATATTTTACCTGCGCGGATCGAATCGATTCCTCGCGTAAATCGCAGTTCGGAAAAGGAGAGAACGCGCACGGCACGGCGTTGTCGGCGCGGTAAATATAGTTTTACTTGGCACGCGAGTCTAACGACCACCAAACGCAGAGAAAGTTCTTCTAAGCGTTCCGTGACCTTTCGTATCATTCCGACGGCGCGGAAAAAACGGCGGTCAAACGAGGGTGCAACGCCGCGGACTTTCGCCGTTTCACTCGCGCACGCCGAAACGCCGAGCGGCGCGCAAATCCCCGACGCGCGTATACGTAATACCTGGACGCAACGCGAAACGTCGCAACGTTTAATCTAATCGGCCGCGCGTTCTTTTTCCGGCGAAGGACGCTGGCGCGATTCATCCCGTCGCGCCGTGCAAGCTTCGCGACATACGACCGCGATAACACGCTCGGCAGACTTGTCGCAAATAATGTTACGGGGCTGAGAAGAAGGAGCTTGGCAAAATAAACTGGAGATGAGGCTATTCGATAATCTCAGTTGACACGATAAAACGTTTCTCGGAAATTTTGCGACGGCGTTTGCGACAGGCGCGTGTGGTCGGTGCGGATCAATCGGCGCTTCCGATTTCGCGGAGGAGGGAAGAAGAAAAAGAAAAAAATAAGATCGGCTACCGAGAAGCGATCTCGCGGGAGATAACGCGCGGGGAGGCTGGTGCCTGGGGATCGGGCAACTCTGGAACACCCAGTATACCAGGATACGTCGGAGCGAAAGGCGAATGCGACACGCGGAGCGTTCTATCGGCCGCGCGATGTAGGTGGAGCCCGTCAAGGTAGAGCGCTCGATCTCGGAGCCATCCGAGACGCGACACGACGCGACGGGGTCGAGTCGGGTCGGACCGTCGCGACCGCGATCGGCGGGTATACCGATATACTATTGTCGCGATCGCGCTCCTCCGCCCGTATACCGCTACGGGCTAACGTTCCCTCCCCCTTTCCCCCGGTACTCCCCGCGTCCGCACGTTCCCGTTTCATTTTCTCCCCGCTCCGAGAGGAGAGAACGAGCGAGCGAAAGATTTTTCTCGCCCTCTTACCGTCGCGCCTCCCTCTCCTTCCTCTCGCTTTCTCTCTCCGTCTCTCGTTCGCCGCTTCTCTTCCGCGGCTCCCTTCGATCGTCGCCCGAACTCCACCGGGGCCCCCGACGCGTTCTTACGATTTCTCGGGTCGCCCGCGTCCTCGGTCACTTACTCTCCTACCTTGAGAATACGCCCGCTCGACAATTCGGCGGCGATCTCGTTGCCCCCGCGCGAAGAGAAAGGAGAGGAGAGGCCCCCCGAGTCTTCCACGAACGAGACGCGATGAGACGAGATCAGGATCGGGGGATCCGAGGAGAAAGAGATAGAGGGAAAGAGCGAGGAGAGTGGGACTCGTGGTTCGTAAGGAACAGTGGTGCCCCGTCGGGATATAAACGTTCTCCCTGATTTACTACAGCACGCGTTATATCTTCGAATCGACGCGTATGCGAACGATCGGAATATCAGTTGAACGCGCTTATATCGACAGGTTCCCTTCGCGGATACACGACGGTCCTTTTGTCTCGAAAAAAAATCCCGGTATCGGACGTGGAAAAGTATCGGCTGAATATAAGTTGGAGGAGAAAAGCGCGGAGTTGCGTAAAGTTAGGCGTCGGGGCCCATGCGTGATTCAGACAAGTAAATAAAAATGATGGACGCCTCGAGCTCGGGGAGGCTCTAAAAAAGTACGCAAGCGGATCGTCGTTGAGCGTCACTGGTCCATAGAGTATCGTACAGTGCGCCCATAGTAGGGACACCCGGTGAAGGAGAGCGCGCGGGGGAAGGCGGGACACGTTGAGGGAGATGGGGGAAGAGGAGGCTCAAGGCCGGTCGCGCTGTCATGCCAGAAAGCCTGCACGCCGAAATATCAACAAGCCTTTTCTCCGCTACGGGAGCTGGCACGCTTCGATCGCCGCTCGCTCGATCGCGCGCGCCTTTCTCGAAAGGAATCGCGCAACGAATAAACTTGCGAAGGGAATTTATTCGCGAAACTGCCGTCCGACGGCTATCGCGTCCGACGACCGGACGAGACGGGTAGGTGAAGGAACGGAAAGCGAGCGAGAGAGCAAGAGAAAGAGAGAGAGAGAGAGAGAGAGAGAGAGGACGGAAAAAAAGAGACGGCACATGCGTGCGTCTCGCGCGCGCAAGTGAGTTTCGGACAGGTGGCACGGACTATGGTGGTGGCCGACAGCTGACAGCTCGCGAAACCCGGGAGGAGGTTACGAAACCGCGGCCGGCCGCGAGGGAGGGCAGGGCTCGCGCGAGAAAAAAAAAAGAAAAGAAAAAAAAAGCGAGATGTCGACGCGGCCGAGTGTCAGGTACGTTACGTGTGTACGTGAGGCAACGTTCCCCTCTCCCTCCCGCACGTGGAGGAGAAAGACGGCGCGGAGAGAGGAGTAAGCGCGTAACCGAGCAGCGCGACTCAGAAGCGAGCGGATGAAAATCGCCGCCAGGTGTGCGACTCGATCGTCGCCGCGGCGTGGAAACCTCGGCCCACCGACGTCGCGGCGCGAAAAAGAAGGCGAAAAAAAAAAAAAAAAAAAAGGAGAGAGAGGAGAAAGAAAAGGGAACAAAGTGCGCGAGAGGAGGATTTCGAGGCGCGAAAAGGACGCGGCGAGAGAAGAGGAAAGGAGAGCAGAGCGGGAGGGGAGGGCTACGAGGGAGGGGAACGAGAGGAGCGAGGTGGCGAGGGAGAGAGTCGAGGGGTCATCGGGAAACATAACCTCCGCATGTCTGCGCCGTCGGAGTCGCCCGGGTCCCTTAATGCACGGCTACCGTCGGCTTTTTTCGAGAGAACACAAACACGGAGAAGCGGTCTTACCTCGCTATCCGTCGGGCCGCGGCGCTCTCTTTTTATCCGTCCGGCTGTCTCCTTCCCTCTCTCTCTCTCTCTTTCTTCCTCTTTCTCCGCTAGAGATCTTGCCGTGACGGTGTCCGCGTTGTGCCGCGCGACAGGCGGCCCAGCCAGCTCGAGAGGAAACAAGTTAGTAAGGCACTCCTGACAGTCTTTTTCACGATGACGTGCGCGCGAACCTAGCGAAGGGCGATCCGCGAGCGAGAACGTATCACGTCGCACTGTACTGATCACACTCGCGTGCACGAGGAGAGGAGAGGACGGGGCGAGGGCGCAACAAGACGTGAGATAGAACGGAGAGAAGCGCGAGAGAGACGGAAACACCTCGCGCCGTCGCAGCCGTCGCTCCCGGTGGACGCGGAACCTCGCGACCGAGATGAAACGCGCGCCCCAACTTTCCGGGTGCCGGACGCGTCGTCGCCGCGGCGCACCTCTTCACGCGCGTCACAAGGAGGCTCGACGAGTCGCCAGGCACAAGCCACAGGCACGGGCCACCTCCGACTCTCCGCGTTACTCCGGCTGGTGGCACCTCCGCGCACCACGAGTTCGCGCTCGACTGTCTCTCTTTTTCCCTCTTTCTTCCCCCTCTATCGTCCCGAGGCGCTCGCTCTCGCTCTCTCTTTTTCAACCGCGGACCTTCCGTGTGTCGTGTGTGTGGCCCTGCGTGGCCTCTCTTTCTCTTTCGTCCTTTCCTTCGCTTTACGTCTCGTACGCTCCTCCGCGAGTGCGTTCTCCTCCGGATCCCCTCTCGCTCCTCTCTCTCATCATCGCTCCCTCGCTCGCTCACTCTTTTTCTCTCTTTCTTTCTCTCACGGTGACCGTGCTCCGCGAAGCCAATGCCGATAGTACAGTACACGGTCGCGCGATGCCGACACCGCCGACGCCGATGCCGACGCGGCGTCGACGAACGTTGCCTTTGGCCGCTCGCCGGCCGACATGGCCGTCGGTTGGGTTGCGCGATCGCGAGATTCACGAGCGTTTACTCCGGCGCGCTGGAATGTCCGGTTACGCGCGTTCCGCGTAACCGCCCGTCGCGCCCGCAAAAATGGAAAGTTTCCGCGATAACGCGGCGTCGCGTGCTCGCGATTAATTCCGCTGTCGTATCGCGTCGCCTACACGATAAACGATAACGCGATTCCGAGGAAAATTCGTTACGGCGATCGTCCACGTATACGCGAAAAACAAATCGCCGTGCCGCGGATACGCTTATGTCGAGGTTCATTTATTCGAGAGGGTGGCCCTCGCACTTTCTTCCCGAAAATCTCAGTCCCATTACATTATGAATCACGCGCGATCTTCGTAATATTAGATTGGCAGCTTCCGATCGTACGTGAGAACGTCGAGCGATCAGCTTTTCGGCTCACGTAGATTTGATCGGATTTCGATGAAGAGGAAGAGTCAACACGGATGATTTTTTTTTTTTTTTTTTTTTTTTTTTGCGCAAAGCAATTTTTCTATTTATTCTTTATTTATTTCATTTTTTTGAAAGTACGAAAAATCAGCGCAAATACACAATAAAACATTTCACAATGAGATTTAAAATAAAAAAGAAAGAGGCAATTTTTTTTTTGTGATTCTGCGTAAAATTTATGATATCGGGAACCTCGGCGGGGATACAACGGAGAGATGCGACGTATATCGTAATTCCAATTAAATCATTATATTATCGTTATCGAATCTACGTGTAACAACAAATGCGCAATTTCATAAAATTTATCTTAAGAAAACGTGATTCATCCGGTTGTCACAATAAATTCCGTAACAAGACGTACATTTAAGATATATGTATAATTTAACGAAATGCGAGAGAGAGAAAGAGAGAGAAAGAGGGAGAGAATCGATCGAATATCGAGTAGACGTTATCTTAAAGTTACAGATTCAATCAGAGACTTGATAGACAAGGCGCGAGAAATATTGAAAAAATACCTCTTTATCACTTTTCGTGGAAATGCAACGGTGACAGATATATACTTTATTCATTATTTTGTATTATATACATATGACTGCTTAAACATTGACACTCACGTCGGAGAATAATATTATATCTTTGTTTAATTAAAAATATGTCCGGATGCTACGTAGACCGACGGTCCTGATCGTCGAAGGATCGATTGGCCATGCGCAATCGTCTTCCCGACATTCCATCTATTTTATATTTCGAAGAAACGCGTGATTCATCGTGCTAACGCGCATCCGTAAAATGCCCCTTTTTTTTCGTACGTTTTAAATTCTTAAGTATCCTCACGAATCGAAGTCGAAGTCGCTACAAGTATTCCTCGGTCGAGACTGTTACAGTCAACTGGCCCGAATTACTTGAGATCGGTTTCGAAACGATGAGAAGCTACGATACACAACGTCGTTTAGAAAACTTCCGAAAGGAAACAGTGTCTACGGTATCGTCGTTATCACCCCGCAATGTCTTAATTACGGAAAATGCGAAATAAGATCGATCCAAGTATTTTAATTTAATAAAGAAGATCTACCGCGCGATATTTGCACAAAAGTTTACGTTAATGTTCTTTTTTTTTTTTTTTACTTTTTAATAGCAAAATTATTCAATGCAAGTTACATAAAAAGTACGGGCGTAACAAGCAAGACGAAATAAGAATTATATCGCTGGCTCCTCCGTAATTAAGACATTAATGCGTCCTCGTTAAAATCTATTCAAACAATAACTTGTACGCACAGTTGCACTTACATTCAAGATACATATGCAGCGCAACACACGTTAATAGCACAACAACGACAAAGATTTCCATTTATTTTCTCGTACGAGAAATCAGGTACGTGCGCGGTCGGTTTCTTTTTTTTTTTCTTTTTTCTTTTTTTAGTTGCGTGATCGATTCTGTTGAGATCACAATTAATTGAATTAATGTAATTAGTCGGCGGTCGCCAAGAATTGCGGCGCTTATTTTTTGCACGGTGACGGCGAGTTCGGTGTAGTCGGTGTAGGTGTTGGGCTGCTGCTGCAGGACCTACTCAGCACACGTTGAGGTTCAACGCTGAGGAAGGTCCTGTCGGAGGTCGGCGGCGCGGAGACAATCTCCGGCTCCGCCGGGCTCGGACATCTCCTCTGGCTGCAGTTGGACGCCGTGCTTCTCGACAGCGTTTGCAATGGTATCCGGTAGATCCTTATCGGCTTCCAATCGCCTTGGCTGTCTGCGAAAAGGGAGATTCCCCGAGATCCGGGGAGGGTTCGGCCTCAATACGTTTGTCAAGTATTTCAAGATAGCGATTGGATCGATGAGGATTTCGGGACTTTGACGGCGGGCGGTAAAGGAATCAAAGGTCACGTACTTTGCACACTCGAGCGAGATGAGGACGACGACTGCGTCGGTGGCGGGCTGCAAGGCATCTCTTCCCTCTCGAAAGGTTTCGAATCCAGCCGTATTCGTTCGCACTTTCCTGGAAGGAATTCCGGCGCCGTGGTCGCGAAAAAGATGTCCCGCTTCGAGGTGATCAGGTTCAGATTCGGCATAGCGATCGTGTGAACCAAGTTGCCGTTTATTATCAATCGAATCTCCATCGTGTCGTTAGTGAAGGCGATCACGTATGGGAAGGCACAGGCTGTTATAAACAAATGTAACATCTGTCAAGAGAAATGTCGATACGCGCCGCTTAAATAACGAGAGAGATTAATTCCGGCGATTGTCTTTCTTCTATAACGTTATTATCGCGATTGCATTGCGTTCCGCGATTTGATATGACTTTTGTAAAAGATTTTCAAACGTCTCTCACCTACAGCTGTCGGCATCGAATTCCAATTAAAATCGAATTCGGTCGGCGCAGTGTTCTCTTCCGCCAGCTTTTGAAAGTGGCACGTATCTGTAAAAGAAATAAAGTTGAATATCGGCAGGCGTCTATGCGTCCGCAGTTGAATCCAAATCGAAGCGAGCGTAATATAATTATTATACAACAACGTAATCGTTATCCGAGTTTCGCGTATCGACGTCGACGAGCTAGAAGTTTAAATAGGACGGCAACCTACTGTTGTAACAAAGTAACAGCTCCGGCTCTTCGTCCTCGCGTAAATCCAACGCCGCCACGATGTGTGGCTTAGGCGTTGCCTCCGTGTGAATAATCCTCGAGGAACCGGAAGCGGAGATCAATTCAAAGTGGTGACGGGCACCGCAGCACAGCGTCCACTCGTTCGCCGGATCGACGCTCTCTATCATCGTTACCAACGTGGGTGTCTCGCTCGCCGTGAATTCTTTCAACAGTAGAAAACCGTCGGTGGTATCGGTATCGGCTGACGAGCACCAGATGGTCCAGGCTGCGTTGTGCTTCCACTGGAGAACCGTGAGTCGGCGGCCGACGACCACGCACTAATTCATATCATAATTATTAATTAATTTCTCTCGTAGATTTAAATTAAAAAAAAAAAAAAAAAAAGAAACCGCTGCATGTTCACGCGTGGAAATAAATTTAAAGTCGCATCGTCAGAGATTGAACTCGCGCTTTCTTACCATGCGCAAGTGGGAGCCTCCGGCTCTCGTGATGCTGTACAAATGGCACCCTCGCGTACGTCGCAGCTTCCTCTCTTTGATATGCGGCCGGCTCCGAACGGCCGGGGTGCGAACTCGTATCCGCCCTCGCGATCGCGACGTCGGTTGAAACTTGGCGGTGGCGCGGGTGAAATTGTCGCACTCGTCCCCGTCGTCCTCGTCGCAATCGTCCTCTTCATCTTCGGCCTCCTCCTCGGCGTCGTCCTCCTCCTCTCTCTCCCGATCGTCGCTCTCACGATCGTTAAACAGCTCGGCGCATCTCACGGATGCGTCGCTCTCGAACTCCCGCAGCCGGAAAACGTAAACGCTGCTCTCCTTGCCTTTGTCGCCGGCGCGGAACAAAAGTATCCCGTGTTGCTCGACCACGTCCAGCTGCTTAATCTGCACCGATTCGTCGAAAAGCATTCTGTGCGATACCCCGTCTGAAAAGAGAATCGGCACGTATATTGCCTGAAATTGAATTGTAATTTAAACTCTTTATCAAAATCTATTTTAAACTCTATAATATTTTCGATAACATTTATTTATTTTTATTATTTTTTTAGTTATTTATTTATTTTTTTTTTCGTCGTAACGATTGGCAATTTAATTTTCCGATAAATTACCAATTGCCGCCTTTTTAAACGCCGCGCTCTATTTCGTCGTTTTATTAAACGCAAAATTGAAGCTTTCGATGTTACTCAATTGCAAAAAGTAATGTCACGGGTAATGAGGTTCCGGGATAATCAACGTTTCGTGGATTACCTTCGATGAGAAATGTTCCGTTCTCCGTGGCGAGGATCAGCCTATTCTCTAGCCAGACATCGCCGCAGACGACCTCGTGGGGAAAGTCGGGATAAATGCATCTCGGTTCCCATGGCCTGGGCTTTAAAGGGCCGACCGTGGCGAGAGAGGTGGGCGCGAGGCCACGCATGATAGCCTCCAGTTTCAAGGCTTGTCCGACTCGCACCATCTCGACGGCTCGCGTTTCTTCTCGCCGTCGACCCGGTGCTTCCACTACGTCCGAAAGCGCTCGTCGATTCAGCATGCTCTGTTGCGAGAGGTCAAATTAAGTTAATTTCTTTTTCTTTTTTTCCTGTTTTCTTTAAAAAAGAAATTAAAAAAAAGGAAAAAGAAAAGAAAGATGTTATTTTTTAAATATCATATTAATTTCACAATTATATATTAATTGTAAAATATTAAATACTGTTTTAATTAATATCGTCGCGTCATTACATTGCTCTTGCTGTCTTGCGAATGCTCTTGGTACATATCTCGCAATAGGGCGTCAAGAGTCCTCTCTCTCTTCCTGGAGAACGTTGGAGTGTCGAATGTAGCTTTTTCGCCATTGATCAACTTAACAAGGAGAAATTCTCTGAGATTATACGGGTCCTCGAAAACCGGCGGGCACGGTAGGCTCGGTCCGAATAAAGGTACATTCTCGTCGCAATAAATAGCGACCCGCCAGCCCTTGCCTTCCGGCTCGGTCGTCACTACGGCGAATACATCTGAGTAATAAGAAATGAGTCGACATTCAATTAATGATCTCTTCCTCTCTCTCTATTTTTTTTTCTACTTGATGGAATTGTGTAATTTTTATGTAACTACATTAGCGGTTTAATTATAATTTATTGAAAAAGGTACCTTCGCTATTTTTAAATCGGTATATAAATTAATAATTAACGAAGGATGAGAGTTTAAAAAGCTAAATAAGTAAAAAGGATTTTTTTTTTTTTAATAACAACGTTTGAAATTACATTCTATATTATAATTGGAAATATACGTAGCGATCGAGTACGCGATGGAACGTTAAAGTTTAAAAGAATGGGAAGAAAATCTGTGGGCGTAAAAAGGAAAGAATAAAGGAGAACTTGAGAAGATTGAGAAACGCTGCCGTCGCGTGGTATTTTAGCTCTTATGCTCTTTATGTAAACAACAATAGGTGAAGCCTCAGATTGATATATTGTTCATGACCTTATCGTGATATTTTTCTTCTTAACTTACGGGTAAACTGGCTTCTTATGCAGTTCGGATTGAATGTATCCACGGCTGATGGATCGTCCGTATAAATGATGTTAACAATGTCATTGCCAATGTGTCTTTTCCTTTCGAGCTGCTGCGGATTGTCTTTCGAGTACGGTAGCATCGTACTAACATGATACATAACTTCGTGACCTGCATAAACCGTGTAATAACTTTCCTTCCCCGTCATGTCTCCTGAAAAACGATGTACGTGCGAGCAGCAAAATCGTGGAAGTAAGGAAAAGATTTCCTCTGGGCTACTCACATCGCGAGTGAAACATTCAAATGATTTACGGCAAACTGAGAGACAATCTCGTTTAGCCGGCAAACGCGGTTATCGATATTTTAATACGTTACGTGCGTGCGCGCCGTTACATTTGCACTTATAAAAAGCGCGGCGATGAGAAATAATGAAAAAGTTCGCCGGTTGAAAGAATCGGAGAGAGGTAACAGAAAATTTTTCTCAAGCCCCGGTCGGTGTAACAATCCGAACAGACGAGTGGCGATTGCAGGTCTCTTCTGATTGCGGATCTCGAGTTTGCACTGCCAATATCCATGTCATCAAGCGTACCTTTCACATCCAAGCCGCCCCTATATTTGTCCCAACCTTTGAGCCGTATCCTCTCACCCAGAATCTCCAGAAAGCTCTCGAAGCCCGGGCTACCTCTTTCTGCGAGCAATGAGAAATGTTCCTCAGGGAATCGATAGCGCTATCTATTATCACTTAATTTCTCATCCCACCCCCAAGGCTTGCCTTTTGTTCCCGCCGCCACTTCTGACGAGCTTACCGTTAGACAACATCTCGTCGTCGGTGGTCTGACCCTCCTTCGCGTAGATTACGCCAAATTTAAAGTTCACCGAGCCTTCTTGTTCCTCCAGGAGTAACAGATCCTGCGGAGGATTATTGAATTATTTCGCACCTCCTTTACAACGCTCGTCTTTAAGTTGTGAAATCACACTCTGGGTGTCAGACCTTTGTAAACGTACCTTTTGCAGCTCAGGTGTGAAAACTTCTCGAGGTGCCTTGTCGAGTTTTTCCAGGCTGAAGAAGTTGCTGAAACGTTAATAATAAATGAGTCATTCACAATTCGAAGTAATTAACTCTACTTAAAAAAAATTTTTTTTTTTTTCAAATTTTAAGCCAAAGTACTTTACGCTTAATTTTTTACATTTTAATTAGATTTTGTACTCTTCGTTTTGCAGAGTTAATCGTTTTGGCAAATAAGCTCACAATTGCTCCTCGTTTTTTTTTTTTAATTTTTTTAATTGTTTATTTGTGGGTGTAATGATAATTACCTGAGAATTTGTCTGATGGTCATTGTTTTGTTTGCTGAATACGGCAACGATATTTTTTGTGCCCCCTACACATAACATTACCCGATTTACATTTCATTTTGTATTCATGGTTACAACTAATAATTGAGCCGCTCATTTGCTAAATCGATTAACTCCACAAAATAAAAACTACAGAAACGAAAGCTATTAGATGTTAAACACCAATCGAGTGTTTTGGCATTAAAGTATTAACGCATTCGAAAAGTGGAGTTAATCACTTTGGTCTGTGAACAGCTCAATTATTCTTCAAAGTACAATTGTGGGTGGGATTAGTATTTGCCAACTGATATCCGGGTGTATTACGTGAAAGGAAATTGTAAAAGGTCGCCGTTTGGATACCGTCGCGCGAAAAGAGAATAAAAAAAATTATGGAAGGATAAAAAGTAACGTACCAAGTAAAGAAAAGTTAAGAACATAAATATTTCATAAATTTCTTTTCCAAGGGGAGTTTCTTCCCTATTAAATATTACATTATTCACTCACAGTTCGTCTCCATAGAATAACTCTGTAGTGCGGCACGCATTGATCCCCAACTTCGCTCGTGACTACCGAGAGAAAGAGAGGATTCCTCTCTTGATCGGAAGCGATATAATTTTGATGCACTGTGCATAAATAAAAGTAATCAATATTTCTTTTTTACTTGGGGATTTTTTTTTTCTATTATAATAAGTTATTTATCATTAAGTAACTTTTGCAGTTTTTGCATTTACGAGCCATTAGAAAAGTAAAAAAAAAAACTCCAAGGAGAAAAAAAAAATGCGAAATATAATACTCTATGCATAAATTTTCATTAAACGCAACAATGATTAACTCGGTCGAGCGAATAAAGGACGTGAATCGATTTACATAAAAGATACGTTGATGACATTTTCTATCATATTTCCGCAATATTACGCGTAAAAAGAAAATACGACGTAAGAAATTAGAGAGCTTCTTAATGATGACAGGAAGAAATATTTTAAGAAGGATGCAAACAGTTTGAACTACCGAAAGTTAAGTAAAGTTTTCATACCGTTTGTGAATTGATAATCGTAGGACAAATTGATTTTATTTTTAGTTATACTAGCGTTTTCAATTGGCTTTTAAATTAATCGCTTAGAAAACGATTGAATCCAATTTACTAGAAGCTGTTTGGTCAAAAATGTTGTGAACCAAAAATGGGAACATCGAATTTTATTAAATTATATTTATTACTTTATTAAATGTTTTAAGTTTAAGCTCATTAAATTCATAAAAGAGAATATTGCCGACAAAATAGCACCAAGACATAGTTATTATAATTCAATGATGATATTAAATAATAGATGCGCTTGAAATTCAACTTACATTTGCCCAAGAAATATTTAAAGTACCAACGTGTTTGGTACTCCGGGTTTTCTAATATCGGGGTACTCGGCGAGCCGAACATCTGTTGACGTAAAAATCGTTGATCGTTACAAACATGATTCGTGACGAAAAGTAGAATACGATAGAAGGCAAAGTAAGAACGTGCAATTACGCGAGGTACGGAAGAAATTTCGAGTGGTAGAAGAAAGAAATCGTTCGTTTGATCATTAAGCAGCGCTCACCTCTTCTTTTTCTCCGGGAGAGTCCCCGTTCTCCACTCGAAATCTTCTACCATTGTCGGCACCATCCTGCTCGATCTGTGGCAGCTAAAAAGGCATTTTCAGAACGATTAACGAGTATAGTGTAGCGTGAATCGTCTACATGCGCTGCCGTGCTCCAGTTTCCGAATTCCCGAAATTCCGAGACCTCAAAGCAACATGCGAACGTAGGTTGAACTTAAAACCCGATCTCGAAATCACTTTTGCGTATGTTATAATTCTTTTGTGATTTTTTCCAACGTTTGGTTTAATTCCACGTAACTGAAAATAATCAAATTCAGCGCTCGTCCCCGCTTCCGCTTCCCCGCTCCGACTTTCAACACTCTCGCTCGCTGGCTGCGCGCGCAACGCCGAGTCATTTCCTATTCAGCGGTCGGTCAGGTAGAACACGTGCTCCGTCGCTCCGTACCGGAACGTGTGCGTTCGAGCTCTACGAACCTTGGCACGGCCCCGGACGATTATTTCCTTCGAATCGACGATCTTTGAGTAGCTTCTATCCACCGACGTGTTCCGCGTACGTCGAAAATCAACGCGAACGGACGATGATAGCTACGTGTGCGTCGTGACCCGGTCACGTATGCTCTCGCCGCGTGTGTTGCCACTGCAGCGTACAAAAAAGTCCGTCGAACGAACTAGCCGGCTCGTCGGTCGTTTGAATCGCGGTCCCTTTCGAGTGATCCGGAGAAAGAACCTTACGCGAGTGAACACGGGGGGTCGCAGATTTTCGGGTCCGATGGAAGCAACGAGCCGGGTGCGTCGGTGGTTCGTCTCGGGAATGCCTTGTCGTGTGTCGGGCGATTCCGATTAACTATCTTTCGCGACTGTTCAGTCTGCGAGGTTGGAAAATGGCCGGTTTGAACGTTCTGGAAGAAGGAAAAGGTCGTGGAACGACGTCGGGCCTCAGCGGAGCGACCCAGGGTCGGGCATTAATTTCTATCCGCATATTATTAATAGGTTTTCGTTATTTATCGCGACGGCATTGGTATTTTATCACTAATATAATTTAATAATTAATAGAAAATAAAGTTTTCTAATTTTTGACAAATTTATTAACATTTCGGTACTCGTGTAAACTTGGTTTTTTCGTTAAATCGCGAACATTCTGACTTGTTCTTCATAAATGTTTTATTTGTATGTTACAGATCAACATGTGGTGACCTCCGCTGCTACGCCGTCGGTCTCATCCGCACAGATTCGTGCTCCGGGAATATTATTTAAGTAAAACTCTCGTTTTATTTTAAATAAAAATTCGAAGAAGAAATCTCGTCGCCGATTTTCTAAATATGCGAACTGTGGACACTTCGTCGATCGTTCTCTTGTGATCTCCGTTTAAGTCATCGGGAGAGTCTTGTGCGAAATTCAGAAACGCGAGTGTCGAATACCATCGCGCGAAATTATTTAAGTGATAGATTTTATTTATATTTTTTTTTTTATTTATTCCTCGCGATAGTAAAATCACCGGGTTGCGGTTTCGCGAGTGACTCGTGCGCGGAAGGACGACTCGACACGTCCCAACTGAGAGGAGGAGCAGGCCCGGGGGGCATCCTGCATCGGCGGAGCAACCCAAGGGTGAGCAACATTTTTGATTCTCATAAAATTGTAAATTTTGCATTCTTGAGATCATTTTAATATCAAACTTTGACTTCAATAATTATTAAAGATAAAGAATTTTAATTCTAAAAGAAAACTTAGCTTTTAAAAATATTAGTAAGATAAAAAGATGTCTGTGATTTTAATTGTGTAATTAAAAAAAAAATTAATTAAAATATGCATAATTTTTTTTTATTTTTTACGATTAATATTATGTTTGTCTCTCTACAATTTAATGTTTTATTTTATGTTACAGATCATCATATAACTCCGCCGCTGCGCATCAACCGGTGAGTTTCATATTTTTTGACATTGCATGCATTTCTGGATGAAAAAGTGGATTGCGCCCGAAAAATAAAAGAAATAAAAAACAACAAGGGCATAAATAAAAATTTACGAAATAAAAATAATTCGAATTAACGTTAATAATAAAAAATAGGCTGACATTTACCTTTGCGAAAACGAACTAACCCGAGAGAGAAAAGAGTAATAGGAAATTTCCTTCTTTCTTTAATAATATAAAAATAAAATAAAATAAAAAAATTAAAATACTACGGTTCGTAGGAACATATTCGTCGTACAATATTAACACGAGTTAACACCAGTTCGAGCGCAACTTCAGTGAACTGCGCGATAAGCAAATCAATAGATAAACAGTAAGATAGAGGGAAACAATATAATCAGCTTACCGGACGTGTCGCGGATTATCGTAGAACGCTCGTTCGTTTTATCGGAATGATTAGCGTTTACCTTGCACAAGTACTTGTGCATGCGGTTAAAACCCTTTCAACAAGTAGACCGGGACGCTTATCTAAATATATCTACATATCTACTTTCCTTTGTTCCCTTACCATTTCGACACTGCCGTAACATCGCCTCGACAAGACGCCTCGCCTCGCTATCGCATCTGTAGTGGATCTGAAACACGAATTTTTTTTCCCCTTTTTTAATCACATTTCAAACTCGTGCCCGACGGCGGGAAATCATTTTATTTCGGAGATTTTCCATAAAGCGTTTAATAAAGTTCAGCCGACCGTTTTCGCCGGAGGCGTAATGTGTTCTGCAAATATGTCCGACTCTTTACACGGGTTTTTTTTTTTTTCCTTTTACAAAATGATTCGTCCTTATTCAGAAATGACTCGGCATAAACGTTTATAGCTTTTTTTACTACGTGCGTACGCATTCTTATGGAATCGTTTACACCGGGAAAGGCACGCCTCGTCCGCGACAGTGAATAGCACTCTCGGCCTAAAGCATATATGTTTTTTTTTTTTTTCTTTTTATCAACCTCGCCCTTTTGCGATCTTTCCGATACGTCGTTTATTTTAGAAGCAAAATAACGCGCCGTATGAAAAGAGGAAACGTCTAAAACAAAATTATCTTAGTTTATTGCGATGTATTCCTTAGAGAGATGAACTTAAAGCGACCGAAATTACCCGCGAGTTACTTAAAGTAATTTGAAGTGTACTTTATAACAATTTATTTTCCTGACGGACGAAAATTTATTCGCAATAAAGCAGATAAATTCGTATTTCATTTGGAAACTTCGCGGTGAGTTAATTTTCCTGTTACCCAGCGGAATAATTGAGAGTGACTCGATTTTTAATTTTTGACGGTGGAAAGCCATTTGTCATTAAAACTGTAAGTAGCGGCCGCGTGTCCCAATAATCTCTCTCTCTTTTTTTTTATTTTATTTTATTTTATTTTATTTTGTTTTTGCCGAAGATTAAACGGTAAATAAATGCTATTGACAATTGTCATTAATTCGCTAAGTGTGCCCTAATCGAACACAATCATCCCCCGGCGAGCGAATCGCGTCTCATAGCGTGAACGTAATATACGACGACACCCTTCATCCGCCGACTCAATCCCTCTCGCGCTTCTCATTTTTCACGACATGAATATCTAGGTTAACGAGAAGCTACGTCGAGGTCGAATTGGCCGGGTAATCGGGAGAAGTTACATGAAAGACACAAAGAGGGAATGGTTACTGTTCAAAATTCCAGATTCGCATGGGTGGCTAACAGCGTAGCTCCGTTAGATTGTCATTTCAGCGACAAAGTTTTATTGCAGCGCCGAGCGTGGCAAATAGAGTAAGGTCAAGCAATAAATAACGAATTATTCTGCTTTTGCTTTTAATGAAAGGTAATAAAAAAAAGATCGGTGTACAAATTGATACGCGTTTACGCGGCAAATAAAATAGATCGGGCCGGCGAGAAGTCGGCGAGATAGAGAGCGAGAGAAACGCGCCGCTCGCGCTTCGTTCAAAGAGGAAGGCTGTAATGGAAACGTAATTGAGAAAATAAGAAGTCAATTAATTCTCGTTGTTTGACTCGCAATTTTCGGCTTCTCTCCTTAACTCGGGTCAGAGTCGAGATGACGCGTTTAGAAGTGTAACGTACACGTGGCTGGCGCGTCGATGTAGCTGCCTGAGCTGCGAGGACGGTAAAAGCGCCGCCACGCAGACCGATCTCGACCGGTTTCTGCGTATCATCTCCTGGATGCCGGGTCGCGGCGAGTCCTCGTCGGTGTCGCTGGTCGTTGCGGTCTCGATACTCTCGTGTTTAGTTCTGCGGGACTTGCTCTTCTCCGCGGTGCCCGTCGACGATGACGAGGCCGGGTGCGTCGACGCGGCCGACGACGCCGTTCCAGACGAGATACCTCGCAGCCGCGAAACGAGTTTGATATCCAGGCACAGCATTTTCGATAGGTTGTTTTTTACACGCGCCGCGACGTCTGTATACGTACAATTTAACAGTATGACTAGGCACGCCTAGGTGATCTTAGCACATTCGCAACCGGCGACGATAGAAATCCACGTCGTTTCTAAGTCTTTAGCTGGTCACCGCTGACATAGTTGCGCGATATCTTTTTCTTTTTTTTTTGTCTCTCGCATTTATAACGAGTCACGTTGCACTTGACAATAACTAGGACTTTATTATGTATTGTTACATTTTTTTTTCTAAGTTATTCATCGCGCGACTGCTACAAAATTATATAAAAAAATAAAAAAATTTTACAAGACTTACGGCAGTCTGCATTATATGTATATATATTTTTTTACGCGACTCGTGTCCGGCCACGAGTTCCTGAAAACTGCGCGCGGTATCTAAGCTAGAAATCCTCAGAGCCGTCGGTTGCGAATGCGTTAACGTTATGTACGGCCTGCGCAGCTGGTTCGGTACGTTTCTCTTTTGGCGGCATCGTCATCATAATGTCGTTGAACAGCCGGCGATGACGACGAATGTCGGCGCCCGCATCAGCCGCGCGGAGCCAAATTGCGACAAAATTGCCCGCACGTCGTCGTAACACGGTTGAGGGGCTCGGGGACTACAGGTGTCGCGAGATTATTTAAATGACAAATCGCGACTGCGTGGAGGAGGCGGCTTATTGTTCTTCGATTCCGCGGCCGAATGCTTCATGTCCCACGGGCGTATCCGAGGAATATCAATTACGCCGCGCAGATAATTTCGATCTCTATCTCTCTCGACGGTTCGGGGATTCGGGTCGATCGCCAAAGATAGTCTTGAGGGATGCCGAAGGGTAGATTACGATGTACGCGAGAGGAATAAAATGCGGCCTGGCATGTGTCGTACGTGCGCCTTATGTTCCACTGCTGATTTTTTAGTAATTTTTTTTTTTTTTTAATATTACGGGTGGCGATGGACGTATTTAACGTCGCGCGACAAACGATGTATATCTCGAGTTGCAGATAGCAGACAGCAACGCTGTTACACCTGCGGAAATAATTATTGTATGTCGCAGCAGATAATTGTACGTCGCGATATCGATATTTTATTAGATCCGACAGCAAATAACAAATTACGTTTTTTAAAGCAAATTAAAAAATAGGAGAGTTATGTTTCTGTATGAAATTGTATATGTGGAAGATATTTGTTGTTCCACGGACGTTTCTCAACTATCACGTTTATATCATTTCTTATATAGAGCGTATACTCTAATAAATGAAGGCACTTTACTCATTTAGTCAAAGTTTTTCAATTAAACTTTATCTATATTTTTCTTTAATTATGATAAAAGGATTTCACGTAATTTCTATTTAATGTAATACTAATTTTTATACGTAAAAAAAGAATGACCCAGTTATTAATTCTGTCCGATTGTGCATATTTAATTAACGAAAATTTTTTTTTTAAACAAGTTTTTTTAATTATGAAACAGCCAATGAAAAAAAAATTTTTTTTTTTTTTATTCATGCGCGAGCAAGTTCAGCCAATTGCCAGCTGCACGTGATTCCGCATTGAGAATATTGATTCTTAAGATAGTAGCATTTTTGCGTATTCCATTTTAAACTCGAAAGGTTGTATCGCCGCAAACGTTATAATCGCGTGGTCTTTGTTAAGTTTTTTTTTATTCCGAATACGAGGGACAAATTTAACAAACGCGAGGCGTCACTATCGCGCGCTGACGGGAAAACGATTTTCATTGCAAATCGCGGTATAAAGGAACGCGACACCTACGCCGAGAATAGGCCGGGGAAACCGATGAATGAATAACTGAATCGAGTTCACGGATAGGCGACTTTACGCGCGCACGGTCGTTCATCTCGTAGTTAGTTTATCGGACATCGGGGGCGAAGGTATCGATGCCGCCACCGAAACGACCTTTTACCTTGGCGAAGCGAATCCAATATTGGTGCCATCGCGATAAGCGACGCGTCGAAGATACGGCGGCACGCATTCACGTGGGTCTTACATCCTATCTCCGGCAAACAACCGCGATCTCCCTCTATCAATCTCCCGCCCTCACCGTCGAAGGGTCGTTCGCGTGGACGTCTCGAGTGACCGACATTTCACATTTATTTCCGAATGATCGTAGGCGCCGGGCGATAACGATGGAAAACCGCTCGGTATCGGCCCCCCTTCCAGCCGTTTCTCTTTTCTCTTTGAAGTCGCGAGATCGAGAAATCCGAGTTGAGGGACAACCGGATACGTCGTCCGACGGATACGACGATTCGATAACCGGAGCACGCGAAGCGTATTCCTCCGCGGCGTGTATATCGCAGATATGTAAAAGTTACGCCGCGACTGGTCCTCGTAACTGCATTCCGTAAATTCTACGTGGCGATGCGGCGGATTTGAGAATTCTCACCGCGCGAGATCCGGGGTGGTCTCCCTCCCCTTTGCTTTTTCCGCCCTTATACGTCGAAGGCCGCTGATATTTCCGGGCAGATCCACGGGTGGGCGAAAAATGCTTTTGAGATGCGTGCTATCGCGTGGAAAGATCTGATATTTAAATCCGTCCCGTAAATCAGAACGGCAAGATTCGTTTGTTTATGGAGCAATTTCCCAGGTCATCGGAAAATATTTCTTTTCACGCGAATAGGAAAGACATACGAGGGATGATCCATTTTTTTTTCTTTTCTTTTCTTTTTTCGCTTTTACATGAGATTTCACGAAACGTTTGGCAGCAACGCTAAAATCTGGCGTGAGATACGTCGCGTCACGTTCCTTCGAACGAGATCAGTCCGTTTCCGCTCCGAAAGCACTAGAGGATCAAGTAAAGCGTTTCGCGATTTTCAAAACGGGTCAAAAGTTTGTTTCTTACGAAGCAACTTCGTTATTCAGCCTCAGCACTAACTTTCTATGAGCTTTCGAAAGCCTCCCTTCTAAACTAAGAGATAAAAGTTTTACACACTTGGTAAAACACTTATCTTAATTATAGTTCAACCTTTCCCGGGATACCGTACTAATATACCGCGTTAATAAACTTTGCGATTAACACCGTCCAATTAATTTTTCGAATTTTTTTTTTCTTTTTTCTTCTTTTTGTAATATCTTCTCTATTCCCCTCCACGCAAAGCGCGCGCTTCCGATACTTCTCCGCAAAAGTTAACCGTATCGAGTTTGTAGGGTGTAATACAATAAATCTTGATAAAAGATTCATTTGCCGAGTGAAGATCGAATTCAATCGATGGGTTTGGTTTACTCTGCAAGCATCGGTGCCGCCGAAACACGATACATCTCTTCCCCGTTTATTCCGTAATTTCCGTCGAGAGATCTTACCAATATTTATAAATGATAGCAGGCCGTACAGTGACTAATCGATTTAAAATCATCGAGCGATCGGGATCGCGGAGGCGAGTCAGGCACGCTTTGAAAGAAAGCGTGACAGGGTCATCGCGAAGTTGATAATCGGTTCAACGCGCGTAAGGCAATTTTAACATATCGCGTCCGCTTGCAAGCGAAATGAATGATCCGATTCCGAACTCGGGATCGTCGCGCGGGACTCTCTTCAAATCAAAACGGAATTAAAAAAAAAAACAAAAAAGAAAATCTTGGCGAAACGCGGAGGTATTCAACGGCGGGTCGGTCGAAGCGCGAGAAACACCACTTGCCAAACTCGGCGGCACTGAAACACACTCCCTCGCGTCTTGGGTCCGCAACCCCTACTGTCGGCGCCGCCGCCGTCGCGACCCGCGGCGAATCTTCACAGCCCGACGCGTATCGCGGCAGCCCCCGCGAAACAGTGGCAAGTTGCTCGCAGTGACATGGCGACTCGACGACTGGCGCCGCGTCGACGAGTTCGTCGTTCCCCACGTCCACCTCCGTTTCTTCCTCCCCTGTCTCCTTCTATTTGTCGACCTCCACCACCTCCGCGCGCTATCATCCCTCTCCTCCGCCCCTCGGCCCCTTTGCCCGCCGCGCTGCCTCCACCTCACCTTCGTTTATCTATTTGTTCCCTCGCGCACGTATGCGTATGGGGTCCGAGTGCCCTATCGCGGTACCGTGACGTGTGTCGCCGTTACTCGTGCCCGGCGTATCGATGCGGCGACCCTTTCGCCGCGATTCGGGGTCGGCGTCGGTACGGTGACCCGTATTCTCTCGCCGGCAACGGGGCGCTCCTTCGGTCTCCACCGTTGTCCCGGCGACACCCACCCTCCCGCGCGCACACACACCCTACCCCCCTTTCAAATTTTGGCATCCGAACGCGAGCGAACGGGGTGGGATTTCAGCTATGCGTATATCAGGTCAGCGAATTAGCACAGGTCGAACGTTAATCAGATTCTTTCACCGCCATCGGTGACGTCCTCGCGAAATGTAAATAGCTCGAGAGCGGACTTTTGCGCCAGATAACGCCAGATAAGCTTCGCGGCTCTTCAAAGGGTATTTGACAGTTGTCAACCGAATCTCGGAGGGAGGAGAAAAAAAAGAAAAAAAAAAAAAAATGTCCGTTTTCCGACAGACTCAAAGTAAGTCTATGAAAATTTTATAACAGGCCCCAACCAACTCTGGCTCAACTTACTGAATTAAACGGCATTGTTAAAGTCTGTTTCAAAGGCCTGAGCGAAAGGAAAGCTTATTCCCCCGCGGTTTAATTGAAATGAATATTACTTTGGCAGAATTTTAATTTGAAACGCTTCGCGTAAAATACTACAAAAATGTATACGTATACGCTATAAATGTTGCACAGTCTGTTCCATTCTCGTTTGAAAAAGTGAGCTTTAAATTTTTATTAAATTTTCTTTTCCTTCACTTTGGAAATAAAATTTAAGATTTTGTTGCACGAAAAGAAATAAATGTTACAAATTTTCAGACATATTTTTCGCCTAAAGAGACTTAATACTTGTATCGATATTAACCAAACTATTTTATAATAAATTTGATAATAAATAACGCGTAATTTAATTGGCAACAAATTATTAAATATATTTCATCTCACGAGTTTGCGCAAAATTTATTTTTCGCCACCTTACAAAAAGAGGGAAAGAAACTAAATAAGTATAACTCGTATCGTTAAGGAAAGTATATTTGATGGAAACAATACTGTTGTAATGTAACAATCTCCTTTCTTTCTCATCCCATATACGATAGTAAAAGACAGAACCGCGCACAATAAAATTACGATATACCATAATAATTTTTCATCGCAATTGCTGCAATTTGTCGTGACTTTTATCAGACGCGTATCATTTCTCTCCGTCGTATAAAAAAAAAAGTTTAATTCAATTACCCTGGTACGTGTTGCGTGGCAAGACGTCAAAACGTTCTCCATGCTTACGCACTTTTCCTCGCGTATTTTACACGCACACGAGAAAAAAAAAATACAAATTACTTTCGCGTGCATCAATTTATAAAATAAATTTAAAAACTCGTATACGCATCTATCTTTAAATAATTTAAATCAACGAATAAATCAGGCGCGAAACGGACGCATGTTAAAAACGCGATAAAGCTCCATGTGTGCTTTTTTTTTTCCACGTGATTTAAAAATCTGAGGTCTTCCAGACACGTGCGTCAAAGCTCGCAACGCTGGCGGCTTATCGACTCTCGATAAACCACCGGTTGGTTCGTCCAGCCGGCGGTTTCTTATCGACAACGGCAAAAGATGATAGAATTGCATCTCGCGCGACGACGGCGCGATAACGGATACGCAGATCAGCCGCGAAGCCGTGCTGGAGCATTTGATAATAACGCGCGACACGCCGCTCTGTTAGATACGCACGGCGTACATTTTTAATGTAGAAAGAGAACGATTGATAAGCGGGCATTATAATTATCACGCGCCGGCCAACTAGTAGCGTTATAAAAATAAAATGAAATTAGAAAAAAAAAAAAGAAAGAAAGAGGAATTATTAACGTCGCGCGACTTGCACGGCGTAATAAATAAAATAATAGAAATAGATATAGCGATTATCGATTGGCACGAGCGCGCCGTGGTTTCTATGTAGGGACAAGCGGATCGTTAAGTGCACAGAAATGTTCTTGAAAGTTGACGGCACATATTTTTAGAGCACTCGGATTTATTTTTGAGACGCCGGGGAAAAAAAAAAGAAAAGTTCGTGGAAATGTGTCTGTATTTGTAAAAGTCTTGGCTGCGAATTGCGGACTAGTATACCTTCGTGTCTCGGTACGTCTCGTTGCAACTTGGAAAATTTTTATCGGCCCTTCTCTATCGAATGTTTCTAAGGCGCAGAGAATTCCGCTATTCGAACGGCGAACCTATTTCTTTCGATACGCGAAGTCCCAAGAAAGCGCAGTAAACGATTCGATCGTTTTCCGATAGCGACGCGGTCGTAAAATTTCTCGGTAAATTTGTTTTTTTTTTTCTTTATTTTAATATATCCTCGCGTCGGCATATGTACGCGGCTTCGTTTTGTTCAATTTGAAACGCAATAGCTACGCGACTAATAACTAAACGCGCAGTTGTCATGCCGCTCGCGTAGTTACGAAATGTTTTAAAGATAATTATTGTATTAGGCTCCTGTAAAAAGTGACATCGAAACACTTTTATCTTAATAGCAGAAAAGACGATGCGTTTCGCAAACACACCAGGCGTAAGCCTAGCGTAACATTCGCGGACTTATATTTGTGAAATACATCCGGAAAGTAATATGAAATCGCGAGAGGTGCGTTGCAATTTTGTTAAACCTCACTAATTTTGCAATAAATCTTAAAGATATTATTTACTCGGTTGCAGGAATTATTATTACTTTTTTTTTCTATTTTTTTTTTAAATTAAAAGAGAAAAGAGATTGTTACAAGGATTATTAAATATCTCATTATTTTTAGAGATTATCATCTTGTTTGAATAATTAGACGATTTTGAATTTTTGTTCTCTTTGCTGTAGTTATCGTGCAAAGTACACGTAATCCTGTCAACAGAGATGTGTTTCCAAGAAAACGTCGATATACTGCCGAGAGCTTTAATCGATTATCACGAAAAAGCTGATACGGTTAATAAACTTAGGCGATATTTTTCCACGAGAACAGCGTAGAGTAGCCCTCATATGTATCATATATTACGCAGTTTAAAAAGAAAAATCCGTCGAATACGTAGAATTATTTAAATTAGGGCGAGACAGGACTTTGGTAAGCCGTGTATTTATCCGAGGTAGCGGGACCGCTATTTTCGCGATAATAAAATTAACACATACTATTTAAATTATTTAAACTAGTTCGAGTAATTAGAAGCTTCTACATCGCGAGCTTTTCATCAAATTCCACCCAGTTTATCCTCCGCGAACAAGTTCGGTACGTTATTCGCGTGTACGAAAAGTATGGGGCCGCAAACCGAAATGTATGCCGTTGATTACGTAAATTGAAACCCGTATACGATTACGGAGATATGTGCGAAAAGAGGACGCATCTCATGCGCGCATGGCCAGTTTACGACGATAACGGCGCTGGCCAATGTAGTTTCGCGGATAATACACGTAAAAATAGACGCTGAAAGTCTCGCACGACTTGGAAACTATAATAGTAAAAAAAAAAAAAAAAGGAAGAAAAAAACCCCGCAGTTCTCTCTGTTTTTCCGTATTCTGCTGCGTATTGTTACGATTACCTTGAGTAACACATACACCCTTTTTCGTTGATTAAATCATTATTTTTTTCATCGCGCATCCTCAAACTTAAATTCAGATATTAGAAAAAAATTAAAAAAAAAAGAAGAAAAAAAAAAATTTAACTCTCGTAACACGCTGCTTGCAGACGAGGCGCAACGCCAGTCGAATATCTTTTAAATTGAAATATGCGGAACGAAGGGGGATGGATTATCTTTGAAATGACTTTGCGGGAAAAGACAAGAGGGGTAACAAAGGTGTCTTCTATGCGCGTCCATCTTAATCACGCTGACAAATGAAAAGCATACGCGAAACTTTGTTCCACAAAGAACGGGGCGGGAGTCCTTATGACGTACCGCCGTAGTTTTGCAGCTTTGAACAAACGTATATTGTTGCGCCATACGCCCGTATAGTATTTTCGTATTATTTCCGGGGCTGAGAAAAAGCGCGTGCGGTATAGGTGGAAAAGTACATTTTCACGTAAATACGACCGCGGCGGTTTTCCTTTTTGCGCATAAAGATGAGTATGCATGTATACATTAAACAAACTCACGAGGAACCGCGTGGCGCACGTTAACGTGTATTATACATGCGTTTTCATTTCGGTACAGAAACCGGTCGAGGTTTTTCAACGTTATCGCGAAAATTGTGATACCGCTTCCCTCCGGTGGTTGACGATGCTAAAAGAAAAAAAAAAGGAGAAAAAAAAAAGAAAGAAAAGCTATTACATTATCAAGAATTAACATTTACGAGAATTAACCTCGATGCTTCTTTCTTTCGAGGTTGACGTCAGCGTAAAGAAAATAGTATAAGCGGAAGAAAATTCGGGTGAGCGTATACTCTGCGATAAAATACTGTTTACTTTTTTTTTACGTACTTGAATTTTTATAAAAGTAAACTTTGATCGTTAATTTCAAATGTGTATACAATTATTACATTTGCGAAATTGAGCTGACTATCGTCATGTCTGTTTACCATATATCTATTTAACAGAGTATAAAATGTAAAAGCTGCAGTTTCTCTATATTTTATATTCACTTGATATTTATTTATGATTATTTATCGTTTACCGCGGAGCGGTATCGTGTATCGACGGAATATTGTAGCGTATATCGCACGCCTAGTATATGCATGTGCACATATCACGTTCGCGTAAAGCCTATATTTATAACTCCGCGCTGATGAGCGCGACAAATTCCGTCGTATAAATATTTTCCTCCGCCGTCAAACATCTATCGGTCGTGAGGGGAGGTCAACGAACCTTCGGGGGTAATTGAAGCTGCCGAGGCTACCGAAGGGCGCGTTAACTCGCGTGTCAAAGCGTCGTGGACTCTCGATATCTTACGTCTACGACGAGAGCGGAACGGCGCTACCGACGAAAGTCTTGTTATGCATCGACAAAATCGATATAACGATGCTTTCCGAATGCGGGCCACCGGCGCGATGACGTAATTGAACGATATACCCGCGGACACGGGGGGGATCATCGAAAACGCTCGAGCTCTTCCGCGAAAACCATAATGCCGGCTTAACACCCGACTGTCTACCCGACTGACCGTGTAATGCCGTTTTTCCTCCCGCGGATTTTTTTTTTTTCTCCTTCTTCATCCCCCCGCACCCCTTTTGCCCCGTCACCCTTCGTCGCGCCGCCTCATCTCGGCTCCCTTATGTGCTCCATATTTCCGCCTCGCCCCGATGCCCCCACGTTCGATCGAGATGCCGCGGTCGACTTCCGCTCGGCCGAGCGTGATCGAGATTGATCGGCTTGACACAAAAGAGCGGCGGCGGACACTCGGCCCAGAGTCCAATAGCAAAAGGGTTAATTATAAAGAGCGAGGCACCGAAATCCGATACCGCGGAGCCACGACATGCGCTGCTGTTGCGTCGCCGCTCTGCCATAATTCCTCTTGGATTAATATCAGTAATGGGATTGCCTCGGGACTAGTCGCTTTTGTAACTAATACTCCGCTGGATTGCTTGGCACGGCTCTCGCTAAGTTCCTCGTCGTAAGGCAACGTACGTAAAATTGCGCTGTTATTTGGACGAAAGTCGGATTTAAAAATCGCTGGGGTAATAATAAACGCTGACGCAAAACGCACGTACGCGCATAGATTTATTTTAGATTTCTCTTTTTCGTCGCTTCGATATCTCCGCTATGTTTTATCTTACAATAGAGCGCTTTTCTCGAAAGGGATTAAGAAATATTTTTCTAGCTAGCAATACAAGGCATCGACGTTTTATAGAAACGTTTTCCAAAACTGTCGGGTCAAGTGGGGAATATCGACGGAATTCAATAAGACGATTTTTACTTATGTTTCTAAAAGTCTTTCTCTCCCCCGCTCTTTTTTTATTTTTTTTTTTTTTCCATCTCTTTTCTCTTTTTCTCTCTTGTATAAATTATCAGAAACATATAATAAACGCTCGAAAAGAACTCCATGTCCGTTGACATTATAACGTTGACGCCAAGAGAAACCTTTTATGAAACGTACCTGCTTTCGGTAATTTACGCATCTCTGCAGCGAGAGTTAATCTCATTATCCCACGGGGAAACGAAGTGGATCATAAAAAAGAAGGTGTCTCGCGCTTGAACGCTTCGTTACCGGATAAAGCAATTAAATTTTGAACGATTCAGGTACGACACGATCCTCTCGCGCAAGACAATAGTCGAAAATAGTAATGAATTTTTTTTTTTCTCTTCTTTTATCGAGGAAATATCCTTGCCGTTTGCCATTTCGCAGCGTGACGTCCCGAATTTTAATACGTCCAGGCGCAATTGAATAAACATGAATCGTAAAATGTTATTGCAAATTACAGTATTGTAAATTACGTCAACCGCAATAATAAGGTCGCCGTTGAATATTCATCGGTGGTCAATAACAAAATTTGTTAACGATGTACAATATATATATACATATATATAATCTTTTCCGACAAAATCTCGCGTTAAACTTTGCATATCTCGGTCAGTCGAAGATTGCATTAAACGTTAACAATCACAGGCGCGACGTGGCCGCTTAATTGCACGATGAAAACGTGAAATCAATTCCAACACCACGCGCTCCAACCGTTGAAGGGAACCAATTAACGCGGCTGTATTAAAAATCGATGTAGGAAGTAGGCGAGCGCCGTGCGCGTTGAATGATAACGAGGCGGTTCTCGCGCGTTAACTCTGCAAATTGATCAGAAATAATGGGGTGGATCCCGAGAGAGAAGGGACCGTCTATCGTTTCGGTGTATCTTTACGAACGGGCCGTATCTGGCACGTGCCCGGCCGCGTGCAGCCGAACGATATGCCAAGAATAATCCGCGAGATGCTGCGGAGTCGCGCAACATTTTCTCCTTCGGCGCTTTTCTCCCGAGTCGAGATATTTGTACCCCCCTCCCTTTCAAAATTATTTTCAACCGGCGCCTCGTAAATCGAGCTGCATTTAACGAGCAAGCGTGTACACCCGATAAAGTCACATCGCGACAGGTACAACATTTCCCGGGGGCGGGCTATAATTTTAATGTTTAACGTAACTTCGACCATTAGGCCATTTATCTAGGATTCGCAATTCCGTAACGGAAGACACCGGCGCTTTGTCTCCTGTCTCGGCGATTAAATAATTAAGCGGTAAAAGCGGACTCGCGTGTATCGCTCGCGGGGGAAAGGGATCGAAACCCTCTTCTTCGTCAATCAATATCAGCGGGCGACAGCGCCCGGTCGCGGTAAACCAATTGCAAGGACCGGTGATTGTTCGGCTTTATATCGGATTGATTGGTTCGCCTGTGGCATCCGCGCTGTCTTCAATGCCCTAATCGCGGAGCCATTAAACCCTCAGGTCGAAGGTAGTATCTGTTCCCGGTGCAAGACAACTCAAGGTAAAGCACACGAAATTGATTTTCACCGAGAGACCATTACACGATGTACACACTTCTGCGAGTCCGTGGTATATATAATCGAGCGTATCAAGCGGCCGGTTCCCGGGATTAAGACTGAAAGTTTCAACTTCTTATTCCACCAAGTTTTTCCTCGCTTCGCGAGCTCTTTTCCGCTATCTGAATAATTCACAGATAAGATTTATTAAGGCAACAACTTATTTTCTCCGCGATTCTACAAATTACATATTTCTTTTTCTTCTTCTTTTTTTTCTTTTTTTTTTTTTTTTTTTTTTTTTTTTTAATTTTTCAACATACCTGTCGATTTTTCGTTTAATACGGATTCAATTCTATGCAAATTCTTCAAAGAAGAAACGGTATTGCTCTGTTTTATATTTTAATATATTTATTCGTACTTGTCTTAATCACGCGCGTACCGCTGCTGGATGATGATTTCCCAGCTCGGCAGAGATAAAAATAAGCGATTTCCTTTGTGATATTCATAGGTTACACGTACGTTAATGATTACGCGCGGTTAAAAGGTGCCTACGTGCGGGAAGGGTACACTAAGAAAGTGAATAATCAACTTTCGCTTACCTTGAGGTCCATGGTAGCACCTTGTTGCCCTCCAGGCTGATGCTTCGCAGCTCGTACTTGGTCCTATATCGCATCGGTGAAGCGGGCACCGCGTTTCCGTGGGCGACGTTTTTCATGCTCTTCGTGGTGGGCCCGGAGAGCGCGTGCCTTCGCATGGACGTGCCCTCCCTCGCCGACTGATTAATCGTCCGTCGTAGGGAACTCATTTTTTTCGCTATCACCCTTTCGCGCTGATGTTGTTCACGAACCGGTAACGCGATCGTTTCCCATGTTTCGCGGGACGAAAACGAATTGCCCGGAGCGTAACGGAACAAAAGCGGTTTACGTCACGGGTCCGCGTACCCACGCCACGAGACGGATTCTACGCGTTCACGGTCGACGAAAAATTTTCCACGGAGTTCCGCGCGTCCCGAAAGCAGCGAATCCCGTCGCAACGAGCAGACTCTCCCATTCAGCCGATGTAATCTCCCACGAAGAGGTTTATCCTCGCCAGATCCGGTTCTCCGCGTAGATCTTGGTCGACTTCACTCGGCGGCCGCGGCGGCATTCCAACTCAAAAACTTCTCGAACGAACCTTTTTAGGGTAAACACGAAATCCTTTTCAATTACGCGCCGGGAACTTTTTGAAACTTCCCATTTAAGCTTCCTCTCTTCGTCTGCGACTCGGGCGATCTTCCCTGCGGCTACGCGGAGCGCGCTCGAGGAGAAGATTCGAGTTCTTGGGGTCCGTCGCGGAGAGAGATATCGCCGTGCTCGCGTACGGGTTCTTCGCGGAGTCCGGTCGCGTACGACGCCATTGCCTCGGCGGAGCTTTTCCGGTTCCCCGGGTGAGATCGTTCCTCGTCGAATCCACTTCCCGCGCCTCCACGACCGAGTCGCGAGTGGACGGATAGGCTTATCCCGTGCGACCGTAACTAGCCGCGCCGCTTTTCAACCCCACCATCCCATCGGCGTCGTTCGCCACCATAACTCGCGTCGTCCACTCGTCCGTTGCCGCTTTGCTCACCATCTACCACCCCACCATCGTTTCTCGGCGCCCCACGTAGGCACGTCGTCATCCCTTGCCGTGGATGCTCTCTTCCCGTCCTGGTCCTCTCTCCTCCCTTCGCCCTTTCTCATCGCGGAGGCTTCTGTTCGCGCGCGAATGCGCGGCTATTAAACTATCGCTCGCGCCTCGTCGAGTCAATTAACGCCCGTCGCGGATGGAGTGGATGCTGCGAGAGAGCCGTCACTCCGTCCCGCGATTACCGCCGCTGAAAAAGAATCTTCCGTCAATCGCGGTTGTTTCTTCTCCGATAACAAACACCAGGATTTAATGGGGAAAGAAAAGAAAAAAATTAATTGTTACGCTAAAGTCCCTCGAATTGGTTCAAAAAAGAAAAGCGACGACGACGCCGCTAACCTCGTCGGGGAATATTTTGCATCGCATTGCTCTCGGAAATATATTTAATTTAAGGAGAGAGAGTATTTCGCATTACACTTTATATTAATATCATTCTGTTGGAATTATGTAGACTGGGAAAGTCTTCCGTGTACCGTCGCTTACGATAAATGTTATTTTGTTATTTTACGTGAGAGCGAGTCCTCCGCCGAGACAGAAGGAAATTGAGATTAACAGGTTTAGTCTCGCAAATGTGCAAAGTTATTCCTGTAATCATTCCGAAACAGCGTCGGGACGTCGCGTAAACAGCGCGGTATACGAATCGCTATCGTAACTCGGAGAATTATTTGCGAGCCCTTTCGCGTTTCGAGCGCATGGCGCGTAGCACCTATGCACCCCGAAGTTTACCCGTGCGTCAACGATTTGCCTACCCTTTAAACGAGTAATCGTGCACGAGCCTTTATTGCGCGTCAGTTATGCACGAGCTCACGCACCTGGGGATTCACGTCGCGTCCGACGCAAGTTTGCGCCAAGAAGCAGTTTTTTTATTTTCTTTCTTTTTTTTTCCTCCTTTTTTTTTTTTTTTCTTTTTTTCCCCTTTTTTTCTGCTATTTATTCTTTCGTGAACGCATGTGGAATAATTACACGAAATAATTACGTGAAATAATTACGTGAAACAATTACGCCTTTAATTAAACCTCGGCGACCAGTCTTGGAATGCGATTGAACCAGATATTTTGGAATTTCGCGAATGGAATTACGATAATTGATACGTCAAGCGTGGGATTTCGGCTCACTTCTCAGAAAAAATTACCGAAATTAATCCAAATTCCACATCCCGGCGACCTTGTAACACTCCGCGGTAAATGTCTTGCTAATTAAACTGCGTGTTGATTGTGTAAATGCATTTTAATTGGTGCTACGAGAAAATAGATTCGCTATTTGTGATTGTCGTCGCGTTGATGATGCCAATTAATTGATATTCTCCAATTAATTATGCAAATACGTCACGGAATTAATTACTATAAATATTTTTTTTCCCTCTTTCTTTTTTTTTTTTTTTTCTTTCTCGCGCTATAGTTTTCGGAGCAGAATTGGTGAGCGTAATACCACGTGCCATGTGACACTGCTATTGATCGTTGAATTTAATTCTGGCATGCTTTACATGTATGCGTTACAAAGATAATTGTTAGCTGCAGCTTGATTGCGATTTACGCTTTGCTTGAGCTTCGCACGCTTTACAGAAAGTAATTTAATTCCGTAGACATAAGGATTTAATCGAAACTTATTCCGTCACTCAGGATCTATAACGGGAACTTTTATTCCGTCAAATTTCAAGGTAAATACCGATCCAATCAAACGCTGCTAGTTGAAGAAAGAAAAAAAGAAAAAGATAACTCCTCCCCCGAATTGTTTAAAGTACTTAGGTAATTTCAGTCATTAATCATGGTGAAACTTTGAATGCAATTACACGTCACTGCGAAGCTTCCTGTTGCGAGGAAGCTTCCGCGTATGGAGTATATGTATATTTCGTGTAACTTGTAATTACCATGCATGCGCTCTAAGCATCTATCTATCCTTTTAAATAGTTTAGACGCGATGTCGCGCGACGGCAAAACGTCCCGCGAGCCGAGCGCTTTGAATAAAGTTGTTCGCGACGAGAACGATGGTCGACCCCGTCGAAATTTCAACGACAAAACGGACGCGAGGCGGACGAGCCAGGAGTCGTGCTCGCGTTAACGTCAGCGCGCGTGTTTAGCAGCGAAATTTCGCAATAAATTAAATGACGCCCGATATCAAACTCATTAACACGGCCGACGCGCTTGTAATGAAGTGACATTCAACGCGCGTTTCGCGTCACGGTACTCTTACCTTCGAACACGGCACGTGTCCCACGAAACGCCGCGTCCAACCCTTTTTTTTCCGAGTGATTATACTGGACACCGATGAATCGCGTAGTACGGAACGAACGTGACGGCGCGGTCCAGCAACGCGCGTTAAAGCGGCGGTTTCCGAAATCGCGTCGGTGTTCTCGGGAGGCTCGAGCGACACGAGAGCGATCCCGTGCGACTCTCTCACGCGAAGGGAAACGACGTGCACCCCCGCGGATCGGGAGTAAGCTCGGGAACGGCCGTGGAAGACTGCTCGATTCACGGCCAAGATAATTCCGCGAAGGGTACGCGGGCGAACGAGAAAAACGCATGCGTCGATCCGCCCCGCATGGTCGAAGAAGGAAAGTACGTACGTACGTACGTACGTACGCGACACTCCGGACGGGCGAACTTGTTTTCGGAAAAACAAGCGCATATATCTGGGAGACTGGCGCGCCTTATCGCGTCTTTTTCCGCCGAGGAGGATCGATCAAGGCGGACACCGCGATGCAATTATAAAGACTTCCTCACGCGATCCGTCTTCCCCTCTTATCGCTCACCGGTTTTTCTCCCTTTGTCTCCCGTTCCTATTTTAATGCGCTCGCGGGATCATTCGCCGCGCGAAACTGCCCGTCGATCTCGATGAATCCACTGCGCATCGCCTTGCGGAATTCTTTCCCTCGGCTCGTAATTAATTTAGACGTCTCCCTCCGATTGTTCCGAGTCGAGCAGCCCGGATGAGTTCTCGCGGACGACGCAATCTGATTATCATGAGAGAAGCTGCGCCTCCCGTCCTTCCGAACGCTTTTTTTCTTTTTCTTACCTTTTATTTTATCTTTACCGCGTTATATTCTCCTTTTTGAAAGCTGTGAATGCGTTTATGATATATTAAGATTGCAAATCACTACGTTCTGTTTAATATTATTATTATTATTATTAATTTTTATTTAATTTTTTTTTTTTTTATTTATTTAAATGCAGGTCACTGTAATTTTTCGAACGTGCCATTTAGGAATATTTATTTAATGCTCCTTAAATTATCACATATATATCAAAAGAAACTGCTCGACTGAGATTGAAACGGGAAATTTCTTTTGCAAACGGTACGACGCTCCGCGCAGATACGCTAGATTTGTCCGGCAAAGTCCCCGAGTAGTTCACCGAGACAGTAAAAATAACAGTACAAACCTGTTTTTAGTAATCAATTTTATTAATAGCCACCGTTGGCCGAACTCGCTCAAAGATCGTATTACACTTTCTATTTAGTCGCGCGGGCTCGATCATCGTCGAGATACGGCGCTATTTTATCATAACTTCGACATTACGTCGGGCCCGCGTAAATTAATTTTACCGCGGAGTAATATGAAGCGACAAGGGTTACGTAATTTATAACGCACTCGAACACGCGGGCGCTCGTGAGCTGTCGGTATTTATTAGGAAATTATAATTTAGGAATTTAGGACTTGTATACCCACCGCTTACAGATTAATGACAACGAATATATCATCGTTTGCTGCCTTAACGCGCGGATTCTCGCTAATCTCTCATTACGATCCCGCGTTTCATTACGTCTCATTTTCGCCCACTTCGCTCGCTTTTACGCGAGCTTCTGGCTGAAATATTACGCGGGCACATCCAAATTGAGAAAGCTGAACGATTCAAATGCAAATTGCGTTTACTACAAAATTTGATAGAAAAAAAAAATAAAATAAAACCCATATTGATTGGTTTTCTTTTGCTTGTTTAAAAAGCTAATTTATGCGTCACTCACCAATCTTTTAAAGTAGGATAAATAATGTAATGTAAATTTTTTATGTACAATGCAAAAAAAATTTTCCGTCCCACTTAGACAGACTGCGGACTGTCGGTTGTACATACTTTTAATATTTTCTGTAAGTACAACCGGTGTGGTTAAAAATTTTTGATGCATTCTACACATTATTTCTCTGAAAACAATATAATATTAGCACAAATAATTATATGTAATATATGTATACAGGCGCGCGCCTGTATTTTAATTAAAGGTAATAAGACAATTGTCTTATTTAATTAACTAAATAAAGAATTTGTAGAAAAAAGCATGCAACTTGCCAATCTGCATGAGCATCAGCGGAGTTGTAGAATTCAGGCGGTGGCTGTAACATAAAATAAAACATATTATTGTAGACATGAATATTGGTTAATCAAATTAATAAAAAAAAAAAAAAATAAAAGGGATATTTAATAAAGATTTTATAAAATAAATTTTTGCTCACCTAAGAGTTGCTCCGCCGATGCATGATGCTCCTCCTCTGAGATGGGACGTGTCGAGTCATCTTTTCGCGCACTGGAAACTCTCGCGAAATAGTCCACGACACTCACACTCATTAAATATTCACCGCGCACTTTATTACACTATCACTCGTAGTTTAAATTATTATAAAACAAGGAAAAATTGTTCGAATAAGAATTTAAAACTACTAAAATACGCGTCGCACAATCCGGCGTAACGCGAATCTCTCAAGCAGCAGATGCCAATTTCCCGAATTGCGTGCAGTAGCGCACGCATTATCAGTCACGGCTAACGAAACAGAAAACGACACTCCGCGAGGGACCGACGAATACTCCGGCTGTACGACGATCAATTAAAAAATAAATTGAAAACGCGAATTATAACCCGAAAGCGCGAAACAATATTCCGATGACGAGAAAAGCGACCTTGTTTTATAATAACTTAAACACGGCACCCCGTCTTTTAAAAAATAGCGCGCGCGTGGTTTCTTCTAGTTAATAATAAAATAATAGTAATAATAATTCATAGCATTTAAACGATGCAGCCAGAGAAACGATTTCCTCGCACACAATACTGCACAACGAAACTTGGTGTGCATGTATTATGTCAAACTTATCTAATTTGCATATGCCTTTCAAAGTTACGGTGGAAATTACGTGTTAAGCGAAAACTGAATAGAAAAGCGTATGGCTAATCTAACTTGAAAACTTACTTGTTGAAACAAACTAATATCGGACATAATTTTTTAAATATTGTCGCTGAAAAATTGAAAAACATAGTTTTCAATTGGCAATATCCATATAAAATTAAAATAGAAAAAATAGTTGTAATTAGCATAATCAAAAAATAAATATACTATGCAATATAGAACATCTAGGACTTATCGGTTAATTTCTAACAATACAGCTACTCCGCCCAACAAAAGTTTGCAGCGTGTCGCTTTAATACTCCCATTTCATATTAACCACATTTCCGCAAGTGAAATAAGCATTTCATTCATTTCTCTTATCTCAATTAAGTACATCTTCTCGCTTTCTTCCGGCGTCGAATCTCGGCAGCAGCGGATTCTCCGCCGGCGAGCGTTTTGAAAGCTTGACGCGACCGTCGAGATAAAAGAAAAAAAAAAAAGAAACTTGGACGTTGATAGCGCCAGTTGTATAATTTCTCGATATGATTTATTACCCCATTAGCCACGCTTGGTATTCCTTTCGCGCGCACTTTGCGTTTTATTTGCCGGCGACGCGCGGGCGCGCCGAGCATCGGCTGCATCTTCTCCGGCCGTTCAAAAAGTACACCATTTTTTAAGTACGTAAGCACAACTTTATTATCGATTTTGATTTTACAAATTACATGACTGCGCGAGGATAGCGCGATGGGAAGTTACGCATAGTTTTTTAAAGTTACGCATGAATATACATTAGTCGTAAAATTACGTAATTACAAATGTACCTATCTATATAACGCGCGAACGCACCGTGTGTCGGTCGATACGTGTCTCGGCCGAGTCCAGGTATCCCGACGAAATGCATTAGAATCGGAAAAGGGAGGGTTTGGCTTGGGATGAAAACGGAGGGTGGCGCGAGGTTAGGTAAATATTTCCGAGGAGGGAGTTCTAGCTATCATTTGAAGCGTATAACCCAGCACCGTGTGTTTCGTTACCTACTTAAGTAAACTATTATCGCAGTTGTACCGCAAAACGGGGGTAATTTAGTCGTCTACGTGTTGACCCCTGCGATCTCCTGGAGGAAGGAGATCTATCGAACGTTAGGAAGCTGAGGACGAGCCGCGTCGCGCAGACAGCGCGTCCTCTCGTACATGATTACGCTACATTATTTTTATCGTATTTCCCATCCTGTAACTTTTTAATTTTTTTATTTATTTATTAATTTTTTTTATTTGTTTTTTCTCTCTTTTTCTTTTTTTTTTTTTTTTTTTTTTTTAAATTGTTCCCTGTGGATTGACGCGTTTGCCGATTACATTTACAATCCATTACAGCCTTGTTTCGGTACGCGTAGAAATAAAATTTTGAATACATTACATTATTTCGCACAGTAGTATCTCAAATATAATAATTCGAGTTCACGGAACTAAAGTGCGAGCTGCAAGTGCCGCGCACGTAATTATATCGAGTAATCGTTACCGGGTTAAAGAGCGACCGCGGTAAGGCTTTAATGGCTCGATGTCTGCAAACTGCGTGTAAGTTCGTAAGGTTACTCCCGCCAGAATCTGCAGACCCACTCGCACCGAGATTGAAACCGGGTAGCTAACACGATCTACGTCTCGCGTTACGAGTGACGTGTGTAGAGAGTGGCGGCCGAATTCCCCAAATTTCGGGATACCGTGACATACGAGATCACGACGCCGGCGGGACGGAGATGGATACCCGAAATTGGGACGATTCCGCATTCGCGCGGTTGAGCGGGTAAGTCCCCGTGCTTGTCTGGGCGCGAGGACGAAATCGGCAGTGAGCGGCCGTGAGCCGGGGAAAGAAATAGGACAGCGATATAGCTTCGACGGCTATAAGAACGGTAAAGTGAAACAGCGCTCTAGCCGCCGCGAATAAAATGCATTTTGCACCGACAATTACGGGAGCGTTATTCTGTCGCTGTAGATATGCGCATTGCGCCTCGTTCTTGGCGAGATATCGATCATATAGATTATATAGAACGTCCCGAGTGAAGAGCAAAACAAACGCGGCGTACCCTCATAATACGCGAGTCACGTAGCATCGACCGAAATATTGTCTATTAGAAAAATATGAACGACGCCCGTATAAATCATAATCCATCATATCGTGGTTCACAATAGAATAAAAAAAAAAAAAAAAAAATAAGAACGTGGAACTATAAAAGGATTAAGATAAAAACTCTGCTATTTTATCTTCCTAAGGAAGCGAGACCTTGACTTCCGGAAATAAATTTTTTTTAAATCGATATAATCCAATTTGGCACTTGATCGATCAATGTACATTTTAAATAACGCAGTCGGCTAAATGCGATAATTTTACTTCTGGAATTCGAGGCTTACTTTTTTTACGACGACGGTGTTCTTTCAATTTCTTTCGAGCTTAGGATATTCTGTTGACCTTTTGAACAGCACACATTTTTTAATATTCAAACATTATTCGGAATTAAAAATCTATTAGACGATCCATTGGAATCTTGAAATTAAAATTTTAATTTTATCCAATATTTATTTTGAAAACTGACAAGTACTGGAATATAATCGTTAATATATGTATATAAATTATATGATTTATATAATTTCGCCAATTTGTAGTAGATAAAAATAAAATATGACGTAATTTAAATAACCCGGTTCGAGTAACAAATTTCCATCGTGCGTTAAAAGATTCTGTTTAAGGAATTAACAAAAATATAAGATTTGATTTCGGACACGTGACGCGACGTCTAAAATTCTATTCAGATCTTTGTAAATCAAGGAATGTCATCTTCGCAAAGAATTCGAAGTTAAGACCGAGAATCTATCGATCCGTTTCGTAATCTCTCAGATCTGCATCTCAGGCTCGGAATTATTGTCATTAAACCAGTCCGAGGCTCTCTGACTTTCCGTCACGCGTACGCTGAGCTCCCTTTCGGTATATCGGCTCGATCTCGTAATAGCCGGGCCCCGTCTGTGCTCGTCGAAGGAGGCAAGAACCTCCAGTCTGTCGCCTCTTCTGATCGCTCTCGGGGTCGTTTCCACGGAACTGACCCCGTCCTCTGTGGCCGCCCATGGAGGTAGAATTCCGGAAGGCATTCCCCAGTGCTCGGTGAATTCCGAGCCCGATCTGGCCAGGCTGGGCTGGCTGAGGGATCGGACGAGGGAGTCCGCGCCCTCGAAGGAGCTCAAGCTGGTCAGATCGTCTCTGTCCATTCGGGCGAAATCGCGAACGGTTATTTCGGACATTGATCTTAAATCGGCCTCGCTGCCGACTCCGGCCCCTCGCGAACGAATAGAACCGCCGAGTCGACGTGGACGGCCAACGAACTGTCCGCTCACGGTCGTGGCGGACTGCGACGTCTGCAGATGATGACTCTGGGTGCCTAAAGTACGCGCCGAGCTGCCTCCGTCGCTTTCGTACTCGTACAAAGTAGGTAGGGAGGATCGTCTAGATCTTGTGTCCCACTCCGACGATTTAGATCGCTTGTATCTTTGTCCGTGGTTCTTGCCGTGGCTGGAAGACGAGGTAGAGCCGGTGTGCGTCGACGGCGGGCTCAGGATCCGTATAATCACGTCCCACTTCGCTGGCGGGAACAAGTTTACGTATCTCCCGTCCTTGCGTATTAGTTCGTAGTCCTCCTTGACCACCGCCTCGGTCAGCAGGGTACGCAGCGTGCTTTCCGTCGTGATGATTTCGCGCCACTTAGCGCGCTCCTCCTCCGTCAGCTCGGTGGCGTAACGTGGCTCCAGGACGCGCGCGAGCCTGGTGTACCAATCGGCGTCGGCGTCGGCGTCGGCGTCGGCGTCGTCGAGAGAACGGCGCGCAGCGGGTGGCGGCCGACACGGAATCTCCGCGCGTGTTGTATAAGTCGGCTCGATATTCACGTCCGGCTCGTCGTCCGCCAGGTGATTCGTCGGCTCGTTCGTAATGGTCAAGTTAGAAGCTGAGCTAACGTCGGAGAAGTTCTCCCATTCCGGCGGTGGGGGCGGTAGATCTTGCGTCGGATAGTTTCTGATAGTGACGTCCCACTTGAGGTCGGGCGGTGGCTGTGCCCTGGCGCGGTACTCGGTGATCTGGCGACTATGACGTTCCACGTCCTCGATCGTTTTCTTCTCCGTTACGGTGCGCAGGAACACGTCGTCCACCTCGTGAGTGGTGATCTCTGGGCGACGTGGCGCGACTACTTGCGGCTCAACTAGAGGCTCGGTCATTTCTTCGCGTAATAGACGGTGCTCGCGGTGCTGCACGGCGGTGTGGGTCGTGGTAGTCGACGTGGTGGGCGCGATCGGCGGTGGGGGCGGCGGGGTCGGTGCCAGGATGCTCGCCACTCGATACTTGGCGTGCGAGGCGTCCGTCACCTCCGTCAACGAGCGGGTTTCGGTAAGTTCGGTGTTAAGCGAGGTGAGAGACCTCGGCCGACGGATCTCGTGCTCGCCCGACGGAAGTTTCTCCTGAATCACGGTGGTTTCTCGTTCCGCCTGCTTGCGTAAAATCCTAGAGTAGACCGGCGGTGTTTGCTGCCGAGAGATAGTTGAGACGGACGACGGCGGTCCATGGAGCTCGGGCACGTAGGAGAAGGTCGTCATTCGGTAGGGCGCGCTTTCCATCGACCGGGAGGTTTCCTCCCTCTCCAGAATAGTAGTTAGATTTCTCTCGAGGGCGATGCTGGCCACGTCGGACTCCGACGGCAACGGACTCGGTGGCGGCGGTGCTCTCTTAACCCTCATCTGCACGTCGAATTTAGGCTCGATCGGAATAGCAACGGGGTGACGCGGCATCACGATCCTAGAAGCGTTCGCGGCTGTCATCGAACAAGTCTCCACTTCCGCGGCAACCGTTTCCGAATACAACGAGCTCGAGGTTCGCATTTCCACTTGGCGTTGAACTTCGTGATGATCCACGAACGCTTTATTGTCGTAAGACCCGGCGGAAGATACAGGCAGCGATCGTTCCTCGTCCACCTATTAAAAAGGAACATAAATAATTATTCGTAAAATAATAATAAAATTTTCATAATCCGTCCGGTAGTTGAATTAAAAATTCATGGCGAGGAGACAAAGAAATTTTCACACATATATTACTCGTTGTTTAAAAAATTACGGGAAGAAGAGCGATATTTTGCTTTCGTATTTACAATGCAAACTCTGTACAATCATCCGTCTTGTTAAATAATTATCGAGACTCACCTCAGAGTGGCTCTCGCTTGGGTAATCGCTCGGCAATGTGTCCGAATGATCGATCACCAGATTCGCCTCACTACCGCAAGTGGATACGGCGGTCGCGTGGAGAAGAGCGTGCGCGCGCGGGATTTTCAGACCTTCGAACATCGTGATATGACTCAAGGACGAGCCGGAGAGCTTCGTTATCTCGGAGCCGGTTGCGCTTTCGAACGGGTGTCGGTGGACCACGCGGACGTTTCGGCGTTTCAGGCACATGTAGGAGCACCCGAGGCCGAGTAGGAGCAGCGACAGGAACAGAATCGCGCAAATAATCAGTAGAATCTGGAAACCTTTCAGCGGTGGCTCGGTCACCGATGCAGGCGTCAACGTAGCCATTCTGCGAACGAAAATCAGATTAGCGCAGGTTCGCAGCAGCCCGGGCGAGAGCCCGATATCTCGTTTCTATATCCGCCAGGCGTAATCGAACCGCCGTGGAACAAAGGCGCGTATCGCCAATTCTCCGAGGTAGAATCGCTCTTTTATCCGGGCTCGTTCGACGCGGCGTGAAAAACAAATACACAGAGCGATATCGAATGCGTTCTCGCGGGTGGTTAAAAAATCAACGGCCGAAATCTGATGACGATAAATTTCTTTCGGAATAAGAGTTTCGAGGTATAGCGTTCTTACATGCTCGCCGGCGGCTTAGGAGGCGCCGGTGCCACGGGTGGGGGGTATCTACAGACTATGGTGATAACCTCGTCACCGTCCATTTCCAACCCGGGATGAAAGCGAACGACCACGTTATTCGTGAAGACGCGCAGAGGATCTTGCTTCGTGCCGCATCCTGAAATACAAAACGTTTCCCGATAAAGCGATCAACTCCCGCAAATATTTACGTCTATTTTTATTACGTCTTTGAATCGAGAAATAAGTTTTCGAAAAAGTAAGATATCGATCAGATTTGTTTACCCTTTAGAGGTAGTTCCAATTTAGCAGTCGTTGCACCCCGTCCCTTGAATATACAGGCGCTGTTACGGTCAAAGTCAGCATAGGCCACCCCGTAAAACGGTTCCTCGAACTTGAGCTCGACCTCCATGCTACCCTGCCCGCAGTTCAGATAGGCCTTCGTTCGATTTAAAAATATAATCGGCGAAATGTCGTCCAGCTTGGTAACTTTGCCGTCGAGGACCGTGCTCGGCGGCAGTCCCGGCTGGTACTCGATGCTGTTTCCTTGCGAATCATAATTACTCTGGGACAACGCAATCGGAATTGCCGTCCAGAGCAGGAGTATCAATTTTGGCAGCATCTGCAATGAGAGGAAAAATTAAATAAAATTATCAACCAGGAGCGATTAATAAAAATTAATTTTTATTAAACAATAAAAGATGTTACATATTAAAAGATTTAACGACAAAATTAATAAGCTCGCCTCCTTCGGCTATAAAGTATATATTTTTTTTTAATTCTTTTTTTTTTTATAACATACATAATATCGGAACGTGATATGCAATGTCGCGATATTCCTCATCGTCAGAACAAGAAGTTACTTCTTAGTAATGACTTTTATGACCCAAATTAACAGCCGTAAATCCATAATAATTTTATGACTGTGGAATTTATTACAACGTAAGATGCGGTAGCACATCTATTTCGTAATTAGTCTAATTGATGCTCCGCGAGTTCTAGTAACAAATGCGACATTGCATGTATAATATGCGCCACAAAGATCGGTATCATTATTTTCTCAAGTATCATCCGAGGAGGCATGAGGAAATAACACGACCCGTCCACATTCCCACGAACGACTTCTAGAATGTGAGTTTTCTTTCGTATATCCCGGCAGGGTCATTGTTTGAGCGCATCGGCTCGATTCACGTGGGACTTGACACGTGAGTTGGTTCGATGCCATGGTAATGCACGTTTCGTTTTTCACGTAAGAAGCACGAGAGATCCCGCGTACTTTATCAACCGCAAACGCCATGCAGAAGCAAAATCGGGGCCGACATTGATTCTTTTTCTTTTATTTTTTATTTTTTTTTTCCACGTTCTATCCTAAATTACAAAAGTTCGAAAGGCGAAACGATTTGTTTAACATTTCTTCCGCGAGTTGGGCTGCTACTTTACTGAACTGGAGCAAAGAGAAAGCCGTTATCCGTCACGAGATCCCTCCTTTCGCGGATATAAAACGGATAAACGTGGATTGTGATCTTCAATGTCCGGTGTGCCGATATAATCTCAATCGCGCCTCAGACGATAAAGTTAAACGTTCCTCCGAGTTATAAGAGAGTAATTGCCGAACGGTAACGGCTCTTAATCTCCTTCCCCCGAGTAACGCGAGTCTTCGTTATTAAGAAAAAAAAACAACAGAGAGAAAAAAAAGAGGGAGAGATGACATATTACAAGCGTAATGATATACGAAACGATTATATCCGGCAAGTCGCCGGCCCTCGAGTGCCCACCTCGAGATACTGTTACGCTAGCCACCCCGGTAACTGCGCTAAAGCAAGCAAACGCACAAATTACAGACATTACCGCTCACGTGTAAAAATATGTATCGCGGGTCTTCGCGTTACAGCGTCCGCACGGCCCGTGTCTACACGCACGCCGTAACACGGCGATAATGGATTCCCGCGGAAACGCGTGAATCATTTCACTGCCGTCGCCGCTCATCCGGGGGAATTTCGCGATTCCGCGTGCGGCGGGGCATTACCGTTCGCTGAAAACTGGACACGCGGCAAATTATTCGCCGTTTGTTTGCCACGCTGCCGTTAAACTGCGCGTGAGAAACTCGCGTAGAACTCGCGTAGGACTCGCGCAGAACTCGCGTATAAACTCGCGTTCTTTCGCATGCCCGCCGCGTCGAGAGAAAAATTGTCGAATTAAAGAAGAAAAAGAGAAAAAAGAAAGAAAGAAAAGAAAAAAAAAAAATAGATGGTTGAAATGTATCAAAGTTCCTAGCTGTAAGTTTACACACGTGCCAATCTGTCATCTGTTATTGATCTTTAACGGGCTCGAACGATATCAGCGGGCTTTTATTGCCCGGCTAATTTTATCTTTTTGATATCTTGTGCGTAACGAGTGTTCCATACATAATTATTAGCTGGTTAATAATTTGAATTCTTTCACTTGCAAATTATTTAATATTTTCTGTAATATAAATTTTAATTACAAAGTAATTTTCTTTTCAGAAAATCATGATTAATGCATTTAAATTTAAATATAAAAAAGGGAAATTTATCTTTATTTTGCAGAAAATACAGGCTGCAATTTTTTTGTCTCTTTTTTTTTTCCTTTTTGTTTTTACAAAACTCCTACGTCACAAAAATAATGAAATTGCATGACTTTAATAAACTACGAGAACAAACGCTTTGTCACATTTTCCACGACGCGCAAATGTTTATTTCATTCTCGGAATTTATTAAGCTTGTGAAAAAAAGAAAAAAATTTCTTATCTTATTAATACCCCGTAATTTTATAATTAATCTTTTCATAAAAATGTAACAAGAGTGATTCCAATAAATAACGCATTTAAAATCGCAATCATTTAAATATTAAATAAGATTTATATTCCACGTTTCTGATGAGCGAATTAAATATCACTTTATTTTTCAAGATCAATTTCAAATGCGAGATACGGAAAATATTTCATTGATATTTCCACGAATGCGTTTAATATTTTAACAAATTGCCTAACTCACGTTCTCCGGCGCAGCTCGCGGTTTGCGCTCGATTTGCTCCGTGTGTCATTCGCGCAACGATATTCCAGACAGTCGGTGTGAGTCGTTTGTCACATTTGTTATCTCACGAAACGTGATTATTTCTCGCAAATAATCGCGGCCTGAATACAAATCGAATAATCACAACATGCGCGATTAATTAACGAACACGTCTAACAACTGCGTACACAATAGTTATCTAAGAAAACATCTCCACGCAATCCGCTAATGTAAAATAGAAACCGTAGCGATAGAAAAACTCGGAAAGGCAAATCCGTCCCGCCGCGAAATTCACATACGGCGATTATTTCATTAAATACGTCTACATCTCGAGCACAATTTCGTGTTATATGCCACGTTGAGACTTCTTAAATTAAAATTAAAAATCAACTTTCGCGCGTAGCGTTACATTCGACACGATCGTCGTGATTAATATTTTTCATAAGCGCCTCTCCCCCCATTAAAATGTTGTACAATGTACAGTGATACATTCCGTGAAAAAACAACGCGAAGAAGCGAGCGGACGTGCTCGAAGGCGCATTACCGTACCATAAATATGCAAGACGGCAACCTAAATGTCGGGGCTGGTTATCAATCGTTAGCGAAAGGTAAAAATAGATTCCGGGTATTTATGCCGATACTCATCCTCGTTCTTAAAATAAGACTCGCTATAGACGCAAATTACGGCGAGTGCATAATTCAAAAGTAATCGATTAGAGTGACGGGTGGGATGAATCATTTATTAGTGTCAGATATAACATAGGATCGAGATAGCCCGACTAATTTAGCGAATGCGTTATATATAAACTACATCGGAAACGATTACCAAAGCATTGTAAGACGGCGACGTAATAATAGCGCTTATAAATTCGGAAAGAATGAAAAGAAAATGCATGCCAGATTAATTATTCTAATTTACTGAGATAATCGAGTGTTAATTATTCCACTTTAGCGACGAAAGCCAGTCGGGTTTTATTTTTGTTCTATCCTTTTTCTTTTTAAATTCTTTTTTTTCTACAAATTATTTTCATACCAGGCAGAATTGATTTTTAAATATGACACACATTATGATAATCACGCGTAACTGTTGTTCCGCAAAAATTGCAAATGGCAGGTTTGTCGAAGGGCAGTTTGTTAAGGCTCGTTAAAGACTTTACAGCTTCCTTACTCGCGCTGAGAGGAGAGGGAGCACCCCACGTCTTCTAATCGTGAACATGCGGAAAGTAACGCGCGAGAAATCACTTGTGAATCCCGTGGCAATTGTAGCGTTTCCTGCTTCCTGCATTTTCCTTTCTCCGAACGTGCCCGCGGCGGATCGCGGCGCGCTTGCTTAATTATTTAATTGATGCGCCACGCACGTGGAAAAAAGAACAGTTAATAGGAAATAACAAAGCGCGATTTAATTAGCGATTCCCCATCGCGGCATTATCCGCCCGTGTCATCTCGCGCGTCGCGCTAACGCATCGCGCGCGCGCGCACAAAAATAATAAAAAAATAAATAAATAAAAAGAAAAAAGAAAAAGAAAAAAGCCAAGTCGAAATAAAAGGCAAAAAGAAATCCCTTAACGTAGCATCGTACGCCCAAGCGTTAAATCACATTATAGCCCCTTCGGTAATATTACACTTCCCAACCTCCCGTGGCTGCTGAGAAATGAGGTATACTCGCGCGGTGCTTTAAGAGGCCCATTACGCAAATAATTTTATGATCCTTAATTATTCTTGTCCTCCCCGAACGTTCGTCTTCGGCGGCATCTCGAAATTGAGAATAACAGCCCTATTACTAAAGCTTCAATCATGTCCTTAATTTTGTTTCGCGATGATCGAGATAGGGAGATTGAATTAGTATCATAAAAATTTGCAAAGGTGTTCCAATAGATAGATAATTTCTAGTTATACTCCTTTTTTTTTCGTACAATATTATATGTTCCGTGTCGTAAAAGTCACGGGTGAAGATAAACTTTTCAGGGGTAACGATTATTTTGTCGGCCGTTCGTGACAATTACGCGATGACTTCCTCCAATTCGGAAATAATTAGGAATAAGACTGCGTAGAGAATCTTGTCTTAACCGCGATTCGAAATCTCTGTGCGCGCATCGCCGAGGCTGCCGTAACGGTACAGCGTTCCCCTCTGATAGAACTTATTTTCGTAGAAAAGTTGAGTCATGCCCTTTCTGCAACGACCGACTCGGCTGCGTTCCGATGCAACGCGCGGGATTTTATTACGACTCTATCGTGTTTATCCATCAGCCTCAACCCTTTCACGTCACTGCGAGATGCTGAGATACGTTTGGCACGGCCATTATCCGCTCACCGGCGAGACCATTAAAAAAGATGCGATTGATATCCGGTCTTCCGCTGGCGCAATCTCGGAGGCGCTTTCTCATGCGGTCGACTACCGTGTCCGGTAAAGAGAGAAAAGAAAGAAAAAAAAAAGAAAAAGAAAGAAAAGAAAAAAAAAAAAAAGAACAAAACCGTAAGAAATTATCTAGCGGCACTATTCCCCAACGATAAACTAAAATTGTTGATTTAACAGGATAATTACGCCATAGTTTACTTGCCCATTATAACACCGCTCATTAATACATTACGCGATTGCAGAAAGGAATCCCCTTAGCACGCGAGATACGCGCGTCGCTTGGCCGAGCTCTCGGCGCGAAGACGCCGAGCCGATACGATTCCTAAGACGGCCGGATTAATTTCTTCAGTACGTAGGAAGATATCCCAGCCGGACTCGCGTCATTCTGCGCGTATCGCGCGTTATTTATCGTCGCAAACGAGCAGGGAAAACGCGCGAGAAATCGAAGGGAAACGTCCCGCGGTCGTTCCACGTCTTTTCGTTCTTAGCGAACCTATCTCTCTTTCTCTCTCTTTCTCTCGTCTAACGATGACTGCGGCAAATCGTGATGCAGGACCGCGAACGAAGGAGAGTCTCGGCACGCTTCGATGCGCTCGCGCTGCACCGTTAGACTACGCCGCGCGGTAATATGCACTCGCGATGGTACGCGGTAACAAAATAGCCGGCTGACCGCCAAGGTGTCGTCGTCGTCGTCGTCGTCTATCAGAATCCGTCGTTTTTTGCGAAATACGAACGTCCCCGCCGGGCCCATCATCTCTCGGTAGAAACGGCAGACAGTCCGTTACCCGCACTAACGGCGATTAAGCTCGAATTCCTGGGCCTATTTACATCGTAGATGCCAGCTCCGGGACTCGGGCTCGACTCGAGATGAAACTTACGCGATTAATTTATGGGGGGAATCCGCGTAATTTCGCAGGGCGCACGTCACCCACGAAACTTCCTCCGCGGAGTTTGCTTTCGTCAGAGTTCCCCTCACGAGATTTCCAGAGCTCGGTAAATTTTCCTCGAGGTTGGACCCCGTGTAATTACTTTGGGAGTCGTTCGTTCGTTCGTTCGAGAGAGAAATAGATCGATTTCAGTGGAAATAAAAGTTACTTATTTATATATGCGCAATTCGGGCGTACTTAGAAAAATTTAATTAACGCCGCGTTTTCAAGCGCGGCTTAGTCGAGATATATCCTGACGTACCTTTCGATATCTTAGCCGCTCGCTGATCGCAGATCCCGTTCCGTGTTCCCTCGTCGTCTCCCCGCAGGATTTAAGGTCGACGCATGGCGCGCTGCCCTGAAATACCGAAGCAACATTACGGGGATTATTTAGTGAAAGTTATCTCGACGGAGCGTGAAATATGTGGACGTCGCGACGAGAGGCCGCCGCGCGTAGACGGGAGAACCGCAATTGACAAGCTGATAGAAACACGGCGTGTACAAATTCGCGACCACAGTTCCGCGTAAATGCGCAGACAAGCAAATTCGTGACCGATCCGGCGTAATGGACGTGGATAGAAATTAATATAGAAAAGACACGAGATATCGCTGCGCTTTTACGCTTCGTTTCGACGCGATCTTAAGGGCTCTCGGTCTGGAATTTCACCGACGGAGATCAGCTTTGTCTGTTATTTTATGGGTGAACAAGCGCGAATCATAAGTTAGCGTGAGCAGGAACTTCTGCCATGAGGATTAGTCGATCTAAGACCATCGGACCGAATCGCTATGCCGCGGTAGCTTCCTTATTTCAAGTAATTAAAGGCACGCTCTTTTTTATTTTTTATTTTTTTTTTTATTTTAATTTTTTTCTTTTCCCATCGAAACACATTATTATCAGAAATACATAGTTAACACCTTATCGTTATCGCGTTCTGCGTTCGCAACGTGCACTCGGGCATTCTTTATGGCCCCGAGAGAGAGTTTCATTAAACCGTACTCTATAATTGCGCTTGGAGAATGCACTCTACCCAAACGTAAAAAGAAGAAAACGCGCGAGATAGATGAAGAGTGAGATTAAAAAGATAACAAAAGATTTATGACGAGATGCCTAAGAAATCCTAGTTAGATCGAAGGTTTTATCTTCCCTTAGCGATCTTCGGCGCAAAAAGCGCTGCGGCGATCCCTTAAAGATACAAAACCCACCCGCAATAAAAATGTAAGGGAAGGGGAAAAAAGTCGCGAACACCCTGAGCCACAATGTCAATCGAATCTTAATGTAACTTTTTGCATCATCTGGCACACTTTTGCTCGGCGATGTGCTCGATGTAATCGATTCCGCGACAGCGTAGTGATGCGTCGCCAACCTTGGCCGCTTCCTGCCGCACAAATACCCGCGCGCGTTGCGCACACACGTGCATTTGTTGACACAACTCTCGGCGAATTTTCTTAACTCGTAACCGCGCCCGCCTGCATTTATCGCTTCCCATTTACGTGAAAGCCTAAATAATTTTCGCGCGACGTCGTTCGATCGTTTTTTCTTCTTTTTTTTTTTTTTTAATTTATTAAACGATAAAAATGTATCGGAAACATTCCCGCGCGAGTCGGCCGCGCGTTACCACGCGACGTGAACGGGGATCGTCGGCGAAGGAATTCGCGAAGGCTTTCGATGATGGCCGAAGTCGGGTGATGTCCCACGCGGTCGCACCAACGCGATCCTAGATCGCGTCGCCTCGTTGGCGGAACGTGAAGAGAGCGATGCGTCGGCAATCAGATTTAGATATTAGACTCAACTAGGACGTAGGACGATTTAAACGGAGCTCTCGACAGTCTTTGAAAGAGAAAAAAAAAGAAAAGAAAAAAAAAACGGGATTAGATAAATTTGTATCCAAAGTTCCACTCCCTGTACTTGTAAATTTTTTTACGTTAATAAATTAATTAAAAAAAAAGTTGAAAAAGATGATTCAATTAAGATTTAACGTTGCCGAAAGAGAGGTAAAAACTATCAAGTATGTTCACGGTAGCTACGTCGTCCGAAGAGACTTTCTCTGCGAATGCATTTGTGTAGAACGTAAAGAAACTTTCTCGGGCTAATCGGTCGAGCAAAATGCTACTCTTTCGAAACAGCAACGGTGGTCTTTTCAAAAGGGACAATAATTTTTGAGAGGTCCGTCGGAAAAAGATTATTAACCGAACTCGTGCACGCGCGTACCCTCAATAGCTCGCGACAAATATAATAAATATATTGTCGCTAATAAAGAACACAATAATCGGTTCGAAGGTGTAAAGTTAACGAGACGGGATCGCCTCGGCAATTTCCACCGAAATAAATCACGGGCGCGAGCGGCCGTTAATCATCGTTTTTCATTCTGAAAATAATTCCTGCGAGCCATTTAAATAATTGAAGGTTTACGCGTCGGCCAAGTGTATTTCTGCTAGGAAACGATGACAAAACTTTTCTCGGGTGCTTATAAACACGTCGCCGACAAGATTACTCATGGATGTCGTGCTGCAGCAGGGTGACTTATACTTTCCGTGAAACTATTACATAAAAGTATCACCGGGGCGGTGACGTTTCTACACGGAGCGGAAAGGTGGACGTGTGCGTGCGCGGCGTAAGTGTGCGTGCCTGCGCGTTCCGTCACGTCGGATACCCTTGTACTACAAAAACGGAAGCGCGTTGCGTGGAGATGAAAGAAGAGAGAGAAAAGAGGATGACAGATTTATATTTGATATTCGCCAGCGAGAGGAATCTTTTTCGAAGACAGACGGAAGGACCGGTATATATTATGCAAACGCACGATGGCAATGGACTTCGTGGAAACAAAGCGACGAAAAAAGCACGGAGAGACCGATGGTCATTTTAAATTCTTGACATTGTCGCAATTCTCTTTCTTCTTTTATTAATATATTTATTCTTTGGAATTCTTTTTTTTTCTTTTATAAAAAATATAACACGTATCTCAAGGGGGGGAAAAAAAAAATGGTCGCGACTATTAAAGTAACGCGTAGACTACACAAAAAACGACATTCCTTGCGATTCAAAAGTCACGCGACGTGTTGCAATTTTGGGAAACAATCGAGACGTCGGGTCCGGCTTGCCAAAAATCATTTCTAGCGCGCCGCCTTCGGGATATCTCTTTCGGACGGTTATGCTGGCGCTTCTTCCGTTCTCGGAATGTCGGCTAGGCATGACGTGGACGCCTAGTCACGCCGAATGTCTCGATGCCTTTCTGCGATCGAGCCTTTTAAAGTCGAACCAGTGCCCGATGGAGACAACAAGCGATCTTGTTGCGCAAAAGCCGCGGCCGCGCGTAAAGCCTCGACTTTCACTGGCCGCGCCGCGCCGACGAACACGCGCGCGCACGTGCGTTTGCCCTTGCGCGGCGCGCACACACGTCCACCTTTCCGCTCCGTGTAGAAACGTCCGCGTCCGTCGCGCATCGCTGAACGCACGAAAAGTAGGAGGATAAACGTAACCGGTGGATTAAAGGACCGAGATGCGAGAATTATACCCCGCGATTTTATTCACCGCGCCTGATTGCAAATCCTCCTTGATTAATAATCGGCTTCTACGATCGGAGTTTACGGAACGCGAGTCTCCTCTTTCGACCGCACGCGCGGCTAGAACGGCGGGATAATTAACGCGAAATGAGAATTTATCGCCGCGCAAAGCTCTGGGACTCTCCTTCTGGTCCCACAACCGAATGATGCGTTGGATTAAAAACAAAAAGTTTTTTTTTTTTTTTTTTTTTTTTGACAAACGGCGCCGCGCTGTTGGCGATAGAAATAAAATACCGGCTGCTTGAAATATTGTTTTTCTCGAAAGTGGTAAAAACCGCGAACGGGGGACGTTGCTCCGTTTTTAATCTCTGCTTGCCGCCCCGGTCGCTTACGATCGGTGCTAATCTTGTCTGGCGTCAGAGAAACGGATATACAAACGGGATCAGATAGGTGAGAAAGAAAAAGAAAAATGGAAATATCAGAGTGCAGGGACAGCTGCGGACTGCGCCGTCTCTCTTTGCAGCCCGCGGAATATAGCAATCACACTTTTGCTATTGCGAAAGTGTGCTCTAGTCTCGAAGTGAATGGTGGTCACAAAGTTGCTGCGTCAGGGACGTAATGCATATGTGTAGAAAGAAAATAGATCAGATTTTCACTGATTGCGAGGCTAGCACTAGAACTCGAGCAGGATCTAGCGCGAAAAATCTTGACGCGTCCGCATAGTAAATTTTCTATTTTTTTTTTTTCCTTTTTTCCTTTTTTAAAATATACATATAACAATTTTTTAGTCAGCTCAAACGTTACAAGCAGCAAAGATTATTCGCTTCTCCGTACTTGGTACCTACCGGCGTGTAAATTTCGAAGTGAAATACGCGCAAGATTATTTTTACCGCAAGAGACGGGGGGGAGAAAAAAAAGAAACAATTTCCATATTTATGCGTCTGCAAATAGGTCGCTGCGTAGCAAAAAAAAAATGAAAAGTAACGCACGATAGGTATATAATGATATATAATAATGTATTTTAAGCATGCGATTAACGCGGTCTTACAGTTTCCGTCGGATATTGCGTACGACAAGCGAAGGGAGCGTTAGCCGAGAATTATGAAACTTAAGTCGCTGATAAGACTCGCGTGACGGTTGCTAGAAAGGGGTGGAGGGGAAAAAATGTTTATTATCGCGAGCACGAAATGCACGGTGGCCATTTTCCGCGCAATCCTTTTAAACTTCCTATTAATAGCATGCCATTAAAATCTTTTACGGTGCTTACGCGCAGAAAATCGCTATTACATGCGAATCACGGCGGTCGCACGCGCCTCAATAATTCCATCTCGAATACTTTACCCACGAGCATCTATTTTATACGTCATGGGAATCTGCCTATCGAGCTTATGGATCTCGCAGTGGCGAGGTTGTACCCTTGTCGAGTCAATTATCCGCGATTGCGTTTACCGCGGGCGCTATAAGTCTGCGTTTTTTAACATCGACTCCCCATATACACTCCAATAACTAATTCATCTCGTTAAAAATAATAAATCTCCTAAATAAAAGTTTTTTTTTTGTAAATATTAAAACTGAATATTTTAAGCGTATATTTCGCGGAGAGAAGAGAGGAAGGTTTTTTTTTTCTTTTTTTAAAACGAAGGTAAATTTTCGGGCGAAGTGCCGTACGTCCGCACCTATGCCGCGTAAGCGGCAGTGAAATAAAGCGACCGTGCCCCGTAGACCGGTGACGTCATCCTCGGCGGAACCAAGATGGCGATCGCGTGTTCACCAGGCGAAATCGACAGCGGGCAACGGCGGCGGCAAGCAGGACCGGTTTTCGAGGAGGCGGTACCACCGCCGCCGCCGCCGCTGCCGCAATCGCGACCGCGTCGATGCACGGATACGTGCACGCCGCATTGGCCGCGGTCTGCGCGCTTTTTGTCCTTTTACCGGGGCCCGAAAAGCCGAAGGTAACAAAACCACCGGTGTTCTGTCGGCTACCCCGGGTAGCTACGCGACCCCTTCGCAACGCACGCATTAACAATCGTCCGCGACCTAAGACTCCACCGTCTCCTTGTCTCGTTACCCGCCGATCTTCGAAACGTATAATGATAATCGATAACAAAAGAGACCCTTTACTGTTTTTAAATACATTAGCCAAGAGGCGTATAAAAGCTGAAACGGATGACCTTCTTTGGCGGAGTAAATTAATTTTAATATTTTAATTTAAAATAAAATTAACATGAAGTTAAAAAGAAAGAAAAAAAAAAGAAAAGAAGCAGCAATCGCGCGCGAAAAAATTTAGAGTATTTTTTACGCTTAAAGTAAAACCTTGAGATTCGTAGGCTACGCGTCATATACTCGATATCAGCGATTGTAAATTTAAGTAGGGGAAAATAGCGACGCGGTTATCGCACTGAAATCCCGCTAAGTGAGGGAGAGGCGGCGGAGCAGCGATCGTGCCTCGGTGCCCTGTCGGGGCAACAAAAACAAATCCCCACGTGTCGACCTACGCGCTCGCGGACGCGGCTTTATGGCGTCATTACCGTAAATTTCGCGCTCCGCGTGAATCGGCCGCGATAGACGGATAGCGCGCCGGAGCCTGGAATTTCGAGCGTAGCGAGAACGCCGAACGCCCTTGTAACGCGTCCCTTCGTCGCCGGAGGATCATCGCGTGAGGCGTATCGTTCCCGATTAGCGCTCCTCTTCTTTCTCTTTTCCCCTCGGTCTCCCTTTTTCACCCTCTTTTTCTCTCTCCTCGGCGCCGTAGTAAAATTTTCTCGAGCGGCTAATTCGAAAATCGATACGGCGCCGCGGGTGAGGCGCGCGGCGTTCCCTTAGATGCGTGCCCGTGCGTATCCTGTTTCCGCGTAGAAGCCGAGACACACGCGCGCCCATCGCGCACCTTTCTTACCGCGGTAGCGGATGCCAGTGGCGTAGCCCGACCTTTTCCCGGATTCTTTTCTTTTTTCTAATTTTTTATTTTATTCCTTTTTTCTCTCCTTCGAGCGCGCCGTCCGTTCTCCAACGCCGCGAAGATACCCGCGCGATTTAACCGAAAATAACGGTGGATCAAAGTGACGTCATCGGTTTAATTTTACGTTTACTTGACGTATTTATTTTTCTCTCGAATCGCGTGGAAAATGTTTCAAACGTGGCTGCGGGAGACAGCCCGTGGATTTGAATGTGTCGCTGTCTTCGGAGGAGAATAAGAGAATGTCAATTTATAGGAAATATCGATGATGCGGAAAACTTCTTTCGGTATCGGTTTCTTTTTTTTTTTCTTTTTCGAACGCTTATTTCAGATGATCGTTGAATCTTTTCACTTGACGCCGCGAAAAATGTACTTTCGAAACGTCTATCGAGCCCGTTTGCTTTTCTATAGATCCTGGTTGGATCATCGCGATCTTTTCAGCGACATCGATGCCCGATTCATCCATCATCGATGAATATAGCGTTGCGCGAGAGGCGCGCAGGCAAAGTGTACGGACCGCGCGTTTGAAAGTGCAAACGTTGATTATCGATCCATTGATCGATCGCTATGCCGACAGGGTACCGCCAATCAAACTGAGCGGGCAGCGAAAATTTTGTAAAGCCCATCGCGCGCCGATCGAACGCATCCTCGTTCTCCGCTCGAGACCTCCGGTGTCTGCTTGCAATTTTCTAAATTACACCGTCACCGATACCGACTTATCTGTCACGTAACTATTTTAATACCCACGTAACACAGAGTGACTCATTCCCTCCGAAATATATCGCGTTTATTTCCGCATACTCTCGAGCGAAAGAAATTTAAAAGGTCATTCTACTTTGCGGTCTAAAAAAATCAGTAATTTTGGAAATTTTTTTTTCTGATAAGCTACAAGAGTCTTTAAGATAAATTTAATCCAAGTATTTTTTTTTATCGTTAAATTATAAAGAAAATTATTCTTTTGTTAACACAAAATATATTTTTAAATATTTTATTCGTATAAATTAAAATAGATGTTTAAAAAAAAAAGGAATAAAAAGAAAACACGTAAGTTATCGACGTAGATAATATTTCAACTTTTAAACACGTAAAATAAACAGTAACGCGTGCCGCTTTTTAAAATTTATTCCGAATCCGAAATCAATCTTGGACTATTAAGTTAACGGATACCCGATCGTAAAAATATTCATATAAATATTATTCACGCTACGAATTTGAGTAGCGGTCCGCGTAATCTTGAAGTTTAGAAAAGAAATACATAAAAATAATACGAAAGTACCCAAGTCTTTTAGACTCCAGCGGAAATGCGGGTGGGATTTGGTACCGCTCAAAGATCCGCGGCTTCGTTCCTCTAGATCAAAACCTTGAAAACCGCGGCAGAAACATTTCGCATTCGAGTCCGTTACGGCGGTATCTGGCGAAAGGTCGATACACTTGCCGCGAGTATTCGATACCCCCCGCGAGGATAAAGGAGAAAGGAATGCAGACGTTCATTATGCATCTCCCAAGCAGATTCTAGTTTCTCATCAGAAGAATCCGTCTTTTCGCTACTTACAAATAAATTATAATTAGCGCGATGTCGCCAAAATATCGCCGGGTCGCGTCCTCGTGCGAAAAATCCCGGGCGTATCCCGCGCGGCGTCTTTTTCTTCGCGCGAATTAGCGCGTTGTCCCTCGAGTGTCGCTCTTCGGAGTCGCCGAAATTGGCGAGAAGACGAGGAGACTTTTCAGTCTGGCCGCTCGCTTTCGTACTCTTGCAACGTCGGCAGGCGCGAAGGTCAACGAGTTTTCTACGCGAGCGGGAAACGCCTATAGCGTGCGGGGCACCGACGCGCTCGCTCGCGCGCGCGCGCTCGCGACGCGAGCGAGCGGACTAGCGAGCTCGGTTTACTCACGCTCGCAAAATTGCTACCGGGAGCCGGCTCTTCACCGTCCAGAGTTAATGAGCGCGTCTTTCGCCCTGACAGTCGACGACCTCGTCGAATTCTCCGCGGCGAACCACGCACCGTGTCGGAAACTCTCGCCCGACCTCGATTCGTTCGTTTGTCAGCGTTGAGATCACCGCTCGGCACGACAGACGAACGCTAAAAGCGAGCGCGAGAACGATCGAAAAGATTCACTTCGCGCGAGAGACGGTTAACGGCGTAAACCGACGAAAAGGCCTGGTTCCGACAAGCGCGCGATATCCCTAAGACACTACGCGAACGTTATTAATAGCCGATAACACCTTCGCGACGTTCCGGGGAACGTCGGCGCCCGCGGGGACGGAATTAAATCGCGGAAACCAAGTCCTGTCACGGGAGTCCTCTCCTTTCTTTGCGGTTCTCCAAGTCTACGACGCGAGTACGAGCCACTGCTGGAGGAAGTCCGCGAGATCGGTACGACGGTGAAACTCGAGCCGAAGCGTGTAATTCCCGCCGGTAATTTGCGGACGTGTCGCGGTCGGAACCTCCGGAACTCGTCCAGCGTGTGAGAACGTAAAATAACACGCGGGGTTCTCCTACCTCATAGGCGTTGCGTGCGTACCCGGTGGGTGCGTGCGTGCGGGACCTGCGGTACCCGCTTTCCGAGGGGGGAGGGGCCACTCGGGGAGCTGGCTTGCGGGCGGGATGCGCTCCTGCCGGGATCTCCGCGCGCAAGCAGGTTAAATATCGTCTAAGCGCGATCGCGCGGCCACGACTGAGTCCGTTCTCCTGAGAGAGCGTTTCACCTGCGACGACGGAGCCCCCCTTCGGCGGCCTCGGTGCGACGCGCGAACCGTACCCCCCGCGCGTCCGCCACCTTTTCCTCTCCCACTCGCGGGATCGAGTCGCCTCGCGTCGCCCCGCGGTCTTTGTACAAACGCATCCTTTTACCTGCGAGTACCACCGCACCACGTTCCGCCACCTATTCGGCCGCCCGTCCACCTACGTACCCCCGTGCCCCCCTCGCCCGGGATCGCCGACCAGCGGCATCCGGGTGATTCGCCTCCTCCCTGTTATTCTTTGACAAATCGTGGGAGGGCGGAATATCTTCTTCTTCTTCTTCTTCTTCTTTTTATTTTTTATTTTTTTTAATAGCAAGACGAAACGAGTTGCGGACAGGTGTGATGATAGGGCACGGCAACCGGCAGGCCGATCCTTCTAATCCCCGCGATTGATCTTCGTAATTTATCTCCTCTTCTTTTTAAGGGCCCCCCTTCTTTCATAAGGTAAATCGTAGATCAGCGATGACGATTAATTTTCGTCCCGCCTTCCTCTTCTATCGGACGGCACCCGATCGGGGAAATGATTCGTACTCGGGGTACGAAGCCGCGCGAAAGATATGGTTAAAGGTAAACGGAAAAGAAAAAAAATAGTAATGCAAGGTATGGACGGTTGCGGCACCCGGCAGTAATTACGAAAATTCTTATCGGGGAGTAAGAACGCGTCCGCACATTTCGCACGCCAACTCCCCGCGTTCGGTGAATTTGCACCCTGGCACGCAGCGCTCTCGAGATGAAAGAGGTTGGCTCGCGCGACTCTCTGCCCGGCGGGGCGATCTTTTCCGCTTATCTGCGCGTCGCGTGTTCGCGATTAACAGGGAAGGACCGCTTATAAAGATGTAAAATACACCACGTCGTCGCGTTCGCACTTTAATCACGCTACGTCAATTCCGTACTTTCTATCAACTACGATTTGATCGTAACAGTAGTCAATTTAGTTGAAAATGCAAGATATCGTTTTTTTTCCTTGGATTTTTTTTTTTTTAATTAATAAGAATATTAAAATCTTTTTCCCATGACGATTGTTAAGAATAAATAAACATTGTTTCTCGAAAGCGGCGAGGCGAAAGTTAGAAAAACGAGCCGAGTGCTCAAATGATTATTCTTCTATTTTTTTTTTTCTTTCAACCATTACGCAATCAGTTTAGCTGCGAAAGACTCGTTCTGTGGGCGCGGGGATTGCGCCTTTCCTTCCGATCGCGTTCGCTTTCTTTCGCCGAAAAGACGGCGATGGACCCGCGGACCCGAGGCGAGAGAGACGGATGGCGGCGGGTAATCTTGCGATATCGGTGATAAGGGATCGCGATGATCCGCGGTGTAGGGACGAGCGAAAGAGACGAAGAAAAAAAAAGAAAAAGAAAAACAAAGGGAAAGAGAGAGGGAGAGAAAAGGAGAGAACGCGGGGGCGTGGGCGCCCAAGGCCTTCTGCTCGCCATTTACGGTCCGGCGTGACCGGACACGGAAGATTCGCGGGGTAAGGGAAAGAACGGGCGAGATACCCGGCGAGAGAAGAACCCCGCGATATAGCGTGGACAGCGGGCAGCGGGCAGGGAGAAACGAAGAAAGATCAAAGAGGGCAGGAGAGAAATGAATACCGTCGGGCCATTTTGGTCGCGCTGCAAACTGGAAAGACCACTCGAAACTCCGTCAGCGAAACGCGTCCGCTATAGGAGGATGAGCTCCGATCGTTCTCGCTCGGCGCAACTCATCCCCGGTGATCTCGCTCGAATTTCTCGCAGGCGGCCTCGAGCTCCCTCGCGTTTAGCGAGCTGACGATTTTCCTCCGCCCGGCGCAAATCGATTAATTTTCTGGACCACCCTCTCGGCCAGCGGCCCCGTCGCTTTTCCTCGAGTCAATTAATCCGCGCGTCGCGTCGCTGAAACGTGGGCTTTAACAGAGTCCGCGCCGCCGGCGGCTCCGCGAGGATCGTAAATTCCGTCCAGCGTCCTGCCGCAAGACTGACATATCATCTAGAATACGCAGCATCATTCTTGCATAACGATTATGCGGCGTGACTCGTCCCGACTTGGGCTCCCTTTAAAAAGCGCTTCCGCGAGAATGGACGTCGCGTGGGCGAAAGTCTCTCCGATACCGCGAGAATGATCGCTAAATCGCTATTTATTTATTTATTTATTTATTTATTTTTTATTTTTTTTATTTTTTTTTTTTTTTTGTACGTTTTCCTCCCGTCGTAATTCATCGGCCGCTTTCGAATCCCACGAAGAATCCCGCAACTTTCACGATCCACCGTTAGTGTTTTCCCGCATATATTCGTCACGGTGTACGCTGGAAAGCAGATATGGCGTTTGCTGCGCCGACGACAGCTAGCGAACGTAACTTTAGAGTCGTGTGTATCGAGTTTCACATGTGCCTCATGTGTGTACCGCGCCGGCCGGATTGCCGATGACCGATTTCCTCCCGTTTTCTCATCCCTTTGCCTCTGCCTCCTAGGGTTACGTACGCTAGCCCCTGTCGCCGCAGAAAACGCCATATCTGATCTTCGGTGTACGCAGGCGACGCACGCGGGACACGTTCGCGTTGGATTTCGCACCGTTTGCGCACCGCTGCCTTTTTCTTTTTTTTTTCTTCTCTCCCCGCGTATCGCCGATTTACTTTTACTGGCGTCACTCGTCGGTGACGTAAGTTACGTCGCCCGCATTATGCTTAAAAACCCGAATCGCGCAATGACCCTTCACTTTCGCGCACGGCGTCCTTGGACCAATTAAGAGAGACACGAAATTTACTCGGCGGAAGAAAGAATAATATGCGGACACCTGAGAAGCGCAATTTATACATCGCGCGCGTTTCTTCTATGACTACTGACAGGATTAAAAGCGAAACCTTGCCGTAAGAAAAGTTGATCGAAATAAGGAAAAAGAGGTTTCGAATTCTCTCGAAATAAAACAGAAAAATTAGCACCTACCGAAACACGCTCGATAGCGAACGCCGAAAGAATTGGGGCTCAAGCGAAACGTTCCCTCGGTTCGATTTTCGGACCAAGTCCAACTTCTCGCGCGGACTTTATCGCCCGGTATCGCCCGCGGCCGGGCAGTTTTGCGATGTCCGGGGCGAACTCTTTGGCAGAGGAGGGCAACGGACCGGTTGGTCCTCTCTCGCCGTCGCATTCCCGAATATGGCAACGCACATTTCGAGGCGCTGCGCTCTCACGGAGTATCGCACTCTGCCGCGCGACGCGCACGGAATATATTCCAAGTCGTTCAAAAATCGTTATCCTCCGCGCGCCGTGTACTCGAACGCGGTACCGCGTGTCTTAAATATCATCTGCGCTCGAAGGGACATAAATCATCCCGACGAAACGAGCCCTCCCATGCGAAATTTTTACCTGAAACGGACCTCTAAATGAAATAATAGACGATCGTAATTTATCGCGGATATTTGAAGCGATGATACACGTGGCTCTTAATTTATAGTTATTTCTCGCTGAGACGGTATTTCTTTTTTCTCTTTTTCTTTTTTTTTTTTTAATTCAACATAGTACATATAATTAATGTTTAATCATAAAGAAAATAACAAGGAAAGCTTAGAAAAAAAAATTGAAGGAAATGTCTAAGTACGTGAGCTGGGGAGTGAAATAAAAAGCTTCGTTTCTTCATCTTAAAAAGAAATCTGTTTATTAATTAAATGAAAATAATTAACGCTTTTTAGGTGCTCGTAAATGTGATGCGTTAATAAAATACTCTTATTTAAAAATTGACGTTGGCATCGACAAAAAGCGGTTTACAAATTTCAAACGTTAAAGAAAAAGATTAATTAATTTTAAAAAAAAAGAAAGAAAGAAAGAAAATGAAGAATTAGACAACGCGATAAACTTAAAAAAAACGCTATAGCACTTTGGAATCATTAATCGATATCACAAAATTAACAACTCTTACAGTTTTAAAGTAACATACCTTTATTTTATATGCCGTCTTCATTTAAGTAGAACGAAGACATACAGCAAAGTCGATCGTACTGATCGGTGGCAGTGTGTTCTTCATCAACAGGTGAACAGCTCGCGGTCAATAATTACGTAGAATATTACGACTAGGCTACAATATTACGTTCTTGTACCAACGGCTCGAGTAAAAGAAATATATTCTTTGAAAACCAAACTCGCCGTCAAAAGAGATCGACGTAACGTCGGCCGGGACACGGCCACGCAATCTTTAAGTATATGGTTACAATCGCCTTCTTATCTCCCTTATCTAGTACTTACACTTGCGAAACGCGACGCGATCCAAGTTTGAAAAAAATTACACGCAGCATAAATTACACCTCGCATCCCGAAACATTACGGACCCCGAGCGTATCGGCACGATTTACTTTCGTCGTTTTCTTTAAGAAAATAATTCGTAGAGTTAAGATCGGAAATTTTTCCAGGAGGAAGTCCCTTGTTCTCCGATACTTTGTAAACGTTCCTCGACGAGGAGCTTTGGAAATTGGCTAATCAAAAGCAGGATATTTTGTGCGACGATACGCTCGATCGTCCGGCATGTTTTTCGCAGTTCTGTCTTTTCGCTTTCTGTCTTGTCGATCGACTGGTGCGATATATCCCGAAACTCGAAACGCCGTTTCCGAAGTGTCTTTTCACGATTGTCGCTGTCAGGGGGGTTGGACGATGCGTCTTCTTGGCGAGTGCAGAAATGTCGGCGATATCATTTTGGTCCTTTCCATCGCTGTCTCTGTCTTTTCGTTCGCGGGTCCACCGGCTGAACCGGTATGTAATTTCGTCGAGTTCAACTCCCTGTGCTGCGAGACGTGGACCGGGTACACCTTTTTGCTCCACTGCGTTTTAAGTTTCCTAGAAAGTAGAAACGCGAGATAGATACGGGTAACGTACAAGAGAAATCACATGAAGGCAGGCTCTCTTCTTTCTTTCTTTCTCCTGTCCCAAAAAAAAAAAAAAAAATTTTAAAACGTAAATACCGCGCGCGATGTCATCTGTTTACATCATAATGGAATGCGCGTAGATCATAAAAATACATAGCGAATGTAAGACGCGTAAGAACTAGACGCTCAATTTCGTAAAGTCGAAAGTATACGTGTTATAATCCGCATCCCCGCTGTCTTCTCTGAGTGCACGTCCGCCGGTCGCGTATGCAGCACCGGGATCGCTGAACTCGCCGAAACCGCGGCCGGTTTTCCGATTGTTCGAGGATGACTAGCGAAAGTGCATCCTCTTTCTCGCAGCGGGCTGTTATCTTCGCGGGCGCGCGGGGGCACCTAGCTATCGCTGTCGCATCGCCTCGAGCTCGACGAGCAACAATCGGCGGAAGGGAAAAACGCGTCTCTTGGTGAGGCCGGGGCCGCGAATCCTCGGGGAAGGCCCGTCGGCTCGTCTTCTCAGGCTCCGGCCGCGATCGCACGTCCCGCGCCGTTCGTGGATGCGTCGACGGCCGCGCGATGCAGATGGCAGAGAGCGAGGCTGCCGCAGCGGCGAATCGAACGTGCCGACCCTCCGAGGCAACCTGCAACAATAATCGTCCGACTCATGGCGCGCATCAAGCGATCCCCGTAGATTGCGCCGGACACGGTCAATTGATCTATGGACATCGCGCCGGGACACGCGTCTTCTACGCCGCTCTTTTAGTTGTGGCAGGTGAAATCGTGAACGCGCACGTGCCTGACGCGGCATCGTTTTCTTGCGATGCGGCCGGCGCAGATCGTCTGATACTTGCCGTTATATTGCTAAACAATACCGACGAGCAGCTCCTTTCAAGGCAAAATCACTCCGCGACCGGTTTCGAAATAGAAATATCGGTGATTTTTGTAAAAGATATATTGTATACGATCTACGATATTTTTTAGAATTTTTTTAAAAATTGTTTTTAACATTTTTAAACAAAAAAAAAAAAAAAAAAAAAAAAAAAGTAAAATTGCAGGCTTATTTATGTATATCGGAAAAAAAAAACAGAATTCCGCAAAGTGCACGTACGCTCTCTGTATGAAATTAAGATTTTTTGCACGACGTCGATCGTGCCGCAATATCGCGGCTCAGGTAATGTCGGTGATAGAAGCGAATCTACCTAGCGCGCGTCCACGAACGCTATCCAGCGCGCGTATATCACGTAGGCAGATCAGCAGATGCGCGCCGGCGATCGCTCAAGAATTCAATACGTTCCTGAATGCCAGTGTCATAAAGAGCAAGTTATTCAGCGGACACCTACGCGAGCGGTGAACGAGAACGAGGAGAGAGACGCTCACCTCGATCAGGCTTCTTGAAGCTCGCCCTTCACTCCCGGCACGCCGTGGTGGTGCCTGGAGGCGAGCTTGTTCGCCAGCTCGTGCATTACGTCTCTGTAGATCACGGTGTCCAAATTCTCGCCCAGCATGTAGAGAAGGAACCAGTCGCCGACTTTACTGCGGCGCACTATAGTCTCCACGGCGTCCCTCCGCACTAAACGAAACCTCATTCGTAGTAGATAAACCCTCGTGCGTGGCGAAAATATTATTAGGATCTGCGAAACAAATTAAAAAAAGAAAAAAAAGAAATAAGAAAAAAATTAACGTTATAAGATTTTATTATTCTGAAGACAGTATATGCAGCTGATGCTTAAAAATTGAAAAGATTACGAGTATTAGATTAAAAATGCGAAATAAAGGGAAAGTCTTCCCGGGATTACTGACCCTATATAAAACCGTGAGGAGACTGAGCACGCCGAGGAAAAGGAACCAGAACCACAGAAAGACATAGATCTTCTCGTTCACGACGTTCAGAGGCAGTATACAGACGGCGTCATGTCTCTCGACTTCGCCGCTGACGCCGTACTTGTAGAAGGTGCATTTGGTCATTCTTGGAAACACGTAAATCATCGGATCCACTCGATCCTCCTGATCGGATTCGAGGAACCTGAGCACGTCGATGCCAAAGGTCCAAAAAGCGCCGTCGAAGAAACGATTCATCAGAAACATCTGACCTGCGACAAATGTGCTCGTTGCTTTACAATTTTAAATCATAATGCGTACAATACCGATCGCTTGATAGCTCTTTAAATATTTCTCCAATAACATTTAATAAAAAGCATCTAAAATTATTAATAAAAAAATCCGACAAACAAAGCCCACACGAATCGCGACGTAGAAATAAATTATTTTTAAACCAATTTCGCGCCCGAGTTCTAAAACGTTGCATCGTAACTTTGCGTTAAGCCAAATTATATAATATATAATATTAATACATATAATTTTGTAGAGCTTTCCCAGATAATTAAATCATACGAGGGATTATATTCCCATATATTTCCGTTGATAATCATATCACGCTGTAATTGGGACACGATAGACACCGGATAAAATTGACGAGCTATCTCATAGCAAATCGGGTAGTCGAGCTTGCGAGAGGTCGGCCAGCTGTATCGCTGCCAACTTTTACGGTGAATCATTCATTCATTCGCCGCTCATTACGCCTTCCTTTTTCTTACAGCGCGTGCTTGTAAAATTAACACCGATAGGCTAGAGATAGCTCGTTAAATTCCACAGTCCACGCTACGAAAGCGGATTAAATTCCTGCGCGCAAGCAAGATCTTTAACAGCGGTTCAATTTTACGTAGAAATTTTTTCACTTCTCAAATTTACCGTCGCGCCGCCTCTGGCTTTAAAGAAACGTGAAACCCCAACTTCCGTGTCATCCGCGCGGACGTGTACGCGTCTCGTGCGACGAAAGCGAAACGTTTTTTTTTTTTTTTTAATACCATTCTCAAACGCGCAACTGGTTTATGTTTATCGATGGTAAGCGGAAGATACGCGGTGACGTTCGCCGCCTAACGGGTCCGCGAAATCCGGAATGCGCCCGCGTTACGTCACGACGAGGGACGGGCGTTGTTGGTCCTCGCAGCTCAAACATTGACTCGACGCGGACTAAGGTAGAAAAGAAAATGAAAAGAAAGAGAGAAAAAAAATAAGAAACGAGTCCGGGCTTACTCACCGATTACATTCAGCAGCGCGAGGACCTCGCATAGGTAGTACCTGTATGCCCACCAATTGTGAAACCGTAGGTTCTCCCAGAGGTAGTCGAGTAGCATCTTCTTCTTTTGCTTTTTCTCCACCTCGGAGCAGAGCCCGATGTCGAGATCCATCATGAGGGCATGAATCTTGCCACCCTCCCATCCCTTCCAAAGCCAGCGCGGGGTGTAAAAGAGAATCGCCTGCGAGAAAAGCGCCGAGTGAATAAATACCGATCGCTGATATATCACCGAGGGTGTTTCCCGTGAGAGGCGTATCTACTTACATCTAAACGCGTAACCGCGAAACAAGTTATCGTTAAAGTACCTCGCGCCCGACAATCTGCCGGATAGAAAAAAAATTTTTATCCCGTTAACTAATCTGAGTTCGGTCGAAAGGTTTAGTGTATTTGACAACATTTTTATCTCGCTACAATATTTTTATACATATATTACGCTATCGTGAATTCGCGTGTGAATTAAAAAACGAGCGCCTAACGATTAACGTTTAAAGTAGAACGAGCGGGGTATCCCGGATCGAAAGCTGCGTCGTCGTCGAATTTTTATATCGCTACCTTTATCTCGGTATTTTATTAATTTTCCCGTGATATTTTTACTCGATAGCATCGCGGAATATCTTGTAGATTAATAGTCATGCTCGGAGAGAGAAGAGAGGGAAAAGGGGGAGAGTAATCTGAAGCTAATTGAATCGAGATAAACTGATCGCGCATTAGAATTTCCGAAGCGATGTCAATGCACTTATCGAGACCGCGATGTGGGAGTAAACCCTTTCTCACGGTATATAAAGCTTTCTGGCTTATCGCCAGGGGCCTCGGGTCGTGCTTGCCGTAGTACGCGATCGAATATAGATACGTACGCTGGTCGCGCGTTTACCCCCTCGCCGACGTGTTGGCGGGCGTTCAGAAAATCCGAATTAAATTGCAATTTACGCAAAGCCCGAGCGACTGTTAATGAAAGTACGTGCTTAAGGCGCGCGGCGGAACTTTAATGGGTTTCCCCAAAAACGCTCTAACATCTCCGCGCGGCCACATTGTTTCTCAGAAGTGCAGAAACGACTTATTATTTTGGCTTTGGGACAAATGATGGTGCGAAATGACGGGTAAATCTCGTCGCGGATAATATTGAGCGTTCCCCTAGCGAAACAATAATCTCGTAACGTCGCGCGAGCTTCATCGTTTTACACGTAAAGTCTATAATTAAAATACGATGCTAATATTTCTTCCTTTCTCTATTTTCTTTTCAACTTTAAAGTGTAGGGTGAGTTAAGTACATTTTAAAATAAGTTTTATGGAATACAAATTTCGACAGGTCCACCCGAGTCGCGTGGAAAGTATAATAAATGTTACGTAATTTTTTTTTTTTTCTTATTTCTTTCTTTTTTCTTTTTTCTCAATACTGTTTAGAGTATACGTGGTTTACGTATCGACGACAGAATTCTTTCGGAATGGGTGGTCCGACCTCGCTCTTGACAAGATTACGAAGAAACGTAAAATAAACCCGCATGTCAGTCCGATTGTACGATTCGCAGCTTTTAGCATTATCGCGGGAGAACGCCTGCGTTGTAAAGAGAAAAGGAAAATGCGCGACCGAAAATAGATCTTCCTCTCTTCTTCTCTGTTCCCTTGCCGAGGGATCGTGCCGCGGCCACATATGCTGCCCTGCTGGAAGGGCATTTATATCCTCCCTTTCAGTGCTCGAACTAGTAGATTTGCATAAATTTCTTTAGATATGCAAATATTCGCGCAACGTCGATGATTATGTTTCGCTGCCGATTCTTTATGCAATTCCACGCGGAATACAATGAAGTAACGTCGTAATTAATTTTCAGCCTCCGCAGAGCTTTAATAAAACAGTAGGATCTCATTCATCGTACACCGCGTCAAGTTTTTCAATTTTATTGAGCGCTTCTTCTCTTTTTTTTTTTAATTTTTTAATTATGTTAATCACATTAGCGGCGTGCTTTGTCAACGTAAGAACGACATGCGACCGTTGGATGTTTTCTGTCGCGCGTTGATCTAAAAAACATATTCAACGTGCGCAGCAATCAATTGCAAAATAAATGGCGAGCGGGCGATTAATCGAAGAGCGAGAGAGAGTTGTAGGAACGTCGGGCGTATAAATAGAGGATAGTAAGAAAAAGAACGATATTGTACGTGCGCGAAGACGAGTAATGCTTGAGGTATGGGAGGCGGAGGTACGATCAAAGATAGCATCGAAGGTACATATGCATTTTCAAGGCAGCACTATCTGTAACCTGTATTTATGTATTGACGTTACGAACAAGGATTATCAATCACGCATAAACGAATACACGCATCGGGCCGATTTCCATGCTGCTCGATCGATACCGATTCACTTCTACATTTTCTCGACTCTGCATAATTCTTTTTTTTCGCAATTTTTAATCGGGGGTCTCTTAAAAAATAGCTCGCGCGTGGTTTCTTCTCGTAATATAAAATATATATTAAACGAAGATAGGGGGGGTTGAGGGAATACATAAAATGGAAGTCTAACGATCGATAGAGATATGCAGATTATGAGAAAAGAGCGTTTTCTTACTTGGAGTAGCAAGAGAAAGATAACCCACTGATAGTATTTGTGCTGCTTGACCAGCGGGTGGGGTGCGTGCCCGTGTCCCCCCTCGCCCTTGGTGTTTGACACCCCGGGGTAAGGCACGGCCTGGCCGATGCTCATGTTGAACGCGCGCACCATGCTGTACGTAGTGTGAAGCCAGCAGAAGGTCTCAAGCACGGCCTTGTCCACGGCCGTGGTGGCTTCGCAGTGTATCGGCGAGCCGGAGATACTTTTGCAGGCGAGGGTGAGGCAGCCGCCTAGCAGCACCGCCACGGTGGCGCGATAATGCAATCGGAATATCATCGAGTCCTCGGAAACTCTGTGCACCTTGAAGAGCGAACGAATCGAGCCGAACAGATCGATCATTTTGAGCATTAGCGGCATGTTAAAACCCGACGTAGAGGCGACTTTGTTCTAGTCGCCTGGTAATCCCTCCCGCGACTTTCCTCCTCCTCCTCCTCCTCCTCCTCCCCCCCCTCTCTCTTAGGTCCCCCTTTTATCGCTTTCTTTTTACCGGCGTTTATTTTAAGCGTGCTCTATTTCTGCGCACAGAGCAATCTCGATCCTACTGGAAATCCTTTAAACGAACCGCACGACGAGCACCAGATGTTTAATCGCGCTTAGTACTCCCTTGCTTATTTAGATACTTTCGGGGTAACGGTATCGAATAAAAGTATGATTTACATCTCCCTAGGATCGCTAATCGCAAAACTTTTAACTTTCGCTCGCAAGCTAATTATCTCGGGTCCATCTTTTAACCGTTAAAGTACAACCGCCGGGTGTTGCTTCGATTCAGACGTCGGAAATAGATTATGGAATAAAGCGTCGTAGGAGCGCAGCGACAATCGTAAAAGTAGACCACCCGTACAGTTCATCTCTTTGCTCTTCTACGAGCCTTCAGATTGAATCGAGGGACGCGGTGCACGTCGCATGGACTTTCGGTGGGTGTATAAGCCGGTCGTAAAAATCACACAATACTGTTTACTTTTCCCTTCCCTTCGATTTGCTTTTCTCCCTTCGTTTATTCTTCTCACCCCGATCCTATTTGTCTTTCATATGTGAATATAATGTCCCTTCGACGCTGACCCTTTCACGTGCAACGGAATACATCGACGTCTCTCTTCCTTGCGGTTGCGTCGGCGAGAAGATGCATTTCGTCGTATATATACATATGTATGTATATTTTTTACGCACGATTAATTAATTAATTCATAAAAAAAAATTTTTTTTTTATGCATTTTGTCGCTCGTACATTTTTCACTTCGTTTTTCATCACTGTAGGGAATAATTCCGTTTGCTTCCGCGATGAAATTTGATTTAATCCGAATCGAGTTGTAACGACACAAAGCAGATGCGATAGAGAAGTTAAAGACGACAAATGGAGTTGGAAAAGAAACACGCACGTGAGTCTCGGATACAAGCTGTCGGAAGACTGACTGGACTTGAGAGGTATCCCTTGACCTCGATGCTAAACACATAACATATTATCTTGCATGTCTTGGTCAGCATGAAAGGCTGATCGACAAAATATCAAAGTACATTATCCGCAATCTAATTTACGTTACTCTGCTCGCGGGATTTCAAACTATTTTTTTCTTTTTTTTTTTTTTTTTTTTTTTTAATGCGCGGCGAACAGCCGATCGATTCCGTCATTTTGCGGAACGCGAGCCAACGCGGTCTAATATTACAATAAGATTCAGCGCGTTCGAAATCACGTGTGACAGATAGCTCGCGAATATTAATGGGAGTTCAATAATACGCTCGGCATACATATATTAAACCCGTGACGTTCCTAAAAATTAATATTAAGACGGAGAATCTCGATGCACAGGCACGTTGATTGACGTCGTTATCGACGTGTAAACATTTGTAATGCGACATATTTAGAAACTAGAACTAGAAATCTTTTTTCCTCTTCCGTGACCGAGCAAGAATAAATTAATGAGATGCGATTGAGTTTTTGCTAATTTTTTTTTTTTTATATAATTAGCCGAGGACGAAAATAAGTCTGTTTGGCGCGATGCAAAAAGGGCGGACGTGATACATAGGCAGGGCAGGCATCATTGTTCGGTGTAAACGGCGAAATTAGCTCAACGATAATTATAGAAATGCGCGGGGAAATGTGTATCGGCGAAAGGGAATACATTGGGGAGAGGCGGGGAAAAAAAAAAAAAAAAGAAAGAAAAGAAAAAAAAAAGCGGCGACTATTCGCTGTAAACTGTACAGTTTGCTTTGAGACGCCGGACGAAAAAACACACGGCGAAGGGAGACGAGGAAATAGACGGAGAACCTTCGTAGAGGGATAGGCTGTCATCGGCCGAGTTTATTTTGAGACATCAATGCGAGTAGCATGAAAGAAACGCGCGAGAGCACAAGGAAAATACTACGGGATCGCTATTTCAGGTGTTCGCGACGCGCCATTAACTTCCTACAGCGGCCTCTCTCAGCTTTGAAACAATTAGCTATCGGCAGGCAGGTGTTTGGCACTTAATTAAAATATTAAAAAAAAAAAAGGAAAAGGAAAAAAATAAAAGAATTAAAAGGAAAAATAAAAACTAGGCTTCTTAACGGCATTACGCACCTCAGAGCGATGTTCCAGCCCTTCCGAATAATTTGCATATTTGATATCACGCCAAAGCTCATTTATATATATATATATATATATATATATATATATTTTTTCAAGTTACGTAAATTTATAACGCGCGGCGTTGTGTAACGTGTGATGGGTTAATCATGCTAGCCGCGACGGAGTTAAACTTTCCGGGGCCGAAAAGGCGAAGCAACGCCGGCCGTTTTTGATCGTAATCGCCTTTGATCGAGGCGATCGCACGGTAGGCAAACCCCTCCCCCTCTCCCCTCTCGACGACCAAGTTCAGCGCGTTGTTATGCTTAAGGTTTCTTTCTTGGCAATGGACTAGATGGCAAAGCCTTCGGCGATCGACGCGCGGGTTGCCCGGAGTCGTCGGGCGGGAAGGATTGATGGATGAGTAACGTTCGCGAGTGCAGCGCTAAAAGCACCGGTGCGTTTTATGGCCCGCACGCAAACCGCACGTTGATGTTAAACGTGGGTGCTTGATGTTTTACTTGTCTAATAGACGCGTACGCGAAAGGCATGAGTTAGGAGCGAACTATTACATTTGGCGTTAAATAGACGCGTATAAATTTTCACATGGGATTTTCGTATTACGAATATACGCTATCCGCGGTGGTGCTTTGGTGGTGCCGCGGTAGCCGCACTTGCAAAAACACCCGCGACGTATATCACGTTAGTCCCACACTCTGCACCCAGTCGGTCAGCGTGTTATTATTACTCGGCCATCTAAACTCTTAACGTATTATTATTCCGCGACTTAAAATTCCACTCGTCGCATGCATTTGCATTCATTAATTTTTTTGCGCTCAAATTTTACATTCCGTTCGAGGGCAAAGTATTAGTTAAAATTCCTTAAGCGGTCGGGTTAGCGAGAATAAATTAGCCGGGACGCCAGATCCAAAAGACCAAGAGCGACCCGAAGTTATCGGCCGACGTGTGATTACCTGTAGGAAAAGCATGAAGCAGACCCACTGATAGTACTTGTACTCCTTCCGCTCGCTTTCGGGATACGATTTGGAATTGTCGACGCCGGGAAAGGGCACCTCCAGGCCCTCTCGCTTCCGGTACGCCGCGGTAATCGTGTACGTGCTGTGTATCCAGCAGTAAGTGTTCAGGACATCCTCCGGCAGGTCCTTGCTGTGTATGCAATCGATGGGGTTGCCGACGTACTGGCGGGTCGTGACGATCAGGGAGAACGCTATCAGCAATATCACCGTCAGACTGTAATGTAGGCGGAAGACGGCGCTGTCGATGTGGATGTGCGAGATTTTTATGAGACTCTTCAGACCGCGAAATATGTCCAACATCTTGGTACTAAAATGAGAAACCAGAGACCACGCCGGGTCACGGCGATTTTTCCCCCTTAGGTTAACGTCTCTGTAGAACTTCGCGTCGGGGACCTTTGCTTTTCGTCGACTATCTCACTGTCCAAGCACAGCACAAGTCCCGCAACTCGAAGCAAAAGTCCCGAAAGCACGCGTAGATTTTACTTAAAAAGAGAAAATTATTAATCGCGGGTATTTGATATTTGGTTCGTACTTTAAACTCGACAACAACTTCCCATAAAGAGATCCGTGTTCACTTTATCACTTTATTTCTTCGATTATTAACTCTGCGGTCCCTCTCTGAATAGCAAAAAAATATCTCGGCTCGTCGAAAAATATAATGCCGCATATGTTTCATTTGCATTTTTAATAATTACTCTGGCATTTTATATATATATATATATATTTATCTGCGCATATATGTATTATCTTTGGTCGATCGAGAACTGTGAAATATCATCTTCTTACGATTTAAGCCTTATCCTAAATCTTATCCTTACTGCTATAAATACTGTTTTCTTAAGTATCGATTACTGTTCGTCTTTGGCATTCGAATCTTCTGAACAACGCTAGTCAGCCTCACACTTTTTTCCCCCCCGCAAAGAAACGCGGGACAGTTTTCTTTCTCCTTTTTAATTTTTTTTTCTTTACTTGTATTTAACCGTATCTCTCGCAATCGCTCCGTCGTCTCTATTCAACGAACGAGCGTGTTCTTCGGGAAAAGCTGGCCGCGCGGACGATCCCTCGATCGCCGAATCGCTTTGCGATCGGCGGTGACAGGCCACTTGAAGTAATCCGGTGTTCCTACGGCAGTAGTCTTCCCGCACATTCTTCTCGTATTCTTATTCGCGTGTCGCGACTTCTAATCTGGGCCATTCGAGTCAGCACAAATATTCGCGTGACACCCTCGGTTCTCGCGGTGACACGGGCAGGATTAGTCGATCTCTCTCATCTCCGCGAGCCCTCGAGGAACAGACCGGCGATATGCGAGCTCCTAAAATACCTTATCTCACGGTCTCCCCTGGGTATTCTGAAAAGAAGAGTTTTCGCTTGAAATCTCGTTCGCATTTTATGGCTCCCCCTTGCTGTCATTCGCGCGAGTGAATTACGAAACGACCGCGTATACCGATTGGACACTTCGGAGCGAAGCGTCTTTCGCGGGTTACCAAAATCTGTACCGCGATATTCTCGGAGAGTTGTCCGTGAAAGTGCGAAAAAAAAAAAAAAAAAAAAAGAAATCTTTACGACGCGCCCTGTTCCCGCGATTTCGCGTATTTCGCGTCCCGCCGTGCATGTTGATGCCGTAATAAAGTCGCCGTAAATCCCTCGGCGTTTTTCGCCTTTTTTTTTTTTTTTTTTTTTAAGCGTCGAGAAAAGGGAGCGGATATGATTTGTTTTATCGAAAATCCAACGCTCTAATTCGAAGGCGTCCTCTTTCATAAAACGAGAAGAGAGCGGATAAAGTGACGTGTCTCGGAAAATTTCGGAGAAAGCGTACGAAAATATCTGCTTCCCGGCCTCGCTGTGCTGCAACTGTCGTCTCCCCGCGAACTTAATGAAATTGATATACATCACGAAAGGACCGGGCGTTTAAAACTTTTCTTCTTCTTTAAAAAAAAAAAAAAAAAAAAAGAAAAGAAAAGAAAAAAGAAAATCAAAGCGCGTTTAGATTATTTCTGTACACGCTCGCGAACGCAGCAAATATTTCTAGCGCATTACGAATCGATTATTACCGAATGCGTCAGAAAGAAGGCTTCGCGGAATTCACGAAGGATCCTCGCTTATTAGTTCCCTCGCGAAACAATCTGTCAAAATGTAACGAGAATTTACCCCGGCTCGCCCGTCCGTTTCCAGATACGGCGAAGTAAGTAAGTGCATCTCGGGTGCAGCTTTCGAAATGGACCCGTCAGAGGAGATCAATTCGTCTTCCGCGCTACGCGGCGGACAAATCGATTTAGATCGCGGCGAGAAAAAGATCCGATTACGCGCCCCGCTGTGTAAAAGCCGAATTAATTCCGCCCGACGGACTCCCGCGCTGCTAATCGCGAGCTCGCGTTACTCCCGATTCAATTCCCGGTGCGATTTCAAGATCAAGTACGACCCCGGGGTCCGTTTTCAAGGTGAAGGGTCGTCGATAGGCTGCCGCCGATAGGTTGCCGCTGATAGAAGGCACGCGGGCCAAGCGAAATCATCTCGCGGAACGACCCCAAGCTCGAACCGCCCGGATTCAAGTTGATAATTCGCGGTGGATTCCAGCTTCCCCTCCCGAGGAAGTATCGCCGCGTGCGTATCCGCGACGGTTCTTTGCCGTACGTTTCGAAAGTATAAGGGGCTCCCTACGACTCGGCAAAGTTCGTGCTGTTGGTCCCGTGCCAAGATAAGATGCGCCCCGCCGTAACCATTTTAGAGTTGAAACGTTTTTAGGAAAATAAAACATTTTACACTTGTTTCTCGGCGCGAGCGACCCGCCGATGTTTTAACGGGCCAGCCGTGGAAATGGAAATAAGGGGGGAGGGAGAGGAAGGGGAGAGGCGGGAGAGAAACGTTGAAACGTGCCAAAATTATCAAGCGCTTTGAAACGTAAAGAAACAGTTTCGCGTTGGGCATTAACAAAAATTCTCCCGGTCGGTAGCGTGAATTCCGGTTAACCCCGGTGGTTCTTCTCGCGCGTCGTCGGCAGGTGCACCGCCTGAAATCCTTCCGAGAAAAAGATCTATGGGGACCGAGACACGCTCCAGCTGCCTATGAATATTTGCAAAAGCGCTAGGTGTAAAGCGACGTGTTCAGTAAGCCGTTTCGCGATTTCCTCGCGATACGCGAGACCACATTGCCGTTAATCAATCCCGGGCGCGTTGTAATTTATAAATAATCTCGATTTGCATGTATAATTGCGGTCGCGGCCTGCGATTTTATTTTCAAATGAACGAGTGCAGAGCCAGCGTATCGAAATTTATGCAACTCCTCGCGCTGCCAATTAGCTATCAATTTCCTGCTAATCTCCGCACGGCGATGGCTAAGCGCAGATAAAGTTAATTCCTGAACATTAGCGTCCTCGTGGCCTCCCCCGCCGAACCCCCCTCACCCTCTTCCCTCTCGGACGTAGCGGATATCCGCGGTCCCGTCTTTCTTATTTGACCGCGCGGAGATGAGCAACGTATATACGCGCGGCATAAATACGAACGCAGCCGGGAGAAACTTTTTCCAGATGCGGCTGAGCGATAGGGAGTATCGCGGGATGATAAGTGAGACAAGTGGTACCGGCGGATACACAACGAGCACGGAGGATTGCGAAGTCTCGGCGAAATGCTCGAGGGGCCCCCCCGGCTTTATTTATAACCCGCCGCGATGGGGTCCCTCTCGTAATTTTTTCCCTCCCCGAGTCCCATTAATGCCACGGGCCGGCGGCGAGTAAGCGAAACGATCGAAAACTCGGCGGCAATTAACGCACCGGCCACTTCAAAGGCACATCCGCTTTGATACGGCGTCTCCCTTTTTACCCTTCCGCCCTCCCCCCTTCCCCCGTCAGCTCCCTTCTCGCGCACGCGGCGGGCGTTACGACGCGGTTTTCACCCGCGCCGCGTCGAAAACGAGCCGGGCCGGGCGAGAAATTAGGAGGCCCGTAATGCCGTTTGACGTGCGCGCGCTATTCTATTTTAGCGTTTACGCGCGCGACTGCACTTCGAGGCGAAAGCCGCCCGGGGCGGCAAACAGCGTAGAGCGTGCGGGAATACCTGAGGGGCAAAAGCGAAGCGAGCGAGGCGCTGTGGAAACGTTACAGGGACTTCTCCGCGTCTCGCTCGCTTCGTCTTTCGGGATAGAACGCGCGCGATCCGGAAACTTTGGATGGCTGAAAGCAGCGTGGACCCTTCGTGTCACCCTTTAAAACCCCTGGTCTCGTCGCCACGAAGATTCGGATAAGAAATTGGATATCGTTGACAGACGAGAGTTATCAGAGAGGTACCATTACGTGAGAAATCGTTCCAACTTGATTCCCCACGACTAGCCGACGAGATCGGAAACAATTTCAACGAAATGCGATCGTTTCGCGAATCAAATAATCGTTCGCGCGGGATCATATCTCGACTTTGGCTGCGATCGCTAGACGTTTATCCGCGGTAATGTTTCCAGGAACGTTTAATCGAATCGCAACCAGATCGCAAATCCGATCCGCAAATGGGATCCGCATCATCCCCGCGATATAAATCGAGCTTTTAACCGCGGCCCCGTCGTTCTTCCCCCCTCGTCCCTCCGAGTTCATTCAGAATGTTTATCATCTGCGTTCTTTAGAGCAACGTTAAGTATGGACCACGGCAATGCCATTTCGAGTTTTTTTTTTTTTTTTTTTTTTTTTAACCGAGCGCCTTTAACATGCCATTGCAGGCATACCTTGAAAAGCGCTGATGGTAATCGCCGCGGTCTTTCAGATTGCCGGCATCGCTCGCCGGACTTTATTCGCCGCGACCTTCCCAACAAAAGAGAGAAACGTCCTGCAGAAAGTTTAACGTGAATACAATCCGACGGGAGAGGAGGCTGTCCTGGCACGGTTTATCAACCCCCTATTACTTTTACTTATTTACATTTTCCGTTCCGTCTCACTGTCGCGTATTAAACCACGAGATTAAATAATTGCAAGTTAATCGGCGCGCTTTTAATTGCTTAAAACACCGCCTCGAGTCCGCGGGCGAACGCGGACCGCTTTACCAGCCTGCCTCCGCCTTCTTCACGCGTGGAGATACACGTGTAGCCTAAATAGCTAAATTAATCCCGCGTGTCCACTTCTCGGCGTGTGTAAAAATACGAGCTTAATGTACGACCCCCGCGGATACTACTCCCGGGGTACTTGAAAATTCTCGGCCGCGCGAGTTGCATAACTCAACGGGATTTGGAGTACACGGCGTTTCTGTAACAGCACTTCGGATATTCGCTAATGAAGGCGGGCGCGAAGAGCGACGGGAGCGATACATCATCGTTAATAGATGGATACTCGGACAATCGCGAGGAGACCGATATAGAAGACGGACAAGTTTCGTGCCCGATAGCCCCGAGAACTGTGAATTACGCGGCTTGACGTCTTGTAGTAAACGCGCCGGACACGCGTGGTTTAAATAAAGCGCGCCGGCGTTTATTCGATTGGGATTGAAATCCCCGTGGCTCGACCGAATCCGTTTTATCTCGCGCGCGAATCAAGATATCCCCGCGATGACAAATGGAGCACGTCGCGCATTTACAACCGCTTAAATTGATACATACGGCGAGGTATCGACGCATCGCGCCGGAAAGCCGACGAAAATCCGCCCGCCGTTTCGTTCCAACGTATATAACTTGTCTCTTCCGTCATAGTAATAGTGCTGCGCGGTTTCACCGATCAAGTTACGTCTTATTATTCGACGACAATTTTATAGGCGCTCGAAACTAACGACCGAACGCGAGGAATGTTTTCAATCTAGACGTTTTTATTTCTGCGTGCGGTTTCCCTCCAAAGAATTTAAAAAGAAAAATTAAATAAAATAAAACAATAAACTTTTATGCACTATTAAAGGTTGATTAAAATCTGATAAATGAAATCAGAAATGTACTCGCTCGGGCGTTCTCTCTTCCTCTTGAAATCCCGTATGCGCGATCTCGCGGTATAGGGAGACCGATAATTTCAACACGAGACTCCGCACGCGAGATGAGACCTTTTGACCGATACTTGAGACACGCGGAATCCATGCGGGACGTTCGTCGAGCACGCTCGCCACGTTCGCGGGCAATGCATCATCGCGAACAAGGGTCGTCCGAAAATATCCGAGGCGGCAATCAGCAGCGATTGAAATCCGTAATGTCGCCGGGCGAAAAAGAGAGAATAAAGGAAAAAAAAACGTCCCTTACATCCCTCGAGGCGTCCCTTTCCGGCGACAGAAAAACGTACCGATCGCCCGGACGTTAAATAAAAATGTTCAACTTCTCCGAGTCACATTCCGTTCTCGTACAGCGCCTGGCGAGAAATTCTGCAGCGTCACAGCTCGAGCACAGGGGTAATCGACAAAGTGAGAAGATCGCGAGTCACTTGCCGCGCCGTAATTACAATCGCGAGCGAGGGTGACGGGCTCGACGGTGCACCTGTCGGGTTATCGCGCGCTCCGCTAATCTCGACGCGTCGGGATCGGCGGGACGTTAATGGTGCACGCGAGACACGCGTGTGCCGCCGCGTGAAATCTCCGTGACGATCCCGCCCTCGTAAGGAAATACGTTCCCGGTATACCGTCGTAATCTTGCGTAATCACGCGCGATCGGAATTCTCCCCGCGGCACCGGGAGAGAAGAAGAACCTACGTTTCCCGGTGACAATCGAGAGCGGCGGGCGAGGTTGAGAGTGAGAAAGGGCTTCAGCGCTCATGCCTGCCGGGATTTGCTCGGGACCAGCCGTCGAGATCAACTCCTTCTAGCTGGCTCGCGACGCCGTGGACCACCGGCAGTCCGTCATCTCGTCATCGGAATTCCCGTCGGCGCGACCGGCCGACGGACGGGTCCAGCGCGATGATCACTCGCGTCGGCGGCCTCTTCCACCTTCTTTTTTCGCTGCGTCCGCTGCGTCGAGCCTGCAGCGGGCAAGCTCGTCGTCCTCGTCGGCGTCCGGTTCGCGCTCCCGTCGATTTTCGTCGCACGCGCACGCACATTTCCGGCGGCCGCTGCTTCCGGTGGCCCGGCGACACCACGGCTTCGGGTCCCGCGCGGGCGGACTCGCACGCACTGCGCTCGCGGTCTCGGCTCGTCGGCTCCGGGGGCCACGGCGCGGCATGGCATGGCACGGCACGGCACCGCGCCGCATCTCCGCTTAGAAGCACGGAGACGAGGAGTCGGGCACGCTCCAGGAATAGAAACGCCGAACCCGAACCGAGCGGGCGAGCGAGCGCGTTCGCCTCCTCGGCGAGAGACTCCTCGCCGCCGCCGCCGCGCAGCATTTCACCGCGGCACTCGTCCCTAATTTAGGACCGATTCTTACGGCGCTTATATCACCTCTCTGTCAGAGATCGCGTTATCTTCTACTTTTTCCACCGTACCAAATGGCGCCTTTGAATTTTGTAGCGTTTATGTTTTTATAATATAACACGTCGATCCCCGCCGGCGTTATCGCGCGAGATAATCGTCGCGTTATTACGCCGAAATGAATTCAGCAATCGCGGAACGGCAGCACGTTCCTTATTTCCGTCTGATTATTTCCCGGTTTGGAATCACCGCGCAACGAGCCAGGGAAACGAGAGGCGATCCACGAAAAATCTGTCTTTTAACCGCCAATTACGTAGTCGATCGCAATTAAATACATAAACGACGTGTCTATCATGTCATATCTCGGCTGACGCGTTTACGTGATTTATTTACCGAACACCCGCGTTTCCCAGGTCCGTTGTTTGTTGATGCCAGTGGTATCGAGGACATCCCAGATGCCGTAAAAAAAATTATGTCGTTGCCCGATGAGTTAAACGTATAAAAAAATTAATCCAAGCGAATTTATTTATAACATTCTGATCGATAACGTATAACTTTTAATACTGACCACATCTGATTTTTATTTCTCATGAAGAAGTTAAGAAAATGTTTTGGGATATTAATTTTTATTTAGAAAAAGAAGCTTCTCGTCTCTCGGATTATTTCTTGCGTGTCAAGTTAGTTTAATTTTGTGTTACTTAACATTTTGTCGCGTCGTCAAGTTTTTTTTTTTTGTCGCAATTAATTTCTTATCACGATTGATCAATCGCTAATTTAACAAGTTCTGATAGATATTTACCGACTTAGTCGTTGCGCGATAGGTGTTGAGCAGAGGGCGCCTGTAACAGATCCATTCTATTTTTTTCTCCTTTTTTAACAACTTTTAGGTAAACATTAATTTTTTTTCATAAAATCTTTATTAAAAAAAATTTTTATCCTTTTTTTCTTTATTAATTTTATTAACTAATGTATCTACATTAATCTACATTAATATTTTCCATTTTATGTTACAGTGATCGGCAGAACTCTATAACTCCGCTCAAGTTTATGCAGATTGGTAAGTCGCATAATTTTTTTATTTCATAATTTGTAATTAGGGTTTCTTAAGAAACAGAGCGTGCGTAACGCGCGCATGGTTTTCTTTCTAGTTTCTATAATAAATTTTACAGTACATTATTTTTATAAATTAAACCTCGCTGCACTTATTGATACGTTAAACGTACCATCTAACTACACATTATTTTATTTTATTCATTTTCCAATCGGTTTCATTACAATCGCCGATTGATTTAGATAAATTATTATTTTAAAAGCTCTGCGAGTTTTATTTTAAACGCGTGTTCTCATTACGAGATTATGCAAATTGCCGATAATCACAAAATAAACTTCCGTGTTAGAGTCATTACTACCGCGTAAAATCGCCCGCGAGGCTTTGATCATCGCTTTTTTTTCTTTTTTTTACGCGAGACACGATATTCCCATCGCGCAAGTAATAATTCTTACGTCAGGCGTTTTGCCGTGTGCAAATAATGTCGCTTCTTACAACACTTGCTACAAGCGTGTGAATCATTATTCGAGATACGCTAAAATTACGGTGAATCGAATAATAATGAGAAGTCAGACTAATCGGATATTCGTGAAAGACAAGAAACGCATCAAAAATAAAATGATAAAAATTAAGATAACGCCTGCTCCCGCGTTATAATACGCGAAACGAGAACTAATTAACTTTCGCGATTTTTCGGTAACAATTAAATCTCTACAATTCTCCTTTAAAATAGGATTTTTAATCTTATATTCATCGCGCTGTTTAATATCTTAATTCTATTTCATAAAATAACGCAATAAGGCACAGCATGCTGAAAATATTATTATATAACTCGCAGCAGTCTTTGTCTTCTTTTATTATTATTATTTTTTTTTTTTTAATACTATATTAAAAAAAATGACGGAATAATGCCGCAAAAATTTATTCTCAATTGCCTCGGCAATTAAGATATTTCAAAGTATCTCATAAATTATCATCCAATGTGTCACGGTGTGTAGAGGCCTTTATCGCGAGGTGTGTCAACGAGCGTCGCGTTGAAATCTCCGCATTGTCCTACATACAGCCAAGGCAACACAAAAAAAGAGAAGAAAAAAGAAAAAAAAAAAAAGAAAGAAAGAAACCAAACACCGTAGACTACAACTTAGCTCGTTCAGAATCTTTAATCTTCGCACATCTTTTTTCGCAGATACAATAGGCCTTAAATGCTAGGAAATTTCACGAACGAATCCACGATTTCGAGTGGAAGTCTTGTGCGACAACAGGCGCGTTGTCCGTGGAACACAAACGGGTAAAAAAAAAAAATCTCGCCTAAAATGTGCCGATGCTCAAAAAAAAAAAAAAAAAATAGAACGAGCGCGAGCCGGCATTAAAGTTTCCTGTGTATGCGTGTCTCTCTTTCTCTCTTAATGATTTATATCTTTATATAAATGATTATCTCTCTTAATGATTTATATCTTTAGTCTTTCAAAAATATTAACACTATTTATCACATCTTACATAAGATAATACAAACGTGCACGTAATTACGGACGATAGACAAATTCCCGATGTGATCGTTAAAATAGTAGCCCGAAAATACAGCTAAGATTTACTCTCTACGATACTTTCGGACGTCGCAATTCGCGTGCGATGACCATTATTAAAACTAGTCGCGCTAGGGCCATATTGCAAAAATTACGCGGTTTTAACTTGCGGTCCGGAATGACGCAATCGGTTGGCAGCGAAAGTATCATGCAAACGCGCTCGGCGTTCGAAACGCGGGGATAATTCCCATCGAAAGATTACAAAAGGTATAAAATAAATTATATATTGGACGGGTATCTAGAGTCCTCGACTTTAATTTCAACGAGAAACACCGTGAATGTGACAAATCGATTTTTCTTGAGCAAGAATTACAAACGCAATTGCTTTCCATGCGAAAAATACCGGTCGTGTCAATGACTTTAAATCGAAATCGAGTCAAACACACGTAGCTCAAAAAAAAAAATTTATATATATATATATATATATATATATATATATATATATATAAAAGAAAAGAAAAAAAAAAGAAAAAAAAGAAAGAAAAATCAGACTGTCGTTGAAACTGGAAGTCAAGAACTTCAGAATACGCTATAGTATAACAGCTAACGGAGATTCGTATGTGACGCCAAATCATGCGCTTTTCTAATGTAGCCTCTTCTCCCTTAATTGACGTGTAGGGAATAGCAATGACGCGTATATCACTCGTAAAGTGCCTATTCCGACGAATGGATAAACGTTCGCTGAAAACGTCGCGACAGGTTCGTAACGTGCGCGTCACGATAAGTTGCAACTTCATCGGTCATTTCATGCAGACAGGCAACGGAAACCGCTTAATCCGATGTTAACAGTTAGATTACACGCTGCATCTTTTTCCAAGACCGTCACGACCGACGAACCGAATTCTTGAGCGCAACTATGGAAACGGAATAAAAGTCGATAACGCTTTGAGCAATCGGCGAACACCTGCCGAGTATAGTACAATTAATTTCTTTCTTTTTCTTTCTTTTTTTTACACAACTATTTAAATTAATTATTTATAAAATAGCGTGACAGTAAATTCGTTAATGTGGCGCTCTCTTATGTTCGTGCGAAATGTCAAGTTCCACCTATCCTTTGATATGTAAGACCAAGGTTTGAACGAGTCGTCGAGTATCAATATTATTTTTGCTTTTAATTAAAAAAAAAAAAAAAACAAAAAACAAAAAAAATTACAACAACTTTTTAATCGGAACACCCTTCATATGCTTATTATTAATTATTATTATATACATGACGGGCGTTAAAAATTGAGCTAGATTTTATTTACTTGTTTCGAGTCCATATCAAAATTGTATTAAAATTACTTTTTGGGCTAATACTTTTCTTCGATATGTCTATTGCTTTTGTCTTATATCTTTAACTTTACATCTATTTATATATTCTAGATATATCTATTTCATCAAAAACACTCACTTTCTTTCTTTTTTCTTTTTTTTTTAGATTGAGAATAAAATTATTGCTTTAATCTCTCTCAAGCGATTATGTCTACGTTTGTTGATTGAATTAACCGCGGCATAGATATACATACAATGTAAAAAATATCTATTTAAAAAAAGAAAAAAAAAATAAACATGAAACATATACGCTTTTAGAAATAATCGCTTGGGAAAGATTAATTATATACAATCTGACTCAGAATATCCTTTTAACTTTCGAACAGTTAAGCGAATTAAAATAGAAACACAATACAAAGTAAAATAACGCAACGACAACCGCTCGATAGTGACGTATCGCATCTTTTTGTCTTCGCCTCGGTTTTCTAAAGTTAGGAGAATAATCCTGAATCACTGCCAAAACAACTAAACCAGCTTTTAAATTTAATATCCTCTCGTACGTCTAGAGTCTATACATTACTGTAATAAACGTTATATCAAAATAGAAGTACGTGAATCCTAATACGAAGATATTTGCAGGAATGCGCCGCGAGGTGCGAGTCAGTCCGTATAAACTAGGTGTGTAATTAAACTAATAATTTCGTACTATACATGTACAATGGGAGACGCGCGTCTGAAACCCTGCACTTACGCGGTCGAGGACTTTGAGTTGATGTTGCCCATCTTCTTCGTAAACTCCATAAGGAAATCCTTGTAGAGGAGCGAGTCCATATTGGTCGAAAGTATATAAAGTATCCACCAGTCGCCGAGATCCAATTTCTTGCTGACGTTCTGGCAAACGTCGATTGGTAACAGTCTCGTCGACAAGTGGAGTAACTTGGATCGTATCATCGGGGCGAAAATAATAAGAGCGCGGTATATTACAAGGCATATCAACATCAGGGCGAGTAGGAAGAACCAAAACCAGATGAAGATGTAGGTTTTCTCGTTGACGATGTTTAAGGGCAGGATGCAGAGGGAGTCGTGCTGCTGTATCGTTCCCGAGGCTCCGTACTTGTGGAATATGCACTTTGTTACGCGCGGGAACACGTAGACCATCGGGTCTATTCGTTCTTCCTGCGGCGTGTCTGAAAACTGCAGCACTCGCAGACCGTAGCTTAGGAATTCGCCGTCAAAGAACCGATTCATCAGATAGAGCTGGCAGATTATGTTGATGAGACACAGAAGCTCGCAGGCGAAATACCGATACACGTACGTGTTGTGATTCTGAAAGCAACAATTCATCGCTGAATTAAAGCAAATTGAGCTCAATGAGGACGAATTGGACTTAACGCGGTCAACTCCCTCTCTCATCGTATTATCCCTCTTTGCCTTCTCGGTCGTCCTCCGACATTTCTGCCTAAGTGACACCGGGACATCTCCCATAATCTACACGACGTAACGCGCCGTAACTCGAACCCGTCGTAAGGAAATTAACTTGCATCTGAGAACTATTTGAATTTTAAATTTAATCTCGCGATATATATTTTGATAACATTCTAATATTGAAATATTACGATAGGAATGACACGTGCGACGTTGAAATCTAATAAGCAGATATCAATGACCACCAAGAGCGGTAAAGTATTTATATGTACGGCTGAGATCGCTTTCTACCTTCTCTCTCGCAATTTACTCAGCCGAACCTCGTTCGATAATATTTTTTGAGCGAAATTCGTTCGCGTGTTCTTACCCTGACGTGCATTATCAAGTAATCCATAAGAACGCCCTTTTTCTTCTGTATGTTTTCCTCGCTGTCCATGCCGTTGTTCATTCCCATGACCAGCGTCCGCATCAAGCCGCCTTCCCAAAAGCCCCACAGCCATTGTGGCACATAGCACAGAACAGCCTGTTTTTAATTAAAAGGAAAAAAAAAAGAAAAAATTAATTTAATTAAATACAAAGAGCTGAACCGATTTCGCGACGAAATTTATCGGTGCGCGGAAAAGATTCAATAATGTATATAATGTATAATTACTTCCCGCGACTTTTTCCTCAGAGCCAAAAAAAAAAAAAAAAAAAAAAAATTGAATGATCCCTCACATTTCTGCGGTTTATTCGTAACGCGTTAACAATGCAATTTTCTCGACTCGACGTAGCTGGTAACAAATCTTCGCGTGGACGAGTGTACCGAAACGAGCATTTACGATCTCCTACGCGCAAGTCCGCACGTGGGCCGCAGTCGGTCGGCAGACAACGGCAAAAGATAGGCGCAGATTAGCAGAAGGACGGGGCATGTTAGATAAGAGAGGAGACCGACACCGCCGAGGGTCTTCCCTACGTTGGCGCGCGTTCGCCGTGTCGCACGTGTGGCGAGATAGCCGATAACAAAAAAAAGGGGGGAGAGACTCTCCACCCTCGGCCTACCTGGAAGAACAGCACGAAGCAGACCCACTGATAGTACGTGTAGTATTTCCTCGCGTCGACATCACCGAAGTCGTTGGCCACTCCTGGATGGGCGACTTCCACGCCGACCTGCAGAAACATGAGATTATAGCGATAACGACGACACCGCGTCTCGAGACGCGATAAACCCACTTGACCCTTCTTAAATGTCGATAATGAGAAAGCCTCCCTTCAACCCCCAACCCCCGAAATCACTGTCATTTTTTTAGAATTTAATAGCTGACACTTCTTTCGGCCGGTGAGACGATAGGAGCTTTCCTTGCGTAACAATGCATAAGTAAACGAGCGCTTTTCTAAATGGCTGTTTAGCAAGCTCTAATCAGGACGATAAAGCGTTGTCATTTGCTCGCTTACGAAAGACGTAGTAATATCGAGCAATTTAATAACGCGAATTATTATTATTTTCATTTCTTTCTTTTTATTTGACGTTTTTAATTATTTATTTAATTATGTCTTAATTTAATCGGTACTTTTATCATTTATTTCATATTTCTTTTGATATTATTTCATTTGCAGAAATTTTTGCGTGGGTATGTTTTAATTAGAATTGATAAGGAGCGCGTGTCGCTGCATCGATACGAAGGCAATCTCTTATCTTGAAAGTATCGCCGGTTCAGGAATATTAGGAAGGGGAATGAATACATTTGTTAATTTTGTAGCGCGAGTGCAAAAAAAAGAAGAAAAAAAAAAAAGAAACAGCTTTTGCGTCTTGCAAAGGTGATCGAGGGAGACTTGTACGCGATAATTAACATGGTAATTCTCTATTGCCGGTTTTTTCATTGCCGTTTACAAAGGCGACTCGCCAATTCACACGTCTATAAACGCACGGCTTTAACGACCAAATTTCAAAGCAATTTGCAGAAGCTGTATAAATTACAATCAGTCACATTTTCGATGGCATATATTTCCTTTTTCTTTGTTTTTTTTTTTTTCTCTCTTTCTTTCGGATTTTATACGATTTCCCATTTGCGTGCATAGATTTTAGTTAATAACGCTGCGTGTCTGAAGCTATTTCCGCAGACTAGAATCCCGTGCCATTATCGTCACGTCGCACAGCATGTACAGTGTGAAACTCAATTGTCCCGCGTTTCAATTAAGATCGCGGTTGACTGTCCATAATTTCCGACGTTTCGTTTCAATTTACCTTGGATTAATTATTCCCGCCTCATTAACCGTACAAATGGCTGCGTTCCCTCCGTTTATCCCCGGCGTGTTGGATTATTCCGGAGCCGTTTCGTGCGCGCATATGCTGATGTCGGCATTTTTTTTTTTTTTTTTTTTTGCCCACGAATTCCTCGACGACGCAACGACGTCCGCGATAATTTCCTTCGCGTTTTACAATCGTAGCCCAAATAAAATGTCGCAGACCGATATATTTATTTCGTTATGAATAATTGACACCGCGCGAAATTGCGGCTCTTTTGATACAACGGCGGCCTTGTGCCGGGCTATCGCTCATGGAAATCGAACGATGATGATTACGTGCGCCCGTGTGCCGATCTATTGAATCGGAATTGCAAACAAATCTCTTAGCCGTAAAGCGATATCGCGGTATCGAAATTACATACGAAACGTGACGCAAGAAATGAGAAAATCTGCGGCTTGGATCGTGAAATCTGGACCGGAAATAAATAATAATAAACGACTGGACGAGGGAAAAAGCGAAAGAGAGGTGGGGGAGGGGGGAGAGCGGTTTCGAGGGTGCACTAGTTTTCTGAAAAGAAAACTATCGGAGATATCAGCTGCACACGCATCTAAAGCTTCGGTTTAAAGTTTTAATTTAGAAGGCATAGATAATACAGCGTCAGCCGGTAATACAATCTGTGTTTGATTTCCATGTGATAACGCCATATATAATTTCGCGTGTATATACAGTTTTTATTCGACGGAGGAATGTGATGGATATCAAATAGAAGCGATATGTACAGAGTTTAGAAGCTTCGAGTGTTTCGAAATAATTAAAAAAAAAAAATAATAATAATTAATAACAATCAAAAGTTTCGGGTTCCTCAGTGGATTGACGAAAATTAGATTCGCGAGACGATGTTCGCGCGAGGAATACTTTTTTTTTTTTTTCTTCAAGTAATTTAAAGTTAATGTCATCAACGCCGGTTACGTAAGTAACTCGTTAATTATTCTGCCGCGGCATCTTTCGCGGATATTTACGGAGGAAATCAACCGTGCTCGCAAATATTGTACGATCAACAAGGAGACGACGATCGTGAAAACTTTATCGAAATTTTTTTTTTTTTTTTAAGCGACAAATTATTTGCGATCAGAGAGAAATATTCGCGCCGGGTTAAGAGCAAGTGAAAGTTTCATCTTGAACCGCGCAACGGGTTTCGTAGTAGACAACAATAGGCGTCAACAGCACCGCGATAATTGAATCAACTTTATTAATTCCATCTTAATTAAATCTCACTCCGGGACCTTAGCTTCGCTAGCGTTTACGGCAAATTTTTCCCCTCAATCCTGCTCGCCTTGACACCCAGGTTTTTCCGATACCGAAGTATTATGCAGGCGTTTATTATCGCGGCCAAGCGGCGCATCGATTCTCGACCAGGAAACTTATTCGTGCCGAAGGAAACCGTCGACGAAGAACGGAGGATCGCGCTCGTGCTCGGCAGACGAGAAACGCGAAGGCTACGGGCGGGAATCACACACCTGTCGGTTGAACGCGTCCGGCATGGTGAATGTGGACGTGATCCAGCAGTAGGTGTTGATGACGTTCGTGGGCAGGCCCTGGACGATGCAGGAGATCGGATTGCCCACGTATTGGGTCGCCGTAATCAGGAGCGAGCACGTGAACAGCAGTACCGTGGTGAAATGATTGTGCATGCGAAACAGCACGGAGTCCGTGATGATCTCCTGCCGCTTCAGGTACTTGCCGAGTCCTCCTAGGAGCTTGTACATGATCGCGTCGGTCCGCCGCCGCTGTCGAGGACGTCCCTCGAAGGAGGACGAGGGAACGGAGCCTGGGCGAAGATGACGACGATACCGAGAAGTAGCCTCTCGATCGCGCCGGGTGGCACCACCGACCTCACGAACCCACCCCACGTGCGACCCCCGAGAGGAGGCTATATAGCTCGAGGTCACCTCTCGCAAGGACTCTCCTCACGGCGGAGTTTCAGCGGCGGTTCTCGCACAGGACCACGAGGACGTACCATCAACCGGCACTAACGAGCGTAGCTCATCCAGCACGCTCTCGCGCGAACCAAAGCAGCAAAACGAAACGAGAGAGAGACACGGAGCGTACACGATTGTCCACGCGGCGTGCCTGTCTACCTCCCTCCTTTTTTCTCCTCCTTTCGTCTCGCCTTCTCGCGGGTGCCCCTGCCTTCCTCCACCGTGTTCCCTCTCTCTCCTCCACTCCCTCCTTCCGTGCCCTTCTTTCGCGGCCCCTGACCGTCTCTCTCTCTCTCTCTCTCTCTCTCTCTCTCTCTCTCTCTCTCTCTCTCTCTCTCTCTCTCTCTCTCTCTCTCTCTTTCTCTCTTTCTCGCGGCCCTCTATCCCCGCCCCGGGGGTCCTTCCTTCCCTCGGCTCTCCGTGCGGAGAGATCGGTCACCGAACCACGCTGGACAAGTTCCCGAGGAGTCCTCGACGTGTTCCAGTTCCTCCCGCGAGAGATCGGCGGCTCACGCGTTAATCATTTAACGGGCGGGTAATAAAAGCGCCGTTGAAGGGATGGAGGAGGGGGGTGCGCGAGACCACTTCCGTTTCCTCGAGCCCTTCGCCTCACGTCCGTGACGTTTACGTACTCCCGCGCGGCAGCGCGCTTTTCTGGAAATTATTCCTTTCGGTATTCGTCCTTTAGACTAGACAGCTTCTTCATAGAGTCCTTGGACAAATGTCGCCACCTATTTTTTTTTTTTTTTTATCTTTGGTCTCTCCTCCTCTTTTTCGATTATCTTCCCTTTCGCGCCTTTGATTTTCCGGATTGTCCTCGTCGGCGGTGTCTTCCATTCGCGAGACGCGCGTTCAAGTCTCAAGACCGGCGATCCGCGGGCTTCCCTTTGAAGCGCGAGATCGCCTTTCTCCCTGCCTCCGCCGCCTCTTCTTAGTTTTGTTTCCCTCGGTAGCGCGCAGAATGCCGCGGTGCTCTGTGGAAAAGCAAAACGTGGCCAGGCACACCGTCGTCGCGTATCGAGGAAGCAGCACTAACTCCCAACTGTCAATCGCGCCGATTCCCCCCGCTGTATTTCGTCTCTTTTTCTCTTAGTCGTTCTCTATCCATCGGCGGAGTCGTCCCCTCTCCGACCCGAGCCTCCACGCACGCACGCCGCAAAACAAAATTACGCGCCGGCGAGGCTCCGGTGCTCTAGGTGCCCCCCTCGCCTCTCCCATTCTTCCTCTCTTTTTCCCGATTTTTTTTTTTTTTCTCTCCTTCCCACGAAGAAACTGCCGCGACAACGTACTAAGCTCGTTCGCAAATACAGGCAATATACCTTCAGCGGCGACTGACGAGAAGTCGCGGTTGTTGTTGTGTCGTCAGGATGGCGAGGGGGGACAACGGCGAAGGGACGCAGGGGGTTCGGCGAGGGCACCAAGGGACCGGCAGCGGCGAACGGAGAATGGCGGAGGGACGGGGACCGGAAAGGGTATTCAGGAGAAGGGGGGGGGAGGGGCTCGCGTCTCTTTGCCTCGACCGCTATTTTGCTACAGGGCGTGCCGCCGTATGTACAATGCGTGTCCACTACCGTTGCCATGATCATCCTTTTTGCAGGCGGCATTCGGGAATAGGGGACCGACCCCATATCGCCGGCACACATGTGGGGTTGCTGGCGTCGCTTTCCCCCTGCCTGCTCCCCCCGGGGGCTCTCGCCGTCTCGCTTGCGAGACCCCGAGAGATTTTGTGGCTCGAATCCTCCGACTCGCGCTCACTTTGGGAAACAGACGCGGGGAGAAGGACGAAAGGGGGGTACGAGGCAGAATACGGGAAGCTGGGGGTATTCTGAACGCGCCTGCCGAGTCATCCTACGTAAAAATTTTGTAATATGAGGCAATACTCCGCGGCAACTACAAAGAAATATGAATCGCCGTGAAGAATACTTCATCGATGGCGATATATCACTTCCTTGGATATTCCCCGTCGCGTATGAAACATAACAACAACGATCGTTCTAATTGTGCAATAACGATCACTTTGTAACAACTGATTCTTTTCTCTCATCTCGTTGTGTAAGGTTTCGTCAGGCTCCATTTTTAATCTCGATCGGGGATCGCCGTTGCACTCGTTACGTAATTGAACATTTCGTGGAAGTAAATTATTTCAGCCGTTCGCGGCTTCTCAATCAGCAGCGGGCTTTGTATTTGTCAACGACGCGTAAAATCATTAACGACGACGACCAAAGATTAAAGTCAGGACACTCGCCAGGTTTGACGAAAAGGAAAACCATATTTTATTACACGCATATACCGGACGACACTTGAATACCGTCCCGTGATTGCCAGTCGGAATTTTTTACAAGTTTTACAGCTGCTTGTTGCTTTATTAAAAAAAAAAAAAAAAAAAAAAAAAAGAGTATTACAAAATAGTAATGATACAAAAAAATATTTTCATTTTTCGATCCCCTTAGGGCTAGAAAATTTTACAAAATCCATAATTAATAGATTATTCATATAAATTTCTTGTATTAATAATTGAAACAAATTTATATTTATTATAAAATATTTATTACATAATATGAAGTAAATTACATAAAATAGATTTCATCTCTATCAAAGTACGTTCCGCGTTCTCGCTGGTGCTGCTAATGAGCAAGTCCTTCAATGGAAAATAACGAAATCTCGTTTGCCTTTGCAAGATTCTTCGTATTCCACGAACCTCTCGGAGAGAAGCGGCTTTCCATCGTATCCTTGGAGTTTTTGCCTCCGCATCTGCGCGACTCGTTGATATTCGAAACTCATTTACGAATTAATGGTTCTCATTCACGTCGCGCTCGTCGAACGTCGAGCAAAGTTTAAAGTTTACTTCAAACAAAAGGATAAGATAGAAGGCATCTGTTAAAGCCAAGATATTTCTCCGCGCGTCAAATCCGAGGGTATACATTTTCCTACGTGCAGGAATAGTCATCCGATCAGTCATCGGAAACGTGAAATTAAACTCGATCATACGTTTAAGGTAAAAACGAATTTTAATCTTATCGTTTCACGTTCGTTGTTTTTACTTGGAAAAAACGCGGCCCGTTTTTTTTTTTCCTCCATTCGTCGATGAGTTACGTTTTCGCGAGATATAATAAACTTTGAAATCTTTCGATCGGCTTTGTTATCCCGCGCGATCGTCGTGACTCGTTAACGTCGCACGCGATGAGTAATGCGTCCGTTTGTATGAAAACCCGCGATTCGCGAGCCTCGGCGGTGACTCACGCGCGTAAGTGCATCGGAAGTGTGAGAATTACTACGGATTCGATTCCATTCATGCGAGCGCGTAAGGACGCCCGCGATAATTCGCGCATCCTGCGCGCATCCGCCGTTACATTTTTCGTCTCCACGTTAACGGCGGATTTAGACGAGCGAGGAATGACGCAACCATTGCCGCGTGCATCTTATGCAACGCGAATGTTGCACGAGCTATCTGTATCTTCATTCATTACAAACCCGGAGTATGGTACGGGTAGCTGAAAATAAATTGCATCTTCGAAGCGAATAATCGAGGCGGCTCCGACGGAAGGAATTTCTGGCGCACGCCGTTCGCTCTGCGGCAATTAACTTGCGTGACTATTCAACACATTCCTCTTCCGCCTGGCGTGCAGCAGGTTCAACAAAACTCCAAGTTATTTTAATATCAAACTCGTTTGTCAATCGTATCAGGACCATTTGCGTTCATTTTTTTTATTTCTCTGTTAATTAAAACCGAATACAAAAAAGAGAAGGAAAAAAAAGAAAAGTTAAAAAATCGACGGACTAGTCGCGTTTTTAGTACCTACGTCTTCAAACATCTTGTTATCTTAATTAGTATTCACCCAAGCATCCTGTTAACGAACCGTTTGTAACAGACTGAAAGCTCACCTCCGCTGTTCAGAATTTTTTCTTTTTTTTCTCTCTCTCTTTTTTTTTTTTTTTTTTTTTACCACGTAGATTCAGAGGCCGCTATTGTTGAAAGTCACGCACAATGGAACACGTTTGTTCCCGCGCCTACTCCTAAATGCCTTTAAAAATTACAACTCGACCGATTGATTCTCATCGTGCGCCCGCCGCATCGTTAGTTGTCCTCGTTAACTGCTCATATTGACCATTGCATCGCTACGTGTATGCGTGCGTACGCAGCTATGCAGCGCGTACCTTGATAATAAGTCACGTTGGCGAATGTAATTTGTACTTTTCCGTCGCGATGCGCGTTAAGGACGCGATGTATTTCATTTTAAATCACCGCTACGCGGTCAACGCCGAGAGCGATTGCGATTCCTATCTATAAAAAATTTTATTTTTAATTATTTATTTGATATATCGTTTAGAAGCGCGTGCATTCTTCTTTAAAGACTGAATACTTGTAGCATCTCTACAATTAAATTTATATACAGGGTGTCTCAGCCCATGTGTAAAATCCTATACAGATAGGTAGGTCTTGGGGAGATAAATAAAAAAGTTCTTTAACGTTTTGAAAAATTCTCAATACTTATTTAAAAAAAAATTAATTTGTCTAGCGCAAGAGCGACAAGGAAGCTATAGGTGAGTGAGCGCGATAGGCGACGGCGCCATTCGCCTGTCGCGCTCACTCGCCCGCAGCTTCCTTGTCGCTCTTGCGCTAGACAAATTAATTTTTTTCGCAATAACGGTTGAGAATTTTACAAAATGTTACAAAACTTTTTTATTTATCTCCCTAAGACCTACCTATCTGTATAGGATTTTACACATGGGCTGAGACACCCTGTATATATATTTTTTTTTTTTTTTTGTTACAGATCGACGCAGCTGCATCCATCGTCGTCTATAAAAGTGTCGTCACCGCCGATTAATAATTATACGAACCGCAGCCGGTTCGTCGGTCGTTCCGGGAGTTTCGTATAGTATTTGCGCCGAGTTTTTTGACATACGACTTTCTTCTAAACGCGAGTGCCAAACATGAAACGCGCGTAAGTATTCATTGAGTAATTTTCGCGATTATAAAATCACGGTCGGGGTGTTCGTGAGTGACTTGTGCGCGGAAGGATGACTCGACACGTCTCATCTGAGAGGAGGAGCAGGCTCGGGAAGGGCATCCTGCATCGGCGGAGCAACTTTTAGGTAAATATAATTTTTTTTTTTTTTATAAAGTATTAATTAAGGACTTTTACTTTTTTTTTTATTAATTTTATGAACTAATTTACATGTCTACATTAATATTTTTCTTTTTATGTTACAGTCACCGGCAGAATTATACAACTCCGCTGAAGCTCATGCAGATTGGTAAGTCGCAGGATTTTTTTTTTTTGTCGTAGTGCATGGTTTCTTCTCGTTTATTAAAATTTGCGCAACGACTTGCGAGTGAACGGACAGAAGTGATTGCCGATATATCGCAATTAATAGAAATAATCACACAGGACGGCTTGTTATTAGAGATCGCTAAGTTCCTTAACCTCAGCGGACCTTTCACTTTATACTCCTTTTTTTTCTTCTTTTTTTTCTTGCTTGCTTTCGGTGCGTTGTCCGACAAAGCACTTTGATCACAACCGTGATTCGTCCCGCACCCTTGGAGTCAAGTATTTCAAGCATTTCAGTTTCTCAAACGCGCTATCGAGGACCCATGCACTTGACTTACAGAAGGACCATAAAATTTAGAAAGCATTGTCAGTCGTGCCCTGCGACGAATCTATATAGAGTATACAGTGACAGTTTTTCCTTCCGTCGTTCGTTTTTTAACCTTTGAAAAAGCGCGTTTTGACCTGAGGCTGAACAGATCGGTCATTGTAATATATTTCCATCTTCAAACCCGAGTCCCTCGTATTTTATTTCGAAGCACAATCGCGTAGCTAACGATATTATTTCATTTATTTCGTCATACTTGCTGCTGTGAGATTTAATTTAATTTAATTTAATTTAATCGCACTGCGCGATTTGAAATCCGTGCTTCTTCGATCCCGCAGTTAACGCCCAGGAAAGTGAAAAAAAGGCAGGCATGTAAATGAAGTAACGTACAATGCCGCACCATCTGGCGTCCTAGATATATTAAGAGCAACCTGTTGCTCGCGTATGAGGACGTTTAATGTTTGCCGTGTCACACACGTGCTGCGTACGTGCCGAGGAAAGATAGATTGCGCGTCACCGCGAAAGATTGCGTATTCGCTTGATCGATACCGCCTCCCTCTCGTATTTCATGGCTCTTGCTAGCCGCCGGGTAAAATCGCGTGCGTATCGACGTTTCATGGACCGTGACGACTCATTCACGAGAACGGATTCTTACAAAGGAAAACGTGTGTTACAAAGAACGTCTCTATATCAGTCATCCCGCCGCGCGCGTCTCGCGAGATAAACGAAAACATGTCCTGTTGACTCGCGGCGCGCTGGAATGCGCAGCATATGCGTCGCTCCGTGCGATCGTAGCCCGTCCCTCGACATCCGTCTGAACCGTAGATTTTTATCGTCCGCCGACGAAGACGATTCCGGCGCGTTGTGCCACCGCGAGCATGCAAATATCCCTTCAAACATATCGCGCGGACGCATCTGAATTTTCTCACGAAGATCCGGTGAACGCGTAGCGGATCGCCCGGCGAAAAGTGAGTCGCGTTCAGCATTGTATCCACGCGCACGACACTCGACTCCAGCACGTCGCCGGCCATATGTCGACTGGGTGTCGCGAGCGGACGTAACGCTAGAAGGCCACCTTTTTTTTTTTCAAAGAAACTTCGCCGAGACTGATCGAAACTGCAGTTTAAAATCTACGGACTCGAGGAAGTTATCCGGGTGATTGATGAGCTCAGGTTTTCTCATGCCGAGCGACATAGGTGCGCTCTCTCGGGCTGCAAATAAATGCGACGTCATAAAGTTTGCATTATTATGTGCAGAAAGTTGTCGGCAATAACTGTCAGAGCGAAGAAGCTGTTTGTCTCTCCGGAGTTGGTTATGGCATTGAAATTGTATAATTGAAATTTAAATTAGCTGAAAAAAAGACGTCAAGTACATTGTAAATATATGCGCGGAGACGTGAGATTTCTTTCTATTGGTATAATTAATTTGAAATAATTATAGATTGGATAAAATATAGATTAATTTTCTTTTCCTTTCTTTTTTTTTTATTATTGCATATGTAAAAAGTTATTTTTTTACTCGCTTCCAGTTTAGAATTATAATTTTAAATAAAGGTGTTCTCCTTTTAATAGTTTCTCACGCCAGCCGCGCCAGTAGGGAAAAATCTTGAAAAATTATCTACAACGACCGGAAATACAATACCCGCCAATATTAAGTCTCCAGCCAAGTAGCTTCCAACAAAGCGTTACTCAAGTCTATTTTTTTCAAACCAGCTAGATAAAACAATTTCAAATAAAAGTAAGAAAAAGAAAATGACGTTCGATCGACAACAGCATCATTTATCAATCGTGCTCATTTTATCTCATGCCACCTCGAGGAGCCTTTAACTCCATGCCTTACTTGCCCAGTTATATAAAAGTTTCCGTTTTTTTTTTTTCTTTTTTTTCTTTTTTTTTTCCCCCTCGAAACATCCGTTACGGATGTCGTGCCGATCGATTTCGTCAGTTTGGCCCGGCCGGATTTGACGCGACAACGACCCAGAACAAAGAAAAATAACCGAACTCTCGGCGGTCCAAACTTTCCGAGTCAAAGTGCGCCGACAAGCAGGCACCGACCGAGTCTTCCTGGCAACGCCTCTCTTTTTCTGCTCTCGTCGCTTCTCATTTCCCGAGAGAATATAATAGACGGAGTTCCGGCCATAACGACTCCAGCTTGCTGACCCGGACTCTCGGGTTTCTCGGTGTGCATCCGCACAAAGACAAAAGCTCGCTGTAACGAGAGCCCCGAGCGTCTCGCTGCAGAGAACTTCCGAAAGCGACGACGGGCTCCGCGATCCGCTTGCGGACTCCGCTCGCATCCGCTCGAATTGTCACAAGTACTAAAACATCTGTTTTTTTTTATTCTGTACAACACTGTCAACATTTATTCGCGCGTACATCTTGTAAAAAAAAAAAAAAAAAAATTTTACGCGTCACATAAATGCGTTTTTACTACAGCGCAAACGTTCGACGTTACTTTTCGAAACGTTTACACGTAAAAATCACGGGGTTAACAATACTTAAACGGGAGGGTAATAAAATATAGGAACAAATCAACAGGCCTCTCGTATCGAGACGACGCTTTCGAACGATCGATTAAAAAAAAGAAGAAAGAAAAAAAAAAAGAGTACGCGAGCGTACAATAACTCTCGCGGGTGACGACGAGCGAGAGAGTTGCGTCGTAAAATCTGAATGTATCGAATGTTCGATAGTAGGCCACGGCACAGTTCCAATCAAAAGCCTTAACGACTTAATGATTTCAACTATTGTCGGGCGCGTTTATCGGGTCGGTGCAACGTACGGGGCGCATTTACGCCGTCCGCGCGCTCGTATGCTCACATATGTACGATCGCACGTAACGCACACGAGAGTCCGTCGTACGAGGTAGTTAAAAGACGATCGACTGGGTGGTTATGTCATGCGTGGCGCGCGGCCCGGCTACGAATACGAGGCCCCCGCGACGCACGCGAGACGCATTATTTTACAATCGCAGTAAATCGCGGCTCAAGTATTACACGTTTATACATAAAGAGGCTATTTGGCAGTGTCATAATACGCGTGCGAATGCACGCGATTGTTCGCCCGCGTACAGATCTACACACCGCGCAGCTCTTCGCTATTCGTTTTACGCGGTCCGCGTTTTTGCACGCGAGATTTCGAATTTAATAGCGTAAACTTCCCGCGATGATCGTCGCGTTTATTTATTATTATTATTATTATTATTTTTTTTTTTTTTTGTTTTTTGTTTTTTTAATATAAAATCGTACTGAAACAAATTTGTTCAACATTCGTATCTACTCAAATATAGGTATAAGTAGACTTTTAGGAATTCTTTGCAGTCTAAATTTCTGAAAGAAAAAAAAAGAAAAAAAAAAGGAAAAAAATTCTAGCACAATTAGCGGGATGATAAAGCGACATACATGTTGCAGGTTGAATTTCTCGCTGAGAAATGGGCAACGGGCTTTAAAAGGCTAATTTACATATAAATAATTATTCAACGACCGTTTTATGCTCGGCTCGTTCAGGGGCTTATAGGAGGCTTAGCATCGTCGTCCCATTGCTTCTTCAGCAATTCCTGCTCCACGTCTAGCGGTAGAATTTTGTATCGCGCGTGATGCCTGTTCTCCAAATCCTCCGCCAAACTCTGCAGGAGTTCCTTGAATACGTAATTGTCCAGATTTTTTGCGATGTAATAGAGAAACAGCCAGTCACCGAAGTAGTATTCGTGGGTAACCTTGAGCACGTTCCACGGATTGTACTTTCCAGGGCACGCCATGGAGAACACGAGCCTGTTGAATGACGTACTCCTGCGAATTAAAAAAAAAGAAAAGAAAAAATGAAATAGGTAGTAATCAGAATCGCTCGCGGCATCGGCAATTGTGGTGATTTTTATACCAAACACCCTTTATCACAAACGCATTCACGTCGCTATTAGTCTTTCCATATCCTTACCACGTCATTTGGTATTTTTATAGGCATTTTCTTAGATCGCGCTGACGTACTTGTAACCGCTGAGCCTCACAGGCACGCGATATTGTGAAATGTAAACTTTAACAGCTAGTACAACACATCTTATCCCCGTTCTTTGCGAAATAATATTAAATAAATTTTGTACTAATTATTAAAAGAAAAAAAAAAGATTCTTTGATATTGCAACATAGAAATATAAATAGAAATAAATTTTTTTTTTTTTTAATATGGTAAATAAATATTTGAAACTAGAAAAAGGCAAGTCGCAATAAAGCCACGGGTTATTTATAGGTATTAGTATCGTATACGGATGACTTTTGCAGACGACGTGATGTACGGTGCTTGTAAATTTGTCAAACGAGAATTCCTACAAGGAAGAAAATAGCGAGGCGAACGGTGGCCGCGATAAGAATTCATAAAACCGCAAAACATAACACGCCGACGGCGGAAAAATACGTGGTGGCCGAAAGTAGCGAACCTCGAGTGAAGGATCATGGTCAGTAGTCTCCAAACCAATCCCAAACCGGTTATCACTACCAGCACGACGAACCAGAACCAAAGAACCGTATAGATCTTCTCGTTAACGATATTCAATGCCATCACACACAGCGCGTCGTGCTTTTGTATGGAACCAGAAGGACCGTACTTATGAAAAATGCATTTGGTCACCTAAAAAAAAGTAACAAATAATAATAAAAATTAACAAAGAGCCAAGAAAAAAAAAAAAAAGACAAGAGTCAGATTTTGTTAATTATAACAGTCAAATAAAATATTCGACAAAAAAATTGTGCGCTTAAAAATTAAAAAAAAAAAAAAATAATAAAGTTGATTACATCACGCTGAGATTATGTTTTAAGCGGATTATCCACTTCAATAATGTTCCGTAAAATTAGGATAGGAGCGTTGAGATTATACCTTTGGAAACACTACATCGAGCGGATCCATTTGGTCCTTAGTCACCGGCTCGGAGACCGACCGGCCGAGGCCCAGGAAAGCTCCCCCGAGAAACCAGTCGGTCAAGTAAATTTGCATGAGCGCATTTAGGAAATTCAGGAGTTCGCAAAAGATCAGGCCGTATGCCCACGGACGATTCAAGTGCAAGCGGTTTATAAAGCCGGTGCGAATCTGCTGCAGCTTCTCGTCCCGGTCCTTCTTCGACGGCACCTTTAAGTCGTCGTTTATTTTTATCTCGTTTTCACTTAACAACAGTGACGCCATGTGTAGCCCCGACACTAGCATGCTTAAGCGGCCGCCTGGAATTAAACGATTGCAACATTACGACCGTAACGTTTAAATATTCCCCGAATACTTTGGATACGAGAATGAAGTTGTTGGCGATCGGAGAACGTTCCACGGCTCCCTTGCGAGAGTCACTCCGATATTACAAAGCAATTTTGTGAATAGCATAATGTTACGCTGTAAGTAGGACACCGCGTGCAGGTGTTATATGATTAGACGATATGACGGCGAGAAAAGATTAATGATGATTAGCTCGACGCTCGAGATAAACGCGCGTGGTCGTAAACGTCGTCGCGCGAGAGTACGTCGCGAGACGCGGGCTGGTAACGACCTTCCGTTTTTCGCCATAGGTAGTGCGGCAGGTAAAATAGAAGTGCCTGGAAGAATAGAATGAAGGGCACCCATTGGTAATAAGCGTGGTGTATGACGGGGTCGTCTTTCGCAGCTGGTCCAACGCCGGGATGCGGCAGCTCGCCCTGCTGCACCGCGGTAGCGTTTAGATGCTTCACCTGAGGAGCGAATAATAAAAATTTAGTTACTGAATTCACTTTATTAAAAAGAAGAAAAAAAAGAAATTGTCGGGTTGAAACGGTGCCAAATTTTAACATGAAATCACGACGTGTTACTTACGTTAAAATTTTCAACTTACCACGGTGTACGTCGACATGAAGAAGCAAAAGGTCTCGATGACGTGGGACGGGACGCCAGTGTCGGCGATACATCTTTACAAAGTAATAAGAATCTGTCTTAGCCGGCGACATTACGAGATTTAAAACTAAATGCGAATGAAAGGCTCGGATATACCTACTATTATTTACGTACCTTATGTGTTCTCCGATAAATTGTCTGGAGGTGACTAGAATTGACGCAATAAGAAGCAGCAAAAACGTGGCTCTGTAATGCAACCTGAAAACTAACCACAGACAGATTTTGTCTTTTTTTCTTCTTCTTCTTTTTTAATTTCGAATGCGCGGGTCTTTTTCTTTCTTTTAGTTCTCTACGTATAAAGTATAATATTTCAAGTAGTACGTTACGTAAAAGCGATAACGTATCGACAATTGAATTTAGGCGATAATTAGAGCGCCGACGCGATAAGAGTTTACCGTTTACCCCGACGGTGTTTTTGTCAATTAAACTTGCGCGAAATACCCAACGATAATTGCAACACGGGGAGAGAGGGGGAGGGAAGCATTTGTAGCGTTAGAATCGAGATATCTGTTACCGATATTGTCAATGGCTACCGAATTCTGATTAACTTTGAACTTGACGTGCTCTTTGAGGACCGAGAAGGCAGCCACCACGGTGCCGGCCGCCATGTCGCCGGCTGGTTCTCCTTCCGGAAACGAAGCTAGGTCGCGATTCTCCAGGAGCTAAACTGCGAAAGTTACGAGCTCGCCGTTCACGTTCGCCCGGGCCGACACGAACGGTGAACTTAAGCGGCGAGGCGGGCGAGGTATTCCCAGGCACTCCGATCTCCGTATATCGCCGGAGACGTTGTGCTCCGTAATCCACGATCGAGAGCACACTGAAATACTCGCGAGCATTAATCTTGGCGTTATCAGAAATGATGATTACGCAGTTACCCTAGACGTTTCAGAAAACTTTGTCATATCGAGTGAGGGAGAGAGAGAGAGAGAGAGAGAGAGAGAGAGAGAGAGGCGGTATTATTGTTAAAGTTCCATTCGCTGAGATAAGGGGAGATAGCGCAAAGCTGACGCGAGACGGCATAGCCATAACTGTCAGCGACAGAAGTGAGTCTGCAATACTATTTCACGATTTTGACGGCAATTCTCTCGCGGAGGTTATAGATAAGACGCCGACCTATGATCTGTATTCCTCGCGATCCATCACCCGCGAACCCTTGAGCAGTAACTGTGAATAATTTAAACGCGAGCGCGTTATAAATTTTGATAGATAGAGCGTCTCCGAGTATTAAATTATCTTCGTCGATCGGGTCGACTCTTCCCGTGTTGAAAAGTGAATCGCGACGAAGGCGATTCCTTTCCGAGTTATTTCGGTCGTCGACATAATTAAATATACGTCTTGTATGCAACAGTTGTTCTAAAAAGCTTCATAAACACGTTAGACGCAAAATATGGCGCCATTAATATTCATTCGGTCTATAATGAGTTCTCGCAAGACAGTGAATCGCTCGCAAATTACAGGTGCCGACAGGCACGGATCGTCGTGTTTGAAAGCACCAAGCCGATGCCTTCTCGTAGTCGCGAAGAGAAACGCGCGTTCTAGTCCCACGTTGTCACATAAAATCGTACGAAATACCGAATAACAATCATTTACATATAAATATAAAAATAAAATTATATATCTTTCGTTGTGTGAAAAGAAGAAGAAGAAAAAAAAAAAAAAAATATATCATAGCGACTTGCCGCTAACCAAGTCGCTAAACAAACTCGTTAAGCGCTTTCTTTCTTCAACGCTCTCAATTAACAATAATTTGTACAGGCTTGTTAACTGTCGCGACGACTCCTCGGAACAGAAAAGAAATAGTCTTTCGCCGCGACGCGCGGTGAAGTCGACCGCGGTACGAGCAACGAGCCTGTCCCGATTTTTTTTTTTTCTCTCCGTGCGGATCCGACCCTGGGATAGATTGAGAATCGGGTGGCGAGCTAGGCTGCCCGAGCCGAACGGTGGAGACCAACTGTGGCGCTTGCCTTGCCTGGCGCAGCAACGTAGACGTCGACGTGGACGGGCGAGGACAGGAACCCTTTCTTTCGAGGACTCGTTCGTTCTGCCGGCGGCTCGCCGGGGCAATGGCCGGTCAAAGTCCCACCTTCTACGTTCGCCAGGTTCTCTGCCCCCTCGTGCCTCCTCCTCGCCCGCCTTGTGCTCTTTGCCGGTGTAGCGGTCACCCTTGGCGGTCGTCCTCCCATAGCTCGCCGTCCCCTGTGGGGCCCCCTGATGTCCGAACTTCTTGCGCGTCCGAGACTCGCGAAGGGCCCCCCCTTTCCTCCCCCATCAAATCGGAACAAACGTCCGACCCGTTCGTGAGATCGTAACCCAGAATAAATCCTACCTACCTCCGCTGATCAATCGGCACGGACAAATCGATAGCACCGGAGCTGATTCACGATCACGCGGGCGCGTTATGCGAGCTTAGGAAATCGAGAACCTCTTGAAACCCTTGTCCTCCAACGCGCGATAAGCGTGACGCACTTCAGCCGGTAATAAAAACTCAAAAGACCAAAATCCTTCGCTTGGGCAATACTTTTTATTTTAGAGTCAACAATTCGATACGTTCTCGGAATTCGGTGGGCCGACGAATCAAGATTCCGTGCGCCGAGCACGGGTGGAAATTTCACCGACGGAAACTCTAGATCGGCTTACAAGAACTAGCTATCGGGATTAGCAACCGATACTTCGCCGCAAGCGTATTATGGGAACGCCGTTCGCAGCACGCTATTGTATGGACACTATCGTATCGAGGATATACATATCGCTTCGTTCCTGCGAGTTGCTCGTTTTAATAGCTGGATTTGTAATCGGAGCGGCGCGCACGAGCCGGCGCGACATTCGCTCGGGAATTGAAAGGAAGCGGCTCCCGCAATTTCAGCTTTAATCGACGGTGCCCGCGAAACACGCGGCCGCCGGCACGGCACGGCTGAATTAACTCGCGAGAAGCTAATGATTTATTCCCGGAACGCGGACGCATCCTCGAATAACTCACTTCCCACGAAGACGGGCCCGTTGATCAACTGTGCAACGCCTGATGTCGTTCCGCGATCGTAAATTGGAATCGGAATGTCCCGTGCGTTGCAATTCCTTCGTCTTCATTCACCCTCTTTAATTAATACTCGGGCCAGTCGAGCGAGTCGCGAACGAGAGTTGTCAAGCGGAGCTGCACTTAAGCTGCTCGAGATTAATTTATTAGACTATTTCTGTCCACTCCTCTTCTTCGTTCCTCTCTCTCTCTCTCTCTCTCTCTCTCTCTCTCTCTCTGAATTTACATCTTCGTTATTTATTCGCATCACGTTCTATCGTCACGCGCGAGGGTGTGTTAATTCTCGCGCAACGGCGGAATCGCCCGCGAACACCGACTTGTCGCTTTTCATTTTACAATCGTCAAATTAGCGACGTTAATAATAAAAAAAAAAAAAAAAAAAAAAAAAAGCAAACACCCGCGTGTCGTTTCGCTAAATAAAATTCCACGGCGGATCTTTCGCTCGGTCCAGTGGAAAAATCCTCGCGCGAGATCTCACCGGGGAGTTTCTCTCTTTTTACTCGAGTCCCATCGGCAGGTTTCTTTTTTTTTTTTTTCTGTGGTAACCCCAAGCTGCCCGGAACGGCAGGCTCTCCGTTTAAGGGAATTCTAAATTCTCCATCCGACGTCGCTTACCCGCGTCTTCAAGAATGAAGGGAACGCGCGTTCCCGATTCCGAAAATGTCGCTCTCGTCCGGCTGGTCACGTAACACGGCGCGACGGTAACGTGGCCGCCGTCGCTTTTATTATTCCGATCGGGTGGTTAACGTCAGATTACTGTCCGCCGGCTATGGTATGCGAGCCTGACCCGACGGATTGTCACCGAGATGAACGTTTTTCCCGCGGGATAAATACTGGCCCGGCACGCGTGGAGTCAGGCTCCGTGTAACGAGCGCGTTATTGTACAACGCGGCTCTTTAATTTATTAGATGTCGTTGTGTGAATGTCCTTTCATAAAATGTCCGAGGTGACGTCACCGCCCGCGTGTCTGGCATGCGAAGCGGTTCTCCCGGACGCGGTCCGCGAATTCTGATCGCGCGGAGCTGCGAGCTCTCGACGCGATAAGCCACCGCCCCGCGAATGCGTCGGCCGGGAGGAAAAAAAGCGCTGCTCTGCAACGCGATTCTTCAAGTATAATTGTCAGACTTTTTATGTGAGAGAGATTAGATAGTTTGTATCAAGAAAGGTATGGCTAAACAATGCCACGTGTTTATGATAAAAGCCGCGACGATTTCTTATATTGCCCGTCGCAATATTACAGTCGGATTTAATCTATTATCTTGGTAAACACGACGATAGACTCGAGGATCATAAACGGGAACGTAAAATTTAATTTTTTGAGATATAACGCATCGTATGATGTTATTTAGATACGCGGTATATACAGGGTGTAAGTAAAAAGAAATTAAAATGTTTCAGCGTAAGGTTTGATCGAGGAAGCTGCGGGTGAGCGAGGTCGACGAGCCTTCTTCGTCGCTTTTACGCTAGACGTTTTAATTTTTAATTACGACAGTTAATTAAAAAAAAAAGAAAAAAAAGGAAAAGGAAAGAGATAAAGTAAAACGAAGCAATACTTACGAATGCGTGCCGATATTCCGAGCCTGCGGTATCGTCGGTGAGGTTTCGGAGCTCGCGAGGTTCTCCCCTTCTGATAATGACGGCCAATTTTGTTGCGGGGGAAAAAATTTATATCGCTAATGCGGTTCAAGTGCAATAACGTACCTGATGACCGCGGGAGGGAAGCGAGCTGCAATTGCTTGGACCTCGAGACGCGCTCTTCGGATGTCGTGTTCGTTTAACGCGAAGGGCGACACGCACGTGCGTGGCCCCTCCTCCCTTCTCATTAACGGGGCCCCCTTTACACCTACGCGCACTCGCGACGTGTAATGAAATCGACAGCGGAAGAAAACTAAGGTCGCGACACGTCGCTACGAATATTAACGGCAGCTAATTGTACCGTGATCTCTGTGAACCTTACAACTGTCATTTGCATATTAATTACGGCGCGCCGTTGCCCCGGTTAAATGGGATCCCTATCACGTTTCATCAGTGTTGCATTTAGAAAAGAAAATATTTACGTGCAACACGCAAAAATGTTTACACAATACATAAGTCAACTCGAATACGATCGTGGGCAAAAAAAAAAAAAAAAAAAAAAAAAAGGAATTATCCCAAATATTACATATTCGTTACAAGTTATTTTACAATTGAAAGGCATTTGCATATACGTTGATCTTGAAATATTAAGACGAAAATTAAATGTCAAAATGCCGCGGTATTGTTTTCATGATAATACTACTGATTATTAAAAAGTGTCCTTTAAATCTGAAAAATTACAACGAATAAGAAAATCGGCCTCAGTTCTGTTTTCTTAACACGATTTTAAAATTTGCTGAAACATGCAATTACGATTGAATCCAATTATCACAATAATTAACCAAGTAAGACACATTTACCGTTTTATCTTAATTACACGACCTTACTTGGATTCCAGAAACAAGTTTTTCTTCTACGCCCACGGCCCTTACTTACCATTGACCTACAAAAATCGCGCGCTCATTGCGCAAGTCGTCAAGCGGGAAACGGGGCCAAAAAAGAAAAGAACAGAGAAAAAAAATAAGAAAAAGACAGGAACTTGAGATAAACTTGAATCGTTGCTTAATCGTTGATATTTATTAGTTTAACTTCACAAGAGAAAACATTTTGTATTAAAATATATATATGTATATATATATATATATATATATATATAACATTTTCTCGTTCCTTAGGAGGGCAGTGTTTTCTAGTCGCCAGCTGATCATTCGCGCGGTTCGAAGCGATGAAACGATAAGTAAAACAAAACAAAATAAAAAAAAAAAAAAGAAAAAGACAGAAGGAAATACATGTATGAAAATAATTTTACCGCGCGACTCAGTTGCGGCGACTTGGTCCAGTTTTTCGAGTGTGTGCTGGTAAGCACGGTGCCCTTTTTATTTTTTCTCGGATCTGTTACAATTATTCTTAATCGCAATGGATACTGGGCGACCGGTGCAATCCCGACGTCGAAAATAATCCGCGACGGCAAGTGCATCTCCTTTTCCAGCTACGATTGGCGACGGGGTCTTCGTCGGAATTGCACCAGTCACCGGATAACAAACACCCGACGACATTCGTCATTTGACGCCGACGACGTGTACGTGATGTGTACAGCTACTGGTTTCTTAAGCTCTATCGTCATATCGCAGATAGCATATTATCTCTCCTACGCCTACCTATTCTTATAAATATTGTCGATACACACCAATGAGGGAAGAAGAAAAAAAAAAAAAAACGAAAAAAAAGAAAAGAAAAAGAAAGAAAGATTCTAACATATGTATAAGGAAGGCAACATGTGTCTCTCCTACGCCTACCTATTCTTATAAATATTGTCGATACACACCAATGAGGGAAGAAGAAAAAAAAAAAACGAAAAAAAAGAAAAGAAAAAGAAAAAAAGATTCTAACATATGTATAAGGAAGGCAACATGTGTCTCGCCTTGCCTATCTATGCAATAATCTACCGATTATTTTGTGCGCTTTTAATCGACGCACTCGGAGGAACACGAATCATGTTCACATCCGCGTTACTGCGTGTATCTCCTCTTCCAGATAACTATACATTTGTCTATATATATATATTTTTTTTTTTCTTTTCTCGTTTTATCACTGTTGCAGTAGGCACGCGCTTGCGACTCTTCTCCCTATATTTTTTTATCTCCTTCCGACCGGACAGAAATAAAGTAACGCGTACGTACATCAATTATAGCGTGATATACTATTTACTTGTCACGATGCACCTACCGCCGGAAGCAGCCATATCGTGAAATCACGAACAAAAGGAAGCGAGAGTTTCTTATCTACGCTTGGCAGGATGCAGGCACTTTTTGTTAGTTATACGGCATATAATTCCGTTAAAACTATGTTTCATCTCGAGTGCACGTGGATGTATCCGAGTTTTCTAGTCGACCGTGCGGAATTGCGGAATTACAGATAAACACCGCTCAGCTTTTCGTGTCGGCGCAGTTTTCAAGCGTCTTTAATCGAACGGAATGTCGGCGCAGTTTTCAAACGTCTTTAATCGAACGGAATGTCGGCGCAGTTTTCAAGCGTCTTTAATCGAACGGAATGTCGGCGCATTTTCGCGGAAATTACATTTCCATTTCCTTGTTTCTCCTCCCCTTCACCAGAATTTCATCCTGTTCTCGTCTCTAATCTAGAAACGATCCTACCGTTCGCTTTGTTCCCTATTTCAGGCAGGATCTCGCTCGGGGAGAGGGATGAGGAACTCGCATCTGGAAGCGTCCCTTCAAGTCCTTCCCAGATTCGTTTACACGTTCTCCTTGCCTTGGAGCTTGGTCGCCAGGTCGGTGATGAGCTGCTTGTAGACCAGGGGATCGATGTTCTTGCCGAGCTGATAGAGGACGAACCAATCGCCGATCTGGCACTTGTCGCTGATGATCTTGATCTGGTCGTGCGGCGAGAGACGCGAGCGGGCGCGCAGCAGCACCATCCGCAGCTTCGGGCTGAGCACCACCGCCGCGCGGTATAGCAGGCTGAGGCCGCTCAGGACCGACAGGATGATGAACCAGAACCAGAGGAACACGTAGATCTTCTCGTTGACGATGTTCAGCGGCAGCACGCAGAGCCCGTCGAATTTCTGTACCGTGCCGGACGCACCATATTTATGAAACGTGCACTTGGTCACCTTCGGAAACACCTTGGACATGGGGTCGATCCGCTCCTCCGGCTCCATCTCCGTGAACTTGATAACGTCGGAGCCGTACGTGGTGAACTCCCCGTCGAGGAAGAAGTCTATGAAGAAGATCTGGCCGACAACGTTGACGAAGTTGAGCATCTCGCACAGGAAGAAGCGGTACGAGTAGAAGTTCTGCGAGTGGAGATTCAGGCTGAAGTAGTCGACCAACAGCTTGCGTCGGTCGCTCTTACAGTCCTCGCTGACCACCGGGCAGTTGAGGTCCAGCACCAGCATCTTGATTCTGCCGCCCTCCCACGTTTTCCATAGGTAGCGCGGCACGTAGAACAGAATTGCCTGGAAGAAGAGGCAGAAGCAGACCCACTGATAGTACTTGTGGTACTTTACTTCGTCCTCGCCCTCGACGTGCGCGGCGACCCCCGGCTGGACCAAATCCTTACCGACGATCCCAGTCCGGTCCGGGATCGTGAAGGTCGAGTAGATCCAGCAGTAGGTGTCCATCACGTGCAGCGGGATCTCGTCGACGATGCAGTCGATGGGGTCGCCGATATATTGCCGGGAGGTCACCAGAAGGGAGAAGATGATCAGGCCGATCACGGTGGCCTTGTAGTGCAGCCGGAACACATTGTTGTCGATGCACACCGAGTCGAGCTTGAGTAGCCCTTTCACGGAACCGAACACGTCAAACATGGTTGCGGCGGTGAGTCTTCAGCTCTCTTGTATTTTCCTTGCTCTTTCCGAGCTTTCGCAGCAGCCTGCGCAGCGCACACCCGCGCGGGTAACCGATGCGTCCGCCGACGGGTTCGGTCACAAACCGAATTCGTTTTGCACGGTGAGGGCACCGCGGCGACACTCCACTCGTCGTGCGCGCTCGGGAGCTTCCGCGCTTCCTCGCTCTAACTCGCGTAACGCCAACCCCTCGGTGGCGGCGGCGGCGGCGGCCGGTTGGCGTACCTTAATTCGTTCCGTCTCGCACACGTGCTCGCGCACTCTTCCTACGTCCGTATTACGCGCGGAGCCGTATTATCGTCGCGCTCGCTCACGTTACCACGCTACGTATATGAGCGTCACCGAGCGGCCGCCTAATGGCTGCGAGACGCCGTGCGCGGCCACGGCAGGCGCAAACACGCGAGGACACACGTTCCACGAGCTGCTCCCTTTTCCCTGCGTCTCTTTTGCGCTTCAGTCCCTCTCCGTTCTCGTCGCTCGTGCGCGGCTATCTCCTTCCCTCAACCTCGTAGATTACGAGCCGGTCGGGGACCGAGAGAACTACTCGCTGCTTCTGCGGCACCCCAGGGCCGGCCGGGAAGCTCCGTTCCCCACCTACAACATTCTCCTGGCTCTCTCGACGACTCCGACCTCTTTTGTTGCGTCCTTCTCGCCCTCCGTGCTCGCCCGGTCGGTATCGCGGCCCTCTCGCTTTATCCTACGTCGCAATTGGCGCACGCTCGACCCTTTCCGTCTGTTCCCGTCTGCATTCGGCCTCTTCTCTAGTCCGCGACGCGCTCGAGAAACATCGGGCAGCCTTCGGACATCGTCGGCGACGCGACTCCTGGCACGGTTGTTACCATGGCGACTGTGGGCTACCGATGCCGCGGGAGCGTGGGATCCTCGGAGCACTTTGATTCCGTCTATATTCAAGCTGCAATCAACGCTAAATCGTTAATCCTGCACTTTTGCATTGATCATTAGAGCCGTTGAATGCACTTTTTATGTATATTCTCGGCATGAAACTTATGTTTCATAAATCCACACGGGCGAGACTTATCTACGCGGAACATGCTTTTTTCCATCTTAACGTTATCAGGTACTTTACATATGTACAACGTTACAAGGTATCTTAAGATTACACTGAACGCTTCTGTTAAAATTAATTATCAATATCAAGTTCTTTATATGAAAACGTTGAGGAGCGCGAAAAAAATGTGAGTTATTTTTATGAGTTTCTCTCTTTCTCTCTAGGTCAATGACACAAAATTACGTTCTGGAATCTGATGCAATCTGTGAATGAAAAGGAAAAATTCTCCTGCCGCATCTTCTCTTTCTTTTTCTTTTTCTTTTGCGCAACATTGCGTGACAAAGCGTGACGCTCGCATGACGCAAGGATAATATCTTTATCCGAACATACCGCGGAGCTCTCACGCCGTTTTACTCGTGGCATTTACTTGGAGAGGTACGCGGATCTCGTAACGCGATTACAGTAGGAACTGTTTTACGTACTATGGTACAACTACGCGTGCAGAAGAAAATAAGCAGCGATTGCATTCTCGAGCTTGGAATTCGGTTTCGTCTATTACATCGTTGTCCCTTCCTGTCCCTGAATTTCCCAAGAGGAAACACTAAAGTGCTTTTCTTTCAGGCCAGGTGAAAAGGAAACCAAGTCGGTAAAAAGCCAAATCCGTCCGAGATTCTCTCTACCTGCCCCGCACTTCAAGACAGAATGAAAAGATTTTCGTTCCAGAAGACTCGAGGCTATTTTCACATGGACCGATGCAAAATTGAAATAAAATGGAAATATAAATTAGTTGAAGCTGCAGCGTGCGCCAAGGAATCTCCCTTCAGTTTACTCCGACACCGCTGTTGCGTCATTAATACGAAGGTATAATCATCACATAATTAAATGACGCGAATTAGGACGCTAGATCCACTCGTCTTTACGCGCCGAATCGTAAATCATTTTATAATCATCGTTTGCCGTTAGGCGCGCGCGCGCGCGCGCTCCAAATATAGAACCGGTGCGGTGAAACCTGTGCCTCCTCGTTGATTAATATATATTCCTGCTAAGTCTATATTTAACAGATTACCGCTTAGGCGATCGAATACTAAGTAACGGATAGAGATACTCCGGCGAGACGTCGTCTTCGTATATCATAGCCCCGCAAGTAACATCAGCGGGATAACGCTATCTTCCCGAGCCGGGGACTATCGGGTTGCGTTTGAGAAAGTGTTGAAGTAACAGCCAGCTGTTTGACTCATCTCGTAGAATCGCTCCCGAGTGGTCTTACCTCGTTATCTGGCCGTTCAGGTAGGACTTTGCGGGTTCAGATGAATCAGCGCGCCGGTCCGCGGAAAAAGGATCTTTAACACCTTCAACGAGCACCTTCGGCGAGCACCGAGAAGCGCTCTGCGAAGAATTCAAAGACCAAGGAGTTCAAACCGGTCGGGCTTGGCATATTCAATTTTCGAGGCTGGACAGAACAATCCTTTTTATTCGCCCGCAACGTCGTATACCGTTTGCCTCCGTCACGTTTCGCAGAATTCAATGCCTTCACGCGAAGCAGATTCTTTAATTGTTACGCAGGATATACATATATAAGGCATATCCTTGTCTTGTTGCAGGTCTGATGCGCTCGAGTAAAAGATACACTGCGCAATTCTAGTTGGAGATCAACAGTGGTGGTTCTTGTAAAAGTACTTTTCGACTTCCATCCGAGAGCGACTTTCTTTCTCTGCGCGACACAAATGTGCAAGTGGCACTGTAATACAATTTTCTACGCTGGTTGGCACAATGGCACAATTGACACCGAATCAGATGGCCGGGTCTATTATTTACGGAACGCGAGAAAAATGCAGATAATATATATCTTATCGTGCGATTATCTCGCGATCTTACAGCACTTTTCATAGACGTCCGTAATTTGATCCGGCAGATAAAAGCCATAATATTATTAAATGATTATTTAATTTACAATCAATATTACACGTATCGATACATGTAATCCTGCACGCGCTTGCATCTCGGACGCGTTTAAATAATTTTTTTTTTTTTTTTTTTTTTTATTAATTTTGTAGTAATTAATTTTTAACAGAGAGTAGAAGAATATAGCTCAGCTGCAACACTTTAATTTATTTCTATCGAGTCAATTATATTTATTGTTAAAATTGTAAAATTATAAACAGATCCATAATTAACCGGATTTCTTTCCCGTAAATATCACGGTGATGAAATAATATAATTACGTAGGCACGATTTTACGGTCATCTCACGAGTTCGCGCGAATGACACACGATGGAATATGTCGGATAAAGCTTTTAAATTTAATTTTAATGATAATTTATTATCTTATATTTTAAATTAACATAATCAATATATACTTTTTTATACCAGTCACAAAGTTCACGTAGCCAAGGACGGTCCTGTGGCGCAACGGATAACGCGTCTGACTACGGATCAGAAGATTCCAGGTTCGAATCCTGGCAGGATCGTAAAATTTTTTTCTACTTCTTTTTTTCTTTCCATTTAATTTTACTTTTGATAACTTTAATGCCTAACATTACATCATTTCATAAGCAGTCTTTTATTTAGCAGCGTAATTGAGATAACAATCGTATTTCGTCAGATATTATTTTGTACATACAAGTAATCATTCTATATACTTATCCATTCGCTCTCTTTTATTCTTATTACTCTATTAAAAAAAAAAAAAAAAAAAAAAAAAATTTTAAATAGGTCGGGTTGAGAAAGGTCTTATCGCGTTTATTCTCGTCTCATATTTAGAATCATGGTCGCGCATGTTTCCGCCGTAATCGCGAATTCAACGCGTAAAAGAAAACTTTATTCGACGTCGCGTCCAGCGCTAATTGCCGTCACGCGTACCCGGTGGGTTAAATAAATTAACCTGTCGCCGTTGATTCCCCGTTGCATGTTGAGGGTCGACGGCGAAGGCACGCGTAAGCCAAGAAGGGCCATCAGGAACGTCAAGAATCCGGCGGCCGTTTCGACGTGTAACACGTCGTGTCTATGCCTTTCGTGTTAACGAAAAGACGCGCCTCTGATCTTTGAACGTCGCGTGATTAAAAGGTAGATGAATGGGGGAGGGGGGAATGTTATGCGCGAGATAAAACGTATATCAACGTATTTTTTTTTAACAAAAAATTTTCTCTATAGGTTATGAAATTTGGCGTTTTTTTAATGTAATTTTTTTAATTAATATTTATTTGTTGGAAAAAAAAATTGATTAGGAATAATTATGACATTTTTTCGCTTAACTTTCTGTTTCTTCTCGCGAGAAAAAAAAAAAAAAAAATTACGAGTTACAATGATAATTTTGGTTTCCAAGCTTGTTGTTATTAACGTACTTAGTCTTTTTACAGGTGTAACACCATCTCCTGCGCCAAAAGTTCGAGTAAAAAACCAAGGAATTTTTTTATCCGCAAACACTTTACAACGTCAATCTAATCAACGTTTACTACCATGGCCAAGTAATTCCTTTCAAAATTCGAGGTTAGTGATCTTCTTGGTATTTCAACATGCACAAGAGTTGTGGCTTGTCTTGAAAGAGAAGCTGCGGTGACTGAGAGTAAACCCGAAAAAGGTAGATTAGTGTTATCCATGTCGATACCTAAACCAAATTGTTACCTTTAATAATAATTTTTTTTTTTTTTTTATTTAAGATCATATTACATTATAAACATTATAATACATCACGTAATATATAATCATAAACGTAACATTTACATCTAGATCTTAAATACAAGACAAAAAATACTTGTACTAATAAAAATTCTTTTTCTTTTTTTATCTCAAGGTACATTTCCGTGGAAATACGGTAAAGTGTTCTCCGGTCGAGCCTCCTTGAAATTCCTAAGTGAATATTATTTGAGATCGCCAGTTACCGAGATGGAATTTCGGTAATGCGACACAAACCGTTGCGACGCCCCGGCCGGGTTCGGGGCATTTCTATGAATCAGCTCGAGAATTTTTGACTGCGACGGGTTTCTCTTACCTGCGGTCTGCGGGTAGGCGTCGACGCGGCACGATTCTCGATACATCAGCTGGTGCGGGTACCTGTAACTTCACCCTGCCCTCCTCTCTCTCTCTCTCTCTCTTTCTCTCGCACGGAGGGCGAGCGACGTGCGGCGAGGATCGGACGGAGAGGCTGATTAAGAAAGAAAGAAAAGGGAGAGGGCCGGTTTTTCTGGTTTTCCACCTCCGCAGCCTCGTGGTCTCTCCCGTAGTCTTCTCTCGTTACCTTCGCACAATGAGATGCGTATGCAAGACCATATCCGATAAACGAATAATTATTATCAATATTATCAAAATTATCATTAATTATTATTAATAACAATTACCCTTGGGCTATTTGTTATACCTTATATTCTAGCATGTTTAAAACGCGCATCATGTTTGTTTCAAGAAATGGGCTTTTGAAATATATTTCAGATAATTTAGAATATTTAGATAGAGAAACATGAGTCTTAGATCGAAGATATGTTGACACGATTCTTATTTTCGGTCGTGTATATGAAGATAATCACATAATTAAATTATTTATTATTAAATTAATTTAATTTACTTTAATGCTTCGTTGTGTAATTGACGCGGCATTGCGGTAACACACATAAATTGTTCCCGCTTTTATGTAAATTTATTTAACCTTCGTGCTTTCACAAGAAACAAACGTACTTGAGATTGTAATACTTGCAGTGCTCGCACACATAGTGACAGGCAAAGCCAAGGAAGTGCAGCGTATCGCGTATCTAAAGACAACGGCAGCAGTTTCTAATGAGCGTTGCTGTGAGTAAGAGCTATATAGCGATTACTTGCTTATCTATCATTTTCTAAAGAGTCAACTGACCGATTGTGAGAATGGCCACGTCCGTACGTAATCTCGTGCGACACTAATCCCCGCTTATTAATAAATCCAATTTTAACGTATTATTTGATTTTTAAGGAGCTGGAGCGACTGTACACCCCGAGCGAGTGGAGCAAACGATACAAGTCCGAGGAGCTGCTTCAACGGTTTTTTAAATTCTGCGAGGAAGGTAAATTAAACGATTTTCTCAGTTGAAATTATAATTACAATAAAGCTCTCTGCAAAAGCAGCATTAAACTTTTCCGATCTCGTAATTACGACGCGCTTCGCGTTGGGCGTGTCAGATGTGCTCTTATATGTGATCTCTAAAGGTCTTTGTTTTGTTGCAGTTTCAGAGAAGAATCGGAGAACCATTAAATGCGAGCTTAACGTATCATACGGCACTACAGAGCGCACAAAGTACGACATATATGGTACTGATTTGCCGAAAGGTATGGTTTAATGACGACTCAATTGAAAGGACAATTTCCACAGGTCACAAGTTTCTGAAATTAAAAGAAAATTTCGTCACGTTTCAAACAAGTAGAAAGTGGAAAGATTAATCTTGTTTTTAAGACTCGAGACTTTTACTTGCAAATGTGACCTGATTTAATGTACATATTTCTTTGATATGCAAATAAAGCGCACGCATAAGCGAAAGGTAGCAATTTAGTCATACGTTAGTCATAGTTTAAAATAAATTAAGTATACGTGGATAACTTTTGGCAAATACGTTAATAGGTATTTCCATTCTATTTTTTTTTTTTTTTTATCTCCAACTTAAATTATTTTGCAGTTGGTTTTACATGGTTCCTTTTTCTTGTTCGTTTCAGAAAAGTAATTATGTATTTCAGATGCGCCGATACTCGTGTTTATCCACGGGGGATATTGGCAGGAATTCAGCAAGGATCACGCTGGATTTTCGGTACCCTTGTTTGTTAAAAATAAGATGAAAGTAATAACAGTTGGATATGACTTGTGTCCGAATGGTAAGAGATGCTGTATTTTATTATTTACAAAAAAAAAAACTCGATATAAATGTTTATAGAAATGTTTCAAAATTTATATTTTTTCTTATTATGTTAAATTCCTCAGATTAAAAAGATTATCTTATTGAATCATATAACTGTATTATTTTTTTGTATTTCAGTGAAAATTGGAGATATAGTAGCAGAAATAAAATCAGCAATTACACAGATATTGAAATACGCGGCGGATTTAGGATCAAAGTACGTTACTTAATATTTTAGTTGTTCATTGAATATAAAATTCTTAAAAAAAAATGTAATTCTTTATATATACAATTACATGAAATATACATAGATATGTGTCCATTGCTGGACACAGCGCTGGAGCACATTTGGCAGCATGTTTACTACACGACGACGATTGGATCAATCGCATGACGCAACAAGGATATTTTACATTATTAAAAAAGATGATATTGATAGGCGGTATTTATAATTTGAAACCTCTAATCGACGTCAGCTTTGGAACAGCTCTTAAACTGACTGAGTAAACATTTTATCTTTCCTTATTAAATGAAATATATACATGTATATGATTTATATAACAAATATACATTGTATTTTATTTTCAGCGAAGAAATTAAGGCGTTTAGTTTGTCTGTTTTTGATGAAGCAAAAGAACGACATGTTAGTGGCTTCAAAGTTATCGTAGTTGTAGGCGATTGCGATTCTCCAGTATTTGTGAATGAATCGCGCATATACGCCCAGGTACCTAATTAAATATCAAACTTGTTTACTGCTAGCTAGTACAAACATATATCACACATATATACATACACGCATACACTTTTTTTTCTTTCTCTTTTCACTTAAAACAATATATGTACATAAAAGTTTTACTAAATTCAAAGAAATATTAATAATAGTAAAATTATATTGTTTCAGAAAATTATTCCCATTGTAAATAATGTGGAATATCTTTTACTTCAAAATATTGATCATTTTGACATAGTGGAGAAACTTTTAGATCCGAATTATGATCTTGCAAAATTAATATTAAGTGATAATTAAAGTGTTGTAATGAAGTTAGCACGAAATAAACGTGTAAATAATTAAAAATTTATTATATGTATATGATAAAACACTATATTCATTATAAAATACAATTTAAATTTATTAATGAAATTTATTAAAAGCGATTACATTACTTATATTACTTTTATCTTTCTTTTTTATATTTACCTTATAAAATAAAAATAATTTGTATAATATAATGAATATATTTTACATCAAAATAATCACTTCATCAAATGAATTAAATCATTGCTGTTTTTCGTATAACAATGATCTGAAAAAACAGCTCTTACTAAATATAAGAGTCATTTGGATTCTGATGTTGATGAATTCGCATTTGTTTGTTCCGAAACAGATTCCACTATTGGCTTTTTAGATATAATAACCGATTTTTTAGGTATAACTCTTAATATTGTATTATTTTTTTTCAAAGTAATTTCATTTCTCGCAGCATTCGTCTTTTGAATTTCATTTTGATGACTGGAATTGACTGGTATGGTTCGGAGGTCACGCACTGGTGCTATTATTTGTCCTGTTCGTGTATTCACTTTTAAGTAATTATTCGTAATATTTTGCACACTAATTATATTTTTAGGTACAACCATATTAATTGATTGACTTTTTATTATGGGAACCGTTTTGTTTCCAAGTTGTAGAGTAGTAATAACAGGCGTTTTGGTAACAGACGTTTTGGTAGTAACAGGCGTTATGGTAGCAACAGGCGTTATGGTAGCAACAGGCGTTTTAGTAACAACCGGCGATTGCTTAACTGGCCCGTCACTAGTCAAATCAACTATTTCTTCAATCTTATCTACTTTGTGCTGAGAATCCTTCCAAGTTGTAGGAGGTTTAGCGAATGAACGTAACCGAAGCACAGGCTTTTTTTCCTCTTCAACTTGTTCATCATGTAATGGATTTTCGGTTTCTTCATCTATCGTATTCTCAGTTGGTCTTTCCGTTGTATTTTTTTCTGCTGTTTCTGCTATATTTCTCGTTGTTATTTCTGTTACATCTTCCGTCACCAGCTTTGTTGTAACTTCGGCTATTGTCTCTACCACGTCCTTTATTACTTTAGTTGTATTTTTATTTTTAATTTCTAATATAGCTCTTGTTAAAATTTCTTTTACATCCTTTGTTAACATTTCTGTTACATCTTCTCTTCTTAGTTTTGTTGTAACTTCGCCTGTTGTGTCTCTGTCTGTTATCTTCTCTGTTGTCGGATTCGTTATTTCTTTTGGTACCTTTGCGGTTTTTTTTGCTACATTTTCTACAAACAGACATATAAAATACTTATAATTATGCAAATATTTTATATGATTTTTATTTTGTATTTTATATTTTAATTTAATTAACACGTCACGTCTAGAGTATTTTTTATGAATCTTTCCATTTACGCCACGTAATACTGTGAACTAAGAGATGTTAATAAATTAAATTACATATTAATATTAATTAGATATAATACTTAAATGCATTTTTCTTTTTTTTTATCTTGAAATGTTTTAATTATTAATATATGTATTCAATTTGGTATTATCGGTCACCAATGACTAACATGGCCTAAGTGGAAAGCTGATTATTAGTTACTGACGACTGACATAGTCTTTTTTAATCTGTTAATATACGTACTATTTATGGAGTTCGTTATAGAAGAATCCGCTGGCGAATTCTCTTGTGTTTTGTTCACGTTATTTGATACAACGTTTATTGGGATATTTTTACTGTTACATGGTGTAGGTGCTATTCTTTTGATAATATTTTTGTTCCCATCGTTTGATACTATGACGACATTTTTTTGCGAAGGTTTTAGCTGAAAATTTTTAACTGTTTTGTCAAGTTCTTTCTCTTGCGTGACATCAGTCATATTTTTCTTTAGAGCATCTGTATTCGTAGGGTCACATATATTTACTAGGCGTATGATAGGCTTATTCTTTTCCACAGATAATTTAATTTCTTTAACCATTTTATCCACATCTTCTTTTTTATTATTATTATCTTTTTTTTCTTCAACACTTATTATAGATAAGTCGTTTTTCTTTTTATTTTTATCATTTACCTTTTTTTCATCTATATTATCGTATTCATCATTATCATCATCATTGTTATCGTCATCGTCGTCGTCATCATAGTCCTTCTTATCATCATCGTCGTCATCTTCTTCTTCCAAATCTATTTCTTCATTTTGCATTTTTATTTCATTTTGTCTCTCTGCATATTTATCCATTAAGGCATTTAATCGTTTTTTACCCTCAGTATAATTGTCACTTAATTTTTTGGCCAAGTTTTTATCTTTTAAAGCAGGATCTTCTTCTGAGTTTTCAAGATATAAAGAAAAAGTATCCCAATAATCATTACGTCTTGAGCGCTGCAAATATTCCCCAAGTTCTTTGAACCCGACCTTTGCTGCAATAAATAAATATATTTAATACATGTAATAATTAATAGAAGAACAAAATATTCTGCACAAATAAAAATACTTATAAATAAATTTTAAATTGTAACCTAATTTAAAACTCATCTTACCTATTTTTTCTCGTTTGTCTTCATCTAGACCTAAATTTTTTTTTTCGTTACATCTATTAACGCATTCCAAGATATCCTTGTAATCAGGAAATATTAAAGCATTTGTAAGAGCTCCTATTTTTTTCATTTTATTTCGTTGAGTAATTTTAGAATTAATGAAATTCGTTATTGCTTGATCCACGGCATCAATACGAGTTACATTGAAATGTTTTGGACGCAAATATGGGCGTCCAGCATCAAGATTATCTCCAGTGTACTCACAAAGTTTGTTATATAGCTCCACCATTCTTTGCTTGTACTTCTCGACTTTTATATAATTACTATCATTTTCCTCATTAAAATCAACTTCTTCCTGTTCCAATTTCTTTATACGCGCCTCACATTTTTTCATAGTCTGTAGTATTCTCTCTGTTCTTCTTTTTATTTCAGGATTTTTATTATCTTGATTATAATTGTTTTCATTATCATCACATCTACCACCATTATCACAATCTTTGTCATCATTATTAAAGTCTTTCTTATTATTAATTGTTACACTACTTGTGGCATATGATGTAGATGGAACTGCATCATAAACTGCAATATTTTTCAATGCTGAAGACTTCTTTTTAATGTTTTTCTTCATCTCGTACATTATTTCCTGTATATATACATATATCTTTTTGTTGCTGTTCATAATATCTGAACGCTTGTTATTTATCAATGTGACAAAATTATCTGATTGAGCATAAATTGGATCCAAATTTTCATAACGTGCTTTTAACTTATCAATAATTTTATTCATATCTGTTTTATCCTGCTCTGGACATTTTTGCCAACATAAGCTTATAAATAAAGGAAAGACATCATGCGAAATATATGATACTTTTTTCCTTTCCTTCTCAATTAATTGTGGCTTTTTGGCTTCGTTATCTTTCTTTAACTGTTCATTACAATCAGTTTTAATAGAACATATGTTAGATATATTTATAGAATTATTTTTCTCCCTAGATGTACTTTGATCAAAACTTAACTTCTGTCGTTTTTCCATACTACTCCAAGATGTTTCATTCACATTGTTCTGCAAGTTTTTTCGCTTCAGACTATTTTCTTCAACCTTGTCATTATTATTAAATGGTGTTTCTAATTTACCACAAGCAAGCTCTCCAACACCAGGCACTACAAACTTTGTCACCAGTTTGTCTGTTTTGTTTTCCTGTGGCAATAATATGATCAGGATTAGTATATACAATATAAAATAATTTCGATATTCTACAATAATTACTTTACTCTCTCCTTTAATCAATTAAGCTGTCATTGTTAAAAATTGGTGGAAAATGGGAAAGAACAAGAGGTTGGGTTTAAAGATTTTGGAGTATAATTATTATTGATGTTTCATCATACCTTTTGTGAGTGAGACTCATCATCAGAAGAAATACAAATGACTTCCAATTCCATGTTAAAAATGGTGATTTGTAATTAAATGTTATCACCAATCGAATTTAATAATCTTTCAAATTATTCCATGCGATTATTCCTGTTAAATAAAAACATAAAATACAATTTCTAACTATCACGAAAAAAAATGTGAGTTTGGTAAGTATTATTTACAATGTGTCTAACGATAATTCGCGAAACATTTTTGTTTAATTGAAATATATATTATTTAACGTCTCGTTGCTTTCCACGAGCGTGCAAAATTCATGAATAATTCGAAAAAAGAATCTGAACGTGGACATTTTCAACGTCGTGAAAACAGTAACCTTAAAGAAACCATAAATGCACCTCGAGAAATATCGCTGAAAAAAGAAAGGTGGCTACTTGCTTGGCTTATAATTATTTTACTGACTCGTGGATTCGTTGAAACGTACGGAAATTAATGCGTTCACATTTTCTATAAAAAGCTGTGCCAAAAAATAATTAATCGTTATCCAAACGGTTTTTTGAGCTAAACTGTTTATAACGATAAAAAAAATGGAAAAGTCGGAAAACACTTCGCATAGAAACTCCACGATACTTTCATTGATACGATAACTGAAGTATGAACTAGTGTGAAGCAGTATGAAGATTGGAATATTGCTAATGTGCACGTATGTAATATTATTGGTCGATTTTTAGGGAAATTTATTCCTTAGGAATGGTATCGCATATATATATATGAAAACAATTGAAAGTTCTAGTTACGTGCGAACAAAAAAAATGGTTAGAAAGCTAAAAGGTAGTTCAAACTGACGTGGATATCTGACAATTTGTTACTTTATAAAAAAATAATATGGCGTCTTTTATATCGAGCCTATGATTGGTCAGCATTTGGAAATGTCGAGTGTACATAAAAGTGTCTGAACTAACCTTTATTTAGTCAAAAAAATAAAAATTATAAGGGTGTAATAATATTTATTTCTTTTATTTAAATTCTTGATACAAATTGAACGTGCAATATATCATCCGATTAAACTTACGATTAAAAGATCTGATTTTACGTTGGTTGACTCTTATCACTTCTTCTTCCTTGGCTTTATAGCACTTGAGCACAGAGAATAATCAATACGGAGAATACGGCCACTCAACAGAAACTAGATGCACAATAGGTGCGTTCAGCGCACACAACCGTTCAGTAAGCTCTTGCATCTGATTAGAACTTACTTTAAGCTAAAAGTCCATTTCGACCAATCGAATTTCTTATTCTTATTGCTGTGAGTAATAGGCTTAATATAACGGACTTTCTATGTTTATGAACACTAAGATGATCGCCGAGCAGCCAAAAAAAAGTTGAGAAATAATAAAAAATTTTTCATTTAACACTTGCATATACAGATATCGTTTTTAATTTAACAATATCGACAACTGTATAGAGAAGATTCTTTATTAAAGATTATGTATTCTCGTAACAAATATTCTAACTGTACCATTGTAGTTTTTTTTTGTAAACATTTTTTGTGAAAAATTTTATAAATACATCGCACAACATAATTACACAGCTGATATATATTATATTTAATAATACTAATTAAACCAAAGATTAATTCTTGCAGCATACATTCATCAATACTTCATAGAAGTATAGTACATTACAAGTAAGAAGTTTCTGATATGATATTTGCCAAATTTACTTTTTCAATAAATGTAACATATCTTTATTCTGTTGCTGCAACATTATGTCCGCTTTTTCAGTTTTATCAGTAATATTATCAATCAGATCGTTCTGTGAATCAATTTCTTCGGATAAACCAATTGCTAGATGTTTCAATCTTACCAATGATCCACTCATCTCACTTAAATTTTGTTCAAGAGCTCTAGTAACCCTATCGTTGGCAGGTTTAACAACTTCCAGATCTTGATCGTTGTAACTTCCTGTTATCATTGTTGACGAATATGAATTGCTCATATTGTTTTGTACATGTTCTAATGTGTTGGACAATGCGGGAGATGTCATAGATCCAGAACTAGAAGACTCTGACAATTTTGCAGATGATATTGGAGCATCTAATGATTTGCCACTGAGATAATTCTTCAGACTACCAAACACACTCTTTATCCCTTGTATATGTTTCTGACTAAATCTTAATGTACTGTTGATATCATCTAATCTTTTCTCTGTCCTCTGCAGCTGTTCCTTTTGCCTGATTAATTCCTGAAAACAGAAATTAGGTATAAAATTCTGTTATAGATGAACCAATAATTTAAGCCATCTGTTGTAGAAAGGTCAAAGTTATTTGTTGAATGTGTACTTGTTAAACATACATCATTATCTACCAGATTACTACACTATCTGCATTTTTATGATAATGAGCTGGTGGTATATCGTTACAAGTACCTCGGCTGTCGCTACGCCAATCTGTTCAGAGTCTCTCAGGAGGGAAACAGATCTCTCTGAAGACTGCACCGTGCGTTCTTCAATGTCTTTTTTACGTTGCAGTAGCTGCTGACGTTTTTGCGTAATGTCATTGTCGTAGTTATGATACTGAGCCGTGTGTCCCGTGGGTGCAGTCCTGATTGGCGCGCTCCTTAGAAACGTCTCGTCATCCACGTCGTCCTCTAAAGAGAAGAAAGGGTTTTTCGGATCGCTCAGATAATTATGATTCGCCATTTGTTCGATTTTGGCCCAAAATACTTTCGGCGATCTTTTCACTCGTCGGCTGAATCGAACTTTATTCACGTTTGACTGAACGGTGACGTTCAATCAATCGATGGCTTTTACACAATGCACATGCAAACTATCCGGCAGTCAACACTTCGCTGGACTGACTCAGCTGCAGCATATAGGCTGTGGCCTCTGATGGGACTGATTAAGTTGACTGGCAGTGGCGCTCCACCTCACTCGCTGTCATTATTTCTGTAAAATTAGCCAGCTAACTGGCCGCGACGCCTCCAACGCGCATTTAACTGCGTTTTCTCGCAATTAATTATTCTGAATTATTCCCGAAAAAGAAGTAAAATATTTCCTCTTATGAACATGATTTGGCCAGATAACAGATAGATCAGAGGTGTGATAGTGATAAATACACTTTTACAGTTTTAATTCCATCAAAATCTGCTACGAACCGCTATCGTCTCTACTTCCATGTTTCTAACATTTTCGTTCGACTTTCTTTTCTCTCTACCGTCGTTCATTATGTTATAACCTTCGACAAAAAAAGAAAAAAAAATCTGTTAAGTAAGAAAAGGATTTTGTGCCGTATAGCCAGATGGATGCATATTAAATTAAAAAAGAAATAAATAAAATATTATTTGTTTTTCAGAAACAAACATATTGTTGACAAAATTCCTGGGAATCTCGGTTTTCATTGGACACGTTGATGACACAACGTGATATCTGACGCAATATCTATGTTAATAATTTAAGAACGAGCATTAATTATTACATACTCCAGTTGTATAATTAATAAATTATAATGGATAGGGAAGGTATTTATAAAATTTGGACATTATATATTAAGTATTTGTGCCATAATTCTACGCAATAAAGTAACATAATGTCACATTTTTTTTTTTTTTCAGAAATTTGTCGATACTTTAACAGCATTATCAAAAATGAGAAGGACGTTTCCGCGGGTATGGCTGCTATTCGTACCTTATTGAAAGTATTGGAACATTCTAAATGTAAGCCACACAGATACTTATCTTAATATAAAATGTATACACATTTGCTTTAAAATATTCAGCTGATATAAATACATTTTCTAAACAGATATTTATCATGGGTTTTTACATTAGATAAGCTTCTTAATTGTTACAATAAAGTATTAATAATACAACATTTTTACTGGAGCTGTTTCTCATGAATTCTTTTTGCTTCTTATAGCAGAAACAGTTCAGGAGCTCCGGCTGTGCTTGCAAGATGCAATTGATGCTATGCGATCCACAGAAACTCCAGTAACTGCCATTGCTTCTGGTAGTGAATTGTTTCTTCGCTTTATCACATTAGCGACATTGGATACTCGTGTAAGATTAGTTAATATTAAAATTTTAAGAACAAATTTAGTTTTTAAAATTTTATCCTGAAATAATACAATTTGTTCACATACATATGTTTTTAATTAGTCAATTGCAGAATGCAAGGGTATTATGCTGGAAAGAGGCAAAATGTTTTATGAAAAATTAGTTGCAGCGCGGGGGAAAGTAGCCAAGGTAGCAGCACACTTTATTACCGATGGCTCGGTAAGAAAAGATATACAAGACATTTTTTAAATATCTTTATTATTTTCTTTTTACCTTTTTTATTTTTATCAGACTATACTCACGCATTCCAAATCGAGAGTAGTGCTGCAAGCAATGAAAGAAGCTGTTGCAAGTAATAAAATATTCGAAGTATACGTCACATCAACGTCACCCGATAATAATGGGTATGTGTGAATATACATATATAGGAAATTCTTAAATTCAATAATTCATAGATTTTGGGTCTTATATTTTTAAATTTCATTGTATGCCGACTTTTTTCTTTAGAGAAAAAATGTGCCAGAGTTTGACAAAGTTGGGCATATCCTGTACAGTGATATTAGACTCTGCAGTAGGATATGTGATGGAACAAATAGATATGGTGATGGTTGGAGCAGAAGGTGTTGCAGAAAGTGGTGGTGTAATTAATAAGGTATATATGATGTTTTAACAATAATGTAACTTATGTATAAATATTTCTTTTAATTCTCTTACAGATAGGTACATATACAATGGCTATATGTGCAAAAGAGGTGAAAAAACCGTTTTATGTTTTAACAGAAAGCTTCAAATTTGCAAGAATCTATCCTTTGAATCAAGTAGATTTGCCTAATGAATTTAAGGTAAATTATTTTTATACATTGGTTTCAAATCAGTTTTAAATTTTCTATAAAAACAATATAAAAGGAATAAATTTTATCATATATCTATAAAATACATAATTATTTTTTTGTTCTAGTATACATCTAGTACTCTAAGCAAAAATTTGAAAAAGGAACATCCCTTAGTTGATTACACTCCGCCTCATTATATCAGTCTATTGTTTACAGATTTAGGAATTTTAACACCATCAGCTGTTAGTGATGAACTCATTAAACTATATTTGTAATTTGGAAAATTTTTATAACCTTTTTAAACTTTTGAGATTATAATTCAATTAAGATTTTATTTAATAAATTTCAATTAAAAAAAATAAAAACATTACACGAGTGTTTTTAAACCTTAAGTGGTTGAAAGTATAAAAATTAAGATAAAAGATGGAGATGTCTGTTGTTCTTTTGTAAAAAAAAAAAAAAACCAATATATAATCTTTATTAATTTATTATACAGCAACATAGAGTATTTGTGTATGTATGTAATAAATGTATGGAAACAAGATAAATGTCTTTTATATAATTGCATGTAAAATATAACAAGTAATAAACTATTTATACCAGAATTACATTATATGACAACATGTTAACATGGACTTCTTTATAATAGTTTTATGTAATCTACACACATAAAAACTGCTTATAATTGCGTGCAATGTATAACATTGGTGTATTGTTTAAACATAAAACAGATTATCTAAATTACAAGAATCTAGAATTAACTTTGGAAGAACGTTAAACATTACGTTTGGAAGAACGTTAAACGTACAGCCATTAAAATTTATACACTTAAATAAACAGTAAACTTAAACATACATTTACATTTAATTTATGTTGTGATTATGTATATTATATATTAATTTTGAAAATAAGATTTCATCAAAGAAGTAAAAACAAAATTCTTATAATTAGAGTATTACATTGCAAAGATTTTTAATTTTACTTTTTCTCTTTTCAACAGCTTATACAAGACTGAAGTATATGTTTTGAAAATTTGAACATTATTAGTTTTTTCGTGATATTTTGCGGCATTTTTTTTCAATGAGATTCCATACTATAAATCATTAGCTAAATGAATGTGACTGATAATGCACATACATTGTATAAATATTTTTTATGTACTTTCAGATGTATTGAAAATTTTTTATGTAAAAAATTAATAAGTATGTAAAATTATAATCTTATAGTTTATGTATAAACTCTGATGTTTCCATTACACTTTTGATTTTTACCAAAAATGACGAAATTAACAATAAATACAGGACTATAAGATGTGTTTGAATACACGCCTATAAAATTTAATGTACATATGCGCATAATATGTACATCCGTGAAACACTACAAAATATTAAAGAGAACACACTGACGACAATATTATCGAATAAATAAAGTCCACATGCTATGCCAAAATACTTAATAAAAATACATACATATATATTTAAATTATATATATGAAAATGATAACAATATTACTTGTAAAATGAATTGAATTGTGTGGACGGAGAAATATAATAATTTATAAAATAATTAAATATTACGAATTAAAACGTAAGCAATGGCATTTAAAATAATTTTGTAATGATATGTATAATAATAATTAATAGTATGTATTGATACACACACACACACATGCACACACGCACGCACCCGCGCGCGGAAAGCGCGTGCATGCATACACATTTATACGCCATGTCAAGGAAAGGCATAACAAGGTGATTTTGTTTCTCTTTTACTGTTTTTTTTTTTTTTTTTTTTTTTTTTCTGTTTTTAATTAAGCCTTAAAAATGTATTTTTTAAAACAGTAAAATTCCATTTTACGCAATATATTAAACGTATGTCGTTAATGAAAGTTAAACAAAAGTTATGCCAGTCACATTCTTCCTTCACATATTTTATGTATATTTATAATATAAAATATGATTTGGTTGTGAGCATTTTATATTTTTAAAGCTCAATCTGTATAAATTATTGGGGAGTTCCATGACTTGTAAATATACAATATAAGTATAAAGATGTTATAGCACCAATTTATACTTTTTATTGGCCATAAAATACTCTTAGTTTAATACTTAGTATAATACTTACAGATATGCTTGCGATAATGTCTCAACCACCGTGTATATTTGTTCAAAATGTGGTCGTTTTTCTGGTTCGTAATCCCAGCATCGCAGCATTAATCGATACATTTCTTCAGGCGTTCCATCAGGAGCTGGCATTCGATATCCTAATGTTAAGTAAAACAAATAAATTAACAAATTACCCGAATATAATAATCTCTAAGAAATGAATTCATTTCCTTAATTATTTTTTCATCAATTTCTGTTATTCGTTCTTACCTGCATCTATTTTTTCGCGTGCCTGAGAATTAGACATACCGCTGTAAGGGTTGCCGCCTTTCGAAAATATTTCCCATATGAGAATCCCGTAACTCCAGACGTCACAAAGAGATGTGTATTTACCTAAGAGATAAAATGTAATACGTCAATAATTAATAGCAATAACGATATCAGAATAGCTGAAATTAAGATTTTTAATTTACCAAAATTCAAAGCTTCTGGCGCAGTCCATTTAATAGGAATTTGTTTCATACCATCTGAAACTATATATTCTTCCTCCTCTCTTGACATTCCAAAGTCCGAAATCTTGACTATACATTCATATCCTAAGGAAATAATGTATATATTTCATATTATTACTTATTCATATATCATTGGTTATCAAATTTAGTATCTTCCCTTTTAATATGTGATTTATTTACCTACGAGGCAGTTGCGAGCGGCTAAATCTCTATGAATGCAAGATTTAGATTCCAAGTAGCTCATACCAGCCGCAGCATCCTTGCACATACGTAATTGTTCCCGTTGTGTTATTGTACTAGCATTCTTCCGCAAATACGTAAGTAATGAACCACCTGGAGTTAGTTTTTAGCGTATATATTATCACAGTATGTAGATAGTACATTGTGGATTTCCAATTTTAAAAGGATGAGATGATAAGTGTTAGTTTAACGTAATAATAGCAAAATTTATCAACTTACCTGGTACCAATTCCATCACGATCATAATCGGTTGCTTTTGAACACAGATACCGATAAGTTTAACTATATTTCGGTGATCGTACTGTTTTAATATTCTTCCCTCTTGCAAAAACTTGCGTTTCTGCTCATCCGGTAATGTTACCTTACATGTCTTCACGGCCACTTCAGTCTTACAAGTCTTTAATTGCGCCTTGTAAACGTCTCCGAAATTTCCCTACATATATCATACAGTTAGCATCATATCGCGCATATGTAAAACACAAGAAAGTTATTATCGGCCTACTCACTCGACCTATTTTCTCCAAAAGAATGACATCATCGTTATTAAGTTCCCACCGCTCGCGCGAAATTGGAGACTTAAGAATAGCACCAGATCGACTGGTTACTGGCAGACCGGATACCCATTGATGTCTAATTAATTCCTGAATAGATGGGAACGTAGGTCCTTCGAATCTATAATGTCCCTATAATAATATATTTCTATGGTATTCATTTCTTTCAATAATAAATAATATTAAGCTATTAAAATTAAGTTTTTTTTTATATTTTAATTTTAGTATGATAAAAAGCACTTTTATTATATATTTCATGTCTAAAGTGTTGATTGATACATACTATTATGTATTCATTTATTCTTACCTCTGATGTAGTTTGTACAATGAAATGCTTGTGGCCATCCCAGCAAACAGACAAAACTATTTGACACTCATCGTTTCTCACTGTTTCGCGTACTAAAAAATCCCCATTGTGGACGAGTAATCTTACGACTTCTTCTCTCGGTAATACCCCATGAAACCATTCTTCTTCCATTAGAGAACCACCGTTTCCGTTAGTTTTTTGGTTGTTAGTTAAATGCGAGATTCCACGTAACGGTACCTACAGATAAAGTCAATTTATTAAAAAATATATTAATAATGCTATAAAAATAATATTTTACCATTTTAATCAATGCCAAAGATATTAATTTTATTCCGATACAAAAAACATACATATTGAAAATGTTTATTTTCATGCACAGTATTAATTACTTCATAATTCAATGTTAATAAAATAAGTTCTAGATATTCCCATTATTCATGCATGTATTAAATAATATAAATCCATAAATCATATAAAATATAATAACAAAATTATTTGCAAGTTAATTTTGTAATTAAAAAATATCAATACAAGAAACTGTCTATCAGATACTGCTCACGTCTGTCTGCTGAACAGTAACGGTAGAAAAGTTTATTATAAAAGCTGAGGAATGCGTTGTATGCGAGATCATATAATGACACAATACAAATCAAACATCTTATCGCTTTGTGACTGGGCGTAGGAAACACTCGACACTCGACACTCAAATATCAAACGAATAAAATGTAACATACAACAGGGGGAATATTTTTATTTGTTTTAACTGCAGGCCCTTCACTATTTGCCCTAAACATTCCATTTTTCGAGTCGTTAATTGTCGGCAAGGATTTAAAAGGTGATTTTAATATTGTCATAAACCGCTGATTTCTTCTTAGTGTGAACAGACCATTGTCTGCGACTGTATTTCTCTGTAAAGGGCTAGATCTAACTAACTTATAATTCCAGGTAACTCAGCAATCAACAGAAAATAATAATCAGACACAATAATACTTTCGTACGTTATTGGTACAACGTTAAAAAATGATTTTTATAACATTGAAAAATATTGATTATAATAAAAACTTTAACATTTTTAATAACATTCTTAAAATTATAAAACAAATTGCAGGAATTAAATTTATTATAATTAATAGAATTGAATTTTATTATGTTAACAAAGAAAAAAAATTCTTAATATTTTACTTACTTTACTAATTGCAGGTGATTCAGTAAAAGAACCTTCCATGGAAAGATCACAACCTGAAGGTAACTCTTCACAGCCTAATTCATTGAGAGCACCTCTAATGACGTCCACTTGTCTTTGTAATTTTTTCTCCTGACAACGTAATCTCAGTTCTTCTCTTTCACGAGAATAGTCCAAGATAGACATTCTAATAGTACAGAAAGATATTTAAGAATGTCGAATTTGATTATAATAAAGCATTGGCTTTTGATATCAACGATAAAAAGTATACCTAGAATCACTATTATTCTCTTGCGGAAATTGCGGGCTTTGTCGATTTTGTTGAGTGGTTTTTAGAGAAGTTTCGAGCTCTGTGAGACGACTTCTTAACCAATCTATAGTCAAGTTATCAACAGTTAATTTATTTGGCAATAATTTCCCTGAAGTATCATCCACAAGGTTTTCGTCAAATGTAAATCTGATCGGAGATGCTGGCCTAGTTCTGCACCAAAATTTGCAATATGTATATTAAATATATACTTTATAAACATACATAATCAATAACGTTACATATGTACTTGTGCTTTCCAATGAAATCTCTATACTCTTCGATAGGCTTAATATTATCAACGGCTTTTAATACTTTTGTATGAATCTCCAAGAATTTTTCAGTTGTAAAATCTGTATACTTAACAATATCCTGAAGTATTCCTTTCCTAGAAAATTAAAGAAAACTTAGATGTTAGACATATAAAATAATAATTGTTGATGTCCATAATAAAATTGTTACCTGTTCCATTTCTAGTTGCATGCAAATAGAAAAATTAAGATAAAATATCAAGTTTTGGGGGAATAAAAAAATAGATTTAATAAAAGTGTATCATGAAAGCTATTTATAATAAAAATAACTCACCATGAAGTTATAAATTCTTGATGAATAGCTTGTTGTCTGTGAAGTAAACTAGGCAAATAGCAAGTTCTTAAATCATGTTCACATTCTGTCACAGCACCTAGTAATAGTACATATTCATTATGTGTTAGATGAAGCTTTCTGCATGCCTTCTGATATTTTTCTCTCACTTCATCTAACTTACGGCCTCCTCTACCAGCTAAAAAAAACATTATGTTACTGTATTTTTTTATTATACAAATACAAACATAAAATAATTGTTACACACAGTACTTACATTTAACATAATATTCTTCAAAACGTGACCTCATTAATTTATACATCTCTAAATTCTTCTGATATTCCATTTTTTTCCTAGTTATATCATCTGTCAGCTTTAAATAAATTGAAAAAGAAATTAAAACACATCAAGACCTATATCAAAATTTTTTGCATTTAGACATAGTATTATATTTTAAGTTTATTATATCCTACTTACTTGTTGAAATTGATTTGTCAACCAAGTTTGCTCTTCTTGATACAGCTTTCTAGCCCTTCTTCTTTCTGAGTACAATGTACTCAATTGATCCACAACAATATTTTCAATGGAATCTGCTTGTTGCTTGATCAACTTTGCCGTTTGATCGATTGAGTCCATTATATCTTTCCAGCTCTGTAAAAATACGTCTTTATATACGTCGAGCAAAATATTAGCAAAATGTAATAAATATTTCACCAGATGGTCTGCCAGCTAGGCTGTTATTTGTGACAAATGAACCACCTGCACTATGAGACTGCCGACAAGGTCCTCGTTGCGCTCAATCTTTTTCCCCTGAGTAGTAAGCGAAGTAATGGTCGAGGCGTATTCCCTATCGGACTTGACCTTAGTCGTAAGACACCTGCGCATCGTTTCTAGCAGCTTGATCTCGGCGTCCTGGCGGGCTAGCAACGCCTCGTGTGACGCCTGACCCTGCAGGCTTGTGGAGAAACCCATCCTTCCGTGATTTCGGAAACTATCAGGGTGAACGCGGTGCTTAACGGCTCATGCTCGGTCTTCTTACAGCGGGATATTCTAAACGTAACATCGGCGAACGTTCCAGCATTTAATTCAGATGGGCTTGGTGCGACGAAACTGGACGAAACGGCGAAGACGTGTCCAGGATCGTTACATGACCAGCACCGACGACGACGACAGCGTGCCGTTACTCCGGCGCGTCCCCGCGCAGCTCTGAGATCAACATTTATATTTATACCCGTCTCCCAAGAAGTGGACAAAAATTCACTTTTACCAGCGAAATACCGCCATTGAATACATCACACGATGATGTTGATCAAGGGGGGAAGTCTGTCCATGAAGTAGTATAGTCTGTTGCATGGTGAATCGTCATTCGATCTCTAGTCTCGTCGTCGATCTCGTTAAGTCCGCCGCGTAAAGATCCTTAAGCGTAGTTTACAAACAGGACCAATCGCCAAATAGATCAATCGCCAAATAAACCAATCGCCAATGAGCCTTGGTCGATCTGCAATCTTCTCAGTGCTCCCCTCCAGCAGATCACAGTGTTACGAAAACAGTGTGCGAGACCTGTACGTAAATCTGATTTGCCTGATTAACGAGAACGAGAACGAGAAACCGTGCGCGGATCTTACTCTAAAAGTCGCAATCATGAAGATGCAAGGGTTGAGTTTAACGTCCCTGAAGAAGCACCCGGCTGTGAGCAGAGATTGCAAGTCACCACGCAGACCATCGTAATGTAACTACTTTATATTCTTTTTTCTTTTCAGCTGTATCCGCTGTACTTCTGTATAGGATTGGGAGGCTGCGGCGCGTTGTGGTACACGTTACGCTTAGCAACAGGTAACCCTGACGTTTCCTGGCTAAACAAGAAGGAGGCTGAACCATGGAACGACTATAAGGACAAACGATACAAGGTGGCCATGACAATTGAACTCTGCTATTCTAAACTTGGAATGTTTTAATCTGAGACAGAATTCCATTTCTAATTTTATGTATAGAAAAACATTTAAAGAATGCAAGTACACACACACACACACACACACAGAGTCATATTTAGTAAATATCTGTATAATAAAGTTTGTTCTGTAAGGTACACATATGTTGATGCAATATAATAGATTAGATATGGAATTCTATCTTGAGAGATACACGATTGTTTGAAGGGAGTTTAGATAATTTAAATAATTTGAAATAGATCTGAGATACATTTGTGGTTTTATTGCAGTTCTATGCTACAAAAGATGAATTCAAAAATGTCAAGAGCCCAGCGCCAGAGTATTGAGGTGCTCCGTGGACACTAGTATTTGTTTTAGAAATAAATTGTTACATAAATGGCTACTGTTAAGCACTTCTGTCTCTAAATGCTGTTTTTGTAGCAATAAACAAGAGTGCAACAATCTTACTCTTGGGAATAATTAATATTATTTGTACATACATTATGTAATGTAATTACAGAGAAAAAAATTTAATATTTAATAAAAAAGTCATCTTCATATTATATAGTTACTCCGTATCATTGTATCAGTTTTTTTTCAGATATCTTTCAGATATACAATTATAAACATTATTTAAATAAAACGTGGGAACTCTACAAAACTTAATAAAAGCGATTTAAAGTAAAAAAATTAACTTAGAACCTTCAAAATCATTTATTTTAAAAGACGTTTATTTTAATTAGTAACACATACCTGTCACTTTTTACAAGTTGAATTATTAATTCATTCCGTTAATTTACAAGCTTGGGACTTTGTAGGGCAAAAATAGAAGAAAAAAACTATAATAGAAAGCCAACAGGTCCCTCGAAAAAGCAGCTGAACTCCCCTTCACCAGGTAAAGAATCAGTAAAATTCTGCGGCCCTTAAAGTACTCCAATCACAAGATAACTGAAATAAATATTTAAAATTAAAAAATTTATTGATATAAAACATGGGCACTCTACTACACTAAATAAAACCGAATTTAAATCAGAAATTTAACTTGAAAGCTCCAAAAAAATGTATTTATAAATATCTCCACTTTTAACCTCAAACACATACCTGTCACTTCTTTAAAGTCTTAATAAAAATAGTTCCCGTTGATTGACAGTCTTGGCACTTTCTGGGTAGCAAGTAAAATGTTCAAATTACATTACAAATCCAACGGAACCCTCGAGGATGCATCAGAACATATTTTACAAAATTCTGAAGCACAGCAATATATTCTGCTGCCCTCCAAGCGTTTTAATCACAGAATATCTGAAAAAAAAATTTATTTGAAGTTAAAAAACATATTTAAATGAAACGAGAACATACAACTACACTTAATAAAACTAAATTACAGGTTAAAATTTTACTTTAAAGCTTAAAAAAAATTAATTTAACAATATCTCCACTTTTAACCTCAAACACATACCTGTCACTTTAAAAACACTTATAAAAAATAGTTCCCGTCCATGTAGAGCCTTGGAATTTTTTGGGCAGCAAAAGAGAGGTTCAAATTTGATAAAAAATCCATCGGGGCACTAGAGGAATACGCAGATCTATTTTCACAAGCTGTAGAAGTTCAGTGAAACATCTGTGACCCTCGCAGAACACCACTCACCAAGAATCTGGAATATAAAATTTTTCACAGTTAAGAGAATAATTTAATTGTATTTAAAACATTCTAGTACACTTAAATAAACCGAATTTATGTCAGAAATTTAACTAAGAAGCTCCAAAAAAATTTATTTATGAATACCTCAACTCTTAACCTAAAACACATACCTGTCACTTTTAAAACACTTATAAAAAATAGTTCCCGTCCATGTAGAGCCTTGGAACTTTTTGGGCAGCAACAGGAAGGTTCAAATTTGATAAAAAATCCAACGGGGCACTCGAGGAGAACGCAGAACTATTTTCACAAGCTGTAGAAGTGCAGTGAAACTTTTGTGACCCTCGCAGAACACCAATCACCAAAAAACTGAAATATAAAATTATTTACAGTTAAGAAAATAATTTAATTCCATTTAAAACATTCTACTACACTTAAATAAACCAAATTTAAGTCAGAAATTTAACTAAGAAACTCCAAAAAAATTTATTTAAAGATATCTCAACTTTTAACATAAAACACATACCTGTCACTTTTAAAACACTTATAAAAAATAGTTCCCGTCCATGTAGAGCCTTGGAATTTTTTGGGCAGCGAAAGAGAGGTTCAAATTTGATAAAAATCCATCAGGGCACTAGAGGAATACGCAGATCTATTTTCACAAGCTGTAGAAGTTCAGTGAAACATCTGTGACCCTCGCAGAACACCACTCACCAAGAATCTGGAATATAAAATTTTTCACAGTTAAGAGAATAATTTAATTGTATTTAAAACATTCTAGTACACTTAAATAAACCGAATTTATGTCAGAAATTTAACTAAGAAACTCCAAAAAAATTTATTTATGAATACCTCAACTCTTAACCTAAAACACATACCTGTCACTTTTAAAACACTTATAAAAAATAGTTCCCGTCCATGTAGAGCCTTGGAATTTTTTGGGCAGCAAAAGAAAGATTCAAATTTGATAAAAAATCCATCGGGGCACTCGAGGAAAACGCAGAACTATTTTCACAAGCTGTAGAAGTGCAGTGAAACTTTTGTGACCCTCGCAAAACACCAATCACCAAAAAACTGAAATATAAAATTATTTACAGTTAAGAGAATAATTTAATTCCATTTAAAACATTCTACTACACTTAAATAAACCAAATTTAAGTCAGAAATTTAACTAAGAAACTCCAAAAAAATTTATTTAAAGATATCTCAACTTTTAACATAAAACACATACCTGTCACTTTTAAAACACTTATAAAAAATAGTTCCCGTCCATGTAGAGCCTTGGAATTTTTTGGGCAGCAAAAGAGAGGTTCAAATTTGATAAAAAATCCAACGGGGCACTCGAGGAAAACGCAGAACTATTTTCACAAGCTGTAGAAGTGCAGTGAAACTTTTGTGACCCTCGCAAAACACCAATCACCAAAAAACTGAAATATAAAATTATTTACAGTTAAGAGAATAATTTAATTCCATTTAAAACATTCTACTACACTTAAATAAACCAAATTTAGGTCAGAAATTTAACTAAGAAACTCCAAAAAAATTTATTTAAAGATATCTCAACTTTTAACATAAAACACATACCTGTCACTTTTAAAACACTTATAAAAAATAGTTCCCGTCCATGTAGAGCCTTGGAATTTTTTGGGCAGCAAAAGAGAGGTTCAAATTTGATAAAAAATCCATCGGGGCACTAGAGGAATACGCAGATCTATTTTCACAAGCTGTAGAAGTTCAGTGAAACATCTGTGACCCTCGCAGAACACCACTCACCAAAAATCTGGAATATAAAATTTTTCACAGATAAGAGAATAATTTAATTGTATTTAAAACATTCTAGTACACTTAAATAAACCGAATTTATGTCAGAAATTTAACTAAGAAGCTCCAAAAAAATTTATTTATGAATACCTCAACTCTTAACCTAAAACACATACCTGTCACTTTTAAAACACTTATAAAAATAGTTCCCGTCCATGTAGAGCCTTGGAACTTTTGGGCAGCAACAGGAAGGTTCAAATTTGATAAAAATCCAACAGGGCACTCGAGGAGAACGCAGAACTATTTTCACAAGCTGTAGAAGTGCAGTGAAACTTTTGTGACCCTCGCAGAACACCAATCACCAAAAAACTGAAATATAAAATTATTTACAGTTAAGAGAATAATTTAATTCCATTTAAAACATTCTACTACACTTAAATAAACCAAATTTAGGTCAGAAATTTAACTAAGAAACTCCAAAAAAATTTATTTAAAGATATCTCAACTTTTAACATAAAACACATACCTGTCACTTTTAAAACACTTATAAAAAATAGTTCCCGTCCATGTAGAGCCTTGGAATTTTTTGGGCAGCAAAAGAGAGGTTCAAATTTGATAAAAAATCCATCGGGGCACTAGAGGAATACGCAGATCTATTTTCACAAGCTGTAGAAGTTCAGTGAAACATCTGTGACTCTCGCAGAACACCACTCACCAAGAATCTGGAATATAAAATTTTTCACAGTTAAGAGAATAATTTAATTGTATTTAAAACATTCTAGTACACTTAAATAAACCGAATTTATGTCAGAAATTTAACTAAGAAGCTCAAAAAAAATTTATTTATGAATACCTCAACTCTTAACCTAAAACACATACCTGTCACTTTTAAAACACTTATAAAAAATAGTTCCCGTCCATGTAGAGCCTTGGAACTTTTTGGGCAGCAACAGGAAGGTTCAAATTTGATAAAAAATCCAACGGGGCACTCGAGGAATACGCAGATCTATTTTCACAAGCTGTAGAAGTTCAGTGAAACATCTGTGACCCTCGCAGAACACCACTCACCAAAAATCTGGAATATAAAATTTTTCACAGATAAGAGAATAATTTAATTGTATTTAAAACATTCTAGTACACTTAAATAAACCGAATTTATGTCAGAAATTTAACTAAGAAGCTCCAAAAAAATTTATTTATAAATACGTCAATTTTTAACCTAAAACACATACCTGTCACTTTTAAAACACTTATAAAAAATAGTTCCCGTCCATGTAGAGCCTTGGAACTTTTTGGGCAGCAACAGGAAGGTTCAAATTTGATAAAAAATCCAACGGGGCACTCGAGGAGAACGCAGAACTATTTTCACAAGCTGTAGAAGTGCAGTGAAACTTTTGTGACCCTCGCAGAACACCACTCACCTAGAATTTGGAATATAAAATTTTTCACAGTTAAGAGAATAATTTAATTGTATTTAAAACATTCTAGTACACTTAAATAAACCGAATTTAAGTCAGAAATTTAACTAAAAAACTCCAAAAAAATTTATTTAAAGATATCTCAACTTTTAACATAAAACACATACCTGTCACTTTTAAAACACTTATAAAAAATAGTTCCCGTCGATGTAGAGCATTGGAACTTTTTGGGCAGCAAGAGGGAGGTTTAAATTTAATGAAAAATCCAACCGGGCACTCGAAAAAAACGCAAAACTATTTTCACAACTTGTTCAAATGCAGTGAAACTTTTGTGACCCTCAAGAGAACACCAATCACCAAAAATCTGAAATAAAAAATTATTTACAGTTAACAGAATAATTCAATTGTATTTAGAACACTCTACTACACTTAAATAAACCGAATTTTAGTCTGAACTTTAACTTAGAAGCCTGAACTCACTCTGCAAAGTGTTAGTGCTATCTGGAGTACTACGTAAGTCGAGGATTTTTCTCTGCACCAGGAATGGTCAGAGGGACTTCTGCGGCTTCCCGGTCTCCGGACGGTTTCCTTTGGTTAGTTTCGTCGCGAACCTTTCGTCCCCAAAGCGCCAAACCTGTAAATAAAGCAGAAGTATTTTTAAATTAAAACTAAAAATCTCATAAGTGACACATTGAGGTTAAAGTTATATTTTGACTATTTTTCACTTTTTAATTAATTGAGGCTCGGAGCATTCTAAAATCGGTCCCTCACGATAGAAGAGGGTACTCTAATTAAATTCTAACGCATGACATACCTGAATTCACTCTGCAAAGTGTTAGTGCTATCTACTGGGTAAGTCGAGAATTTTTCTTGCACCAGGAATGGTCAGAGAGACTTCTGCGGCTTCCCGGTCTCCGGACGGTTTCCTTTGGTTAGTTTCCGTCGCGAACCTTTCGTCCCCAAAGCGCCAAACCTGTAAATAAAGCAGAAGTATTTTTAAATTAAAACTAAAAATCTCATAAGTGACATTGAGGTTAAAGTTATTTTGACAATTTTCTCACTTTTTAATTAATTGAGGCTCTCGAGCAATCTAAAATCGGTCCCTCACGATAGAGGAGGGTACTCTAATTAAATTCTAACGCATGACATACCTGAATTCACTCTGCAAAGTGTTAGTGCTATCTGGAGTACTGGGTAAGTCGAGGAATTTTCTCTTGCACCAGGAATGGTGAGACTTCTGCGGTTTTCCCGGGTCTTCGGACGGTTTCCTTGGTTAGTTTCCGTCGCGAACCTTTCGTCCCCAAAGCGCCAAACCTGTAAATAAAGCAGAAGTATTTTTAAATTAAAACTTAAAATCTCATAAGTGACACATTGAGGTTAAAGTTATATTTTGACAATTTTCTCACTTTTTAATTAACTGAGGCTTTCGAGCAATCTAAAATCGGTCCCTCACGATAGAGGAGGGTACTCTAATTAAATTCTAACGCATGACATACCTGAATTCACTCTGCAAAGTGTTAGTGCTATCTGTACTGGGTAAGTCGAGGATTTCTCTTGCACCAGGAATGGTCAGAGAGACTTCTGCGGCTTCCCTGGTCTCCGGACGGTTTCTTTGGTTAGCTGCCGTCACGTACCTTTTGTTTAAAGTTTAAAGCCTGAAATAAAGGAAATATTTGTTTTTCAGACTTTAAATTTTAATCAATAACACATAATTGTCACTTTTAGAACTTTTATAAAAATTAGTTCCCGTTCATGCACAGTCTTGGCACTTTGTGGGAATTAAAAAGACTGTTTAAATTAGTTAAAAATCCAACCGACACTCAAGGAAACAGTTGATCTCCACAAACGAATAAAATAAGCATAAAATATTTTGCGTAAAATATTCACCAATGGAAACACAGCATTAATACTGGCATTATGAAACGATTTGATTAATAAAATATTGTAAAAATACTTAACAAATAGCATTAAATTGTAAATTAACGCAAAATACGATTTAGTATAAAATTTATAATAACGCAAAAACACATTCAAATGTCACTTGATTATTTTCAACCATAGGAACACAGCATTAATACTGACATTCATGAAACGATTCGATTAATAAAATATTGTAAAAATAATTAATAAATAGCATTAAATTGTTGTAAACTAACTTGCAAAATACGATTTAGTATAAAAATTTATAAATAACGCCAAAAACACGTGCAAAATGTCACTTGATTATTTTCAACCAATAGGAACACAGCATTAGTACTGACATTCATGAAACGACTCGATTAATAAAATATTGTAAAAATAATTAATAAATAGCATTAATTGTTGTAAACTAACTTGCAAAATACGATTTAGTATAAAAATTTATAAATAACGCCAAAAACACGTGCAAAATGTCACTTGATTATTTTCAACCAATAGGAACACAGCATTAGTACTGACATTCATGAAACGACTCGATTAATAAAATATTGTAAAAATAATTAATAAATAGCATTAATTGTTGTAAACTAACTTGCAAAATACGATTTAGTATAAAAATTTATAAATAACGCCAAAAACACGTGCAAAATGTCACTTGATTATTTTCAACCAATAGGAACACAGCATTAGTACTGACATTCATGAAACGACTTGATTAATAAAATATTGTAAAAATAATTAATAAATAGCATTAATTGTTGTAAACTAACTTGCAAAATACGATTTAGTATAAAAATTTATAAATAACGCCAAAAACACGTGCAAAATGTCACTTGATTATTTTCAACCAATAGGAACACAGCATTAGTACTGACATTCATGAAACGACTCGATTAATAAAATATTGTAAAAATAATTAATAAATAGCATTAATTGTTGTAAACTAACTTGCAAAATACGATTTAGTATAAAAATTTATAAATTACGCCAAAAACACGTGCAAAATGTCACTCAATAAATTTCAACCAATAGGAACACAGCATTAGTACTGACATTCATGAAACGACATAGGGAAAAAATGGTAGGTGTTGGGGGAAGTTTCCGCGGTCATTCTACCGACGACTTTTGACCGAGCAACAAGGTGACGTATACCTTGCTTGAAGTGACAGTTAGATTTTTGTGTCGGGATCCAAGGTTAATAGAAAGTGTCGTGGACTATCCTGCGAGTGTCTACCGCGGTAGGAATGTTTTATATCGCGGCCCGTTTTATACCGATGCTTTGTGCAGAAATCTAAAATTTAACGAAAAAGTGGTCGCGCGTTTTGAATAACGGTAGAGATAAAAGCGGATAGTGAATACTCGGTGGGGGTAACACAAGGGGTAAAGAATATCCCGCGCGATAGTAGGGAACATTGAAGGTGTTGGGGAAGTTTTCGCGGTCATTCTACCAACGACTTTTGACCGCGCAACAAGGTGACGTGGACCTCGCTTGAAGTGACAGTTAGATTCTTGTGTCGGGATTCAAGGTTAATAGGAAGTGTCGTGGACTATCCCGCGAGTGTCTACCGCGATAGGAATATTTTATATCGCGGCGCGTTTTATACCGGTGCTTCGTGCAAGTTTTGTGTCGTTTGTTACACCGACCGGATTAAAGTGACAGTTAGACCGCGCTTACGTCTCAGGGTCGTGTTTAAAGATTTAACGGAAGTGTCGTGAATATCCCGCGAGTGATCTAGTGCGCGGAGAACGTTATTTTATCATAAAACAAGAATGCTTTTTCGTAATCGGAATATTGTTTCGCGCTTTCGGGATATAATAATTCGCGTTTCAATTTATTTTTTAATTAATCGTCGTACAGCCAAAGTACGCGTTATCTCTTGCGGAGTGTCGATTTTCTGTCTGGTAAGACGTGTTAATAGTACAGTGACCGGTATGATGACTTGACTCACAGGCAAAGGTTATTAACGCGCGTGAGCTAGAGTGGAGGGAGGCCTACCGGGATCGTGTGAACCTTGGAGTACCGAGAGAGCGAACGAGGGAAAGTTGAGGAAGGCCTTTAGCCTTGTCTCTGTCGCGACCGTAAGAGAGAACGCATATGATCGCTAAGAAATCATTATAGGCGCCTCTAATGATTTCTTAGCGATCACTGTGCGTTCTTCTCACATGTACGGTCGCGAACAGAACAGAGCATGAAGATGCCTTCCTCCAACTTTTCCCTCGTTTTCTCGTTTCTTTCGGTACTTCAGGACTCACGTACGCGATCCGCGGTAAGGCCTGACGCACTCCACCCTAGCTTACGCGCGTTAGTCGCCGTTGCCGCATTGAGTCATGCTATTATTGCCGGTCACTACTATTACATGCAATTCGGGAAACGGCATCTTTTGCTTGAGAGATTCGCGTTACGCCGGATTGTGCGATGCGTATTTTAGTAGTTTTAAATTTTTATTTAAACAATTTTTTCTTGTTTTATAATAATTTAAGCTATGAGTCATAGTGTAATAAAGTGCGCGATGAATATGAGTCATAGTGTTATGAAGTGCGCGGTGAATATGAGTCATAGTGTAATAAAGTGCGCGGTGAATATTATGTGAGTGAGTGTGAGTGTACAGTGTCGCGTTTTCGTATATAATACGGGTACCGTGTTTAAGTTATTATAAAACAAGGTCGCTTTTCGTGATCGGAATATTGTTTCGCGCTTTCGGGTTATAGTAATTGCTATTTTTTAATTGATCGTCGTACAGCCCGGAGTATTCGTCGGTCCCTCGCGGAGTGTCGTTTTCTGTTTCGTTAGCCGTGACTGATAGTGCGTGCGCTACTGCACGCAATTCGGGAAATTGGCATCTGCTGCTTGAGAGATTCGCGTTACGCCGGATTGTGCGATGCGTATTTTAGGTTTTAAATTCTATTCGAACAATTTTTCCTTGTTTTATAATAATTTAAACTAGGTATGAGTGATAGTGTAATAAAGTGCGCGGTGAATATGAGTCATAGTGTTATGAAGTGCGCGGTGAATATTATGTGAGTGAGTGTAAATGTGAGTGTACAGTGTCGCGTTTTCGTTTATAATACGGGGTGCCGCGTTTAAGTTATTACAAAACAAGGTCGCTTTTCTCGTAATCGGAATATTGTTTCGCGCTTTCGGCATATAGTAATTCGCGTTTTTAATTTATTTTTTAATGGATCGTCGTACAGCCCGGAGTATTCGTCGGTCCCTCGCGGAGTGTCGTTTTCTGTTTCGTTAGACGTGACTGATAGTGCGTGCGCTACTGCACGCAATTCGGGAAATTGGCATCTGCTGCTTGAGAGATTCGCGTTACGCCGGATTGTGCGACGCGTATTTTAGTAGTTTTAAAGTCCTATTCGAACAATTTTTCCTTGTTTTGTAATAATTTAAACTAGGTATGAGTGATAGTGTAATAAAGTGCGCGATGAATATGAGTCATAGTGTTATGAAGTGCGCGGTGAATATAAGTCATAGTGTAATAAAGTGCGCGGTGAATATTATGTGAGGAGTGAGTGTGAGTGTACAGTGTCGCTCGTTTATAATACGGAATGCCGTGTTTTAATAATAATTTAAACTATGAGTGATAATGTAAACTAACGAGTGATAATTTAAATTATGAGTGATAGCGTTAGTGGTTAATGACAGTATTTCGCGAGAGTTTCCAGTGCGCGAAAAGATGACTCGACGACGACGACGACCTCCCATCTGAGAGGAGGAGCAGGCCCGGGGGGCATCCTGCTACGGCGGAGCAACTTTTAGGTAAGCATTAATTTTTTAAATAAAATCTTTATTAAAAGAAAACCTTTACATTTTTATATTAATCTTATTGACTAACTGGCATGTCTACATAATTCTTTTCCTTTTTATGTTACAGTCACCGGCACAACTCACCAACTCCGCCGAAATTTATGCAGATTGGCAAGTCGTGCTTTTTTACAATTTCTTTATTTAATAAATTAAATACCTTTAATTCAAATACAGGCGCGCGCCTGTATACATATATTACATGTATTTTTGTACTAATATTATATTGCTTTGAAATAAAAGATGTAGTAGAATGCATCAAAATTTTTAACCACACCGGTTGTACTCACAGAAAATATTAAAAGTATATACAACCGACAGTCCGCAGTCTGTTAAAGGGACGGAAATTTTTGATGCATTGTACATTAAAAATTTACAATACATTATACCTTGAAAATGTCGGACCATACACAATTCGGTGACTCGAATTACGTACTACTTAAAATTATTTTAAACTCCGCGATGTTACCGAGAAGCGGATCTGCGAAATCTGCCGGCGACGCCACGAAAAAACACTACTGGGTAAGTCGAGGATTTTTCTCTTGCACCAGGAATGGTCAGAGAGACTTCTGCGGCTTCCCCGGGTCTCCGGACGGTCTCCTTGGTTAGTTTCCGTCGCGAACCTTTCGTCCCCAAAGCGCCAAACCTGTAAATAAAACAGAAGTATTTTTAAATTAAAACTAAAAATCTCATAAGTGACACATTGAGGTTAAAGTTATATTTTGACAATTTTCTCACTTTTTAATTAATTGAGGCTCTCGAGCAATCTAAAATCGGTCCCTCACGATAGAGGAGGGTACTCTAATTAAATTCTAACGCATGACATACCTGAATTCACTCTGCAAAGTGTTAGTGCTATCTGGAGTACTGGGTAAGTCGAGGAATTTTCTCTTGCACCAGGAATGGTCAGAGAGACTTCTGCGGCTTCCCCGGGTCTCCGGACGGTTTCCTTGGTTAGTTTCCGTCGCGAACCTTTCGTCCCCAAAGCGCCAAACCTGTAAATAAAGCAGAAGTATTTTTAAATTAAAACTAAAAATCTCATAAGTGACACTTTGAGGTTAAAGTTATATTTTGACAATTTTCTCACTTTTTAATTAACTGAGGCTCTCGAGCAATCTAAAATCGGTCCCTCACGATAGAGGAGGGTACTCTAATTAAATTCTAACGCATGACATACCTGAATTCACTCTGCAAAGTGTTAGTGCTATCTGGAGTACTGGGTAAGTCGAGGATTTTTCTTGCACCAGGAATGGTCAGAGAGACTTCTGCGGCTTTCCTGGTCTCCGGACGGTTTCCTTGGTTAGTTTCCGTCGCGAACCTTTCGTCCCCAAAGCGCCAAACCTGTAAATAAAGCAGAAGTATTTTTAAATTAAAACTAAAAATCTCATAAGTGACACTTTGAGGTTAAAGTTATATTTTGACAATTTTCTCACTTTTTAATTAACTGAGGCTTTCGAGCAATCTAAAATCGGTCCCTCACGATAGAGGAGGGTACTCTAATTAAATTCTAACGCATGACATACCTGAATTCACTCTGCAAAGTGTTAGTGCTATCTGGAGTACTGGGTAAGTCGAGGAATTTTCTCTTGCACCAGGAATGGTCAGAGGGACTTCTGCGGTTTCCTGGTCTCCGGACGGTTTCTTGGTTAGTTTTCGTCGCGAACCTTTCGTCCCCAAAGCGCCAAACCTGTAAATAAAGCAGAAGTATTTTTAAATTAAAACTAAAAATCTCATAAGTGACACTTTGAGGTTAAAGTTATATTTTGACAATTTTCTCACTTTTTAATTAATTGAGGCTCTCGAGCAATCTAAAATCGGTCCCTCACGATAGAGGAGGGTACTCTAATTAAATTCTAACGCATGACATACCTGAATTCACTCTGCAAAGTGTTAGTGCTATCTGGAGTACTGGGTAAGTCGAGGATTTTTCTCTTGCACCAGGAATGGTCAGAGAGACTTCTGCGGCTTCCCCAGGTCTCCGGACGGTTTCCTTGGTTAGTTTCCGTCGCGAACCTTTCGTCCCCAAAGCGCCAAACCTGTAAATAAAGCAGAAGTATTTTTAAATTAAAACTTAAAATCTCATAAGTGACACATTGAGGTTAAAGTTATATTTTGACAATTTTCTCACTTTTTAATTAACTGAGGCTTTCGAGCAATCTAAAATCGGTCCCTCACGATAGAGGAGGGTACTTTAATTAAATTCTAACGCATGACATACCTGAATTCACTCTGCAAAGTGTTAGTGCTATCTGGAGTACTGGGTAAGTCGAGGATTTTCTCTTGCACCAGGAATGGTCAGAGAGACTTCTGCGGCTTCCCGGGTCCGGACGGTTTCCTTGGTTAGTTTCGTCGCGAACCTTTCGTCCCCAAAGCGCCAAACCTGTAAATAAAGCAGAAGTATTTTTAAATTAAAACTAAAAATCTCATAAGTGACACTTTGAGGTTAAAGTTATATTTTGACAATTTTCTCACTTTTTAATTAACTGAGGCTTTCGAGCAATCTAAAATCGGTCCCTCACGATAGAGGAGGGTACTCTAATTAAATTCTAACGCATGACATACCTGAATTCACTCTGCAAAGTGTTAGTGCTATCTGGAGTACTGGGTAAGTCGAGGATTTTCTCTTGCACCAGGAATGGTCAGAGAGACTTCTGGGCTTTCCCGGTCTCCGGACGGTTTCCTTGGTTAGTTTCGTCGCGAACCTTTCGTCCCCAAAGCGCCAAACCTGTAAATAAAGCAGAAGTATTTTTAAATTAAAACTAAAAATCTCATAAGTGACACATTGAGGTTAAAGTTATATTTTGACTATTTTCTCACTTTTTAATTAACTGAGGCTCTCGAGCAATCTAAAATCGGTCCCTCACGATAGAGGAGGGTACTCTAATTAAATTCTAACGCATGACATACCTGAATTCACTCTGCAAAGTGTTAGTGCTATCTGGAGTACTGGGTAAGTCGAGGATTTTTCTCTTGCACCAGGAATGGTCAGAGAGACTCTGCGTTTCTCTCCCGGTCTCCGGACGGTTTCCTTGGTTAGCGTCGCGAACCTTTCGTCCCCAAAGCGCCAAACCTGTAAATAAAGCAGAAGTATTTTTAAATTAAAACTAAAAATCTCATAAGTGACACATTGAGGTTAAAGTTATATTTTGACAATTTTCTCACTTTTTAATTAACTGAGGCTCTCGAGCAATCTAAAATCGGTCCCTCACGATAGAGGAGGGTACTCTAATTAAATTCTAACGCATGACATACCTGAATTCACTCTGCAAAGTGTTAGTGCTATCTGGAGTACTGGGTAAGTCGAGGATTTTTCTCTTGCACCAGGAATGGTCAGAGAGACTTCTGCGGCTTTCCCGGGTCTCCGGACGGTTTTCTTGGTTAGTTTCCGTCGCGAACCTTTCGTCCCCAAAGCGCCAAACCTGTAAATAAAGCAGAAGTATTTTTAAATTAAAACTAAAAATCTCATAAGTGACACATTGAGGTTAAAGTTATATTTTGACTATTTTCTCACTTTTTAATTAATTGAGGCTCTCGAGCAATCTAAAATCGTTCCCTCACGATAGAGGAGGGTACTCTAATTAAATTCTAACGCATGACATACCTGAATTCACTCTGCAAAGTGTTAGTGCTATCTGGAGTACTGGGTAAGTCGAGGATTTTTCTCTTGCACCAGGAATGGTCAGAGAGACTTCTGCGGCTCTCCCGGGTCTCCGGACGGTTTAGTTCCGTCGCGAACCTTTCGTCCCCAAAGCGCCAAACCTGTAAATAAAGCAGAAGTATTTTTAAATTAAAACTAAAAATCTCATAAGTGACACATTGAGGTTAAAGTTATATTTTGACTATTTTCTCACTTTTTAATTAATTGAGGCTCTCGAGCAATCTAAAATCGGTACCTCACGATAGAGGAGGGTACTCTAATTAAATTCTAACGCATGACATACCTGAATTCACTCTGAAAAGTGTTAGTGCTATCTGGAGTACTGTAAGTCGAGATTTTTCTTGCACCAGGAATGGTCAGAGAGACTGCGGCTTCCGGGTCTTCGGACGGTTTTCTTGGTTAGTTTCGTCGCGAACCCGTCCCCAAAGCGCCAAACCTGTAAATAAAGCAGAAGTATTTTTAAATTAAAACTAAAAATCTCATAAGTGACACTTTGAGGTTAAAGTTATATTTTGACAATTTTCTCACTTTTTAATTAACTGAGGCTTTCGGGCAATCTAAAATCGGTCCCTCACGATAGAGGAGGGTACTCTAATTAAATTCTAACGCATGACATACCTGAATTCACTCTGCAAAGTGTTAGTGCTATCTGGAGTACTGTAAGTCGAGGATTTTTTCTTGCACCAGGAATGGTCAGAGAGACTTCTGCGGCTTTCCGGGTCTTCGGACGTTTTCTTGGTTAGTTTCCGTCGCGAACCTTTCGTCCCCAAAGCGCCAAACCTGTAAATAAAGCAGAAGTATTTTTAAATTAAAACTAAAAATCTCATAAGTGACACTTTGAGGTTAAAGTTATATTTTGACAATTTTCTCACTTTTTAATTAACTGAGGCTTTCGGGCAATCTAAAATCGGTCCTCACGATAGAGGAGGGTACTTAATTAAATTCTAACGCATGACATACCTGAATTCACTTGCAAAGTGTTAGTGCTATCTGGAGTACTGTAAGTCGAGGATTTTTCTCTTGCACCAGGAATGGTCAGAGAGACTTCTGCGGCTTCCCGGGTCTCCGGACGGTTTCTTTGGTTAGCTGCCGTCACGTACCTTTTGCCTATAGCGAAAGCTGAAAAACAAATAGAAATATTTGTTTTTCAGGCTTTAAATTTTAATCAATAACACATACCTGTCACTTTAGAACTTTTATAAAATTAGTTCCCGTTGATGCAAGTCTTAAAATTGGGAATTAAAAAGACTGTTTAAATTAGAAAAATCCAACCGACACCCAGGAAACAGTTGATCTCCCACAAACGAATAAAATAAGCATAAAATATTCGTAAATATTCACCAATGAAAACACAGCATTAATACTGGCATTCATGAAACGATTTGATTAATAAAATATTGTAAAATACTTAATAAATAGCATTAAATTGTTGTAAATGCAAAATACGATTCAGTATAAAAATTTATAAATAACGCCAAAAACACGTTCAAAATGTCAGTTGATTTTTTTCAACCAATAGGAACACAGCATTAGTACTGACATTCATGAAACGATTCGATTAATAAAATATTGTAAAAATAATTAATAAATAGCATTAAATTGTTGTAAACTAACCTGCAAAATACGATTTTGTATAAAAATTTATAAATAACGCCAAAAACACGTGTAAAATGTCACTTGATTATTTTCAACCAATAGGAACACAGCATTAGTACTGACATTCATGAAACGACTCGATTAATAAAATATTGTAAAATAATTAATAAATAGCATTAAATTGTTGTAACTTGCAAAATACGATTTAGATAAAAAATTTATAAATAACGCCAAAAACACGTGCAAAATGTCACTTGATTTTTTTCAACCAATAGGAACACAGCATTAGTACTGACATTCATGAAACGACTCGATTAATAAAATATTGTAAAAATAATTAATAAATAGCATTAAATTGTTGTAAACTAACTCTGGTAAACACAGCATTAGTACTGACATTCATGAAACGACCTCGATTAATAAAATATTGTAAATACCTTAATAAATAGCATTAAATTGTTGTAAATTGACGTAAAATTAGCTCTTCTTCTGGTTCAGAGATATTTCAAATTTTCTAAAGAGAGTTCGGCACGATCAGCTTGTTAATTGCTTTTTTTTTCTGGCCCCTCTAAAATTTTGTATCAGAGGCTAGAAATGGAGAATGAACACCAAACATTTCCTGCTTTTTCTAGGCCCCTGACAAACTAAAGGACTTGAAGCCCAGAAAAGCGGAGAAGTGGCACGGACTGATCGTGTTACCTCTTTTTAGAAAATGTAAAATATCTCGCGAACCAGAAGAGCTAGGCTATTGCGCTTTTTTTTGTTCGACGCGGGCTTTCAAGCCCTTCAAAACGAGCTTTCGATCAGACCCCTACGACGCCTGTGGACCGAGATATTAACGATCAAAGTTTTTCGGAAAATGTGAAATATCTCGCGAACCAGAAGAGCTAGGCTATTGCGCTTTTTTTTGTTCGACGCGGGCTTTCAAGCCCTTCAAAACGAGCTTTCGATCAGACCCCTACGACGCCTGTGGACCGAGATATTAACGATCAAAGTTTTTCGGAAAATGTGAAATATCTCGCGAACCAGAAGAGCTAGGCTATTGCGCTTTTTTTTGACGCGGGCTTTCAAGCCCTTCAAAACGAGCTGATCAGACCCCTACGACGCCTGTGGACCGAGATATTAACGATCAAAGTTTTTCGGAAAATGTGAAATATCTCGCGAACCAGAAGAGCTAGGCTATTGCGCTTTTTTTTGTTCGACGCGGGCTTTCAAGCCCTTCAAAACGAGCTCGATCAGACCCTACGACGCCTGTGGACCGAGATATTAACGATCAAAGTTTTTCGGAAAATGTGAAATATCTCGCGAACCAGAAGAGCTAGGCTATTGCGCTTTTTTTTGTTCGACGCGGGCTTTCAAGCCCTTCAAAACGAGCTTTCGATCAGACCCCTACGACGCCTGTGGACCGAGATATTAACGATCAAAGTTTTTCGAAAATGTGAAATATCTCGCGAACCAGGGATAGGCTATTGCGCTTTTTGTTCGACGCGGGCTTTCAAGCCCTTCAAAACGAGCTTTGATCAGACCCCTACGACGCCTGTGGACCGAGATATTAACGATCAAAGTTTTGAAAATGTGAAATATCTCGCGAACCAGAAGAGCTAGGCTATTGCGCTTTTTGTTCGACGCGGGCTTTCAAGCCCTTCAAAACGAGCTGATCAGACCCCTACGACGCCTGTGGACCGAGATATTAACGATCAAAGTTTTTCGAAAATGTGAAATATCTCGCGAACCAGAAGGGCTAGGCTATTGCGCTTTTTTGTTCGACGCGGGCTTTCAAGCCCTTCAAAACGAGCTGATCAGACCCCTACGACGCCTGTGGACCGAGATATTAACGATCAAAGTTTTTCGGAAAATGTGAAATATCTCGCGAACCAGAAGAGCTAGGCTATTGCGCTCTTTTTTGTTCGACGCGGGCTTTCAAGCCCTTCAAAACGAGCTTTCGATCAGACCCCTACGACGCCTGTGGACCGAGATATTAACGATCAAAGTTTTTCAGAAAATGTGAAATATCTCGCGAACCAGAAGAGCTAGGCTATTGCGCTTTTTTTTGTTCGACGCGGGCTTTCAAGCCCTTCAAAACGAGCTTTCGATCAGACCTCACGACGCCTGTGGACCGAGATATTAACGATCAAAGTTTTTCGGAAAATGTGAAATATCTCGCGAACCAGAAGAGCTAGGCTATTGCGCTTTCTTTTGTTCGACGCGGGCTTTCAAGCCCTTCAAAACGAGCTTTCGATCAGACCCCTACGACGCCTGTGGACCGAGATATTAACGATCAAAGTTTTTCGAAAATGTGAAATATCTCGCGAACCAGAAGAGCTAGGCTATTGCGCTTTTTTTTACCCGACGCGGGCTTTTCAAGCCCTTTGGTTTTTGCCCGTACGCGCAGGGGGAGAGATAGAACAAAATTTTATTAACAAAAAATGTTTCTACTGATTCTCCATCTTTCTACCTGCGCAGAATTTTTTTTTTTTTGGTTTTGTTGTGCAAGCGCAGGGGGAAAGATAGAACAAAATTTTATTAACAAAAAATGTTTCTACTTATTCCTTCCACCTTTCTACCTGCGCAGAATTTTTTTTTTTTTTTGGTTTTTGCCATCGTGCGCGCAGGGGGGGAGAGATAGAACAAAATTTTATTAACAAAGAATGTTTCTACTGATTCCCCCATCTTTCTACCTGCGCAGATTTTTTTTTTTTTTGGTTTTTGCTCAGTGCGCGCAGGGGGGAGAGATAGAACAAAATTTTATTAACAAAAATGTTTCTACTGATCTCCCCACTTTCTACCTGCGCAGAATTTTTTTTTTTGGTTTTTGCTTTCGTGCGCGCAGGGGGAGAGATAGAACAAAATTTTATTAACAAAAATGTTTCTACTGATTTCCCTCCACCTTCTACCTGCGCAGAATTTTTTTTTTTTTTTGGTTTTTGCCTGTGTGCGCGCAGGGGGAGAGATAGAACAAAATTTTTTAACAAAAATGTTTCTACTGATTCCCCCACTTTCTACCTGCGCAGAATTTTTTTTTTTTTGGTTTTTGCCCTCGTGCGCGCAGGGGGGAGAGATAGAAACAAAATTTTATTAACAAAAATGTTTCTACTGATTCTTCCCATCTTTCTACCTGCGCAGATTTTTTTTTTTTTGGTTTTGCCTCGTGCGCGCAGGGGGAGAGATAGAACAAAATTTTATTAACAAAAATGTTTTTACTGATTCCCCATCTTTCTACCTGCGCAGAATTTTTTTTTTTTTGGTTTTTGCTTCCGTGCGCAGGGGGGAGAGATAGAACAAAATTTTATTAACAAAAATGTTTCTACTGATTCCCCCATCTTCTACCTGCGCAGAATTTTTTTTTTTGGTTTTTGTTGCGCGCAGGGGGAGAGATAGAACAAAATTTTATTAACAAAAATGTTTCTACTGATTCCTTCCATCTTTCTACCTGCGCAGATTTTTTTTTTTTTTTTTGGTTTTTGCCCTCAGCGCAGGGAGAGATAGAACAAAATTTTATTAACAAAAATGTTTCTACTGATTCCCCACCTTCTACCTGCGCAGATTTTTTTTTTTTTTTTTTTTTTGGTTTTTGCCCTCGTGCGCGCAGGGGGAAAATAGAACAAAATTTTATTAACAAAAAATGTTTCTACTGATTCCCCCATCTTTCTACCTGCGCAGATTTTTTTTTTTTTAAAATCTGCTTTACCGACCAATTTTAAATTAAAAATCTGTTTTACTGACCGATTATATGTCGGAAACACAAAAATCTGCTTTACCGACAATCGGTAAAATTTTCGCGCAGGCCTACGGCTGGCAAAAACGAAAATTTTTAGCCTTGGCGCAAAATTTTGATCGTCAAAAAAAAATTTTTTTTTTTTTTTTTAAAATCTGCTTTACCGACCAATTTTAAATTAAAAATCTGTTTTACTGACCGATTATATGTCGGTAAAACAAAATCTGCATTACTACTGACAGTCGGTAAAAAATTTTCGCGCTAGCTTTCGGCCGGCGGCAAAAAACGAAAATTTTAGCCCTGGCGCAAGAAATTTTGATCAAAAAAAAATTTTTTTTTTTTTAAATCTGCTTTACCGACCAATTTTAAATTAAAAATCTGTTTTACCGACCGATTATATTTTGGTAACAAAATCTGCATTACCGACAGTCGGTAAAAATTTTCGCGCCAGCTGGCCGGCGGAAAAAACGATAATTTTTAGCCTCTTGGCGCAGAAATTTTGATCAAAAAAAGAAAAATTTTTTTTTTTTTTTTAAATCTGTTTTACCGACCAATTTTAAATTAAAATCTGTTTTACCGACCGATTATATGTCGGTAAAACAAAATCTGCATTACCACAGTCGGTAAAAATTTCGCGCCAGCGCCGGCGGCAAAAACGATAATTTTAGCCTTTGGCGCAAGAAATTTGATCGTCAAAAAAAAATTTTTTTTTTTTTAAAATCTGCTTTACCGACCAATTTTAAAAAATCTGTTTTACCGACCGATTATATGTCGGTAAAACAAAATCTGCATTACCGACAGTCGGTAAATTTTTCGCGCAGGCTCGGCCGGCGGCAAAACGAGAATTTTAGCCTTTTGGCGCAAGAAATTTTGATCGTCAAAAAAAAAAAATTTTTTTTTTTTTTTTTTTTTAAACTAAGCCACCGACCAATTTTAAGTTAAAATCTGTTTTACCGACCGATTATATGTCGGAAAATGAAATCTGCATTACCGACAGTCGGTAAAAATTTTCGCGCAGGCCTTCGGCCGGCGGAAAACGAGAATTTTAGCCTTTGGCGCAAAAATTTGATCGTCAAAAAAAAAAAAAATTTTTTTTTTTTTTTTTTTTTAAATCTGCTTTACCGACCAATTTTGTTAAAATCTGTTTTACCGACCGATTATATGTCGGTAAAACAAAAATCTGCATTACCGACAGTCGGTAAAATTTTTTGCGCAGGCCTTCGGCCGGCAAAACGAGAATTTTTAGCCTTTGGCGCAAAATTTATCCGCCAAAAAAAAATTTTTTTTTTTTTTTAAATCTGCTTTACCGACCCATATAAATTTGAAAAATCTGTTTTACCGACCGATACTATGTCGGTAAAACAGAATCTGCATTACCGACGGTCGGTAAAAAATTTTCGCGCCGGCTTTTGGCCGGCGGCAAAAACGAAAATTTTTAGCCTTTTGGCGCGAAAAATTTTGGTCCGCCAAAAAAAAAAAAAAATTTTTTTTTTTTTAAAATCTGTTTTACCGACCATATAAAATTGAAAAACCTGTTTTACCGACCGATACTATGTCGGTAAAACAAAAATCTGCATTACCGACAGTCGGTAAAAATTTTCGCGCCAGCTTTCGGCCGGCAGCAAAAACGATAATTTTTAGCCTTTGGCGCAAGAAATTTTATCAAAAAATTTTTTTTTTTTTTTTTTTTTAAATCTGTTTTACCGACCAATTTTAAATTAAAATCTGTTTTACCGACCGATATATGTCGGTAAAACAAAATCTGCATTACCGACAGTCGGTAAAAATTTTCGCGCCAGCTTTCGGCCGGCAGCAAAACGATAATTTTTAGCCTTTTGGCGCAAGAAATTTTTATCAAAATTTTTTTTTTTTTTTTTTTAAATCTGTTTTACCGACCAATTTTAAATTAAAAAATCTGTTTTACCGACCGATTATATGTCGGTAAACAAAATCTGCATTACCGACAGTCGGTAAAAATTTTCGCGCCAGCTTTCGGCCGGCGGCAAAACGATAATTTTAGCCTTTGGCGCAAGAAATTTTATCAAAAAAAAAAAATTTTTTTTTTTTTTTTTAAATCTGTTTTACCGACCAATTTTAAATTAAAAATCTGTTTTACCGACCGATATATGTCGGTAAAACAAAATCTGCATTGACAGTCGGTAAAAATTTTCGCGCCAGCTGGCCGGCGGCAAAACGAAAATTTTAGCCTTTGGCGCAAGAAATTTTGATAAAAATTTTTTTTTTTTTTTTTTTAAATCTGTTTTACCGACCAATTTTAAATTAAAAATCTGTTTTACCGACTGATACTATGTCGGTAAAACAGAATCTGCATTACCGACGGTCGGTGTATTTGAGGCCGGCCTAGGCCAGGACAAACCAAAATTTTAGCCTTTGGCGCGAGAAATTTTGGTCCGTCAAAAAAAAAAAAAAAAAAAATCAAAAAAAAAAAAAAAAAAAAAAAATAAAAAAAAAAAAAAAAAAAAAAACCAAAAAAAAAAAACAAAAAAAAAAAACAAAGAACCAAAGAACTAAAAACAAAAAACAAAACAGTCCTGGTCTCTGGCTAAACCTGATCTTGTTCTAATCACTCTAACCTAACCTAACCTGTACAAGTTAGGTCAGGTTAGGTTAGGTTAGGTTAGGTTAGGTTAGGTTAGGTTAGGTTAGGTTAGGTTAGGTTAGGTTAGGTTAGGTTAGGTTAGGTTAGGTTAGGTTAGGTTAGGCCAGGCCAGGCCAGGCCAGGCCAGGCCAGGCCAGGCCAGGCCAGGCCAGGCCAGGCCAGGCCAGGCCAGGCCAGGCCAGGCCAGGCCAGGCCAGGCCAGGCCAGGCCAGGCCAGGCCAGGCCAGGCCAGGCCAGGCCAGGCCAGGCCAGGCCAGGCCAGGCCAGGCCAGGCCAGGCCAGGCCAGGCCAGGCCAGGCCAGGCCAGGCCAGGCCAGGCCAGGCCAGGCCAGGCCAGGGCAGGCCAGGCCAGGCCAGGCCAGGCCAGGCCAGGCCAGGCCAGGCCAGGCCAGGCCAGGCCAGGCCAGGAGGCCAGGCCAGGCCAGGCCAGGCCAGGCCAGGCCAGGCCAGGCCAGGCCAGGCCAGGCCAGGCCAGGCCAGGCCAGGCTCAGGCCAGGCCAGGCCAGGCTCAGGCCAGGCCAGGCCAGGCCAGGCCAGGCCAGGCCAGGCCAGGCCAGGCCAGGCCAGGCCAGGCCAGGCCAGGCCAGGCCAGGCCAGGCCAGGCCAGGCCGCCAGGCCAGGCCAGGCCAGGCCAGGCCAGGCCAGGCCAGGCCAGGCCAGGCCAGGCCAGGCCAGGCCAGGCCAGGCCAGGCCAGGCCAGGCCAGGCCAGGCCAGGCCAGGCCAGGCCAGGCCAGGCCAGGCCAGGCCAGGCCAGGCCAGGCCAGGCCAGGCCACAGGCCAGGCCAGGCCAGGCCAGGCCAGGCCAGGCCAGGCCAGGCCAGGCCAGGCCAGGCCAGGCCAGGCCAGGCCAGGCCAGGCCAGGCCAGGCCAGGCCAGGCCAGGCCAGGCCAGGCCAGGCCAGGCCAGGCCAGGCCAGGCCAGGCCAGGCCAGGCCAGGCCAGGCCAGGCCAGGCCAGGCCAGGCCAGGCCAGGCCAGGCCAGGCCAGGCCAGGCCAGGCCAGGCCAGGCCAGGCCAGGCCAGGCCAGGCCAGGCCAGGCCAGGCCAGGCCAGGCCAGGCCAGGCCAGGCCAGGCCAGGCCAGGCCAGGCCAGGCCAGGCCAGGCCAGGCCAGGCCAGGCCAGGCCAGGCCAGGCCAGGCCAGGCCAGGCCAGGCCAGGCCAGGCCAGGCCAGGCCAGGCCAGGCCAGGCCAGGCCAGGCCAGGCCAGGCCAGGCCAGGCCAGGCCAGGCAGGAGGCCAGGCCAGGCCAGGCCAGGCCAGGCCAGGCCAGGCCAGGCCAGGCCAGGCCAGGCCAGGCCAGGGGCCAGGGCCAGGCCAGGCCAGGCCAGGGGCCAGGCCAGGCCAGGCCAGGCCAGGCCAGGCCAGGCCAGGCCAGGCCAGGCCAGGCCAGGCCAGGCCAGGCCAGGCCAGGCCAGGCCAGGCCAGGCCAGGCCAGGCCAGGCCAGGCCACAGGCCAGGCCAGGCCAGGCCAGGCCAGGCCAGGCCAGGCCAGGCCAGGCCAGGCCAGGCCAGGCCAGGGCCAGGCCAGGCCAGGCCAGGCCAGGCCAGGCCAGGCCAGGCCAGGCCAGGCCAGGCCAGGCCAGGCCAGGCCAGGCCAGGCCCCAGGCCAGGCCAGGCCAGGCCAGGCCAGGCCAGGCCAGGCCAGGCCAGGCCAGGCCAGGCCAGGCCAGGCCAGGCCAGGCCAGGCCAGGCCAGGCCAGGCCAGGCCAGGCCAGGCCAGGCCAGGCCAGGCCAGGCCAGGCCAGGCCAGGCCAGGCCAGGCCAGGCCAGGCCAGGCCAGGCCAGGCCAGGCCAGGCCAGGCCAGGCCAGGCCAGGCCAGGCCAGGCCAGGCCAGGCCAGGCTCAGGCCAGGCCGCCAGGCCAGGCCAGGCCAGGCCAGGCCAGGGGCCAGGCCAGGCCAGGCCAGGCCAGGCCAGGCCAGGCCAGGCCAGGCCAGGCCAGGCCAGGCCAGGCCAGGCCAGGCCAGGCCAGGCCAGGCCAGGCCAGGCCAGGCCAGGCCAGGCCAGGCCAGGGGCCAGGCCAGGCCAGGCCAGGCCAGGCCAGGCCAGGCCAGGCCAGGCCAGGCCAGGCCAGGCCAGGCCAGGCCAGGCCAGGCCAGGCCAGGCCAGGCCAGGCCAGGCCAGGCCAGGCCAGGCCAGGCCAGGCCAGGCCAGGCCAGGCCAGGCCAGGCCAGGCCAGGCCAGGCCAGGCCAGGCCAGGCCAGGCCAGGCCAGGCCAGGCCAGGCCAGGCCAGGCCAGGCCAGGCCAGGCCAGGCCAGGCCAGGCCAGGCCAGGCCAGGCCAGGCCAGGCCAGGCCAGGCCAGGCCAGGTTGCCAGGCCAGGCCAGGCCAGGCCAGGCCAGGCCAGGCCAGGCCAGGGCCAGGCCAGGCCAGGCCAGGCCAGGCCAGGCCAGGCCAGGCCAGGCCAGGCCAGGCCAGGCCAGGCCAGGCCAGGCCAGGCCAGGCCAGGCCAGGCCAGGCCAGGCCAGGCCAGGCCAGGCCAGGCCAGGCCAGGCCAGGCCAGGCCAGGCCAGGCCAGGCCAGGCCAGGCCAGGCCAGGCCAGGCCAGGCCAGGCCAGGCCAGGCCAGGCCAGGCCAGGCCAGGCCAGGCCAGGCCAGGCCAGGCCAGGCCAGGCCAGGCCAGGCCAGGCCAGGCCAGGCCAGGCCAGGCCAGGCCAGGCCAGGCCAGGCCAGGCCAGGCCAGGCCAGGGGGCCAGGCCAGGCCAGGCCAGGCCAGGCCAGGCCAGGCCAGGCCAGGCCAGGCCAGGCCAGGCCAGGCCAGGCCAGGCCAGGCCAGGCCAGGCCAGGCCAGGCCAGGCCAGGCCAGGCCAGGCCAGGCCAGGCCAGGCCAGGCCAGGCCAGGCCAGGCCAGGCCAGGCCAGGCCAGGCCAGGCCAGGCCAGGCCAGGCCAGGCCAGGCCAGGCCAGGCCAGGCCAGGCCAGGCCAGGCCAGGCCAGGCCAGGCCAGGCCAGGCCAGGCCAGGCCAGGCCAGGCCAGGCCAGGCCAGGCCAGGCCAGGCCAGGCCAGGCCAGGCCAGGCCAGGCCAGGCCAGGCCAGGCCAGGCCAGGCCAGGCTCAGGCCAGGCCAGGCCAGGCCAGGCCAGGCCAGGCCAGGCCAGGCCAGGCCAGGCCAGGCCAGGCCAGGCCAGGCCAGGCCAGGCCAGGCCAGGCCAGGCCAGGCCAGGCCAGGCCAGGCCAGGCCAGGCCAGGCCAGGCCAGGCCAGGCCAGGCCAGGCCAGGCCAGGCCAGGCCAGGCCAGGCCAGGCCAGGCCAGGCCAGGCCAGGCCAGGCCAGGCCAGGCCAGGCCAGGCCAGGCCAGGCCAGGCCAGGCCAGGCCAGGCCAGGCCAGGCCAGGCCAGGCCAGGCCAGGCCAGGCCAGGCCAGGCCAGGCCAGGCCAGGCCAGGCCAGGCCAGGCCAGGCCAGGCCAGGCCAGGCCAGGCCAGGCCAGGCCAGGCCAGGCCAGGCCAGGCCAGGCCAGGCCAGGCCAGGCCAGGCCAGGCCAGGCCAGGCCAGGCCAGGCCAGGCCAGGCCAGGCCAGGCCAGGCCAGGCCAGGCCAGGCCAGGCCAGGCAGGCCAGGCCAGGCCAGGCCAGGCCAGGCCAGGCCAGGCCAGGCCAGGCCAGGCCAGGCCAGGCCAGGCCAGGCCAGGCCAGGCCAGGCCAGGCCAGGCCAGGCCAGGCCAGGCCAGGCCAGGCCAGGCCAGGCCAGGCCAGGCCAGGCCAGGCCAGGCCAGGCCAGGCCAGGCCAGGCCAGGCCAGGCCAGGCCAGGCCAGGCCAGGCCAGGCCAGGCCAGGCCAGGCCAGGCCAGGCCAGGCCAGGCCAGGCCAGGCCAGGCCAGGCCAGGCCAGGCCAGGCCAGGCCAGGCCAGGCCAGGCCAGGCCAGGCCAGGCCAGGCCAGGCCAGGCCAGGCCAGGCCAGGCCAGGCCAGGCCAGGCCAGGCCAGGCCAGGCCAGGGGCTCAGGCCAGGCCAGGCCAGGCCAGGCCAGGCCAGGCCAGGCCAGGCCAGGCCAGGCCACAGGGGCCAGGCCAGGCCAGGCCAGGCCAGGCCAGGCCAGGCCAGGCCAGGCCAGGCCAGGCCAGGCCAGGCCAGGCCAGGCCAGGCCAGGCCAGGCCAGGCCAGGCCAGGCCAGGCCAGGCCAGGCCAGGCCAGGCCAGGCCAGGCCAGGCCAGGCCAGGCCAGGCCAGGCCAGGCCAGGCCAGGCCAGGCCAGGCCAGGCCAGGCCAGGCCAGGCCAGGCCAGGCAGGCCAGGCCAGGCCAGGCCAGGCCAGGCCAGGCCAGGCCAGGCCAGGCCAGGCCAGGCCAGGCCAGGCCAGGCCAGGCCAGGCCAGGCCAGGCCAGGCCAGGCCAGGCCAGGCCAGGCCAGGCCAGGCCAGGCCAGGCCAGGCCAGGCCAGGCCAGGCCAGGCCAGGCCAGGCCAGGCCAGGCCAGGCCAGGCCAGGCCAGGCCAGGCCAGGCCAGGCCAGGCCAGGCCAGGCCAGGCCAGGCCAGGCCAGGCCAGGCCAGGCCAGGCCAGGCCAGGCCAGGCCAGGCCAGGCCAGGCCAGGCCAGGCCAGGCCAGGCCAGGCCAGGCCAGGCCAGGCCAGGCCAGGCCAGGCCAGGCCAGGCCCAGGCCAGGCCAGGCCAGGCCAGGCCAGGCCAGGCCAGGCCAGGCCAGGCCAGGCCAGGCCAGGCCAGGCCAGGCCAGGCCAGGCCAGGCCAGGCCAGGCCAGGCCAGGCCAGGCCAGGCCAGGCCAGGCCAGGCCAGGCCAGGCCAGGCCAGGCCAGGCCAGGCCAGGCCAGGCCAGGCCAGGCCAGGCCAGGCCAGGCCAGGCCAGGCCAGGCCAGGCCAGGCCAGGCCAGGCCAGGCCAGGCCAGGCCAGGCCAGGCCAGGCCAGGCCAGGCCAGGCCAGGCCAGGCCAGGCCAGGCCAGGCCAGGCCAGGCCAGGCCAGGCCAGGCCAGGCCAGGCCAGGCCAGGCCAGGCCAGGCCAGGCCAGGCCAGGCCAGGCCAGGCCAGGCCAGGCCAGGCCAGGCCAGGCCAGGCCAGGCCAGGCCAGGCCAGGCCAGGCCAGGCCAGGCCAGGCCAGGCCAGGCCAGGCCAGGCCAGGCCAGGCCAGGCCAGGCCAGGCCAGGCCAGGCCAGGCCAGGCCAGGCCAGGCCAGGCCAGGCCAGGCCAGGCCAGGCCAGGCCAGGCCAGGCTCAGGCCAGGCCAGGCCAGGCCAGGCCAGGCCAGGCCAGGCCAGGCCAGGCCAGGCCAGGCCAGGCCAGGCCAGGCCAGGCCAGGCCAGGCCAGGCCAGGCCAGGCCAGGCCAGGCCAGGCCAGGCCAGGCCAGGCCAGGCCAGGCCAGGCCAGGCCAGGCCAGGCCAGGCCAGGCCAGGCCAGGCCAGGCTCAGGCCAGGCCAGGCCAGGCCAGGCCAGGCCAGGCCAGGCCAGGCCAGGCCAGGCCAGGCCAGGCCAGGCCAGGCCAGGCCAGGCCAGGCCAGGCCAGGCCAGGCCAGGCCAGGCCAGGCCAGGCCAGGCCAGGCCAGGCCAGGCCAGGCCAGGCCAGGCCAGGCCAGGCCAGGCCAGGCCAGGCCAGGCCAGGCCAGGCCAGGCCAGGCCAGGCCAGGCCAGGCCAGGCCAGGCAGGAGGCCAGGCCAGGCCAGGCCAGGCCAGGCCAGGCCAGGCCAGGCCAGGCCAGGCCAGGCCAGGCCAGGCCAGGCAGGAGGCCAGGCCAGGCCAGGCCAGGCCAGGCCAGGCCAGGCCAGGCCAGGCCAGGCCAGGCCAGGCCAGGCCAGGCCAGGCCAGGCCAGGCCAGGCCAGGCCAGGCCAGGCCAGGCAGGCCAGAGGCCAGGCCAGGCCAGGCCAGGCCAGGCCAGGCCAGGCCAGGCCAGGCCAGGCCAGGCCAGGCCAGGCCAGGCCAGGCCAGGCCAGGCCAGGCCAGGCCAGGCCAGGCCAGGCCAGGCCAGGCCAGGCCAGGCCAGGCCAGGCCAGGCCACAGGCCAGGCCAGGCCAGGCCAGGCCAGGCCAGGCCAGGCTCAGGCCAGGCCAGGCCAGGCCAGGCCAGGCCAGGCCAGGCCAGGCCAGGCCAGGCCAGGCCAGGCCAGGCCAGGCCAGGCCAGGCCAGGCCAGGCCAGGCCAGGCCAGGCCAGGCCAGGCCAGGCCAGGCCAGGCCAGGCCAGGCCAGGCCAGGCCAGGCCAGGCCAGGCCAGGCCAGGCCAGGCCAGGCCAGGCCAGGCCAGGCCAGGCCAGGCCAGGCCAGGCCAGGCCAGGCCAGGCCAGGCCAGGCCAGGCCAGGCCAGGCCAGGCCAGGCCAGGCCAGGCCAGGCCAGGCCAGGCCAGGCCAGGCCAGGCCAGGCCAGGCCAGGCCAGGCCAGGCCAGGCCAGGCCAGGCCAGGCCAGGCCAGGCCAGGGCCAGGCCAGGCCAGGGCCAGGCCAGGCCAGGCCAGGCCAGGCCAGGCCAGGCCAGGCCAGGCCAGGCCAGGCCAGGCCAGGCCAGGCCAGGCCAGGCCAGGCCAGGCCAGGCCAGGCCAGGCCAGGCCAGGCCAGGCCAGGCCAGGCCAGGCCAGGCCAGGCCAGGCCAGGCCAGGCCAGGCCAGGCCAGGCCAGGCCAGGCCAGGCCAGGCCAGGCCAGGCCAGGCCAGGCCAGGCCAGGCCAGGCCAGGCCAGGCCAGGCCAGGCCAGGCCAGGCCAGGCCAGGCCAGGCCAGGCCAGGCCAGGCCAGGCCAGGCCAGGCCAGGCCAGGCCAGGCCAGGCCAGGCCAGGCCAGGCCAGGCCAGGCCAGGCCAGGCCAGGCCAGGCAGGAGGCCAGGGGCCAGGCCAGGCCAGGCCAGGGCCAGGCCAGGCCAGGCCAGGCCAGGCCAGGCCAGGCCAGGCCAGGCCAGGCCAGGCCAGGCCAGGCCAGGCCAGGCCAGGCCAGGCCAGGCCAGGCCAGGCCAGGCCAGGCCAGGCCAGGCCAGGCCAGGCCAGGCAGGCCAGGCCAGGCCAGGCCAGGCCAGGCCAGGCCAGGCCAGGCCAGGCCAGGCCAGGCCAGGCCAGGCCAGGCCAGGCCAGGCCAGGCCAGGCCAGGCCAGGCCAGGCCAGGCCAGGCCAGGCCAGGCCAGGCCAGGCCAGGCCAGGCCAGGCCAGGCCAGGCCAGGCCAGGCCAGGCCAGGCCAGGCCAGGCCAGGCCAGGCCAGGCCAGGCCAGGCCAGGCCAGGCCAGGCCAGGCCAGGCCAGGCCAGGCCAGGCCAGGCCAGGCCAGGCCAGGCCAGGCCAGGCCAGGCCAGGCCAGGCCAGGCCAGGCCAGGCCAGGCCAGGCCAGGCCAGGCCAGGCCAGGCCAGGCCAGGCCAGGCCAGGCCAGGCCAGGCCAGGCCAGGGCCAGGCCAGGCCAGGCCAGGCCAGGCCAGGGCCAGGCCAGGCCAGGCCAGGCCAGGCCAGGCCAGGCCAGGCCAGGCCAGGCCAGGCCAGGCCAGGCCAGGCCAGGCCAGGCCAGGCCAGGCCAGGGCCAGGCCAGGCCAGGCCAGGCCAGGCCAGGCCAGGCCAGGCCAGGCCAGGCCAGGCCAGGCCAGGCCAGGCCAGGCCAGGCCAGGCCAGGCCAGGCCAGGCCAGGCCAGGCCAGGCCAGGCCAGGCCAGGCCAGGCCAGGCCAGGCCAGGCCAGGCCAGGCCAGGCCAGGCCAGGCCAGGCCAGGCCAGGCCAGGCCAGGCCAGGCCAGGCCAGGCCAGGCCAGGCCAGGCCAGGCCAGGCCAGGCCAGGCCAGGCCAGGCCAGGCCAGGCCAGGCCAGGCCAGGCCAGGCCAGGCCAGGCCAGGCCAGGCCAGGCCAGGCCAGGCCAGGCCAGGCCAGGCCAGGCCAGGCCAGGCCAGGCCAGGCCAGGCCAGGCCAGGCCAGGCCAGGCCAGGCCAGGCCAGGCAGGAGGCCAGGGGCCAGGCCAGGCCAGGCCAGGCCAGGCCAGGCCAGGCCAGGCCAGGCCAGGCCAGGCCAGGCCCAGGCCAGGCCAGGCCAGGCCAGGCCAGGCCAGGCCAGGCCAGGCCAGGCCAGGCCAGGCCAGGCCAGGCCAGGCCAGGCCAGGCCAGGCCAGGCCAGGCCAGGCCAGGCCAGGCCAGGCCAGGCCAGGCCAGGCCAGGCCAGGCCAGGCCAGGCCAGGCCAGGCCAGGCCAGGCCAGGCCAGGCCAGGCCAGGCCAGGCCAGGCCAGGCCAGGCCAGGCCAGGCCAGGCCAGGCCAGGCCAGGCCAGGCCAGGCCAGGCCAGGCCAGGCCAGGCCAGGCCAGGCCAGGCCAGGCCCCAGGCCAGGCCAGGCCAGGCCAGGCCAGGCCAGGCCAGGCCAGGCCAGGCCAGGCCAGGCCAGGCCAGGCCAGGCCAGGCCCAGGCCAGGCCAGGCCAGGCCAGGCCAGGCCAGGCCAGGCCAGGCCAGGCCAGGCCAGGCCAGGCCAGGCCAGGCCAGGCCAGGCCAGGCCAGGCCAGGCCAGGCCAGGCCAGGCCAGGCCAGGCCAGGCCAGGCCAGGCCAGGCCAGGCCAGGCCAGGCCAGGCCAGGCCAGGCCAGGCCAGGCTGCCAGGCCAGGCCAGGCCAGGCCAGGCCAGGCCAGGCCAGGCCAGGCCAGGCCAGGCCAGGCCCAGGCCAGGCCAGGCCAGGCCAGGCCAGGCCAGGCCAGGCCAGGCCAGGCCAGGCCAGGCCAGGCCAGGCCAGGCCAGGCCAGGCCAGGCCAGGCCAGGCCAGGCCAGGCCAGGCCAGGCCAGGCCAGGCCAGGCCAGGCCAGGCCAGGCCAGGCCAGGCCAGGCCAGGCCAGGCCAGGCCAGGCCAGGCCAGGCCAGGCCAGGCCAGGCCAGGCCAGGCCAGGCCAGGCCAGGCCAGGCCAGGCCAGGCCAGGCCAGGCCAGGCCAGGCCAGGCCAGGCCAGGCCAGGCCAGGCCAGGCCAGGCCAGGCCAGGCCAGGCCAGGCCAGGCCAGGCCAGGCCAGGCCAGGCCAGGCCAGGCCAGGCCAGGCCAGGCCAGGCCAGGCCAGGCCAGGCCAGGCCAGGCCAGGCCAGGCCAGGCCAGGCCAGGCCAGGCCAGGCCAGGCCAGGCCAGGCCAGGCCAGGCCAGGCCAGGCCAGGCCAGGCCAGGCCAGGCCAGGCCAGGCCAGGCCAGGCCAGGCCAGGCCAGGCCAGGCCAGGCCAGGCCAGGCCAGGCCAGGCCAGGCCAGGCCAGGCCAGGCTCAGGCCAGGCCAGGCCAGGCCAGGCCAGGCCAGGCCAGGCCAGGCCAGGCCAGGCCAGGCCAGGCCAGGCCAGGCCAGGCCAGGCCAGGCCAGGCCAGGCCAGGCCAGGCCAGGCCAGGCCAGGCCAGGCCAGGCCAGGCCAGGCCAGGCCAGGCCAGGCCAGGCCAGGCCAGGCCAGGCCAGGCCAGGCCAGGCCAGGCCAGGCCAGGCCAGGCCAGGCCAGGCCAGGCCAGGCCAGGCCAGGCCAGGCCAGGCCAGGCCAGGCCAGGCCAGGCCAGGCCAGGCCAGGCCAGGCCAGGCCAGGCCAGGCCAGGCCAGGCCAGGCCAGGCCAGGCCAGGCCAGGTTGCCAGGCCAGGCCAGGCCAGGCCAGGCCAGGCCAGGCCAGGCCAGGCCAGGCCAGGCCAGGCCAGGCCAGGCCAGGCCAGGCCAGGCCAGGCCAGGCCAGGCCAGGCCAGGCCAGGCCAGGCCAGGCCAGGCCAGGCCAGGCCAGGCCAGGCCAGGCCAGGCCAGGCCAGGCCAGGCCAGGCCAGGCCAGGCCAGGCCAGGCCAGGCCAGGCCAGGCCAGGCCAGGCCAGGCCAGGCCAGGCCAGGCCAGGCCAGGCCAGGCCAGGCCAGGCCAGGCCAGGCCAGGCCAGGGGCAGGCCAGGCCAGGCCAGGCCAGGCCAGGCCAGGCCAGGCCAGGCCAGGCCAGGCCAGGCCAGGCCAGGCCAGGCCAGGCCAGGCCAGGCCAGGCCAGGCCAGGCCAGGCCAGGCCAGGCCAGGCCAGGCCAGGCCAGGCCAGGCCAGGCCAGGCCAGGCCAGGCCAGGCCAGGCCAGGCCAGGCCAGGCCAGGCCAGGCCAGGCCAGGCCAGGCCAGGCCAGGCCAGGCCAGGCCAGGCCAGGCCAGGCCAGGCCAGGCCAGGCCAGGCCAGGCCAGGCCAGGCCAGGCCAGGCCAGGCCAGGCCAGGCCAGGCCAGGCCAGGCCAGGCCAGGCCAGGCCAGGCCAGGCCAGGCCAGGCCAGGCCAGGCCAGGCCAGGCCAGGCCAGGCCAGGCCAGGCCAGGCCAGGCCAGGCCAGGCCAGGCCAGGCCAGGCCAGGCCAGGCCAGGCCAGGCCAGGCCAGGCCAGGCCAGGCCAGGCCAGGCCAGGCCAGGCCAGGCCAGGCCAGGCCAGGCCAGGCCAGGCCAGGCCAGGCCAGGCCAGGCCAGGCCAGGCCAGGCCAGGCCAGGCCAGGCCAGGCCAGGCCAGGCCAGGCCAGGCCAGGCCAGGCCAGGCCAGGCCAGGCCAGGCCAGGCCAGGCCAGGCCAGGCCAGGCTCAGGCCAGGCCAGGCCAGGCCAGGCCAGGCCAGGCCAGGCCAGGCCAGGCCAGGCCAGGCCAGGCCAGGCCAGGCCAGGCCAGGCCAGGCCAGGCCAGGCCAGGCCAGGCCAGGCCAGGCCAGGCCAGGCCAGGCCAGGCCAGGCCAGGCCAGGCCAGGCCAGGCCAGGCCAGGCCAGGCCAGGCCAGGCCAGGCCAGGCCAGGCCAGGCCAGGCCAGGCCAGGCCAGGCCAGGCCAGGCCAGGCCAGGCCAGGCCAGGCCAGGCCAGGCCAGGCCAGGCCAGGCCAGGCCAGGCCAGGCCAGGCCAGGCCAGGCCAGGCCAGGCCAGGCCAGGCCAGGCCAGGCCAGGCCAGGCCAGGCCAGGCCAGCCCAGGCCAGGCCAGGCCAGGCCAGGCCAGGCCAGGCCAGGCCAGGCCAGGCCAGGCCAGGCCAGGCCAGGCCAGGCCAGGCCAGGCCAGGCCAGGGGCCAGGCCAGGCTCAGGCCAGGCCAGGCCAGGCCAGGCCAGGCCAGGCCAGGCCAGGCCAGGCCAGGCCAGGCCAGGCCAGGCCAGGCCAGGCCAGGCCAGGCCAGGCCAGGCCAGGCCAGGCCAGGCCAGGCCAGGCCAGGCCAGGCCAGGCCAGGCCAGGCCAGGCCAGGCCAGGCCAGGCCAGGCAGGCCAGGCCAGGCCAGGCCAGGCCAGGCCAGGCCAGGCCAGGCCAGGCCAGGCCAGGCCAGGCCAGGCCAGGCCAGGCCAGGCCAGGCCAGGGGCCAGGCCAGGCCAGGCCAGGCCAGGCCAGGCCAGGCCAGGCCAGGCCAGGCCAGGCCAGGCCAGGCCAGGCCAGGCCAGGCCAGGCCAGGCCAGGCCAGGCCAGGCCAGGCCAGGCCAGGCCAGGCCAGGCCAGGCCAGGCCAGGCCAGGCCAGGCCAGGCCAGGCCAGGCCAGGCCAGGCCAGGCCAGGCCAGGCCAGGCCAGGCCAGGCCAGGGCCAGGCCAGGCCAGGCCAGGCCAGGCCAGGCCAGGCCAGGCCAGGCCAGGCCAGGCCAGGCCAGGCCAGGCCAGGCCAGGCCAGGCCAGGCCAGGCCAGGCCAGGCCAGGCCAGGCCAGGCCAGGCCAGGCCAGGCCAGGCCAGGCCAGGCAGTAGGCCAGGCCAGGCCAGGCCAGGGCCAGGCCAGGCCAGGCCAGGCCAGGCCAGGCCAGGCCAGGCCAGGCCAGGCCAGGCCAGGCCAGGCCAGGCCAGGCCAGGCCAGGCCAGGCCAGGCCAGGCCAGGCCAGGCCAGGCCAGGCCAGGCCAGGCCAGGCCAGGCCAGGCCAGGCCAGGCCAGGCCAGGCCAGGCCAGGCCAGGCCAGGCCAGGCCAGGCCAGGCCAGGCCAGGCCAGGCCAGGCCAGGCCAGGCCAGGCCAGGCCAGGCCAGGCCAGGCCTCAGGCCAGGCCAGGCCAGGCCAGGCCAGGCCAGGCCAGGCCAGGCCAGGCCAGGCCAGGCCAGGCCAGGCCAGGCCAGGCCAGGCCAGGCCAGGCCAGGCCAGGCCAGGCCAGGCCAGGCCAGGCCAGGCCAGGCCAGGCCAGGCCAGGCCAGCCAGGCCAGGCCAGGCCAGGCCAGGCCAGGCCAGGCCAGGCCAGGCCAGGCCAGGCCAGGCCAGGCCAGGCCAGGCCAGGCCAGGCCAGGCCAGGCCAGGCCAGGCCAGGCCAGGCCAGGCCAGGCCAGGCCAGGCAGGCCAGGCCAGGCCAGGCCAGGCCAGGGCCAGGCCAGGCCAGGCCAGGCCAGGCCAGGCCAGGCCAGGCCAGGCCAGGCCAGGCCAGGCCAGGCCAGGCCAGGCCAGGCCAGGCCAGGCCAGGCCAGGCCAGGCCAGGCTCAGGCCAGGCCAGGCCAGGCCAGGCCAGGCCAGGCCAGGCCAGGCCAGGCCAGGCCAGGCCAGGCCAGGCCAGGCCAGGCCAGGCCAGGCCAGGCCAGGCCAGGCCAGGCCAGGCCAGGCCAGGCCAGGCCAGGCCAGGCCAGGCCAGGCCAGGCCAGGCCAGGCCAGGCCAGGCCAGGCCAGGCCAGGCCAGGCCAGGCCAGGCCAGGCCAGGCCAGGCCAGGCCAGGCCAGGCCAGGCTCAGGCCAGGCCAGGCCAGGCCAGGCCAGGCCAGGCCAGGCCAGGCCAGGCCAGGCCAGGCCAGGCCAGGCCAGGCCAGGCCAGGCCAGGCCAGGCCAGGCCAGGCCAGGCCAGGCCAGGGGCCAGGCCAGGCCAGGCCAGGCCAGGCCAGGCCAGGCCAGGCCAGGCCAGGCCAGGCCAGGCCAGGCCAGGCCAGGCCAGGCCAGGGGCCAGGCCAGGCCAGGCCAGGCCAGGCCAGGCCAGGCCAGGCCAGGCCAGGCCAGGCCAGGCCAGGCCAGGCCAGGCCAGGCCAGGCCAGGCCAGGCCAGGCCAGGCCAGGCCAGGCCAGGCCAGGCCAGGCCAGGCCAGGCCAGGCCAGGCCAGGCCAGGCCAGGCCAGGCCAGGCCAGGCCAGGCCAGGCCAGGCCAGGCCAGGCCAGGCCAGGCCAGGCCAGGCCAGGCCAGGCCAGGCCAGGCCAGGCAGGCCAGGCCAGGCCAGGCCAGGCCAGGCCAGGCCAGGCCAGGCCAGGCCAGGCCAGGCCAGGCCAGGCCAGGCCAGGCCAGGCCAGGCCAGGCCAGGCCAGGCCAGGCCAGGCCAGGCCAGGCCAGGCCAGGGGCCAGGCCAGGCCAGGCCAGGCCAGGCCAGGCCAGGCCAGGCCAGGCCAGGCCAGGCCAGGCCAGGCCAGGCCAGGCCAGGCCAGGCAGGGGCCAGGCCAGGCCAGGCCAGGCCAGGCCAGGCCAGGCCAGGCCAGGCCAGGCCAGGCCAGGCCAGGCCAGGCCAGGCCAGGCCAGGCCAGGCCAGGCCAGGCCAGGCCAGGCCAGGCCAGGCCAGGCCAGGCCAGGCCAGGCCAGGCAGGCCAGGCCAGGCCAGGCCAGGCCAGGCCAGGCCAGGCCAGGGCCAGGCCAGGGCCAGGCCAGGCCAGCCAGGCCAGGCCAGGCCAGGCCAGGCCAGGCCAGGCCAGGCCAGGCCAGGCCAGGCCAGCAGGCCAGGCCAGGCCAGGCCAGGCCAGGCCAGGCCAGGCCAGGCCAGGCCAGGCCAGGCCAGGCCAGGCCAGGCCAGGCCAGGCCAGGCCAGGCCAGGCCAGGCCAGGCCAGGCCAGGCCAGGCCAGGCCAGGCCAGGCCAGGCCCAGGCCAGGCCAGGCCAGGCCAGGCCAGGCCAGGCCAGGCCAGGCCAGGCCAGGCCAGGCCAGGCCAGGCCAGGCCAGGCCAGGCCAGGCCAGGCCAGGCCAGGCCAGGCCAGGCCAGGCCAGGCCAGGCCAGGGGCCAGGCCAGGCCAGGTTCAGGCCAGGCCAGGCCAGGCCAGGCCAGGCCAGGCCAGGCCAGGCCAGGCCAGGCCAGGCCAGGCCAGGCCAGGCCAGGCCAGGCCAGGCCAGGCCAGGCCAGGCCAGGCCAGGCCAGGCCAGGCCAGGCAGGGCCAGGCCAGGCCAGGCCAGGCCAGGCCAGGCCAGGCCAGGCCAGGCCAGGCCAGGCCAGGCCAGGCCAGGCCAGGCCAGGCCAGGCCAGGCCAGGCCAGGCCAGGCCAGGCCAGGCCAGGCCAGGGCCAGGCCAGGCCAGGCCAGGCCAGGCCAGGCCAGGCCAGCCAGGCCAGGCCAGGCTGGCCAGGCCAGGCCAGGGGCCAGGCCAGGCCAGGCCAGGCCAGGCCAGGCCAGGCCAGGCCAGGCCAGGCCAGGCCAGGCCAGGCCAGGCCAGGCCAGGCCAGGCCAGGCCAGGCCAGGCCAGGCCAGGCCAGGCCAGGCCAGGCCAGGCCAGGCCAGGCCAGGCCAGGCCAGGCCAGGCCAGGCCAGGCCAGGCCAGGCCAGGCCAGGCCAGGCCAGGCCAGGCCAGGCCAGGCCAGGCCAGGCCAGGCCAGGCCAGGCCAGGCCAGGCTCAGGCCAGGCCAGGCCAGGCCAGGCCAGGCCAGGCCAGGCCAGGCCAGGCCAGGCCAGGCCAGGCCAGGCCAGGCCAGGCCAGGCCAGGCCAGGCCAGGCCAGGCCAGGCCAGGCCAGGCCAGGCCAGGCCAGGCCAGGCCAGGCCAGGCCAGGCCAGGCCAGGCCAGGCCAGGCCAGGCCAGGCCAGGCCAGGCCAGGCCAGGCCAGGCCAGGCAGGCCAGGCCAGGCCAGGCCAGGCCAGGCCAGGCCAGGCCAGGCCAGGGGCCAGGCCAGGCCAGGCCAGGCCAGGCCAGGCCTCAGGCCAGGCCAGGCCAGGCCAGGCCAGGCCAGGCCAGGCCAGGCCAGGCCAGGCCAGGCCAGGCCAGGCCAGGCCAGGCCAGGCCAGGCCAGGGGTCAGGCCAGGCCAGGCCAGGCCAGGCCAGGCCAGGCCAGGCCAGGCCAGGCCAGGCCAGGCCAGGCCAGGCCAGGCCACAGGCCAGGCCAGGCCAGGCCAGGCCAGGCTGAAGGCCAGGCCAGGCCAGGCCAGGCCAGGCCAGGCCAGGCCAGGCCACAGGCCAGGCCAGGCCAGGCCAGGCCAGGCCAGGCCAGGCTCAGGTCAGGCTGAGGCACTAGCCAGGCCAGGCCAGGCCAGGCGAGCCAGGCCAGGCCAGGCCAGGCCAGGCCAGGCCAGGCCAGGCCAGGCCAAACAGGCCAGGCCAGGGGCCAGGCCATAACAGGCCAGGCCAACAGGCCAGGCCAGGGGCCAGGCCAGGCCAGGCCAGGCCATTAGGCCAGGCGAGGCCAGGCCAGGCCAGGCCAGGCCAGGCCAGGGCCAGGCCAGGGCCAGGAAGAAGAAATAGGCCAGGCCAGGCTAAATAGGCCAGAAGAAATAGGCCAGGCCATATTAAAATAGGCTGAAAATAGGCCAGGCCAGGCCACCAGCCAGGCCAGGCCAGGGACAGGCCAGGCCAGGCCAGGAACAGGCCAGGCCAGGCTGAGAAGAAGAGGCCTGAAAATGCAATAGGCCAGGCCATAATAGAAATAAAATAGGCCAGGCCAGGGCCAGGCCAGGCTGAATAAGGAACAGGCCAGGCTAGCCAGGCCAGGCCAGGCCAGGCCAGGCCAGGGCCAGGCCAGGCCAGGCCAGGCCAGGCCAGGCCAGGCCAGGCCAGGCGCTAGGCCAGGCCAGCCAGGCCAGGCCAGGCCAGGCCAGGCCAGGCCAGGCCAGGCCAGGCCAGGCCAGGCCAGAATAATGAATGAGGTTTGCAACAGGTCCAGCCAGGCCAGGGCCAGGCCTGCAGGCCAGGCCAGGCCAGGCCAGGCAGGCCAGGCCAGGCCAGGCCAGGCCAGGCCAGGCTGAAAACAGGCCAGGCCAGGCCAGGCCAGGCCAGGCCTGAGCAGTCGAAAAATAGGCCAGGCCAGGCCATTGTGGCCAGGCTGAAAATAGGCCAGGCCAGCCAGGCCAGGCTGAAAGAAAAATAGGCCAGGCCAGTAATATAGGCCAGGCCAGGCCAGGCCAGGCCAGGCCAGGCCAGGCCAGGCCAGGCCAGGCCAGGCCAGGCCAGGCCAGGCCAGGTTGCGGCTCAGGCCAGGCCAGGCCAGGCCAGGCCAGGCCAGGTCGCCAGGCCAGCCAGGCCAGGCCAGGCCAGGCTGTAACAGGCCAGGAGGCCAGGCCAGGCCAGGCCAGGCCAGGCCAGGCCAGGCCAGGCCAGGCCAGGCTATAACAAAATAGGCCAGGCCAGGGTCAAACAAACAAACAACAGAAGAAAATAGGCCAGGCCAGGCTGAAATAGGCCAGGACAGGCCAGGCCACCAGGCCAGGCCAGGCCAGGCCAGGCCAGGCCAGGCCAGGCCAGGCCAGGCCAGGCTAGTAAATAGGCCAGGAAAATAGGCCAGGGCCAGGGCTAGGGCCAGGCCAGGCCAGAAGAGGTAAATAGGCCAGGCCAGGTAATAGGCCAGGCCAGGCCAGGGCCAGGCCAGGCCAGGCCAGGCCAGGCCAGGCCAGGCTGAGGCTAGGTAATAGGCCAGGCCAGGCCAGGCCAGGCTAGCTGAAAATAGGCCAGGGCCAGGCCAGGCCAGGCCAGGCGAGGCCAGGCTAGCCTAATAGGCCAGGCCAGGCCAGTCAAATAAACAAACAATAGGCCAGGCCAGGCCAGGCCAGGCCAGGCCAGGCCACAGGCCAGGCCAGGCTATTGAAGAAAATAGGCCAGGCCAGGCCAGGCCAGGCCAGGCTGAGGCCAGGCTGAAAATAGGCCAGGCCAGGCTAGGCCAGGGCCAGGGCCAGGCCAGGCCAGGCCAGGCCAGGCCAGGTTGAAGAGGGCCAGGCCATTAGGCTAGGCCAGGCTGAAAATAGGCCATAGGCCAGGCCAGGCCAGGCCAGGAAGAAACAGGCCAGGCCAGGCCAGGCCAGGCCAGGCCACAGGCACCAGGCCAGGCCAGGCCAGGGCCAGGCCAGGCCAGGCCAGGCCAGGCCAGGGCCAGGCCAGGCCAGGCTAATGAGGCCAGTCAAAATGAGTCAGAACAAATGAAAATGGAAATAGGCCAGGCCAGGCTGAGGGCCAGGGCCAGGCCAGGCCAGGCCAGGCCAGGCCAGGCCAGGCCAGGCCAGGCCAGGCCAGGCCAGGCTGAGGCCAGGCTGAGGCCAGGCTAAAATAGGCCAGGCCACAGGCTAAAATAGGCCAGGCCAGGCCAGGCCAGGCCAGGCCAGGGGCCAGGCCAGGCCAGGCCAGGCCAGGGCCAGGCCAGGCCAGGCCAGGCCAGGCCAGGCCAGGCCAGGCCAGGCCACAGGCCAGGCCAGGCCAGGCCAGCTAGGTTGAAAATAGGCCAGGCCAGCAACAGGCCAGGAAGAGGACAGGCCAGGCCAGGCTAGGCCAGGCCAGGCCAGGCCAGGCCAGGCTGAAATAGGCCAGGCCAGGCCAGGGGCCAGGCCAGGCCAGGCCAGGCCAGGCCAGGCCAGGCCACAGCTAGCTAGGCCAGGCCAGGCCAGGCCAGGCCAGGCCAGGCCAGGCCAGGCCAGGCCAGGCCAGGTCAGTACTGAGGCCAGGCCAGGCCAGGCCAGGTAAATAGGCCAGGGCCAGGCTGAGGAAGAAAATAGAAATAGGCCAGGCCAGGCCAGGCCAGGCCAGGCCAGGCCAGGCCAGGCCAGGCCAGGTGGCCAGGCCAGGCCAGGCCAGGGCCAGGCCAGGCCAGGTGCCTGAGGCCCAGCCCAGGCCAGGGCCAGGCCAGGCCAGGCTGCTGAGGCCAGCCTGGCAATAGGCCAGGCCAGGCTGGTGGGAAGAGAGGCTAGGCCAGGTTGAAGAAATAGGGGAATAGGCTAGGGCCAGGCCAGGCAATAGGCCAGGCTGAAATGAAATAGAAGAAGAAATAGGCACAGTTTAGGCCAGGCCAGGCTAGGCTAGAAGAAAAATAGGCCAGGCTGAAATAGGCCAGGCCAGGAACAGCCTGAAGAATCTCTCCAGGCCAATAGGCCAGGCCAGGCCAGGCCAGGCCAGGCCAGGCCAGGCCAGGCAGGCCAGGCTCAGGGCCAGCCAGCCAGAACAAATAGGCCAGGCCAGCCAGGCCAGCCAGGCCAGGCCAGGCCAGGCTGAAAATAGGCCAGGGCCAGGCCAGGCCAGGCCAGGCCAGGCCAGGCCAGGCCAGGCCAGGCCAGGCCAGGCCAGGCCAGGCCAGGCCAGGCTGAAAATAGGCCAGGCCAGGCCAGGCTCAGGCCAGGCTGAAGAAATAGGCCAGGCCAGGCCAGGCCAGGCCAGGAAATAGGGGCCAGGCCAGGCCAGGCCAGGAAATAAATAAAGAAATAGGCCAGGCCAGGCCAGGCTCAGGAACAGGTCACCAGGCCAGGCCAGGCCAGGCCAGGCCAGGCCAGGCCAGGGCCAGGTCAGGCCAGGCCAGGCCAGGCCAGGCCAGGTCAGGGCCAGGTCGGGTGCAGCTGAGGAACAAACAGGCCAGGCCAGAAGAATAAACAGGCCACAGTCAGGCGAGCCAGGCCCAGGCCAGGCCAGGCCAGGCCAGGCCAGGTCAGGCCAGGATGAAATAGGCCAGGCCAGGCCAGGTCAGTCAGGCCAGGCCAGTTTGTGGCTCAGGCCAGGCCAGGCCAGGCCAGGCCAGGCCAGTCAGGCCAGGCCAGGCCAGGCCAGGCCAGGCCAGGCCAGGCCAGGCTAGGCCAGGCCAGGTCAGGCCAGGCCAGGCCAGGTCAGGTCATAAAATAGGCCAGGTCAGGCCAGGCCAGGCCAGGCCAGGCCAGGCCAGGCCAGGCCAGGCGAACAGGCTCAGGCCAGGCCAGGCCAAATAAAATAGGCCAGGCCAGGCTGAAACAGGCCAGGCCAGGCCAGGCCAGGCCAGGCCAGGTTGAAAGAAGAAATAGGCCAGGCCAGAAAATAGGCCAGGCCAGGCCAGGCCAGGCCAGGGCCAGGCCAGGCCAGGCCAGGCTCAGCCAGGCCGAGCCAGGCCAGGCCAGGCCAGGCCAGGCCAGGCCAGGCTGAAACAGGCTGAAACAGAGCTGAAAACAGCCAGGCCAGGCCAGGCCAGGCCAGGCTAGGCCAGGCCAGGGCCAGGCGAAGAAAATAGGCCAGGCCCAGGCCAGGTCAGGTCAGGTCAGGCCAGGCCAGGCCAGGCCAGGTCAGGCCAGGCTCAGGTCATAGTGGCTCAGGCTGAAATAGGCCAGGCCAGGCCAGGCCAACAGGCCAGGTCAGGGCCAGGCCAGGCCAGGGGCCAGGCCTAGGCCAGGCCAGGCCAGGCCAGGCCAGGCCAGGCCAGGCCAGGCCAGGCTGGTAACAGGTGGCTGAAAATAGGCCAGGCCAGGCCGCCAGGTCAGGCCAGGCCAGGCCAGGCCAGGCCAGGCCAGGCCAGGCCAGGCCACCAGGCCAGGCCTGAAATAGCCTAGGGCCAGGCCAGGCCAGGCCAGGCCAGGGGCCAGGCCACCAGGCCAGGCCAGGCCAGGCCAGGCCAGGCTCAGGCCAGGCCAGGCCAGGCCAGGCCAGGCCAGGCCAGGCCAGGCCAGGGCCAGGCCAGGCTAGGCCAGGCCAGGCCAGGCCAGGCCAGGCCAGGCCAGGCCAGGCCAGGCCAGGGCCAGGCCAGGCTGAAGAAATAGGCCAGTCATTAACAGGTGGTCAGCCAGCCAGGCCAGGCCAGGCCAGGTCAGGCCGAGTCAACAGGCCAGGCCAGGCCAGGCCAGGCTGAAGATGTGGCCAGGGCCAGGCCAGGCCAGGCCAGGCCAGGCCTGAGCCAGGCCAGGCCAGGCCAGGCCAGGCCAGGCCAACAGGCCAGGCCAGGCCAGGCCAGGCCAATAGGCCAGGCCAGGCCAGGCTCAGGCCAGGCCAGGCCAGAGGCCAGGCCAGGCCACAGGCCAGGCCAGGCCAGGCCAGGCCAGGCCAGGCCAGGCCAGGCCAGGGCCATATTATAAATAGGCCAAAATAGTCAGGCCAGGTCAGGCCAGGCCAGGCTGAGGCCAGGCCAGGAAATAGGCCAGGCCAAATAGGCCAGGGCCAGGCCAGGCCAGGCCAGGTCAGCTTGTGGCCGAGGCCAGGCCAGGGCCAGGCCAGGCAGGCCAGGCCAGGCCAGGCCAGGCCAGGCCAGGCCAGGCTGAAAGGGCCAGGCCAGGCTGAAATAGTGTCGTTAGTAATAGGCCAGGCTGAACAGTGTGGCCAGGGCCCAGGCCAGGCCAGGGGCCAGGCCATCAGGTAAATAACAAAGGAATAGGCCAAAGAAAATAGGCCAGGCCAGGCCAGGCCAGGCCAGGCCAGGCCAGGCCAGGCCAGGTCAGGCCAGGCCCAGGCCAGGCCGAGGCCAGGCCAGGCCAGGCCAGGCCAGTCAGGCCAGGCCAGGCCAGGGGCTCAGGCCTGAAAATAAATAGGCCAGGCCAGGGCCAGGCCAGGCCAGTAACATTAGGCCAGGCCAGGCCAGGCCGAACAGCACAGGGGCCAGGTCAGGCCAGGCCAGGCCAGGTTGAAAATAGGAACAGGCTGAAAATAAAATAGGCCAGTCACAGTCAGGCCAGGCCAGGCCAGGCGAGGCCAGGCCAGGCCAGGCCAGGCCAGGCTGAACAGGCTGAATGACGAGGCCAGCCAGCCAGGCCAGGCCAGGCTGAGCCTGAAAATAGGCCAGGCCAAAGCCAGGCCAGGCCAGGCCAGGCCAGGCGAGGCCAGGCCAGGCCAGGCCAGGCTCATTGTGGCCAGGCTTAGCAGCCAGCCAGGCCAGGCCAGGCTCAGGCCAGGCCAGGAGCCAGGCCAGGCCAGGCCAGGCCAGGCCAGGCCAGGCCAGGGCCAGGCATCAGGCCAGGCCAGGCCAGGCCAGGCCAGGCCAGGCCAGGCCAGGCCAGGCCAGGCCAGGTCAGGAATGAGGGCCAGCCAGGTGGCTGAAACAGAAATAGCCAGTAGTCAAATAGGCCAGGCCGAGGCCAACAGGTCAGCCAGGCGAGGCCAGGCCAGGCCAGGCCAGTCAGGAACAGGCCAGGCCAGGCCAGGCCAGGTCAGCCAGGCCAGGCTCAGGCCAGGCCAACAGGCCAGGCCAGGCCAGGCCAGGCTCAGGCCAGGCCAGGCCAGGCCAGGCCAGGCCAGGCCAGGCCAGGCCAGTCAGGCCAGGTCAGGGGCCAGGCCAGGGCCAGGCTATAAATATAACAGGTAAACAGGGCCAGGCCAGGCTCAGGGCCAGGGCCAGGCCAGAAATAGGCCAGGCCAGGCCAGGCCAGGCCAGGCCAGGCTGAAGAAATAAATAGGCCAGGCCAGGCCAGAAGAAATAGGCCAGGCCAGGCCAGGCAACAGTCAGTCAGCCAGGCCAGGCTGAGCCAGGCCAGGCCAGGCCAGGCCAGGCCAGGCCAGGCCAGGCCAGGCCAGGCCAGGCCAGGCCAGGCCAGGCCAGGCCAGGCCAGGCTAGCTGGGTCAGTCGAAGTGAAATGAAATAGGGAATGAATAGTCAGGCCAGGCCAGGCCAGGCCAGAAGGCCAGGCCAGGCCAGCCAGGCCAGGCCAGGCCAGGCCAGGCCAGGCCAGGCCAGGAATACAGGCTCACCAGGCCAGGCCAGTCAGCCAGGCCAGCCAGGCCAGAACAGGCCAGGCCAGGCCAGGCCAGGCCAGGCCAGGCCAGGGCCAGGCCAGGCCAG